>NC_069136.1:57101491-57756491 GCF_026914265.1 Mya arenaria | reverse complement strand
ATGAGAAATTGCAAAACTGTCAAAAATCTCCATTTACACTTTCTAAACGTATTTTTTATCAATTATTTGCCAAAAAAGTGTTTGGTAAAATGGAACAAATAGTTTATATTCGCTTCATATCAGACACCTGTATCATCAGTACATTGATTTCAAAAACTAACGTTGGCGAATTTGCGAGTAGTTAAATGCTACACGACTGCATGCATTATAGTGAATTAAGGGGACCCGGCCACACCCCTCTCCAAAATCGCCATAGTTTACTTTTTAAGTAAATATCGAAGAAAAAAAACAGAAATACAATATGCACAAAATGCACAATTTATGGCCAGAAAGCGTTTAAATTCTTTAGGGAGGAACTCTAAGCAGACATTTTATGCCATATCAATTTCGGATTTTAATCAGGTGCGCACGTCAAAATGGTGCGCCCTTGGTCACACCCCCTTTCGCGCCAATTCCTCGACTCACCGGATGTATGGGAGTGTCCATACCTGGAAAAGATGCAATTGAATTTTTACTGTTGTAGTATAGTATCGGGAAGATGTGTTCTTGTATAAATATATTTCTTCATACACATTTCGAAACTATCAAAGACCATCAAATGCATTAAATCATTTTATTTTAACCTGAAACTGAAGAAAATACAGCCATTATTTATGACATTTAAATGATTTCTTAAAAGTCTTTGAAACATGAAACAAAGAAATGCAAGCTATTTCCTTCAGTTCCAGCCAAAGTTTTTTCGAAACCTCTCAAGATCTAACACAAATAAATACACAATTCAAATCCTGTGTGCATGGTCAAAAGAAAGGAAATTAATTATGGTTCCTTTATAACTAAATATTTTAATCAATACCATATTTCTTTATTTTTTAACTAAATTGTGTTCGTAAACTTCCTTAATTACTTATTTATATATGTAAAAAATGACAAGTACAGTTCTTGCGCTTAAAGGGACTAGACACCAGATGCTCCCAAAATCGGCAAAATACTGTTTTTCCTCAAAACCAAGCCTAGAAATGTCAATGAGAGCAAGAAGCAAGCCGATAATACGTCCATTTACATGGTTAAAATAATAAACACAACAATTATACTGCTATCTCATCATTGTGCCCCCGTTTAAAAATAGCGCATAATTACGTTTTCCCAGTTTAAATCATGTATGGTTATGAGTACAGATAAATATACTGATGCTATTTTTAAACTTTCTGGGATTTACGTGGTAGACAACCCCAGTAAATTTCGGAAGATGTTGTGTCTTAAGGTCCGGTGCCGTAAGCGATGCGACACATCAGTAAGCAAGGTTATTTGCATTGTACACAACGATGTCAATTTAATGTAAGATTTTGACAATTTCGTTTTCATGTGGAGTTTATTCCCTTTAAAGTAATACTCGTATATTCAAAATCCAAACAATTCACATGTATAGCAAAACTAATATTTTGAGAGATAAACCTTTAATTACTAATTGAATAATGCATTTATGGAAAATATTAATTAATGATAACAAGATTGTAACCGTGTATTTAATAGCTGAAAACGAACAAGTATTAAGTGACGGATGGGTCCTAAAATATTTGCAGTGATCAACTATCGTCTAAAACCGTTTTCTTCTGCACCTTTCTTTGAGAAAGTAATTGAGTCATTTTCGATAAACAAGGAGGCTGATTTTACATCTTTGTGACCAAAGGTAACTATATCTAAAAGGTTAAGCCCACTGTATACAAAACCTACCCAGGGCCCCGCTATTTACAAACAAAACACGAAGTCATACAATGGTACAGCCGTCTGGATTTTATATATTGACTTTTATATATTGACTTTCGTTATGAACTTGTCAACTTCGATTTTGTAATACGGTATGAAGTATATTTTGTCAGTTTCCAATATCACGTTAAATATTTGACTTATTCCATTTTTTATTTGTCTCGTATTGCAATCCAGTTGTGACCATTTTAAACTGGGGGATTCTTTTAATGGACGGATCCGAGATTTAACGTTGATAGCATAACTAAGGAAGTACGCCCCTCCCTAAAAACCGAAACTGATATATTTACATGTGGTAAGGTGGGTTGGGGGAACATTTGTCAATTTCTTCAAAAATGGTGCACTCATATGTAATCCGTTTTAGGGGATGGGGTGCCCCTGATACGCTCCACATCTTAAATCCTACATCGTTTTGTAGCAATATTGCTAAATTTCATGTATTAGTATTTCTGATTTATATTTCGGTTCAAAGACTGTGCAACAAATAGCTTAAAATACATTGTGTCTCATCATCTTTTGCTTTACAAAGTCAATTCGTGGGCGAAATCATTCAGCGAAATAAATAAGGGTTCAATCTGACCGTACACTTATTTCTCCTGGACAAAAGCCTGTTATGCGACACATTAAAAATGATAATACTCATCAGTCATCCACTCCCTTATTTCTTCAGTGGACACACCGGACCCATACGTCCGTCTGTTCATCGAGACGGCACCTGAGGGCCGACGGAAAACCACCGTGAAGGACAACGATACCAAACCGCAGTGGGACGAAACGTTTGAGTTTCTGCTCAATGAGAATGAGATAAATATCATGGGCAAGTACTGAGATCTTCTTATGATCAAAAACAAGTACTAGTATCTCTTATTTAGTCAACGACTTAAGTGTCAATATATATCTCTAAGGTCAGCGACATAAGTGTACAAGTATCTCTTAGGTCAACGACTTAAGTGTACAAGTAAATCTTAGGTCAACGACGTAAGTGTACAAGTATATCTT
This sequence comes from Mya arenaria, assembly GCF_026914265.1. Lineage (NCBI taxonomy): Eukaryota > Metazoa > Mollusca > Bivalvia > Myida > Myidae > Mya > Mya arenaria. The sequence goes on along the minus strand of NC_069136.1, from coordinate 57,753,728 downwards.
AGGTCAACGACTTAAGTGTACAAGTATCTCTTAGGGCAGCGACTTAAGTGTACAGGTATCTCTTAGGTAAGCGACTTAAGTGTACAAGTATCTCTTTGGTCAACGACTGAAGTGTACAAGTATCTCTTTGGTAAGCGACTTAAGTGTACAAGTATCTCTTAGGTAAGCGACTTAAGTGTACAAGTATCTCTTAAGTCAACGACTTAAGTGTACAAGTATCTCTAAGGTCAGCGACTTAAGTGAACAGTGTACAAGTATCTCTTAGGTCAACGACTTAAGTGCACATGTATTTCTTAGGTCAACGACTGAAGTGTACAAGTATTTCTTAGGTCAACGACTTAAGTGTTCAAGATTTCTTAGGTCAGCGACTTAAGTGTACACGTATCTCTTAGGTCAACGACTGAAGTGTACAAGTAAATCTTAGGTCAACGACATAAGTGTATAAGTATATCTTAGGTCAACGACTTAGGTGAACAAATATGTCTTAGGTCAACGACTTAAGTGTACAAGTATCTCTTAGGTCAACGACTTAGGTGAACAAATATGTCTTAGGTCAGCGACTTAAGTGTACAAGTATCCCTTAGGTAAGCGACTTAAGTGTACAAGTATTTCTTAGGTCAACGACTTAAGTGTACAAGTATCTCTTAGGTCAACGACTTAAGTGTACAAGTATCTCTTAGGTCAACGAATTATGTGTACAAGTATATCTTAGGTCAACTACTTAAGTGTATAAGTATCTCTTAGGTAAGCGACTTTAGTGTACAAGTATTTCTTAGGTCAACGACTTAAGTGTACAAGTATATGTTAGGTCAGCGACTTACGTGTACAAGTATCTCTTAGGTCAGCGACTTACGTGTACAAGTATCTCTTAGGTCAGCGACTTACGTGTACAAGTATTTCTTAGGTCAGCGACTTACGTGTACAAGTATCTCTTAGGTCAACGACTTAAGTGTACAAGTATCTCTTAGGTCAGCGACTTACGTGTACAAGTATCTCTTAGGTCATAGAATTTAGTGTACCTGTATCTCGAACTTTAAGGACTTTTAAATGTATAATTAAGGTCAACGCCTATTATGCACATGTATCTCTAAGGTCAATGACGTGTATGTATATGTATCTCTAAGGTCAAGGACTGATGCGCACATGTATATCTAGGGTCAATGACGTGTATGTATATGTATCTCTAAGGTCAAGGACTGATGTGAACATGTATCTCTTACTTTATGTGTGTTCTGTTCCGCGCTGTGTATGAAACTATTCGAAAAAATAAATCGATCCAAATCTTTTTCAATAATTCAAGATGCTCATCCTTTTGAATGGTGAGAATCAGCCAAAATAATTTAGTCAGAACCAAAAACGAATTATTGAGTGGTTTTGAAATAAATAAGCCGGATGTCGATCCTTTAATTGGCGAAATTAATGCATCGCACGGTCTTTAATACAGCGTTCTGACTGGCGTACAGTAAAGTTGTATTCTTCCTACATGATGTTACTAACCCTGGGAAATAAAATACACTATATGCAGTTTTACGTGATAATAATAACAGGTATCATGATGCGCGTTTCGTTGAATAAATGATGTGATTTCTTCGCGGAAGTCCGATTAAACTTCAGGTTTTATTGTAACGTGTGAAAAGAATATATGTTCAAATTACCACATTGTCAATGCACTTTATCAGCCAAGTACTTACTGAAGCAGGAAGGGGGAAGTTTAATATAATAAACATCTTAAGTAACGTTATTAAGACAAACACTTTAAGGTCAACGACTTAAGTGTCAATATATATCTCTAAGGTCAGCGACATAAGTGTACAAGTATCTCTTAGGTCAACGACTTAAGTGTACAAGTAAATCTTAGGTCAACGACGTAAGTGTACAAGTATATCTTAGGTCAACGACTTAAGTGTACACGTATCTCTTAGGGCAGCGACTTAAGTGTACAGGTATCTCTTAGGTAAGCGACTTAAGTGTACAAGTATCTCTTTGGTCAACGACTGAAGTGTACAAGTATCTCTTTGGTAAGCGACTTAAGTGTACAAGTATCTCTTAGGTAAGCGACTTAAGTGTACAAGTATCTCTTAAGTCAACGACTTAAGTGTACAAGTATCTCTAAGGTCAGCGACTTAAGTGTACAGTGTACAAGTATCTCTTAGGTCAACGACTTAAGTGCACATGTATTTCTTAGGTCAACGACTGAAGTGTACAAGTATTTCTTAGGTCAACGACTTAAGTGTTCAAGATTTCTTAGGTCAGCGACTTAAGTGTACACGTATCTCTTAGGTCAACGAGTTAAGTGTACAAGTAAATCTTAGGTCAACGACGTAAGTGTACAAGTATATCTTAGGTCAACGACTTAAGTGTACACGTATCTCTTAGGGCAGCGACTTAAGTGTACATGTATCTCTTAGGTAAGCGACTTAAGTGTACAAGTATCTCTTTGGTCAACGACTGAAGTGTACAAGTATCTCTTTGGTAAGCGACTTAAGTGTACAAGTATCTCTTAGGTAAGCGACTTAAGTGTACAAGTATCTCTTAAGTCAACGACTTAAGTGTACAAGTATCTCTAAGGTCAGCGACTTAAGTGTACAGTGTACAAGTATCTCTTAGGTCAACGACTTAAGTGCACATGTATTTCTTAGGTCAACGACTGAAGTGTACAAGTATTTCTTAGGTCAACGACTTAAGTGTTCAAGATTTCTTAGGTCAGCGACTTAAGTGTACACGTATCTCTTAGGTCAACGACTTAAGTGTACAAGTAAATCTTAGGTCAACGACATAAGTGTATAAGTATATCTTAGGTCAACGACATAAGTTCGGCGGCAGACTTAGAGGGGACCGCTCATTTTTTGTAAATTGCACTTTTTTATGCCGAAATTAAAGTGTGGCAAATCAGTATGCTTTACATTTAACTGCGCTGCAAGTAGTTTCAATAAAGTAGTCAAATAGACTTTACTCTTAGTAATCTTACGGATTTATGAAATAATACACTTAATTTAGAAACAGTTTGAACTCAAATCATAAAAACTACACGTTTAAACACTACGTTTCATTAAGATTATTTTTGTTATTTTTATTAATCATGCAAACTATTTCTATAAAATCAGGGGCACATATCCGAGGTTTTTAATGGAAAATGACCGAGATAGTCTGATTAACTTGAAATCACGCCAAAAGCAGCTTCCATATAAGATAGCATACATCCGTCTTTTGCTTTGCATATTTTGATAGTTAGCAATGTAATTATCTGTCTTTTCAAAGAAGGACTTGACTTATGATATAGTCCTGAGGTTTTGTTTATGAATATGAATGATTTCCATGTAGAAATCCATCTAATGATTGATTATACAAGTGTTCGGCCGTTAAAGAAAAAGATCCTTTTTTGTTTGATTGATTGATTAGTTGATTGATATATTGGCTGATTGATTGATTGATATAATGATTGATTGATTGATTGATTGATTGATTGATTGATTGGTTGGTTGGTTGGTTGAGTGAGTGCGTGAGTGAGTGAGTGAGTGAGTGAGTGAGTGAGTGAGTGAGTGAGTGAGTGAGTGAGTGAGTGAGTGAGTGAGTGAGTGAGTGAGTGAGTGAGTGAGTGAGTGAGTGAGTGAGTGAGCGAGCGAGCGAGAGAGCGGGCGGGCGGGCGGGCGAGCCAGCGAGCGAGCGAGTGAGTAAATGACTGATTTGTTTAATTTTTGTTTTAAAATGTATTCAGCAATAAAGAAATTTCACTGATTCCTCCCGAAGTTTGCCGCTATTACGGAACAATTTCAGTGTACTAGTATATATGGAATTGCACTTACTCACAAAGGTATAATACCCGTTCTTGCCTTGTAGAGATCCGGTTGATGGAAGATAATTACCCGTATATGAATGACGACATCGTGGGAATAGACACGTTCGACATCGGCTCCCTGACCCGGGATAAGTGGACGAAGAAGACATTCGTATTTAATCAGGTGAGAAATTAACAAAATTACATATAGTAACAAGTGATGTTTCGGCTAAGTTTAAAAATGTCCATCGGCTATGTTACAACGCATAAAAGTATTGTTGTTGGTGTTATAACAACCAAAAATAAATAATTAAAATGAATATTTTAGAATAATCAAGTAATATATTTATTTATGAAATATTCACAGTTATGTGATAAACGACTCGTAATTTACGATTCCAAGTATAGGTTATTTCCCTTAAAATATCAAAACAACAAAATCTGGAAAAGATGGCCCCTACCCCAGTCGCCATTCACCTAGGCCTCACTTCAATTAAAATAATCAATGTGGCCATCATATTAACACATGTATCGTACGATATCGCAATTCTCGTTGTTAACTTGAACAAAGTTCTGAGCAATCGGCACATTGTTAATATACTTAAAAGCTAAGTTGTCTGTTTCCATATCAACAATACTGAAAACGATTTGATTTCCCATTGAAAAACAGATATTTTTTAATTGTAAGATTCATTGCTAAGTTTCATGCCACTTGGTTTAACCTGTGTGCATATAGAAGCGAGGTCATTTGAATTGTAGTGCTTTAAGCACTTGTTTTCGAGGTGTTGTCGGTGTCGTTGTACAGACACTTTAACCAGGGCTTTAACTCAGAAACCGTTCAAGATATTCAAAGGAAGCTTGGTACTTGTGTTGCCAGAAGCAATACGAGGATGTACAGCAACGGCATAAAACTCGGGCTTAAACAATAGTCGAGTTAAGCCCCGTGTTAGACTGGGGAAACAGGCGATCGCTGGGGTTCGCACCACGGCGCTCTTGTTACTTAATAATGATAATATAAATTATGTATTAACTATTACTATTATGTCTGGTGGGCTGATTATCGGCGATTGTGGTTTTATCGTCACCGCGAGCTAATATACAACGATCGGCGATTGTCGTTTTATCGTCACCGCGAGCTAATATACAACGATCGGCGATTGTGGTTTTATCGTCACCGCGTGCTAATATACAACGATCGGCGATTGTCGTTTTATCGTCACCGCGAGCTAATATACAACGATCGGCGATTGTCGTTTTATCGTCACCGCGAGCTAATATACAACGATCGGCGATTGTGGTTTTATCGTCACCGCGAGCTAATATACAACGATCGGCGATTGTGGTTTTATCGTCACCGCGAGCTAATATACAACGATCGGCGATTGTGTTTTTATCGTCACCGCGAGCTAATATACAACGATCGGCGATTGTGGTTTTATCGTCACCGCGAGCTAATATACAACGATCGGCGATTGTCGTTTTATCGTCACCGCGAGCTAATATACAACGATCGGCGATTGTCGTTTTATCGTCACCGCGAGCTAATATACAACGATCGGCGATTGTCGTTTTATCGTCACCGCGAGCTAATATACAACGATCGGCGATTGTCGTTTTATCGTCACCGCGAGCTAATATACAACGATCGGCGATTGTCGTTTTATCGTCACCGCGAGCTAATATACAACGATCGGCGATTGTCGTTTTATCGTCACCGCGAGCTAATATACAACGATCGGCGATTGTCGTTTTATCGTCACCGCGAGCTAATATACAACGATCGGCGATTGTCGTTTTATCCTGTCACCTGCATACAAATCGGGCCAATAACAAGGTGCCGTGTAAACTTTAGTTTATTAGGATAGTAGACCACGTAATGTTTATCTACAGTCAGGTGGTCATGTGACCGCGAAAACGAACTTCTTTTATATATTCTGCAATGTCAGAAGAAAAGCAGAACTGCCGTTTCAGTATCTTATCAATGGACCACTAACAGCCGACCTCAGCAATCACTCGCCCATAAAGTCCCATCATTATGCAAAATAATGACACTGGCAAAACAATCGACCTGAAATCTGCATGAGATGTGAAAATCTTACCCCACCCGCAAATGCTGGAAACTGTGAAACAGCATTCAACGATACTCGTCGATTGTTTATTCCATTTCTGTGGTGAATGACAAAATCTCACTTACAACAGAAATGAATGATCTCTTTGCCGGTGCAGTTATGATCATTCAACACTATCAACATCATTTAAATCCATTTAATATGTTGCGATTGTTTGTAAACACTCGTGATCTTGAATTTTGACCTGTGTACTGTACTCTGACTTGCGGAATAATTGTTACATCATCAGATAATGTTCAGAGACTGATCCATGCTTATGCACGTTTAAAAGTATTTTTATGTTTTGAATTGATATTGACGTATTAAAATGCAATGACTTTGAATATAAACGTACTAAAAAAGTTGAACAGTTTTACGAACTATTTTGGGGGCGATTTAAACATGGATACCGAGTGTGATGACGTCAACAGGGAAAAACAGTTGTCCCCCTTACTTTTAAAGATTCTTATTAATTTTAAGGTTTTATAGTGTTTAATTAAACAAAGTAACAGGATAAATAGAATACTAGGTTAGTGCCGTGGATGGAGAAAGTTTATCTGGCTCGGCTGCGGATTTTATCGGGTTCGCCTTCGGCTCACCCGATAAATTCCTCCGCCTTGCCAGATAAACTTCCTCCATCCACGGCACTAACCTAGTATTCTCTATTTATCGTCACCGCGAGCTAATATACAACGATCGGCGACGACGTTTTGCCGATATCAATAAATCGAATAATGTTTGTTTTTGATTGTTTCGTTGATAATTTAATGTATATGTTCTTGTCGTTTATTGGAAAAAAGCTTACCAAGTTACAAACTACATAATCATTTCCCCACTCTCTTCTATTTGCTGCTTACGCCATGCATTACGTGTGATATTATAATTACCAATACATAAAAACTAGATGCGAAATCGCACAATATGTATTATAATGCGTCATCTTTTTTTTGGTAGAAAATGGCCACTTAAATGATGTGTTAATCAAGAGTTGTTCAATATTATTGCATTTGAAATAAAGGGACAGATGCGCATTTTATTTCTGAATATAGGTATATGAAGTTATTGTATTTGCCAGAGTACTTAGGAACATATGTCAAAACAAATTATAATTATATGTTACGATTTTCGACTTGGCCTGACCTTTTGACGTTACGTCTATAAACCATTACATATGACTTATGATTCCAGGTTTCAGAGGTTGATATAGAGATGAAAGTTAGTCTTGAGTAAGTATATTTGTAATTCCTACTATCTTTTGTATTGTTTTAAAAACGGTTTTAGTGTTCGGAATTATGTTTTGTCAAATAGGTTGGCAGTAATATTCAAATATGTCGTACATTTTATTTGATAAATCAGCAGTCAGCCGTTATTGGTTTTAATCAGGTGAATCGGTAGATTTAAGCAGAGGCTGGGATAAAAGACAAAATACAATCCTAAACACAAAAGCGTATGAATGGATTGTTAGTATGCATATATCAAATAAATTAGCCGAATTTCTATGTCTACTTATGTTTAACAATTACATAACAAACAAATATCTGCGTTATTGTGTTACATCTCTGAAAGCGTCAAATGGCACTGCGGTTGTCAAGCCATTTTGACATTTCTATTTCAATCCGTTTTTAGTAAATGCAAAAACTTGTAAAGACCATGTTTCTATTACCGCTCTGAGGGAAGTACATGATTATAATTTCATATGAAAATAAGGCTTGTTGGGGGAAATTATGGTTATTTTCGTTCTTTGCACTTCCTAGTTCTTGCCAATTATGCACCAGTCAATTGTAACCACGCCCCCCAGGTCCGGGGAATAGGGGGGACTTTGACGTTCGGTCCAGCCAATCTCGGGTAAAATCCCCGCCCTGCGGGGACGAACTCATGGTTAATTCCTCGCCAAATGCCCCCGCACCCAACGGACCCTAGGTGAGGCCCATTCTCCGCTATATTTTGCGCGAAGACAAAACCACCGCATTCACTCGGAACTGCGGGGGCATCTGAAAGGTAAAAACACGGCCCATTTCCCCGGCTATCCCCGGTATACCCCCGGACCTTGGGGGCCGTGGTTACAATTGACTGGTGCATAAATGTATCACATTCAGGCACGTAGCTGCCTTTACGACAGAGACAGACAGACAGACAAATTATTTTGACTTGTACAATGTACATCGTCAACAACACATAATGATATAACATATAATGTCAACGTGTATACGCGAGTACGCGGCTCAATCCACATGACTCTGACAAAAATATATAATAAATCAGCCAAAGTTGTAGTATGCCTACATGAAAATTGCCTAAAATTTTCCAATTTCCAGTACCAGATTGCACCATGGGTTTCAACATGTTCTGAGGGGGCATGCCCCCGAAACCCCCCTAGCAAAATTATGAATCCACATAAAAAGCAGACATTTCTAATTAAAGATATAACCGCATTTCATATATAAATAATAACAAAGCTGTTAACGTTTTCAGTACAAATCCAACCCTGCGATACAGCCTGTGTCTGTGTGAACAGGAAAAGGAGTACCTTACGCGACGGAAGGTCAAGGTCATGGAAGCGATGACGTCACTCCTCGGAGAACAGGGTCCACATGAACTAGACGAGGTATGATCAGTTAGGTTTAAAATAGCTATATGACTTGACGTAGCATTTTAATGATTACGAATGGGCGGTGTGAGCGAAGCGAAACAGTCATCTGACTGTTTTAGAACACTACATCCTCGGCTGACACATTGTCAACACAAACTTTGACGCAGAGAATGTGTATCCAATGAGAGGCAGTAGGCGGACCTTTAAACACCCGCGAAAGATGAAATTCTTAATGATTAAGCCTTGTACTTAATGACAGCAATTTCAGTGGCTTAACATGTCGGTTGTATTCTTAATCATTTTAATTATCCATAATCATAAAGGAAACAGTATTTAGGGATCATCGCAGCCTATATCAGAGCTATACTGCCAAGATTTGTAAAATCAAGGACAATATAATAAATAAGTGGCTATATTAAAGAAATGATTCAATACTTTATCTGATCATACAGGAAAATTGGGCATTGCATTAAGTTATCAATATTATAATCAATTCACTTGTGACCAGCCGGTTGACGGATACAGTTTTTTATATTGTGTTCATACCCCTGATCTTAGCTTTGCAATTTGCCAACGACTATAGAGGCAGAACAGTGGTTCATGTAGGTCTTAAAGTGACACTCTTATTCAAAATGAATATAAACACATGTACAACCAACATACATTTTGAGTGATAAACATTTAACTAATTATTAAATAACGCATTTCTGGAAAATATTTATAACTTATAACACGAGTTTATCCGTGTATTTAATAGCTGAAAACGTAAAATTGTTAAATGATAGGTGAGTGCTAAAATATTTACTGTAATCTGCTATCGTCTCATAAGGTAGAAATAGCGTGTTTTATGCACCTGTCGTTCATATTATACTCGGTATCCTTCATAAGAATCATTGTTGTTGACATTTATTCATTCTTTTTAGTACTAAGTAGTATATCAAAACAATTGTATTAATTGTGATATATCTTATTTTGGAGTAAGTGTGCACATTTAATTGCAGGTTCCAACGATTGGTGTGATCGGCTCCGGTGGCGGATTCAGGGCGATGGTTGGATTGAGCGGGGTGGTTAAGGCCCTACACGATTCAGGAATTTTACAGTGCGCCACCTACCTCGGCGGACTGTCGGGCTCCTCGTGGTAAGAACGGGTGCGGTTGAAGAAGTCGTTCTTCGTGCATTTTTGGGTCTTAAAGGTGATGGTTATATCCCTCCATGATTACGGAATTCTTCTTGATTTTCTCCTCAAAAGCCCCAGCTTTAAATATGAAGATAGTAGCTGTTTTTATAGCCTCTTATCGGTCCCATTCTGTATGTGCACTTGACGTGAACATGCAGTATGTCAAGTATATGAAAGGTGCATAATATGCACTCATGCTAACTATTGAACTAAACCTCAGGCCATATCACATGTTTAGTGTCGACACCTAGTACGAAAACCTAACTAACTATCCTGAAAGAAACGAACCCCCGAAAAAAAGAATGCTAAATGAGTGTCATCCTATGTATAATATAGACACCAGAGCCGCCTTAGCCCCTTGTCAATTGTTAGATAGATTTCCACTGAAAAATGAGTTCAAATAAAACTTGTATTTAAGTGTATTGATCTTAGAAATCATAGAGAGTGCATCATTTTCTGAAATTAAAAGCCAAGAATACTAATACAAAATATAAAGCATGCTATTTACACTTGTGGTCTGTAGTCAGAACTATAGTAAAAGGAAATTAAACTTTTTCGGCAAGATCGTTATTTATATAATGGCTGGCGCGTAGCTTACTGTACGCAAATACGCAGTTGCGTTCTGAAATTTTGACAGGTCGAAGTTTTTGTCATACCGAAAACCCCGAATTTGAAATACCCTCTCCCAAACCTACCCCCAAGGCATCGGTCAGCGTAATCCCAAATTGGCCCTAGCTACGCGCCTGAAAGGTGATGTTTTTTTTCTATCGGGAAGCCCAAAACCTATCCGTCCGCGGACGCTTAATATAGCAACGATTTGGTATGGCCTTATGATAAATCAATGCATGAGGGTACTTGGTATTGTCAACAATACGCCCTTCACTATTTCCGCAAACTTGCATTTATGAATTGGTGGATTTCAGTAGCTTAACAATTCTGTCTTGACTAGTTTTTAACCCCAAGCAATCGAGTTAATGAATTTTAATAAGTGTATACATAGTATGGTATTCATTGTGACAATCAGTATCCCATCTTCGTTAAATGAATTTCAAGTGTTATGTATAAATTAACCTCAAAGTACTTAGTGTCGTAGTTTTGTGTCTTCGCCAATAGGATCCTCGTTAGGAGTTACATTTTATAATCATAGTTAGATAACCTTTGGAGAAAACAACCGCCAATTTCCATAAAGTCATGCCCTGTTTTTACTTAGTGGATTATTATAAGATCGCGCATGCGCACTGGCGAGTAAAGAGGAATTTAGTTAGCATTTATGTTGGTCAGATACCACGCCTCCATACTAAATAGTAAAAGACGAACAATAAAGACTTATTTTGTGACATTGATACTTTTATAAAATGCTGCATTAATTGCTTCGCGATGGTGATGTTTAAACAGTAGTTTTCTTATGAAGTTAATGCTTACCTGTCAGCTATAATTATACAACTAAGTATAACTTGATATGCAAAAAAAGTAATTGAAAACTGAATCTCTTTATAAGCTAGTTTAAATGAGAAGGCGGTTGCAGTTATTAATACTGCTTGATAAGTTTCAGGTATCCTGTAATTATTTGTTTAGCTCATTCGACAGCTAAACGCAAATTAAGTGTGCACAAATATCACAATTATGAGATCCATTCAAAGAGTTGACAATTATTGAGTGCATTTCCTTCTATCGCGGCCAATCTTACTTATCCAATCTAAGTGTTGCAACCTTTTGACGTCAAGTGACGGAAGCATTTTTAAGACAAACAATAACACTCATCCTGTTTGCTGTAGTCCCAAATGCTCGTCTCACTGTCGGGGTGATTTCCCTCCATCTTATTGGTAGACATTATTTAATGAGTTTTTGGTTGACACACAACTCTTCATTCGGAACTCCTCGGCCATTTTCTATTGAAAACAACCTCGGATGTATGCTGGAACATCAGTTGAAGTAGTTCGATTTTGTGTTGACTAATAGTAGAGATTAAACGTGTATTTTGTATTACTCAGTTTAAATTGATTGTCAGTGAAGTGTATAATTGCATCAATAATTAAGATACTCGAGGGTAAAGTCATTAAGTTTATCTGCTAAATTGAAACTACTACGCGATCTACTTGCAGCGTAGTTAAACTGAATTGTAAATACACTGTGAACTGTCTTTATACATCCGAGATTGTTTTCGATAGAAAATGGCAGGGACGTTTCGAATGACAAATCTTCGTACGACTGGGTACGCAAAGTTCAGATGTCAGTTTAACCGAGAGCGCGACACATTTATTGACCTGGGACAGTCGTTAACGGGGTAACGGCGATATAGGGCACACGATGAGCGGTGTTGCATGACAATCTAAAAATAATATTAAAATTTGATATAACAAAATGATTTTTTATAACAACAGGTAGAGGATGATACCACACTCGTGCTCTAATTCTTTCATACATAGGTTAATGCTAGACCAGCACACAAAATGTCAAAGCTTATAACTCTTGCCCTGGTGGACATGCAAATGACAACGCTAGCCCGAGAAAGCTAAAAGCTCTTGCCCTGGTGAACATGCAAATGACAACGCTAGCCCGAGATAGCTAAAAGCTCTTGCCCTGGTGGACATGCAAATGTCAAATCAACGCTAGCCCGAGATAGCTAAAAGCTCTTGCCCTGTTGGACATGCAAATGTCAACGTTAGCCCGAGATAGCTAAAAGCTCTTGCCCTGGTGGCATGCAAATGTCAACGTTAGCCCGAGATAGCTTATAGCTCTTGCCCTGGTGATAATGCAAATGTCAACGTTAGCCCGAGATAGCTAAAAGCTCTTGCCCTGGTGGACATGCAAATGACAACGCTAGCCCGAGATAGCTAAAAGCTCTTGCCCTGGTGGACATGCAAATGACAACGCTAGCCCGAGATAACTAAAAGCTCTTGCCCTGGTGGACATGCAAATGACAACGCTAGCCCGAGATAGCTAAAAGCTCTTGCCCTGGCGGACATGCAAATGACAACGCTAGCCCGAGATAGCTAAAAGCTCTTGCCCTGGCGGACATGCAAATGTCAACGTTAGCCCGAGATAGCTAAAAGCTCTTGCCCTGGCGGCATGCAAATGTCAACGTTAGCCCGAGATAGCTTATAGCTCTTGCCCTGGTGATAATGCAAATGTCAACGTTAGCCCGAGATAGCTTATAGCTCTTGCCCTGGTGGACATGCAAATGACAACGCTAGCCCGAGATAGCTAAAAGCTCTTGCCATGGCGGACATGCAAATGACAACGCTAGCCCGAGATAGCTAAAAGCTCTTGCCCTTGCGGACATGCAAATGACAACGCTAGCCCGAGATAGCTAAAAGCTCTTGCCCTGGCGGACATGCAAATGTCAACGTTAGCCCGAGATAGCTAAAAGCTCTTGCCCTGGCGGCATGCAAATGTCAACGTTAGCCCGAGATAGCTAAAAGCTCTTGCCCTGGCGGACATGCAAATGAGAACGCTTGCCCCAGATAGCTCAACGTTCTTGCTCTGGTTGCAATGCATATAAAAGCGCTAGCCAAAGATAACTTTTAGCTCTTGCACTTGTAGACAAGCAAATGGTAACGCTAGCCCGAGAAAGCTAAAAGCTCTTGCCCTGGTATACAAGCAAATGAGAACGCTAGTCCAAGATAGCTAAAAGCTCTTGTCCTGGTCGACAAGCAAATGAGAACGCTAGTCCAAGATAGCTTAAAACTCTTGTCCTGGTGGACATGCCAATGACAACGCTCGTCCAAGATAGCTAAAAGCTCTTGTCCTGGTGGACATGCAAATGACAACGCTAGTCCAGAGAATAGCTAAACGCTTTTGCCCTGGTAGACATGCAAATGCCACCTATGTATACGATTGCGTCTGCACGCAGTGTCGCCGCCAAAACTGGCCCAAACAGAAGGTGCCAATTTTCCGGTCAACTCTATTACTAACTGTAATATTGTATACATATATACTACAGCTATTCTTCATGATTCTACTACATGTACAGCTCGACGAAGTAAGTGCATCAGAACTAGCACCAATTTTTCGAAACTTCGTAACCATAACAGGCTTATATAGCTCATTTCAATAAGCCAAAATACAAATACGGTTTGGATAAAGGGAAATGGTTATATATACTAGCTAACAACAACTGGAGCAGTGGAGGCGAAATGATCTATATGTCTCCCAATTGTATGTTTTATGTCATATTAAGCATTTCGCTTCTACCCTTGTACTATCCTGTATTCAAGTATTCCATAGCTGATTCAGGGGTTGAGGGCGCACCTTGAGTGAATCCACACGGCCCTGACCCCTGAAGTGGATTGCCCCCCCCCCCCCGTCCCCAGTAATGCCCCCTCTCGGACGTCAATTCCTGGTTGTACCCTTCATGGCCAATACCACTGCTGATATATTTTCTTGTTCACCTACTTTAGGTACATCTCGACGCTGTACTCTCACCAGAACTGGCCCCAGATGGCGCCGGGTGACATGCAGGACGAACTAAAGAACAACATAGACTCCAGTCTCCTCTGGCTCCTCAAACCACAGAGCGTATACAGGTACATGCATAAACATATTTGTGTTCAGACCATTTCTACTGCCTGCGTGCGTGTGTGCCCGCGTATTAATCGCTGTCAATTAAATGGTGAAGGCAGCGCATCAGTTTCATCTTTACAAGCCATTAACTATTATATGAAAACATGCCCATTATTGTAGGCAATGACTGAGAACGGCGGGCTATGGGATCAATGTTTGGTAATAAACAATTGATCTTTTAAGTCTAGACGGGTTATAGTTGGTCCCTCTTGCAGGTTTATGGAACACATTGATTCTATATGGCCCCTTTTGCAGGTATATGGAACACATTGATTCTATATGGCCCCTTTTGCAGGTATATGGAACACATTGATTCTATATGGCCCCTTTTGCAGGTATATAGGACAAATTGTTTCTAAATGACCCCTTTTGCAGGTATATGGAGCAAATTGTTTCTATATGGTCTATTTTTGCAGGTATATGGAACACATTGTTTCTATATGACCCCTTTTGCAGGTATATGGAACACATTGTTTCTATATGACCCCTTTTGCAGGTATATGGAACACATTGTTTCTATATGACCCCTTTTGCAGGTATATGGAACACATTGTAACTATATGACCCCTTTTGCAGGAATATGGAACACATTGTAACTATATGACCCCTTTTGCATGTATATGGAACACATTGTAACTATATGACCCCTTTTGCAGGTACATGGACATGATCATGAAGAAGAGGCAGAACGGGCAGCCGGTCAGCTTCACAGACTTCTTCGGTCACATGGTCGGAGAGACACTTTTGGGAGGGGTGAGTCGGCAAATTTTCATTTTCTTTTTCTTCAAACTTCAAATCAATAAGGCCATTATGTTTATCAACTTGTCGATCGGAATCTCTACAACGTGTTTACGAACTCATAGTTTAATTGCTGCAAATAGTTGAAAAGCTGTTCGTTCATTGATTTGTTCTTTTTTGTTCCTCGACCAAACTTTGCCATTTATCAGTTGTAATAATTATGATAATATTATAGTAAATGCAGTTGGTTAATATGACTGTACATTTACATAATCTCGACTCAAAGAGAATATCTCTATACGCGGTTATGCAACTCAACAGAACTTATATGTTCAATATGTTATATATGACTTTCTTCAGCGCCTGCAATCACGGTTGTCGGACCAGAAGGCGAAATTGGAGGGAGGGAATATTCCACTTCCACTGCTCACGTGCGTGCACGTGAAAAAGGATCGCTCAGCCAGGGACTTCCAAGGTGGAGAGCCTGATTTTTATAAATTATTTCCGAAAATTGTTCGTTGTTATTCGGCCAGTTTCTAAAAGTAGTTCGTGATTATTTCACCAGTTTCTCAACGTAGTTCGTAATTAGTTCGCCGGTTTCTAAAAGTAGTTCGTTATAAGTTCGACAGTTTCTAAACGAAGTTCGTTACTAGTTCGCCAGTTTTTAAAAGTAGTTCATGTTTATTCCACCAGTTTCTAAAAGTAGTTCGTGTTTATTCCGCTAGTTTCTAAAAGTAGTTCGTGTTTATTCCGCTAGTTTCTAAAAGTAGTTCGTGTTTATTCCGCTAGTTTCTAAAAGAAGTTCGTGTTTATTCCGCTAGTTTCTAAAAGTAGTTCGTGTTTATTCCGCTAGTTTCTAAAAGAAGTTCGTGATTATTTCGCCAGTTTCTAAAAATAGTTTGTAATAAGTGTCTAAGTAGTACGTTACTAGTTTGCCGCCATTTTTTAAGTAATTCGTTCTTAAATCGCCAAATTCGTTTTTATGTTCAGAAAAGGGAAACGTCAATTGTTACTAAAATATTATACATGAATGTTTCAGAATGGGTCGAGTTTTCTCCATACGAGATCGGTATGGCAAAGTATGGGACTTTCATGCCTACCGACTTGTTTGGTTGTAAGTTCTTCATGGGCAGGCTGGCTAAGACGTATGAGGAACCGCCACTTCACTTCCTCCAAGGTAAGTGTATCATGGGTCGGCCTTGTAAAATCTATAATTAGCCCACAACATTTCTAAGATGTATGTTATTCATGGGTCGCCTGTGTAGAAAGTATGAGGGACCACGGCTACATGACCTCCAACGGGAAAGCGAATTGAAACCCTTAAAGTTAAGATACTAATACTTTATTAAAGATATATGAGTTATGAGTTAGTAAAGTTGGTATTCTAGTCAAGATGACTGCATCCAATCTTCGAGGTCGCGGGTCATATTCACATAACTCCATTTTGTTTACACAACCGTGAATTTGAAAGAATATTTGACATACTCTCCTATAACTCTTATTTTGAGTGGCATTCTTTTATTGTTATGATTTTATGAAATGAAGATATTGTTGCATTGATGAGACTGAAATAAACTATTACACCTGACCTTGAAACAATGTTTGTTTGGTTTTCTGAGGATTTTAAAGTTCCAATATTGTACAATTTTATTACTGCTGTAGGTATCTGGGGCAGTGCGTTCTGTATCCTGTTCAAACGTCTCCTGGACGATAACAAGAAGTTAGACCCTGTAGAGATGATCCGACTGGAAATGGGTAGGTACTGTTACTTGATTGGTTAGAAATCGGTAGAGGCTTTATTCTGATTGGTCAGAGAGGGTTGGTGCTATTTGCTGATAAGTCAGAAAAGTTTTGGTGTTAGGTTAGAAAATGATAGGTGGTGTGTGCTGATTGGTGAGAAACATATATTTTCTGTGAATTGATTGGCCAAAAATTGTTGTACGCTCTGGCTGTTTCGTCAGAAAGGAATTCATGCTCTGTGGTGATAGTTAAAAAGGAATTTGTGCTGTGTGACGATTGGTCAGAAATGAATTGGTGCTGTTTGCTGATTGGTTATAAAGAATTGGTCAAGGAAAAATGGCGTTTGTTATAATTGGTTTGAAAGGAATGTGTGTGTTTGATGCACCGAAAGAAACGGTGCTATGATGGAAATACTAGAACAATAAACTATTTAAAAATTATTTCCATGTCATAGTGCCTGAAACTCTACCGTTATGTTAGCTTGGCACCATTGTGTTAAATATGACACCGTTGTATAAGGGTTTATGTGATGGATAAGGAAGAAACAGTTTAACTGCTTCTTTTTCATAGATAATAAATATATTAGCCTTGATCTCCAGTAAACACGTCGATGGAAGTACATTATTATAATATCAATGAACAGCTTTCGTAGGTAGGACCAAGAAATTGTATTTTTAATTTAATCGTTTATATGCAGGAGTTGTGATTAATAAACACACACACCCACCATGCATTTTCAAATATATTATCATCTTATTATCATGCAAAGGATCTGATATATGTGCAATTCCCTCCCCAAAAACGATTCGTTTTAACAACTTTTACCTATCTTTATTATGTGTATCGCCATACAATTCTTCTTGTACAATGCAAAGCGCTTTGCGAGCTTTGCTTATATAAAGTAATTAATATAACATGTTGCAGATTTATTCCACCTATCATGTCATTATCTATATAGATATTTCGTAGCTCCTCATTGTCACTGTTGTACGACAAAAATGTTCCAAGATCTAAGTTACAAATAAGTGGATAATTCATGGGCAGGTATCTAGATGAACAGTTTTAGGGGCATCCAGTACCAACAGGACATACATCCGGCCAATTTCACTGAACAGTTCTGAATACATGTAGGTAGATGGATAAACTATCTATCAAGAACCTAAAGTTGTCTAAGACATATATTTAAAAAAAAACTGTTTCATTGGCATAAGCTGGTTTAAAATGTCCTGTTTCAAATTCTAGCTAAGCAGCTGGAGGAAAATGAAGGTGATGAGTCGAGCGATAGCAGTGACGAGGGAGAGTTTGACGACGGAGAGCCATCAACCGTCCCCGACGCAAAATATAAGCAGAAATCCGCCACCCTGCCGTCTGTTCTCAGGTAAGCTTCCGGGCCAAACAATATGCCACACAGACGCCTGTCTGGAGGTAAACGCCACCCCATGTGCAGCCTAGAATTTTGCCACACGTCCGCACGTGCCAAAGTAAGCCCCCGTGGTCTCCGCCGGCCGAAAAAAGAAACATGCCACATGTCCATCTATCCTTAGGTAAGAACCCCATCGACCACACCGTTCTCCGCACTCTGACAGTCGCAGATGCCATTGGGTATTTCTCCCGTCCTCAGTGATCACCCTCACCCACACCCAATTTGTTTTTAAATCAGACCCTGATTTAGCCCACAATAACAACCTGCGGTCCTTGCCACCAGACAGAGACCAAAGCCCGTCTCAATTCCGTTCATTCTCAGTTCAGGATCTCCCCCGAGGGACCCACAGCTCCTGTTGTCTAGAAACAAATCTGCTTTACTAAACGTGTACCCCCGCCCCCTCTTCCCAGTTTGTATTATTCACACATAGGGACACTCTCCTGCTCATGTAAGTATAATATGTGCACACAAATGTATGCGTACACCATATAAGCAGTTGGTGTGGATCATCATTCCGTCATGCCCTCTGTGACTTGGGACGTCATTAGACACACTTCGGGAACTACTACTGGCTCTAGTCAAGATCCGTTAGATCTTAAGAAGCCATATCTGGTTAAAGTCTAAAATATATGCGACATTTTGAATGTAGATTTTGATTGAATAGCGCTCTCGATTTCACGAGGGCTATATGCTACACTAATATGTGATGAAAAACTTTGTATATCGAGATTGCTTGTTGGATCAAAGGTGTTTGAACCCTCTTTGATCTCCCGCTTTCTTCGGGAACAGTTACTAACCCTCATATCGTAGCTAGACATGACAGTGTGTTTACTGGTATTCAACCTTTTTGATGATGATCAAATAAGGCTCTTGGGTAACTGATAATAAACGGAAATCTTATAAATTCCTAGGAATACATACCCATTTAGAACTCTTGTAAGGTAAATGAGCACACACAATGATTATCTTACACTTTGTATAAGAAACAAATATTATTTAACCGCCCAACTCTCTCCTTACAGCGAAACGCGGAACCGGCTTAACTACACCTCTGATCAACGGACAAAGAGGCCGTCGGTTGATGAGGGCCAGGGCCGGGAAATGCCGCGCCGGATGGTCTCCACACGCCGGACCAAGCAGAAAGGCTACTGGTCCAACTTCCTCAAGGGGGTCTTTGAAAAGTGTGTATCTGTACATGTGTTGTTATTTTTTAATGAAAATCCCACGTACATCTGCGTCTAATAGCTGACGAATGTAAAGTCTCACCTCGTTGGCTCGAACTAAAAGGGCCGGTGAAAATGCTTCGAGCCTCGAAAAATTCGAGCCAAGCAGAAATGCTTACCTTCAGTTAAAAACAACAGACCCGTTACATCCAGTTCGAGAGAACGAGGAGATTGAGTCAAGCAAGTTCGAGCCCCGTTGGCTGTCTATGATTTTACAGTGTATAATACAGAAATTCTTAATATTTGTATCATGTTTGCTGAAAAGAACCTGGCGATCGCTCTTCCGCAACAAAACTTGCCTGTCTTCAATTTGAATAGAACTTGCTGTGTTATCTCCATTATAAACTTATGAAAACACGTATGTACTCCTACAGCAAACGTTGGGAGCTACTTAGCACGCGCGCGGGACGGGCGGGGGTAGTGCACAACTTCATGAGGGGCCTGTCTCTTCAGCAGTCGTACCCCCTGTCCCCCTTCTCACCCGTGAGCAAGGAGGCGCCTGATGAGAATGACGAGGTGGACGGACCTGGCCGGGGATCCAGAGTATCTGGTGAGGCTTTCAATTGTAAGTTTGGTTTTGATTATAAAGGCATGTCGTGGTGTCGTTCGTGGTGGCAGTTTCATTATGTCTTCGCAGCTGGTGGTAAAATATGTTGTTTTTAATTGCATGTGCTAGTCTGTTGGACAGTTGAACATATACGCTAGTGAGCTATATCCCACCTCCCACAGCCAACAATAGCACCCTTCTCGTTATAACAGTCAAACCCATTTTCACGTATCGAATATACCTAGTAATTTATTTAAATAATTATTTTCATTAATATAATTAATACTTTCCAATATCACAAGAAGTTAAGACCCTTCACTTACTGTGATTATTTCAATTTTAATATCTTGGTTCTCTATAAGACTATATATTCTCTCACTTCATGTTGATTTAGGCCATTATAATTCAATTGATAGATTTTCATCCCGGCCGCTCGCCCCCTCTAATTCCGCCGCCCGTTATATTTTATTGACTCATTTAAAACGAACTATGGTCTGTATTAGCGTATTGATCCGGTACTGTCTGGGAACGGCGTTTATTCATACCTAAGATATTCACATGTTGAAATAAGAAAATTATGTATGTTGTCCCTTACGCGATAAGGAAGAGCATGAACACTGTTTAACGGTGAAACAGTCATCTAAGAACAAAATGTCACCCCCGCCTCCATATAAAAAACGGATGAAACTCTAGCAATTAAATTATATTGGCCTTAATTTCAAATGAAAATGAATAAATAACCTCATTTGTGCACGTAGGTGATTACTTGTTTGTTTCCATTCGCAGACGACTTTAACGGTATATTCGAGATGCATCCCACCAGTGAAAAGCATCTGTACATGGTCGATGCGGGCCTCACTTTCAACTCGCCATACCCCGTTGTACTGAGGCCCCAACGGGAGGTCGATATCATCCTCTCATTTGACTTCAGCGCGAGGCCCGGCGACAACAGCCCGCCTTTCAAGGTACCTGTTTTAGTTGGTTTTAAAAATATATGAACATGAGGCAAACTTTAATATAGAAGGTGGAAGTCAAAGGGAGACCAACCTTAAAAATTACGATGCAATAACTAAAACACTCTTTTGAAATGTTCTATCGTCCACTGAGAACATGATTAATATAGATACATTTCAAACACAGAGTACAACACACTTCCTCATTTAATTTCAAGAGCTCTTCCTAGCGGCAACATAACTTCGTGTCATCTTTGATTTAAGGAGCTCCTTGTAGCGACGACCTAACAACAGTTTGTCATCTCAAATTAGCAAATCCTCTAGCGGGGGCCTAACTACAGGTGGTGATTTCTACTGAAGCTGTTAATTCTAGTAACGAGCTCATTATATTTCTCTCATCAAGAGCTTCTTTTTGTGAATACCAGACTGCAGCTTTTCTTCGGTTTCAAGCCCTCCTGTTGAAAGCGGCAGAGCTACAGCTCTTCAATCCTATCCAGTGGCTCATTCTAGCCGCGACCTTACTGCAGAACTTCAGTTTCTCATGGCGATTAAATGAGTTATTTTTAGCATATCTTAGATTATTATTTGATTTCATGTGTTCATCTAGTGACGATATAACAGCAGTTTCTTATTTGATTTCAGGAGCTCCTTCTAGCGGCAAAATGGGCGAAGAAGCATAAAGTCATGTTCCCGCCTATAGATTCCGAGCTTGTGACCAAAGTGTTTGACAGAGAGGGGCTGAAGGTATTTATCAAGAAGGAACATTTCACTCTAGAACGATCCGTTAACCTTGTTTAAATTGCAACAACTGTTTGTTTCCATTTGACGGATCGAATGGTAAAATTAAGAAACGTGAGCTGACTAGCAGTTCTAGTTCAACTAAAGTTCGATCACCAGCAGTTCTATTTCAACTAAAGTTCGATCACTAGCAGTTCTATTTCAACTAAAGTTCGATCACTAGCAGTTCTATTTCAACTAAAGTTCGATCACTAGCAGTTCTGTTTCAACTAAAGTTCGATCACTAGCAGTTCTATTTCAACAAAAGTTCGAACAAAAGCAGTTTTTATTTCAATAGCATACATCGATAGCAATTATAAAAGTCTGTCATAGTTCAACAAAATCTAGTATCGGCGATTTGCACATAGGAATAATTTTGAACCCATGAGTGATTTTGTACCTAGGAGTGATTTATTTTAACTCGAAGTGATGTTCAACTGTAGAACTTCACTGCTAGTCGCGTCTACAATGCTTGATGAAATGGTCGCTATTTTCTATATTTGACACATTATTTCAATGTAAAGGTTACAGTTTATTCGTCATATGTGATGTTTTAGCCTAACATAGCCTGACCTACCTCACTAGCTTCTATTTGTCCTTGCAGGAGCTGTACATATTCCGGCATCCCACGGAGCCAGCCTGTCCAATCGTGCTGCATTTCGTCCTCGTCAACATTGAGTTCCGCAAATTTATTAAGCCTGGTAAATATACTGGTTTAGGTGTTTACCATTGTAAAAATGATCCTTCCAAAGTTTTCCTTTATGTGCGGAGGCAAGGAGTATGTTATATATATGCACAGTGTCTGCCTTTTACCTAAGCGGTCGTGGGCTCGATCTCCACCAGGGTGACAGTGGTCTTGTTGTATACGTTTCTCCCTCTAACCGACGAGGTCGTGGGCTCTATTCACACCAGGGCGAGCGATGTATCGTGCTATGGGTGTCTGTCTCTCATCTAAGATGTCGTGGGCTCGATCCCAACTAGAGGAACATTTACTTGGCCTCTCAAAATTGTACTGGTTTCTGGCCAGGAAACTGATTCGATAGCGATTCACATCAATTATTAGCCGTCTTTACAATCGAGTTTGTAATTAGTGTATATTTTGATTTAACCTTTTAGGCTTGCGGCGGAAGACGCAGCCGGACAAAGACTTTGCCGACTTCGACATCTTCGACGACCCGGCTACACCTTACTCCACCTTCAACTTCAAGTATCCCCACCTCGCATTCGAACGACTCTCCAAACTCACAGAATTCAACACAATGCTCAATATAGAAGAAATAAAGAAAGTCATGGTTGAAGTGATTGAGAAAAAACGCGCTGAACCGGACAGGTGCCCGTGCAAGTTGGAGGAGGTGCCCCGTTTGCGGAGGGTGTCACAAAAGAATCAGAAGCGATTATCAACGTTCTTGTCCAGGATACGAAGTGGACGATTCAGTCGTAGGGACGCGGGCAAGAGTATTGATAAACCGTTAGGTGATGCGATACAGGAAGAAAAGAACGGAAGCATTGACGTTGTTGACGCGGCTGAAGGGCCTCTATCTCGGGAGGTAGCTCCCAAATTGACAAGTGATAATGTGATGCAAAAGCAAGATTCGAAGGCACAGGCGGCTGTTCCCGAATATGAAGGGAGGCTCCGGCGGAAAGCTGCCATCAGCAAGAAAATGACAACTGGCTCTAAATCCTTACCAGCAGTGAACAGTGATCAAAGACAGGGTTTCGCCAGTAATGGCAATGTCGTGTCGTTAGACAGTAGTCAGGTGAACAAAGGAGACGCTCAGATCCGCGACGTCCCTGGCCGCCGGAAACCACAGCAGCCTGAGAAGGCGAGGCTCTGGCATGACAGTAAGTGTAATTCCATTGATGACGACGATGACAGATTCTTCACAGCGGTCGAATAAATGTTTAGTAGGACACTTTAGTATTAAGAAGAGATTAATATATGGCCGAGTGTTCTTATCACCAGCAGGTCGATAATGGCCCGAGGGATATGGCACCGCACGGCCGTTTATTGTAGTTTTACAACGCATTTTTTTCTATTTTTTTAAATCTGGAAATTCGAAGACGAAATGTGTTCAAATCTAAAAAGGGGAATAACCATTGTATAGAGTTTGAAAATTATGTTGAATTTTGTTTTCGTTCTGTACAGTCATGAGAGTGAATTCTGCGTGTTTGTTTTAATCAAAAGTGAATCACTGTGGCCATTATATTACAACTAACTGTATGAAAATAATACGGGACTGGACCATGATGTATTTCAGGTATATGCTTGTTTCCGTAAACAACGCTTTGTGATGCCGTGACGTAAGCATTGCACGTGCACAAGTTAGGCGGGACTGATTATGCTAATTAGCAATACTGGCAAATGGCGGCACTGAATCTGATAAAATCTTTGAAAATGTGAAGCAGTTACTATATATAGAAACAGGTGTATTCAAATGGAGAGCTATCATGTACATAAAATTCGTATGTTTCAATGTTTTGCAGTGTGCCGGGGAGTAGCTCTAATAAAGTGGATTAATGATAGAATTCGTATGTTCTTAATGTCCCACAGAACTCATTTGCCAGTAGGTTAGATAATACACAGTCGAAGCTCGCTATGACAACTCCGATATGTCGGTACTCTGGTTATGTCGATTTTTTCCCGGTGTTGTTTTACACTTTTATCGAATATTCGTTAACTCGAAGTATTTACCGAGGTTTCAACGACTTCGACATAGCGGGGTTTTACTGTATATAATAAGAACTTATGAGGATTTTATTTCATAGCAATATTTCTATGACTAATGTGTATATTCTGTTTATGGGTTTTTATGCCTTGAAGGATTAAACGTTATTGTAATAGGTAACAAGGAATTGTTTAGATTTTACGTTTTGAAAATAAATTATGTAAATAAGTGTGTATATTTTGTAGCGTTTAATTAAGTAGAAATAATCACACTAAAGTTTCCCTGACATCGCCTCAAGCATTACATGAACACAATGTTAATAATATAATATGTGAATAAAGATTTGTTACACGTGCTATCCATTTAGAGCCAACTTTTTTCTACCATATAGTTTCATACAGTCAGATTGAAGAAACACGTCATTGAGAAACAACTTTATTTGCCAGAATGAAAGTAGAATATCTTTGGGCAAAGATTTCAAAATGTCTCATCTCCTTTTATGCATTGGTTAACAGGATTTAATCGTGAGCATCATAGAAATTTGTCCACACGTGTA
Source organism: Mya arenaria (assembly GCF_026914265.1). NCBI lineage: Eukaryota > Metazoa > Mollusca > Bivalvia > Myida > Myidae > Mya > Mya arenaria. The sequence continues at coordinate 57,728,892 of NC_069136.1, read as the reverse complement.
ATGTGTCCCTTCCGGTTAACATTTGACCTAATCGACAAACAAGAGGAACAACTTGGCCATTTTCCATCGAAAACAACATCAGATATCTAATGGACGATTTGCAATGTCAGAATTCTTTACATCTTATTTCGCTGCAAGTAGATCGCGTAGTAATTTCAATTTTGCTGTAAGCCTGTAGATTTTACTCTAAATTTACGATGGTTCATGTATTTCAATTGTACAAAATAAGTCAAAATGACCATCAGTAACGACCTTACGGTCTTTTAACTTGGTAGCACGAATAAGTGGCATATTTTCTTGAACGAGGTTGATAACCAGCCTGGTCGTGAAGGGGTTCTCCGTGGCAATGTCAGGGATATAAATCACTAAACCTCTGCTGTTATTCACAAAGTACACACAAATTCCTTAACTTAACAAAGCTCTATTAATTTTGAAAACACATCTTGGAAACTAAAGATCTTGGCGACCTCTATTCGACACAAATAAAACTACATGTAACCGGGACCATTTACCTGTCAGCATTTAAAATACTTTCAAAACCACCAGGACCGATCTTCAGTTTTACGGCTAATTGTAAATGCGCCAATTTATCTAATTTACCTATCTTAGTCCATCGTAATTACAAATTCTGACGTGATTTAAAAGTCATTCTAAAGGCTGTTTAGAATACAACCTACATGTTAAGCCAATGAAATTCTAGGTAGGCAATCATTAAGAATTGGACTTAAACATTAAGCATTTCACCTTTCGCAGGTGTTTAAAGGTCCGCCTACTGCCACTCATCTGATACACACTGGCTGCGTCAGATTTTGCATTCTCAATGTATCAGCTTTTTTAGGTTGCATTATAAGTTAGATGACCTGAAGTAATTTCTTAATGATTAAGAAGGGCTCGATCGCCCCGCCCATTTCTATTCAGTAAGAATTTACTTCATGTCATCTTAACTATTACTTAGTGGTCTGGGAACTCGTTTATATCAGGATGTCTCTTCAAGATGCGTCGTCGGATACTCCCTATAGATTTCTCCGCTATGCTTCGTTAAGTATGTAGTGTACAAAGAGTAACGGAAGAAAGGACCGTGGTTGCCACCGATGTTCAACAAGTTGTTATTCACTTTTCCGCTTCTCATTTACATAGAGTTGCGCTGCCTTTTGTTTCAAACTTTTTTCATTCTCTTTATCCAAACGTTGTCTTGTGCTGTTATTTAATCCACCGTCTGAAAACACACACAACGTATTTTTTTACCCATTGTATAGTATTATTCATTGATCGAACACTAATTATATGGGTGTCAAATGTATAGAATACAATCATTTATATAATGTACATCGTCCTTATTCCATGATTTTTTTTTACATTCCTTATGTTTAAAGGGGCTAGTCAACAGTTGGTCCACAAATCGACAAATACAGTTCTATATTTCCCCAATACAAGCCTAGAATTGTCAATGCTAGCTAGAAGGAGGCCGATAATACATATTTTACATGAACGCAACAATTAATATGTCGACGCTTTCATTAAACTTACTGGAATTTACGTGGTAGATAACCCGAGTAAATATTGAATTGAAGAAATGCGTGATACACCAGTAAGTAAGATTCAATGCGTTGTACACAACGATGTCAAATTAATGTAAGTTTTAAAACATGGTATCATCTGGTTTCTAGCTCCTTTAAAACTCGCGACACCATTTACTATGTATCTGTGTTTGTTCCGTGGCAAGTATTGACATTTTGTATGTTAAACAGTTAATTTTTCGAAAAAAAACACCACTGGTTCTCTAAATTTAGTTCGTTTCTTTGTGAAAAACGCTTGGAATCAATGTCGTCATTTCCGGTACGATGCCATTTCCCTACAATTTAGAGCGATTTTTCTAATTATATATTTGAATCATTATTGTTATTTTTATGAATAAAAGGCGTGACAGAACTTAAGAAAAATGTTTGTTTCAATGGAAGACTGTAATATATCTCACAGAATGCGCATCAAAAAATAAATTTTGCGAGTAACAATTACCCGCTATATAATTCGTTAGGTTTTAACTGGCATCATTATTAAATCGAGAGTATAATTCAAACGGTCGCAAAAAATAAGCAATCTATTATTGGGCTTGGATATATTTTTATGAAATTACAGTCGAACGCCGTTGGCTCGAATTCCTCGTTGGCTCGAACTGGATGTAAATGACCGATTACTTTATAATAAACAAAAATCCCGCTTGGCTCGAATTTTACGACGCTCGATGTATTTTCGATGGTCCCTGGGAGTTCGAGCCAACGGGGTTCGACTGGATATACATAAAAAATATAATTATGTATAAAATCATATAAAACAATATAACATCCCTGACCGAGTGTATTACCAATCAGATATCATGCTTACCTGTAGACTGGTCGGTGAGGAATAAAACCGATGCTAGAATTATGGCAGCTGGAATTATAAAAGTTCAATATAACAGAAAACAACATTACCCATTAATACATAATACTTTAAAATGCTCTGTGCTGCAAAAGTAATCAAACTGAACGCAACCATTATTAAAGAATTTTCATTTCGAGCATAAACAAGTTGGACACATTTGCTGAAAATGCAACAACAAATATAAGTCATCAAATCATTACAAGCCCTTGTACTTAATATATACAAAAACGTGCGAACAGAATAAAGATTCAAGATTCAACACAATTATTAAGTAATTTGAACACAAACTTATTCCTCATTACATGATCAAAAAATAGTTCAATTATACATGTATTCAACGATAACATAAATGTTAATCAAAGGACCGTAGCAAATTAATAAGTCACAGCAAAAGCCATTCTTGTCACGTCTCCGATGGAAATGGTTGAGAGTGTAACGTTTTTTATAAAGACGGCAAATATATTCTGAGAAAAAACATCGTCTCTTATAAACTATATGTTTTCGAGAAAATGTTTTGTGAAAAACACACAACATATAGATACCAAACGAGAGCGGATTGGTTACACAGTTTTCCCACCTCAGATAAGTAGATCCAAATATTTCACCATGCTAGATATTCTTTTCTCCCACCTCAGATAAGTAGATCCAATAATCTTACCATGCTAGATATTCTTATCGTGCCCACGGGCGAAGATAAAATGCCCGTATGGAACTCCTTTTTAATGGTCACCACACTGTAATTACCTCCCTTGTTGAAGACTGTCGTCAATAGCATCAAGGAAATCTTGTCTTGTGGTAATATTTAAAACGCTAATTAATTATTCATCGCTTCAAATGTCACCATAAAACAGTTTTCACGCACCATTCCAGAAATAATGCTTCATTCTCCTTGGAACTATTTACAAAGACCAATTTGACTTTTAACATAATCTGAATCAATGCGAGCATATCCATTACAACCACGAACTATCGCATATCCATACGCAATTATTTTCATTGAGCACAAAAGAGTTCCAGCAAAAAATACATTTTTACTCAATTTTGTTTAACTGAGGTAGGAGAAAAAGCATCTAACATAGCCGACCCTCGCGCAGGGTGTTTTGCGGAAACTCGGTAAACCTCGTTTTCGTAAAACACCCTACGCTCGGTCGGAATGAACCTATCTTACACTCTCGGCCATGGAAGATGCTTATAATCTTGCCCACGGGCAAAGATTAAACAAGTACCCGTATGAAACTCCTTTTAAATGGTCACCACATTGTAATTACCTCCCTTGTTGAAGACTGTCGTCTGTAGCATCATAGAAACCTTGTCTTGTGGCAATATTTAGAATGCTAATTAATTATTTCTCGCTTCAAATGTCACCATAAAAAAGTTTTCACGCACCTTTCAAGAAATAATGCTTCACTCTCCTCAGAACTATTTAAAGACCGATTTGACTATTAACATAATCTGAATCACTGCGCGCATATCCATGACAACCACGAATTATCACATATCCATACGCATTTATTTTCACTACGCACAAAAGAGTTCCAGCAAAAAATACATTTTTACTTAATTTTGTTTAACTGTGGTGGGAGAAAAAGCATCTAACATAGCCGCTCGTGTAAGATGGGTTCATCCCAAACCTCGCGCAGGGTGTTTTGCGGAAACTCGGTAAACCTCCTTACGCTCGGGTCGGGATGAACCTATCTTGCACAATCGGCTATGGAAGATACTTATAATCCCCCCGCCTACCATGTATGATTTTCGAGATAATAAATTTGGATATTTCGCAATGTTTTGAGAAAATTGTATTTATATATATAAGGTACAAAAGCATGACATCGTTCTGAGCAAATCGGATTAAGTCATTTATGTCGAAAATGAGATGTATACTTAGTATTATTTGCTAAATAAAAACCTTAGAAGCATACGTACTTATTATTGACATGAGGAAGAAGAATTCAAGCATGAAGAAGCCAGTCGTGTCCACAATGTAGCCAACAAGGTACGTAACGCCGGACTGACCTACCGCTATCACAGTGTTCATTCTACAATGTACAATAAATGACAGACTGGCCTACCGCTATCACAGTGTGCATTCTACAATGCACAATGAATGTCAGAATAGCCTACTGTAACCACAGTGAACATTCTGGAATGTACAATAAATGCCAGTCGGGCCTACCGCCACAACAGTGTTCATTCTTGAATGTACAATAAATGCCAGAGTGAACTACCACTATCACAGTGTTTATTCTACGATGTACAATAAATGTCAGACTGGTCTATCACTATCACAGTGTTCATTCAACAATGTACAGTAAATAGCAGACTGGTCTATCGCTATCACAGTGTTCATTTAACAATGTACAGTAAATAGCAGACTGGTCTATCGATATCACAGTGTTCATTCAACAATGTACAATAAATGTCAGACTGGTCTATCGCTATCACAGTGTTCATTCAACAATGTACAATACATGTCAGACTGGTCTATCGCTATCACAGTGTTCATTCAACAATGTACAATACATGTCAGACTGGTCTATCGCTATCACAGTGTTCATTCAACAATGTACAGTAAATAGCAGACTGAACTACCACTATCACATTGTTCATTCTAGAATGGAAAATGAATTGCCAGATTGGTCGTTCGCTATCATACGGTTGATTCTAGAATGTACAATAAATGTCAGACTGGTATACCGCTATCAGAGTGTTCATTCAAGGATTTACAATAAATGGCAGACTGGCCTTTCGCTATCACATGGTGCATTCTAAAATGTACAGTAAATGTTAGACTGGCCTTCCGCTACAACTGTGTTCAATTTTAGAATGTACAATAAATGTTAGACTGGCCTTCCGCTACAACTGTGTTCAATTTTAGAATGTACAATAAATGTTAGACTGGCCTTCCGCTACAACTGTGTTCAATTTTAGAATGTACAATAAATGTTAGACTGGCCTTCCGCTACAACTGTGTTCAATTTTAGAATGTACAATTAAAGTTAGACTGGCCTACCGCTACAACTGTGTTCAATTTTAGAATGTACAATTAATGTTAGACTGGCCTTCCGCTACAACTGTGTTCAATTTTAGAATGTACAATTAATGTTAGACTGGCCTTCCGCTACAACTGTGTTCAATTTTAGAATGTACAATAAATGTTAGACTGGCCTTCCGCTACAACTGTGTTCAATTTTAGAATGTACAATTAATGCTTAGCTGGCCTACCGCTATCACGGTGTTTATTCAAGAATGCACAACACATGCCAGACTGGCCTACCGCTACAACTGTGTTCAATTTTAGAATGTAGAATAAATGCTAAACTAGCATATCGCTTTCACAGTTTTCATTCTAGAATGTACAATAAATGCAAGACTGGCCTACCGCTATCACAGTGTTCATCCCAGAATGTACAATTAATAGCATTAATAGCAGACTGGCCTACCGCTATCACAGTGTTAATCCCAGAATGTACAATTAATAGCATTAATAGCAGACTGGCCTACCGCTATCACAGTGTTAATCCCAGAATGTACAATTAATAGCATTAATAGCAGACTGGCCTACCGCTATCACAGTGTTCATCCCAGAATGTACAATTAATAGCATTAATAGCAGACTGGCCTACCGCTATCACAGTGTTCATCCCAGAATGTACAATTAATAGCATTAATAGCAGACTGGCCTACCGCTATCACAGTGTTCATCCCAGAATGTACAATTAATAACATTAATAGCAGACTGGCCTACCGCTATCACAGTTCCTATTCTAGAATGTACAATAAATGGCAGACTGGCCTACCTCTATCAGTGTTCATCCAAGAAATTAAATTAATGAGGACTGGCCTACCACTATCACACTGTTCATCCAATAACATAAATTAATGACGGACTGGCTTACTGTCATCACTCTGACCTATGATATTATACCATATCAAGAATCAACACTATCCACAAGGCGGTATGAAGCATTACATTAGATGATATAATTCTTACATTCCATATGCGGTACCGAGCTGTTTCAGAGGGATGACGTAGGAGACCAGCGGCCACACTGTTGTGGTAACGATGGAATAGCCAATACCTAGCAGAACCTGGAACCAGAATAGTTTAAGACAGTTAGAGTGGTTTAATTACATAGGTGTCTGCCTCTCACCCAAAACGCTGTGGGTTCGATCCTCACCAAGCTTTCGAATGACCTCTCAAATGGAAACCAATACTGGTTTCTACCCTGAAAACGGACTCGAATATAATTTACAAGCTAAAAGCTTTAGTTACGTTCAAGATGAATAAATATGTATGAAATATATGAAACTTAAATGGTGCACACTGCATGATAATATGAGTCTTTTATCAAAACGGTATGTGATTTTATTATTGAGAATATTATGTAGAACACATTCATGTTTATAACGTTTGATGTTTACAATATTATTTCTACTTCATGAATCACTATTATGGCTTTACATTTTAGAAATCTAAAATTAAATTATAAATGTCCGTGATGATGTTTCCAAACTGCATTATTTAATCAAGCATAACATTCTGCATTGTTACCATAAATACAATTACTTGGGAAATTGACCTACCGTGCTTAAATATGGCTGCGTAAAGGTGAAGGTCATTAGAACATGGCTAGCAAGGGTGAAGAAAAGCCCGCCAAACAACCACATGAGATTTCGGCCAAATTTGTCGATGCCAAAACCAAACAGTGGCATGGTTATGGCTGCTGTCAGGTATATCATACTATGGGAAATATAAGAATTTTAGTAACGACAGAACAATTGCACACACTATCAGCTAATTTATGGTTAAACCGGTTCAATATGCTTCAACAGAGTTCGCAATTGTGTGTGTTGGTTAGGAATGAAAAACGATCTTTTGGCTAAAGGCATGTTTTAAGGAATGCCTTGCGCGGTAATTCCTAGCTAAGCATCCCCAGTTTGTTGCTTTACATTAAAAAATGACGCTCACGAATCGTCACTAGAAAAACTGTTGGCGCGAATGATATGGTGCCCTAAAGGATGACCAATTAATGAATATAAACGCTGTCATTTTAAGTACATTTATCCAAAAACAATTAACCTCACCTGTTTATACTATCTGCGCTGTTGGGGTTTCGCTCATACTTTGTTTCCATAAATACCCTATATATAAACGAAATTCAAAGTTAATGTATAGGAAATATGTACTACACGTACATTAAAGTGGCACTCTTATTCCAAAATCTATACATACACATGTATGACAAACATAATTTTTGAGTGATAAACCTAAAATAAAAATTACTGATAACAAGATTGTAACTTTTTAATTTAAAGCTGAAAACACAAACAAATACATGATTATTGGTGACTGCTAAAAGATTTACTGTGATCTACTATCATCGCGTATGGTTGAAATGCGTAGTTTTTCTGCACCTTTCTTTCAAATTAAACTCGACATCCTTCATAACAACCATTGTTTTCGAAAAATAAATGGTGTATTAAAACAATTATATTAATTGTGGTTACTTTTATTTGGGAGTAAGAATGCGTCTTTAAAATGAACGAATGTCGTAAAACCAAAAGGGCGACGATGTATTCGTTCTCAAGTTGTTGCTGTTTCAAATCATTATCAAAATACATGACCATATACCATGTGTACTTAGTTACTCACTTATTCGGAGCTCCTCGGCCATTTTTCTCGAAAGCATCGGATGTATGCCGGTACATCAGTAGAAGTAGTTCGTAATTTTTTTAATACCATTAATCAAATGTAGCGTTTAGCTTGTATTTATTGATTTAAGTTAAAATTGATTCCCCAGTGAAGTGTATTATTGCAAACATAATTAAGATTCCCAAGAGTTAAGTCATGAAGTTTGACTGCTTAAATAAATTACTACGCGATCTACTTGCAGCGGCCTTAAACATGCCGATTTCTGAATATGTAAACCGTCCATATACATCCGAGGTTGTTTTTTGAGAAAAATGGCCGAGGAGTTCGAAATTTTACTTACTGTCCCTGAGCAACAAATGGAAACACTTGTAGATAATAAACTGCCGTAGTAAAACTGATCAGCCAAAACGTGGCTGGAAACTCCTTGATATCCGATAACTTAATCGTCTCTGAGTGTTCATTGGCTGTAAATACAAAAACATTCACTCCAATTAAAATTATTGGAAACGGTGATAGATTTTGTAAAAACAATGACATGTGAAGTTCAAAGTTATGGTCAAGACATGGAACATGTAATACCAACCCGCCTTTCTGTTTATTTTATCTTTGTCATTCTTTTCTTGCGACCATACTACAACTACAACATAGGTAAGTACATTGCAAATAGGTTCGTTTAAGATAAATTTAAATACATGAACATCATGGACTTTGCATTAGCTTAGATTTAGCTATACAGTGGATCCCCGTTGGCTCGAGCTCGACCTAGATGTGGAGGACCGACTTCTTTATACTGAAGGTAAACATTCCCGATAGGCTCGATTTTCCCGAGGCTCGAGGTTTTTTCGTTGGTTCCTGGGAGTTCGAGCAAACGAGGAGCGATTATACTTGTAAACTGCCCATTTCAGTACATCTAATATTTTATAGTTACCGTCGGACTTTTTGTGAGCTACTTCCAATTTTCGCTTGTCAGCTCGTTTGTCCAACAGTGCAAACAATATGGCCGCCAAAGCAGAAACGGCGGCAACAACTGAGCCTGTGGAAAGAAACATATTAGATGAGAATGCTCATGTCAGTGCTTTTAATGAGTTATTGGACGATTGGAGGCAAACGCGAAGATTGAACAAAGAAATAACAGTTAGATTCGAGTCGACCTTTGTATACGTTTGATTAAAAACATGCTTCAAACACCAATGTAAAGGAAACGACATTACAATCTCGAAGATGAAACTGTCAGAACTATAAAATGCATGCATGTATAGAAACAAAGTAATCGGGATAACACAAGTAATAAGTGAATCACTATGCACACTCCTAGCACTCAAGCACAGCTTCAAGCCATATACTTGAAAATGACTATATTTCAAGAGAAACAGTTATATTTAATGCTTCCGGGGTTCTAAAAGATGAATTACTGACCTGAAAGTAGGGCGAGGCAGAGGGAAGCGTTGGAACTGAAAACTCTGGACAGTGAGATGTATATTGGACCGAGAATATTCAACGTCAATACACTGCTCTGAAACGATACACTCCAGCTTGTATTGTGTTAATAAATGATATCCTGTGAATTACTAGACAATATTTCATGCGGAATTCAGTATAGACTTGTCGGTTTTCTTATTGAATATATATTTGTTCATATTCTTATTTTAGATTGGTCGTTGAACTAAAACTTGGTTTATATGTAACAACTGTGATATACTTTCTAATCTAAATGTGTCTCCCTATGTCAAACTATTTTTACAACAACGACCACAATGAACATACTAGTAAGCGATTTATAATTCCTTTTTTTGTGATTTCCTTTGTGTATAGTGTAGTTGACATGGAGTCTTTTCCTATGTTTGATGTTTTAATCATTTATAATGCTACCAGGTTTTATACTATTTTGTACAGAAATGCATCTATCTAACAATGGCTACATACCGCTCTAGAGATGCTTGTCCTTAGGCCCATCACCATATTCAACACGCTCATTCTGTACCATTTCACCGTCAGGTTGTCAACAGATATAGCACTGATCCCTTCAACCAACCTGATAAGGTAAAGGGTAAAATGGTCTAGTGATATACGCTACCCAACACCTGTAACGTTCCGCTGAAGGCAGAAGTGCGTTAATAATACGTTCATGTACTTGGTAATTTGCAAATTGGCATAACCAGTTTTCCGTGTGGAGGTTTAGGGCCTATGTTTATACAGACCAGTCGACTTCTTTCAGGGTTGAGCTGCGTTTCTCTCTAGTGATCTGTTGCGTCTTTGGCCTCGCACGCTACACAATCATCAAACTAGATTTATATCGTGACAGTATAAGGAAGATAGAAGTTTACCGAACTTTGTTATTGAAAGAGTATATGTTGTGATTCAACTATTCGTTACAACATGTGAAATTCCACCCTACTGTATATAAATAAAGAGTAGTATAAATGAATAGTGATGCTTAAATACAAACCAGAGATCAAAAGTCCATTTACCCAAAGAGAGCTCTGGCAACCCACATTGTCCAGTAGCTATGAAATAAAGCACCGGCAGAGAACATTGTCTGAAACAAGTTGAACATTATTAGTTTATTATATAACTCGGCTCAAGCATCGTCTCGGCTCATGCATCGTCGACAGCAAACATTGTCTATAACAGACTGGCCATTATTATAAATATCAGCGCAAGTACCGACAGCAAACATGATGTTACACAGACTGACTATTATATACATTACAAAACTCAGCTCAAACATCGACAGCAAATAAGGACAGACACAAGCTGACCATTTATATCTGAGCGTAAGCACCGACAGCAAACATTGTATGAAACAGGCTGACCATTTAGTAAATCTCAGATCAAGCAACGACATCAAACATGGCCTGACACAGGCTGACCATATTGCATATCAAGCACAGGTAGTTAACTTTATATGAACGCAGCTGTCTATTCAAATCAATGCACGAGTAAATATATGACGATTAATAGAACGATTGTAAACCTTTTACGGGCGCGTGAACGTGTGGATATATTTGTGTGCACCTATGTGTGTGAAATTGTACAATTTTAGAATGTCATGTACGCTTGCATCAGAAAATGATTTATACGAGTATATATTAGCGTACAAAATAAAGTATAGTGCACAATTTCACATTTTAAACTCAACTGCAACGTTTACATGTACGCCAATGTTGTGTGCTCGCTACCATTCTTTTGCCAAATTCTCACTTTTCAACCTAATGAGAACGGCTCGAGAGTAATCTTTCATGTCATACGATGCTCCATCTTGTATTGAAATATTAATACAACAATTTCTAAACTAAAAAAGGTAGAGAAATGTAAAGGCACTAAGCAGTCCTCAGAACATGCCATGTAAGTAAACAATGAGTTTGACATTCATAACCTTAAACTTGTTTTTGACATCTGCGTATTGTTTCATTTCGTCTCCCTTGTGCAAGAACTCAGTAATTACATATGGACCTAGAAGCAATTATATAGTTCTTGCATTAAGGTGACAATTTGTTATATTTACATGTGAGAACAACAGGAACACCGTTGAAGTGACCATGCATATCCTGTTGCCCACTCTATCCGTCATGTAGCCACCAAACAGACAAGAGACAATACTGGCCCACTGGATGGTCGAGTAGAAGCCCATGTACTTCGTCTGTGAAATGTCAAGTTCATCTAGAATTTGATTCTGGAGGCCGGCCGGAGTGTCCAAACAGTAATAGTCACCTGATACAGAGTTGATGTAACTCTTAGAATATGATACAGTTATTTTATGGTGTCCGGGGATGACATTCTTAACTGTTGCCCTCGGCCTGTCGACCTCGAGCAACAGGTAAGATGTCACCCTACCACCACGAGAAAACGGTTTTGACTGTTACCCAAATAACCATGAAATGACTGTTTTATCACTTGATCAAAAATTTATTAAAACCAAAAAAGGATATAATTGTTTAACTACCTGTTCAAAACTTATTTCAACAAACGACCGAACGTTAATGATATGCCCATCAAAAATGAAAATTTGGAAATTCCTATGGCGACATAGCGCCAGATGGAATCGGGTGGCCCCGGAAAAGTTCAATACAAGACAAATGGTTAGCTTTCATGTAAAAACAGCGAATTATAACACATTTGTGTTTGTAAACCGAATCAGATGATAATATATAAATATCGCATGAATACCAGTGTGACAGTTCATATTGTCAACATAAAGGAGATACTGTTACCCGAGGTCAAGCACTGGTAGACATGCAATATATATTATATTATACCAAACACAATTACACAGTACTTTCACCAAAACACAACTTTCAAGTTTAATCAATTTATGCTGAAACTATTTCTGAAAAAAGATAAAAGTCTAAAAAGTAACACTGTATTGAAGTTGCAAGCACCGGAGAATACAGATTTGCGACATATCTAACGTTTCCACCACATACTTAATGGAAACCGAGTATGTTTATTTTAGACGTGCGTGCTATGTGACATTATGCCTTTTGTCTACAATGGTAAAATCCAAGTACCCGAAAGAGACATTTTGACTATCAGAAACATATCGAGGGGTGAAAGCGAAAAGGTTCTAAGTGACATTAAATAAAGAAGCAGATAGAACCTTTTCGCTTTCACCCCTCGATATTCAACCTTTTGGACACGTGGCCAAGCGAAAATTCACTTCAGGTCATGAGACCCTGTGATGTTTTGAATGTCATATACGGGCAAATAACTGCTTAAATATCTTAGCTAAATAATGCCTCCCCTATACACATACAGCAGTGACGTCACTATTCAATGTGTACACAAAAACATCAGACGACAGGCACTGTCAGCAAGTAAATATTTGTTTACATTGTTGAATTAAATGATTAAAAAATATTTTAATACTATTTTATATACTTAATTGTGTTCGGTATAATAAAATAATATCATGCCAACTGGTTAACACCGTACTGTCAGTGTGTGTCAGTATGAAATTGCCCATATTGGGTATATGAGAACTTAACTTGGGCAGGTCACCTAAGGTATAATAATACAACTTATTAACATTCTGCTTCACTAGTGACATGCCAAACTACATATATGAAACAAAGGTGTATTGATAACATGTTAAATCTGACCTTTTCACTGATAGTTTACACTAAATAGTGTACGTATTACTCAACTTTTAAGATACTGAAATGTAATATAATCACTATCAAATACCTCACCTATGTTAATCAAGCAAAGAACCACCAGCATCACAAATCTAAAGGCGGTTGAATACGTTCTAACCTTTCCTTTAGTGCTCGTTGTTCCTTCCTTGTTTTCTTCATCGTTTTGAGATCCGCTTTCAGCGTCAGGAGAAGTCCTGTCTTCATTTACAACATGATTCACTGGACATTCGTTCGCACTTTTTTGTATACGGCTGTATTCACGATTTTCTATATTATTTTCACTCCCTAGTAAAGGGCTATTTTCATCCATGTTATACTGCTTTGTGATTTTAATGCAATGTGTTAAGTCTGCCGAGTTTGAACATAGAATATCATACTTCTATAGTCCATGTATGCCATGTAACCACTTCCAAAAATTGTCTTCTGAATGACAATTACCTCAGAATATAGTTCGTGTTCTTGCTGTGTTTCATGTTTGGAACGTATTCCGAATGTAAGAACTTTGTTCTTAAATTTCAAGGTTATAATTCCTCCTTAAACATTAGAAATGTAAGTGCACAACCTAAACAATGTATATGATCATGCTATCTGTCGTGTCTATCAATACATATCATAACTCAGATTGCCTCAAAAACGAAACAAGAAATAAGGGCATGTATACAAGTCGATAAATATCCAACTGATTAATAACAGTCCATTAATGATGACAGTGTTAATATTACTGATTAATTGAAATGACATTCTGCTTTCTGGTGGATTATAATATTTTAAATATTTATCTGTGAAATAAATTTCATATTTAACTGTTTATAACAGTAAAAATATCAATTTGACATGATTCACTGTTTTAAACTTCCAGCCCATTCTATAATAATTGAGCAGAAACCATTTTAAGCTTAAGGTCACCGCCAACAATGTCTTATATCGTATAACCACGACCTTGACTTTTGATGACCTTTTGATCTAAAACTCAATAGGGATCATCTACTAGTCATTTACAAGTAGCATACAAAGTATGAAGTTCCTGGACCCAAAGGATCTTAAGTTATTGAGCGGAAACCGTTTTTTCACCTCAAGTTTACCGCGACCTTGACCTTTGACCTACTGATCACAAAATCAATAGGGGTCATCTACATGTCATGATCAATCAGCATACCAAGTATGAAATTCCTGGGTCGAAGCGTTATATAGTTATTGAGCGGAAACGAAGTGTGACGTAGAGACTGACTAGGGTTAGGGTCAGACGGACTGACTGACTGACGGACAGGGCAATCAGAATATGTCTCCCCATGAATGGGGTAGACATAATTATCATTATCACCTTAAACGTAATCAATGTTCAAGTACTTGAATTAATGTGTATTCTGTAGTAGTGGATAAAGTAATTAACATGAAATGTATGTTTACGAGTTGTAAATGGTTCGCATTCATAAACTTCTTTTTTCACAGTAAAAATATTTAATAAAAACATTAAGTTCTTATTTTTTATCAAGTTATATTTCATCTTGTATATGCAGTGCGTCATACTAAAGTTTTCAAATATCTAGATTAAGAGAACACAGTAAATCCTGATCTTAAAACCTCAATCAGAACACAATTTAAATACTAAACATTGGCTATTGATGTTTAGACGTTCTCTACAGAATCATATACATGTATGTATAAACTAAGTATCCGTATTAACGTCTGAATCCAGTGGAGATTGATTTGTGGGAGTGAGATCCCCTGATTGCTTGGTATGTTCGAATATATAAGCAATTGTTACTATTGACCACTCCTTTTGTGGAGAGTTATTAAAAGGACCACATTTTGAGCTACATATTTATTTTAATAGGATTATTACCAAAAGTTCTAAATGCAGTGAAATGTGAGTGGAAGTTACACACTCTTGTCCCTTTGTCATTTTTAAAAATATCACTTAAGTTAAAAAATGGCGTAACTTTAAGATGTTTTACTTCATTTATATATACATATATATTTATATATATATATATATATATATATATATATATATATATATATATATATATATATATATATATTATTTAACTAAAAGTTGTATATAAAATTGTTTCAATGCAAATAAGAAGTGGCTGAGAATGCCTGAGATATTGACTTTTGAAAGCGTACATGCAAAACCATAACCAGAAATTCTTAGTCTAACAATGAAGTCTAATATTTTGCATTAAATGCAAGAAAGAGTTACGTTACTTTATTATTCGAGGAGGTTTGATTGTTGAGTATTGATGTGTAAGGTCTCAATGCAATACTGACATATAAACATACGTGTGCTTACATAAAAAAACCTTAACCAGTCGAACAATAAAGCAATTACAACATGCTTTACTTTAGGAATACTGTGCACTGAAAAAGGAACATAGTGACCGAGGTCCTGTATAATGGGAGTGGACAGCCAGCCTGGTTGTGGCAGGTACTTGATGGCTATGGTACATGTACTTGAATTGTTAAAAACGCATCAAAATGACCATCAGCCCAGTCTGCACAAGCATTACCCAAGCATTTAGGCCTATGACCTCACGCACTAGGTCGATGTGATTTACATATAACACACATATTTATCTGCTTAATAACAGAGTTTTATCGATTTTTGGAAACACATTGATAAAGAAAAGCTCAAGTCTAGTCGACCTTTGTTTTTTTATTTAAAATAATACTAGAACTTTTAACCTGTTCTCATTACAAATACATTTAAAAAATTCACGACCGAAAATCGTTCTTCTTTTAATATGTTTCACGACTAAATATAAATAAATTTCTCTATCTCAGTCCGTCTTTATTTTAAATACTGACGTAATTTTAAACGTCATTCCAAAGGACGCTTAGTGCATTGAGACGTAGGTAATATTATGTTGTTTTTTCAAAATGTCTCCATTCAGTTTTCCATCGTCTCATTTACAATCAGTCGTCGTGTTTCTGGTTCCAACAAACTTTCCTTATCTTTATCCATATTACGTTTACGTGTGCTGTTGTTTAATTGACCATCTGAAAAATGGAAGTATATTACTTCTTGTGTAAATCATTTATACATCAAACTCTGGGTAAAAGGATGCCATAGTTTCAATATATATATTTTACTACGATTTCATTCAGCAATTCACAGTAGGACTGAGGGCAACCATTTATGGAAGTATCAATAAAATCACCATCTCTAATAAATTATGTCACTTATGTCACATATGGACAGTCATGCTTACCAATAGACTGGTCGGTGAGAAATAAAACTGATGCCAGCAATAAGCAGGCTGAAATATAGTGGTTCAAAATACAAAACAGAACATTACAGTAACACATAATACAATACTGATTTTAGACGAAAACATGTAATATTTTCTTATATTTGAAGTCAAATATATTGTCAAATCAGTGATGCAAGCATAATGAAAATGGCAATCGATGTTATCGATTTTCGATGATAAATATTGTATAACACACTACACATGTAGATATAAGAGCAAAAATACATTTCACTATAACTTTGGAATGTTCTCCAATTTGTAAGGAAATAATATTTATGGAAGATGTATAGAATATACATCTTTCAATCGTGATTTTTTTAAACAATAGGCATGTTGTCATGTGTGTTGGAAGTGAGTGATAAACATATAAGACTGGTTGAATTTAAATCTTAGAAACATACGTACTTGTTACTGACATAAGGAAGAAGAATTCGAGCATGAAGAAGCCAGTAGTGTCCACAATGTAGCCAACAAGATACGTAACGCCAGACTGGCCTACCGCTATCACAGTGAACATTCTGAAAAATGTACAATAAATGGCAGACTGGCCTATCTCTATCACAGTGAACGTCCTGGAATGTACAATAAATACCAGCCGAGGCTACCGCTATCACAGTTTTCATTTTATAATATACAATAATGCCTGACTGGCAGGCCGCTATCACAGTTTTCAGTTTAGAATATACATTTATATCAAACTGGCATACCACTATCACAATTTTCATTTTAGTATATAATAATGCCAGTCTGGCCTACCGCTTTCACGGTTGTCATTTAAGTATAATATAATGCCAGACTGGCCTACCGCTTTCTCAGTTTTCATTTTAGTATACAATAATGCCAGACTGGCCTACCGCTTTCTCAGTTTTCATTTTAGTATACAATAATGTCAGACTGGCCTACCGCTTTCTCAGTTTTCATTTAAGTATACAATAATGTCAGACTGGCCTACCGCTTTCTCAGTTTTCATTTAAGTATACAATAATGCCAGTCTGGCCTACCGCTTTCACAGTTGTCATTTTAGTGTACAATAATGTCAGACTGGCCTACCGCTTTCTCAGTTTTCATTTTAGTATACAATAATGTCAGACTGGCCTACCGCTTTCTCAGTTTTCATTTTAGTATACGATAATGTCAGACTGGCCTACCGCTTTCACAGTTGTCATTTTAGTGTACAATAATGTCAGACTGGCCTACCATTATCACTGTGAAAATTCTGGAATGTACAATAGATGCCAAACTGGCCTACTGTTATCACAGCAGCGATTATTCTGGAATGTACAATAAATGGCAGACTGGCCTACCGCTATCACATTTTTCAATTGAGAATGTACAATAAAGCCAGACTGTCCAGCCACCTTTCCAGTCTTCATTTTAGAATATACGCGTAATGCCAGACTCACAATTTTAATTCCAGAAAAGACAATTAATGGCAGAGTGACCTTCCGCTATTACAGTGAACATTTTAAAATGTAAATAAAAGACGGAGAGGTCATCGACTATCACAACATTAAATTATACTTTGTTTAAAAATGCCAACGTCGTCTATCGCAGTGTTGATTCTAAAATAAACGATAAATGCCAGACTGGTATACTACTATCATAGAGTCAATTCTAGAGTGCAAGCTGTCCATTCAAGAATGTACATTTAATGCCAGACTGGTCTACCGCAATTGCAATTGCTCGTTATGCAACAGTCAATTGTAACCACGCCCCCAGGCCCGAGGAATAGCGGGGATTTTGTCTTGCGGTCCAGCCAAGATATCTCCGCCCTGCGGGAAAAATTGCTGGTAGATCCCCGCCAAATGCCCGTGCGGCCCGGGGACATCCGAGGTAAGGCCGATTCCCCTCTTTTTTGGCGCAAAAACTAAACTACCGCATACAACCAGTATATCCGGGGTGGGGGGCAAGGCTTAGCACATCTGTTTGATCAATGTACTCACTTTGACTTCTGACATTAGAGTAATTCAATTCTGCCAGGGTCATTAATTAGCTATGTCCACAAGGCACTATCAACTATTGAAACTGATTATGTAAATCTTACATGCCATATGCAGTACCGATTTTTTTCTGAGGTATTACGTAGGAGACCAGGGGCCACACTGTTGTGGTGAAGATCGAATAACCCAGGCCTAGCAGAACCTGGAACAAAATGGTTAGTTTATACTTAACCTCATTCTTTTAAATTGTCGAAGTCTAATATATTATATAATCAGTCGTATCCGTTTTCTGGGTAGGAAACCAGTACTGATGTCCGTTGATGAAAACGCTCATATGGTGGCGATTGACATCACAACTGCTTAGATGAGCGGTGGACACCTTTACCGCTAGACAACTCTTACCCAAATGGTACACACTCCATTCTAAAACGAGCTTATTTCATTCATGATTAATATGTACAATATATTAATGTCCATAATATACAAGAATGTTTAATATTTAGGATAGGATTACGACTACATTGATCGCTTTATAACAATAATCAAACATGTCGTTAAAATTATCATTTAAATATCAATGCTGCTGTTTCCATATCAACGATGAAATCAAAGACAACCCTTTGCATTATCGTCATAATTCGAATACAAAAATAACGTGACATCTACGTACCGTGCTCAAATATGGCTGTACAAAGGTGAAGGTCATTAGAATATGGCTTGCAAGGGTCAAGAAAATCCCGGCAAACAACCACAGGAGATTTCGACCGATTCTGTCGATGGCGAAACCAAACAGGGGCATAGTTATGGCTCCTATTATATATATCATACTGAAAACAATAAAAGTTTAGTACTTAATAATTTAATACTCAAACGAAAATTCAATGAATTGGGATATTGACCAATTTCGTTGCAACTTGTAACCTCCGTTTTCTTTAAAGATGGGCTGGCATGTCAGGTAAACGTATGACCAAACCATTAGATTATGGTCAAAATGTTTTGTCAATCATGTCTTGGCTTAAGGTTTTTTTCAGGAATGTCTGACTTGTAAATCTCAAGCTTTGTATCCCATGTTTATTGCCTTGCTGTTGATAATGATGCTCACGAATCGTCATTAGAAAAACAGTTGGCGCTAATGTTATGGAGTCCTAAAGGATGACTAAATTAATGAATATAAACGCTATCGTTTTAAATACATTTATCCAGAAACAATTCACCTTACCTGTTTATATTATCTGCGCTGTTGGGGTGCCGCTCATACTTTGTTTCCATAAAAACTCTATAAATAAAAATACATGTAATATATCAATTTTCTAGAACTTTACTATTTCTGTTGTCGTAAAACGGAAAAGACAACGGTGCCTGCTTTTTCCAGTGGTTGCTTTTATATGAATTTCAAAACAAACGCAAACATTTTATGATTACCTATAGTCACTTACTGTCCCTGAGCAATAAAGGGAAACAACTGCAGATAATACACAGCCGCTGTAAA
This sequence comes from Mya arenaria, assembly GCF_026914265.1. Taxonomy (NCBI): domain Eukaryota; kingdom Metazoa; phylum Mollusca; class Bivalvia; order Myida; family Myidae; genus Mya; species Mya arenaria. The sequence continues at coordinate 57,708,997 of NC_069136.1, read as the reverse complement.
ACTGATCAGCCAAAAAGTGGCTGGAAATTCCTTGATTTCCGATAGTTTAATTGTCTCTAAGTCTTCCTTAGCTGCAAATATAAACAACCTCCACTACGACTAGAGAAAATGAAAACAGTGATATACTTTAAGATATAATACATAAAACATGCCTTTTCTTTAAAGGATCATGGTCAAGAAAAGGCAATTTTTACAACAACAAGATAATGAGTCTGAATGTTTCAATTTTTCCTTCTTTACTTCATTGACTTGCGCCCCTGTACATCGTTTTGTACTGGTGCCATTGTTTTGTAGTTATATTTATTTACTTAAAATTTGACAAAAGTAAGTACTTTGCTAATATTCTCATCCAAGGTGAATTTAAATACATGGACATGAACTTAGGTTAAAAAATATATTTATTTGAGTACATGGATCGAAAGAGATTTACCATCAGACTCTTTGGCAGCCACTTTCATTGTCCGCTTGTCCGCCCGTCTGTCCAACAATGCAAAAACGATGGCCGCCAAGGCAGAGACGGAACATACAAAAGAACCTGAAACCAATAATATGAGCAAAATGTTTAGTGCTTCAAACATTTAAGTCCAAATTTATAAGTATTTTTATCGTATGATTCCTTTCGGCGTCAAACATGAACGTGATGTTTTAACAAAGAGTAAATTGAATTTAAAGGCTCAAAGAAATAACAAATAACAGTACATATACAGTACATATACGCTCGAACTGTGTAATCAATAAGGATTGTACATAAAACCAAAACTTCACGATATCATCCTGGAAGAGTAGTATCTCGGACGCATGGTATCAATCTAATTCTCGGTTATGTCCCAGGTAGACTCGTTTCCCAGTGAACTTGTATTTTACTGATCGTTTAAAGGCGGTAATCACAGCATTTACCAGTAAAACTATTTTGATGCGTGCGTAGTATGTTATGTGGTGTTCACACAATGAACTCGTGTTTAACTGATTGTTCCATGGCTGTAATCCCATCCTTTTCAGTTAAACTATCTTGATGCGTTTGTGGTATGTTATGTGCCGTTGATTCGTTTGTGTATTTAGTCCATTGTCGTTCTGGCTTATGCCCTTAAATAGGCTTTACTTTTGATATTTAATTACTGATTCCTATTCATTAAGGCCTTGTGTCTAAGTTTCAGACTCAGGCTCAGAACGCTAAATTCTTATATGCTTCAAATTATCTATTATACAATTAATTTCGACAAAAGATGTGTGTCTGTTTGTAGAACAGATTGTTTGTAAAAGATATTAAATTACAACGTAACTGAATACAGGCCATGTAGTATTCATTGACGTATTGAACGTTCTTTGAGAGGAATGGTCAAAGAAAGACTGCCAACACTCCTATCACTTTAGGAACAAGAGTATAATATTGTATTTCTCGAAGTCATGTCCAACTCACCTGAAAGCAGGGTAAGGCCAAGAGACACGTTGGAACTGGAAAAGTTGGTCATTACATTATATAGTGGACCAAGGACATTCAACGCCATCACACTGCTCTGAAACGATAAACTAATGGTCGGTTTCTTAACTCAACCCTTGACAGTGTCTTAAAACCGAAGTGATAAATTAGTCCTAAAACCTGGCTTGGTTATGATTCAATTAACAATCCGAACTCAAGTTCTTAAATTAACAGTCGTTGTCTTGAGAATGGACTTAAATCACCTATACACATATAGTGTTTGAGTGCTTCTCACTTAATAATATGATATTTTATTGTTTCCACAAACGTTTGCAATTTTTGCTTACTGAGGATAATTTCTGTGCTATTTGCCATATGCGCGGCCTTATTATTTTACAAAGAGTGAGCTAATCCAAACTTAACTTAATAGTGCTTGATCTTTTATTATTTTAACAGTCCATGGGATATCAAGCTGATATCACCGTTGCCAAGAATTTGCACAGACTAGCATGATATTTGTCACATCTTACAAACAGAGGTTATGTTGCAGACTTAGCATAGACATGCAAATTATTGGGTGTGTAGATTTTTTGCCTGCCCTATGATATTTTTTCTTAGAATGGTTGTAGAACCTTCTCCTTGATTACTTGTAAAACTTGATACATACCACCCTTGCGATGCTTGTCCTCAGACCCATCACCATATTCAACACGTTCATCTTATACCATTTAACAGTCAGATTGTCACTTGATATGGCGCTGATTCCCCCAATCAAGCTGAAATCAAAATTATTATACACTATTCAGTTACCAGTACTTTTTTCATCAAGTTACTCAAACAATAAGTTTTCAACACTTATCGTTAAAGCCTTATTCCTTTAAACGATTTCAGGAGTTTCGCTCGGCATGGCATACTGATTTGTCTTGGAAATGTACACCTGATTTATGATTGCATTGTTTGTCTTTAACTTGGAATTTCGGAATATCTAAAATCTTGTTGCCTTAGCCTTTAGACAATTGCTATAAGAAAGCCGACTAGATTCTGAGTCGAAACGATGAATTTCAAGTTTTTTCCCATCCATCTGTCATCACATACCATTTATTTTGGTTTTCGAACTATGATGTAAGATCAAGTAACAGTGGATAAAGAGATCATGCAAGAATCAATATCAAATGTCTGAATACAAAAGAAGCATAAATATCAAACATGTCTACATACAAACATACAAAGATCCATTTACCCGAAAAGTGCCCTTGCAACCCACATGGTCCAGTAGCTATGAAGGAGAGCACCAGCCGCGAACATGGTCTGAAACAGACTGACCATTATAATAATCAGTTCAAACACCGACATTAAACAAGGTCAGAAAAAAAGCACCTACAACAAACATTGTCTGAAATTGGCAAGTAGGTGTACGATGCTTCAACTTCAAGGTGACCTATTTTACTGAATGCTTATATGAATCTGCGACCAATATTTTCAAACTGTTCACCTCAATGGACTCAAGCTTGGTAAAGCTTTATGTCATAGACGTATTCAATTACGTTTAAAACAAATTATACAATGTTTTATGGTATAATAGCAAATGGAAACTTAGAAATGTGTATCCCGTCTTAAGAAAATGCAATTTTCTAATGTAAATAAAGGGTTAGAATTTCATAGCTACAGTTTGAATTTCCATCTGCATAGTGTTTCATTTGTTTTATTTGTGTACATGTGAAGCCAGCAGCAGTATGGTAGAAACGACCACGCAAGTTCTGTTGCCAATTCTATCCGTCATGTAGCCACCAAACAGACAAGAGACAATGCTGGCCCACTGGATGGTCGAGTAGAAGCCCATATACTTCGTCTGTGAAATTTCAAGGTCATCTAGGATGTGATCCTGGCAACCGGCTGGGGAGTCAAAACAGTAGTAATCACCTGGAAATACATTTGTTGGTTATAACAAAAAAGTAACTCACTGCAACAGTGTAAGTGACTGATCGCTAAATGCATACAGCTCAATATTATTGATGGAGATTTGAATCTGGCTCGTGGTATTTCCTGATAGTAAATATTGAAAATGTAGGTATTATTTAAATTTAAGTACATCACCTATGTTTATCAAACAAAGGGCCACCAGCATCACACATCTGTAAATAGTTGAAGGCGATCTAGCCTTTGCTTCAGGACATGTTGTTCCTTCGTTGTTTGGTTCCTCGTTTACAGATCCACTCTCTGCGTCAGGAGAAATTCTGTGATCTTCATTCTTACCAATATTCGCTTGACATTCGTTCTCACAAGTTTGTATTTGGGCAAATTCACGAGTGTCTGTATAGTGTTCTCTCCTCAGTAGAGGGCTCTTTTCATCCATGATGTAATGCTTTGAAATTCACGTTGGAAGTTTGCAGAGCTGAAAAAAATAATCCTACTGTACCGCCACTGGACTTTCTGAAAAGTTGTTTGAAAGTTGTTCTTTAGAAACTATAATAATAATTCGTGTGTAAGGTTTAATCATAATTATGAACGTTGTTCTCAAACTGAATGTTACAATGTTACAAGTGCTCCTTGATATTAAAATGTAAGATAATCCTTCCTCCATAAATGCATCATGTTAGTGCACATCCTACTCATGTGTATGTCAACATGCTATCGTTTACGGCTTCCAGTACATTCAATAACAAAAGTTGTTAGGAGAACAAATGGAGGTATAACGCATGGACAAGATGGTCAATATTCAACTGATCAACGTTGGTCAATATTCAACTGATCAACGTTGATAACAGGGATAATTTAATAACAAATTACAAGTACATTCATTAAACAAAGTGTACTGTGTGAAAGATAATCCTTTGTGATTTATATATATATAATATATTATTTTGAACGTTGGCTTTTAAAACAAACACCACAGGACATGTATATTGTAATATGAGGATATGATATCATCAGGAGCTTACTTAAAGTATTTTAGTTTAACTCAAGCAGCTCACTGTGTACCATCGGCTAGGTCTAGGTGTAAATAGTATTGAATAAATAGTTAGAAATAACACAATATCGTTCTATGTTAACAAGTAACTTTATGTTGTTTTTTTTCAGAAATGAACTCCTTTCTCGTAAAGGACTAAAAGCCAGACACTTACATTGGACCATTCATGTTTAGTATTAACATACAAATTACAGACTTACTGTGACAATTGATGTAACGGTGTTCCAACACATTTTATGCATTGTAAAAGCTTTAAGGGATGATGATGTGCACATCACGTATGTGCAATTGACAATAAGTGGGAAGGGTCGGCACCTGTACAGAACATTAGAACTGAAAGTGTTCGACCTAAACATGTATCTGCAATGTACGAAGCTATACAGAAAAATCTTCAGCCAACCACTTACTCTGTGACTTACCTTGTGTTCGAGTGGTTCCGTGTTAGCAACATGTCAAAGAGAAAACTGTCGATCGATGACCGTGAAGAAATTACCAGGGATAGGATTGTGAGCTGGAAAATGTCGACAAGGATGGCGTGGTGTTATGTTATGTTCTGGCCAGAATTTCAGCTGATTTAACCAATTCTGTGCTGAAATGTAGAAGGTACAGAAACTAAGCCGCCATTAATTCCCATTTCCATATCTAGCGGTGTTCCCTGTCATAATTATCAGAAATGTGCAGGTTTTGCAAAATAATTGGATTTAAAACCATCAGACAATTAGTCCCTATACCAGTGGAACCAAAGGGCTGTATAGGAAACACGTACCAGTTTGTAATAAGAAAATTCTTACCAAGGAAAGGAAACCACTTTTCTTGAGTGTGAATTTAATCACTGACCGACAATTTATCCTTATCCTCCGAAAGGCCCATCACAACATAATAGTCATAAACATTGGTAGAAAGTACAATTATCAAGCAATACAACTTAGAAACTAGCTTTTGTTGTTGATAATCTCAATGAACGGTCCCGTACCATTCAGTGCCCAGAGTGGTCCAAGTACAGGGTGCCCAAAAGAAGGGAATGGATATGTGAAAGACTATGAGCCCTGACACAGTTATTTATCAGAGCCATAAATACGGGCAATACCAATTGCCCAAGATTCAGGGAAAACAACTTATTTGAAATACGTACTCCAAGTGTATCAATTCCATTGTGTATGTTACTAGATGAGAAAAATCCGTAATGTTGTCGAAAGTTATAAGATCGATGTTATCTTCATTTAACGTAGACCACATTCGAGTTTGTCTTCTGAGTTTAATTGATTGGTGTTTAAATTCAATCTTATTTAATTGACTGCTTCCATAAACCTCAATTTATATATGTCATAAAAGACGTTCGGTTTTGTATTGTTAATTACATGTTATTTTAATAGTTAACTTTGTTTCTAAAGAATGAGTAGTAACATAATGATGTATTTACATCATAGCCGTATACGTAACAAACATTTAATACTATGTATACTTCGTATACACAGAGTATACTTCGTATACACAGATTGTTTTAAAAATATTAATATTCAGCATATACAAACAAACTACACAGAATATACACACACACAAGTTGTAAATAATATTGAAATGGATTGGAACGAAAGGATAGTTTATGAAGTTCATATAGACAGATTGATGAGTGACGAGATACGTAACAATTCTTATGGATAAGGATAACCAGCCTTTTAAGTCTTTCACTTAAACTCTTGAAGCTCATCTTGTGCCCTTTCATTCTTAATTGCATATTTTATCGAATAAATAGTTCTTACAACACCGTGGCATTCTTAACAAACAAACAGTATTGCATTTATGTATAAATGTTATTGTTGACAACTATCGCAAATGAAGCGAATCTGGTTCGGCAAAATTATGAACCGTAACAAAGATTGACCTTACAGGTTATTTGTATTGATCTACCACAAACATAAAACGTTTAATAAAAGATTACCTTTAGAGTATAAACTTAGATGTTTATCAAACGAAGTATTTGCATAAACATCTGAATCCAGTCGAGTGTCTTATAGAGTTATTCAGTTTATCCACATTGTTATTAAAATCACATATCAGTTATTTCCCTTAGTTTTGAATTTGCCTTTCGGTTACATGCTACCATTACAATTTGTCTGACCAAGATTTAAGCGTTCGGAGTTCCTCTCTCATTTTTTTTATCAAAAACAACCTCGGATGTACGTGGACGGTTTATATTTCCGAAATCGGTGCACTTTAAGTACGCTGCAAGAAGATCGCGTGGTAATTTCAATTTAACAGTTAAACTTAATGACTTAACTCTTGGGGATCGTAATTATGTTTGCAATAAGACACTTCACTGGCAATCAATTTAAACTTAGATCTACATATATACTTGAAAACCCTAATTAATTAATAATATAATTCAAAAGTGTACAAACTACTTCTAACTGATGTACCGGCATACATCGGATATTGTGTTCGATAGAAAATGGCCGAGGAGATCCGAATGTATTGCATTTATGTATAAATGTTATTGTTGAGAACTATCGCAAATGAAGCAAATCTAGTTTTGCAAAATCATGAACAGCCACAAGGATTGCTCTAACTTAATTACAAAATTTAAGATACATTCGATCATAAACACACGCACAAGCGATCGTTACATTTGATGTCGAAATTCCTTGTCATTATGGCATTATCGTGGTCACTTTGGTGATTCACAGACGTATGCTACTCTCGAGAAAAAGCGTCTTGGACTCAAAACAGTTTCTTTAAAGCATGTCGCTGGTTGTCAACCAACCTTTCAACTGACAAATAAAGAAATAAAATGTTGTCAAACATAATAACAAGAAAAAAGTTTTAAAAAAGGAGATTACTGCGTAGGAGGTTTACAAACATAACGGATATTGTAATTGTACCGTGTAACCTTCATCTGTTAGGGCGGAAGTTGATATCGATCGGAACACCTCGGCCTGTGTCTATCTCTATCACGGAGATGGCCGAGTTGTTATGATTGAGTTGGTATTTAAAATCAATTTTTTCAAAATGATAAGTAGGGCTATTATAATTTAAGATTTCATTATCAATTAAAGTGTAAAATGTTATAAAACATGCTAAACTTTATATTTTATCATGCAACGTGGAAACTTTTGAAAGCATTGTTCTGCCATTTATGAACTGGTCCCTTAGTTTGAATATTTCTAAAGAAATATCAAATATAGTCGGCGCCCTTCTGGGCGCCGTTTTATGATATTTCAAATGACATTTGACATGAAGAAAATCAAGCTCCTGCTTCTAAAATAAATGTAATGCAAGAATTTTCGAATAAAAAATATCAATGCTGTTTAATTAAGTATCACAGATAGGTTAGCTTGACAATATTGTTAAGACAGTGCATACACTAAAACCTCGGGATTTAAATCAAACAATTTTGATAACTGTTGTAGTGGCCCTTCGTGTGGTAACTTTACTTCGAACATAGGCGAGCCTGTGTAATACATGTTACGTGCCATATTACCAAGTATATACCGTGCAACAATCTGTGGGTATATAACTCTTTACTTGTTATTTATCCGCAAGCTAATTACGGTCGTTTCTGATCATTCGGAACTCCTCGGCCATTTTTATCGAAAACAACCTCGGATGTATGCCGGTACGACAGTAGAAGTAGTTCGTAAAAAATTGAGGTATATTATTAATTTAATGTAGTGTTTTAGCTTGTATTTGTAGATCTAAGTTTAAATTGATTGCCAGAGCGAAGTGTACTATTGCAAAAATAATTAAGATTCCCAAGAGTTAATACATTAACATAACTGCTAAATTAAAATTACTACGCACGCGATCTACTTGCAGCGTAGTTAAAGTTTACCGATTTTTAACATTGTAAACCGTCCATATACATCCGAGGTTATTTTCGATAAAAATGGCCGAGGAGTTCCGAATGCGTTTCTGATATGATAAGTAATGCATACACGTACCGGTAAACAAAACAAACCCCTTCCAAGGCAATATGGTACAGGAGCTCGGTTAACTACTTTTGAAGATGATGGCTAAACGATGTTATAGAGCAATACTCAGATAGCAAGTATGGTTTTTTATGCATCGTTGTTTCGTGTTTAGTTTTGTTCTATGCTATGCTTGAAAATAAATGCAAATAAAATGCAAAGAAAACCTTAAGGAATAATTTTAACTCGTACGGTCATATATTGTTCTTGTCTTAAGTAACTTCTTATCCCATGTATATTCATATGAGTTCAATTAATAAATGCACTTTCGTATAGAAGATAAAACCGACCCAAACGGTCGAATTCTCAAGTTGATAAGAAATTAGCATAGATTGCATTGCGTTTAAATGGAATGATACTTTTAGTTTTCTATTTAATAAGATGGAGATCGGACGGAAAATGTTGAGAACTTTCGTTATAGCCGTTTTAGTAGCCTGCGTCAATGGATCTCCGAAAAAGGGCGTCTCCGCATATGCTCCACAGATGCTGTGTAATGATTACAAAGTACTCGGCAACGTGTCTTGGTGGTAAGTAGAATTAAACATTATTAACAACCAAAAGGCTGCCCCGACTGAGGGCATACGAAACATCCATTAAGCAGTGAAAACAGAACAGGCGATACATGCCCTTCACAAACGAAAAGTGGGTTTTTACCAAAACTCGCTTAAACCCATTTATGCGCGGGATTTTCTGGGTTTCTTTTTAATGCACACAGGAGTACCTCGATGAATTTAAAATATACAAAGAGTAACTAACCTGAAGGCCAAATCTTTCCGAAGCCAGAGAAAAGATGGATCACCACATAAAATCACATTGTCGCTGACAGATTGTAAACGTTTTCGAATTCGTCTTTCTAAATATACGCCTGCATATAGTTTTGTTTTTTGATGCCTTAGATTTTTGCTATTTTCTTTTAATGGGATGGACAGTAGACGATTTTATGATGCTGTATTTTTTTCAAATTGATTCCCATCTACAGGTACGACTGGTCTAAAAACCTCGACCGCTATAACACAAGGGTGTCACAACACTGCCCATCCAGCATTGTTCCGGCCCCAGAGCACGTGCCGATGATCTGGACAATATGGAAAAATGGTACCCATCCGACACTCACACCGGGAGCCAAGTACGTCTTAGGCTACAACGAACCCGACCATGCAGACCAGGCGCACTTGACCCCGAAACAGGCCGCGGATTTCTGGCCAGAAGTTGAGCGGTTGGCGGCGGGGCTCCCCCTGATTTCGCCAGTAACGGCCGGAAAGAACTTCCCTTGGCTGGACGAGTTTTTTCGCCTTTGCCACAACTGTCGCGTGGATTATATCGGCGCTCATATGTATAGGTACCCGGCATGCATGCCTCAAGTGGTTTAGAATTATACCGTGGCTTAGGAGAACCAGCTTAGACACAGTAGCTAAGACGCATCCCTTGGCTTAGAGCTATATTGTGGCTCAAAATTATTCAATGGCTAACAATAATACAGTGGCTTAGACGTATTCATAAATTAAAAAACACAGCGTAACTTCCAAATAACCATTGGCTAAGAATTATACAATGGCCCAGAAGTATTCATAAGTTGGGAAATACACAGACACTTTAAAGTATGTAAAGTATTATAACCATTTACAGTTTGTCCTACTTTGAAAGCCAATGAGATTGCTGCATTTCGTTTTAAATTTGAAAAATATTTCCCATATTCTGCAATTCGTCCCTGATATGAACTCCGATACAGAGAAAATACAGTGAGATTTGGCCTACGTGACTTTTCTAGAAAGTATGCGGAGCCTGTATTGTTTACTGTAAAATGTTGATGCTTTCCATAATACGGGCATTCTAAAGTGGCCGACCCCTAGATTTGCAACCAAAATTAATCAACAACATATCTTGTGTGTTTATTAAATTTTGCAACCATGACTCATGTTTTTAGAACAAAAGCCAACACGAGACTGCGACAATTTAATTCTTAGGTCTGCATGTACCGCACCAGACATCACGTGACATCAAAGAACCGGTGCCGCGCCACAAGATTATTTCCCTGGCTTGTCAATCAATTTTTGGGTGGAGTCGGCGTTTGTCAGTCAACGTTTTGCCGGGTGTGCGGACGTGACAAACTATAAGCAAGTTATCTTTCATATTTTTAAAAATACGGAACATATTGCTGCGCTCGCCTTCGGCTCGCTTGCAATATATTCCGTATTTTTAAAAATATGAAAGATAACTAATACAAAGTAGCACAGAAGTATGCAGAAATCCATAGTTTATTTAAAATTATGAGTATATAGAAACAACTAAATATGTGTGCTATAACCCAATATCTGAACTTCAGCTGCAGCGCGGACAATATCATGCACTTCCTTCAGCAGCTGCACAACCGCTATCACAAGAAGGTTTGGCTCACAGAGTTTGCGTGTCCCCACTCGTGGGACGAGAACGCTCAGCTTCACCTTATGCAGACATTGTTACCCAGACTGGAGGCTGCAAACTACGTATACAGGTGATTTATAGATAGTATAGATAGTATTTATATTATTACTGGGTAGTAGTAGTAGTAGTAGTAGTGGTGGTGGTGGTGGTGGTGGTGGTGGTGGTGTGGTGGTGGTGGTGGTGGTGGTGGTGGTGGTGGTGGTGGTGGTAGTAGTAGTAGTAGTAGTAGTAGTAGTAGTGGTGGTGGTGGTGGTGGTGGTGGTGGTGGTGGTGGTGGTGGTGGTAGTAGTAGTAGTGGTAGTGGTAGTGGTAGTGGTGGTGGTGGTAGTGGTAGTGGTAGTGGTAGTAGTAGAAGTGGTAGTGGTAGTGGTAGTGGTGGTGGTGGTGGTGGTGGTGGTGGTGGTGGTGGTGGTGGTGGTGGTGGTAGTGGTGGTGGTGGTGGTGGTGGTGGTGGTGGTAGTGGTAGTGGTAGTGGTAGTGGTAGTGGTAGTAGTAGTAGTAGTAGTAGTAGTAGTAGTAGTAGTAGTTGTTGTAGTAGTAGTAGTGGTAGTGGTAGTGGTAGTGGTGGTGGTGGTGGTGGTGGTGGTGGTGGTGGTAGTGGTAGTGGTAGTGGTAGTGGTAGTGGTAGTAGTGGTAGTGGTAGTGGTAGTAGTGGTAGTGGTAGTGGTAGTGGTAGTGGTAGTAGTAGTATTAGTAGTAGTAGTAGTAGTAGTAGTTGTTGTTGTAATAATGGTAGTAGCAGTAGCAGTAGCAGTATCAGCAGCAGCAGCAGTAGCGGAAGAATTACTAGTAGTAGTGGTGGTAGTGGTAGTGGTATTTGTAGTGGCAGTGGTAGTGGTAGTTGTGGTGGTGGTGGTGGTAGTGGTAGTGGTGGTGATCGTGGTGGTGGTTGTAGTGGTGGTGGTGGTGGTGGTGGTGGTGGTGGTGGTGGTAGTGGTAGTGATCGTGGTGGTAGTGGTGGTGGTGGTGGTGCTGGTGGTGGTGGTGGTGGTAGGTGTAGTAGCAGTAATAAAACTTGCTGTAGCAGTAGCAGCAGCATCAACTGCAGCATTCCATAAACTCGTGGTTTATTAGAATAAAAGGTTTGGCTTTTTTCTAATTGGTTTCTTTTTTCATGGTTTGTGGTGCTTGAAATCTCGACCACGAGGGCCAACAATATACACTGTTCGCATGTTTCGAGACGCGTATAAAGCACGATAGAGAGTCAGATTATATATACTGGTGTTTTGTCTTACAGGTATGCGTGGTTTGAGGCGCATATAAAGCACAGTCAGGAAGTCAGATTGTATATACTGGTGTTTTGTCTTACAGGTATGCGTGGTTTGAGGCACGTATAAAGCACCAATTTGGGAATGGCTTTGTCACTCCCGCGGCAAGCCTTCTACACAACAACACTGCAACGCTGACCAAGATCGGGCGTTTCTACAATGACTTCGAACCCAGTGGTTCCACGCATATTGTTGGTTAATATAAAACGTGCGTCATGAAAGGGCTAAATATTAATAAAGCTTTATATGTGCTCTGTCGTTGTTACCAAAATAGATAGTGCAGTACTGCAACAACACGAATTTCGAAGTCATTTATCACTCATTTTTATGGTCACGGGCAATAACTCGACAGTCTTAAATGCGATCTTTTTTACTCGGTATGGATAGAATGCCTTCAAACATAATAACCCAGCTTAGTGAAAATTGGATACAAACTGCTCAAGTTAGAGACCTGACAAATTTAATTTGGTATACAATAGAGTTCATGGGCCATATTTCTGTGGAAAAAAGTGAAATCTCGTTGTTGAGTTTCGAATTTTGTCGATAAATTATAAAAATAGCAGTGTAACCAAGCTAGGATAATAATGCTTAGTAAAACAGCGGATATGAAAGAGTGACGTTCCGAACACGGACAACAACGATGACCTTTTAAAAAGTGTACGAGTATGCTTAAATGTATTTTTACCATGGACACTTAGACATGTTCACTATCTAACCATTCTTTCAATATTTTGTTAATAATTATCGTATTACTGTAACCAGGGGAAACCAAGTTATGCTATATGATAAAGAAGTAGAATTAAGACATAAATATGCGTTTCCAGAGAATTGAAACAAGAAGTTGACTTTCTAATATTCGTTAATAGAGAAGTATGTTCACGCTATATAGGTTTAGAACGACGTGTGTAATAACGCGAGGAAAGAGATTAAAGTGAATATCAGCGAGCCTATTAATACACGTATAAAGTGATTTTTTGCAAATGACTGAATTAAAAAAGGGTATAGGTGTCCGCCTCCCACCTAAGAAAATGTGGGTTTGATCCCACCAGGTTTTTCTCTCATGACCGATCAAAATCTACACCAATACTGGTTTCTATGCATGAAACGGACTCGAAAGTCCTTCTATAAGCTACAACTTTCTGTCAGAGTGTTCTAGTGCTATAGGTGTCCGCCTCTCACTAAAGTGGTTGTTGGTTCGATCCATACAGTGATGATTTTTCATGGCCTTCTAGAAATGTACCCAAAGTATTGGTTTCTACCCAGGAAACGGACTCGAGAGTCATTCTATAAGCTATCAGCTCCCGTCACACTCGAGCAACAAAACATTATTTTAAACTCAACTGAATTGCTCATTTTACATCTACGTGTGGGTCACTGGCACCGGATTTTCAAACTTTTTTTTTAAAAAAACAAAACAAAAACAAAGATAAGAAGATCTAGAGACCTTTCACCAATTCAAAACTAAAAATGACAATGCCAAAACTGCGAAAACTTTTTTTTTTCCATAAATATGCACTTTGTACTGTGTATATATTCTCACATATTATTTAACGTTGCGTTACCTGGGTCACTTTATCATGTATTTACTCAAGTAAAATGAACTTTTTCACATTTTTTGCATTGTAATGTTTAGTTTGGAATTATTGGAAGATTTGTTTTATTTAAAAAAATAATTGAACTTGAAAATCTGGTGCCAGTGGTGCAGGTACACGTTCAAATACAGTACACTTCGTGTTTACCAATTGCAACCGCTCCAATTATTCGCAAAAGTGCTGTAGATTGCTTAATTCCTTAATATATCTATAATTTTTTATTTACCGATTCCATGAGATTCAGAACTCGTAACGATATTGTTCACTAATCGGGAAGAAACTTACTATAAATCATCAATCACTGGAGAGTGTCACGTGACTCCAAAAGTGCATTGGAAGAACAACATGGCCAAATAATCGTCGCTTCGACGGAAAAATAATGGGTACACTCATAATTGGTGATAATTTGGGATCTGCAGAATATATTTCAATATTTCCTATAAATCACTATAACGCTTTATTTGCATATTTTTTCTTTAAAAGCAAAGCGCCGTACTGTGAGGTTTTGCAATATATCTGGGCTTAGCGTTTAAAATTCCAAAATGAAATACTTGATCAGACAATGATTTTTAAGGCCACCTTGTTCGTCCAATGTACTTTTGAAACCACGTGATCCACCCTAGTGAAATATTTCGCTCGGTTATAAAATCACAAAAATAAAACAAAATTAAAAAAACAAACATAACAAAGATAGTAGACGTATACATATTTATTCATGTTTAATTTCATCTTTTATAATAAACGACTTTTATTAGCCAATAATATGTGTGGCTCCGCTTGGCTGAAAGTCATTGTAGAAGCGCCCTATTTTTGTCAAGGTTGAGGAGTTTCTGTCGAGCAGGCTTGCCGAGGTTTTGACCATCCCGGTCCCATGAGGTCGAGCCGAGAACCAAGCGTACCTGAAAATAAACCAGAAGTACCTGGAATTAAGTAAGTACGTGGAAGAAAATTGGCATAACCCACGAGTATATAGAAATAAACCAGAAATACCGGGGTATAACCCACGCGTACATGGAATAAACCAGAAATACCGGGGCATAACCCACGTGTACATGAAAATAAACCAGAAATACCGGGGTATAACCCACGCGTACATGGAATAAACCAGAAATACCGGGGCATAACCCACGTGCACATGGAAATAAACCAGAAATACCGGGGTATAACCCACGAGTACATGGAATAAACCAGAAATACCGGGGCATAACCCACGCGTACATGGAAAGAAACCAGAAATACCGGGGCATAACCCACGAGTACATGGAAAAAATCCAGAAATACCGGGGCATAACCCACGCGTACATGGAAAGAAACCAGAAATACCGGGGCATAACCCACGAGTAAATGGAAAGAAACCAGAAATACCGAGGCATAACCGACGAGTTCATGGAAAGAAACCAGAAATACCGGGGCATAACCCACGAGTACATGGAATAAACCAGAAATACCGGGGCATAACCCACCCGTACAGGGAATAAACCAGAAATACCGGGGCATAACCCACGAGTACATGGAAAGAAACCAGAAATACCGGGGCATAACCCACAAGTACATGGAAAGAAACCAGAAATACCGGGGCATAACCCACGAGTTCATGGAAAGAAACCAGAAATACCGGGGTATATCTCATGCGTATATGGAACTTTATATAAACCTCAAGGTTAGGGGCATAGATGACGAGTACCTGGAAATAAACCACAAGAATATGGAAAAAGCCACGAGTACACATAAATAAACCATTAGTGCACAGACAAAGCATGTACACAGAAATAACGAGTACTTGGAAATAAACGCGAATACACAGAAACAAACCACTACAACACGGAAATAAACCACGAGTACATTGAAATGAATTAAGATATTAAAGAGCATTTAATCATGAGTGCACGGAAATATACACGAAAATAAACGACACATTTACGGGTATGTATGTGAAGAACAAGTACTTGGAAATAAAACACGGAAATTAAATAAATCATGAACTCTTATAACCATGAAAACATTAAGATAAACTACGAATACAATAAACCATTGGCGGATCAAGGATTCGACGTTAGAGAAGACGTAACTCAGGGGCATAACCTTTTGACTTGGGCCCCTCCCTCTGAACCTAAAATTTCGAGTCCAAAATGGTACATCGTGCGTGTATTTTATTTCTTCTTTCTCCTACTTTGAAATAAAAGGTAACCTTCGACGACTTTAGGGGGAACGGCGCCGAGTGCACCCGCCCCCCTTGGATCATAATATACAAACAGCGAGTTCACAAAAGTGAACACAGAAATAAACCACGAATACACAGAAATGAACCCGAGTACACATAATAAACCACAAGTACACAGCCTTATACCAAGACTGTACGGACATTGGCAACAAATTCACGATCATAAACCCGAGTACTTCTGTAAATCTGTTCCTCAGTGTTTTGCCAGGTAATCATAACGGTTATGATGCGTGTTGAAAATCGGACAAAACGTACCTGTATATGTAATTTGCAGCCTCTAGTCTTGGCAACAATGTCTGCATAAGGTGAAGCTGAACGTTCTCGTCCTCTGTGTGGGGACATGCAAACTCCGTGAGCCACACCTTCTTGTGGTAACGCTGGTGCAGCTTCTGAACGAACGTCATTATCTCGTCCGCGTTGCACCTGTTATATAGGTATGATGATATAACACACCACTCTCTAAACCATTATATACTTCTAAGCAATAACGTAATTTAAAGTCATTGTATACTTCCAAGCCATTATAAGCTTTTATGGTAGCTAATGTATATTTCCTTTAATACATGTACAATGAACATAGCCAGAACATTAACAAACCTCAGTACTTCTAACTTTACCACGATATACAGTAATGGCAATACATATACCCTTAACCCAATGCATAGCTCTACAGGTTGTAAACTTAATTTAATAAATTTGAAACGCGGTTAGTATCTTTGTATTTGGGGCTTGAAATGGTGGTTCGCAGTACGCAAACACTAAAATGATGGGATTCGACGGTATGCCGACTCTCGAAAAAAACATCGCAGGATTTAGATAGAAAACAACAAATTAAAGACAGAGCTTTCGTGTTTTATATTGATCACTATAAGGCATTTGACTCGAGTAATCATGTTAATCCATGGGACAACATGACTCGAAAAGGTATGCTAGAAGAAAGCAAACTTTCTATTATCGTCAAATCTGTGTTTATTAAGTTAAATACCTGTAATCGTGTGTAAAAGTACGAAATAGTTTCTTTTCTGACTTATCCAAAAGCATCGCAGGAATCAAACAAGGCTGAGTTCCGCGATATTAGTTTCACTGTTTATAAATGATTTAGGATTTTATGTGAGACGAAAATGCTGTTACAGTCGGCTCGAACTAGATTGGCTCGCATTCCTCGATAACTCGAACTAGATTGGCTCGCATTCCTCGATAACTCGAACTAGATTGGCTCGCATTCCTCGATAACTCGAACTAGATTGGCTCGCATTCCTCGATAACTCGAACTAGATTGGCTCGCATTCCTCGTTAGCTCGAATTAGATTTAAAGAACCGTTTTCTTTATGTTAAATGTTAAAGGGTTCGACTGTAGACGATTTCAAATATAACAACAACTGGATAAAACACATGCATGTATTAAGAATGCAAAGAGATTTGATTTTTTTTAATTCAAGAGGAACATTTGCGATAGTTTATGCTTAAGTGCATCCTGTTTTGTGTTATTCCGCAGATTTGTAAGGAATTCGTACAACTTAGATTATCGAAATATTTATCTAAACGTTAGTTAACGGGCACCGGTCGAGCTAGAACTGGTATTGCACGATGTCCGTGCGGGGTAGGGGCCTCGCATGGTTAAATAACGATGTCCGTACATTCATTTCGGCTGACTAGATAAAATTGAGAATTTTTCAGATATCACCGAACTGGTTTCTTCTTGTCGAACGAATTTATAGGAGCATACAATTTGCATATTTTACCGTTAGCTATCGTAGTATAAACCTAGATTGGTTAAGAAACAGCTGAGCGACTGGTCATGTATTGTTTTTATCTAGTACATATACATACCTATATAAATGGGCGCCAATGTAATCCACGCGACAGTTGTGGCAAAGGCGAAAGAACTCGTCCAGCCAAGGGAAGTTCTGTCCGGCCGTTACTGGTGAAATAAGGGGGAGCCCCGCCGCAAGCCGTTCTACCTCCGGCCAGAAGTCCGCCGCCTGTTTCGGGGTCATGTCCGCCTGGTCTGCTTTGTTGGGTTCGTTGTAGCCTAAGACGTACCTGGCTCCCGGTGTGAGTGTTGGATGGGTACCATTTTTCCACATTTTCTTTATCATCGGCACGTGCATGGGGGCCATGTCCGTATTGGGTGGGCAGTTGTTTAACGTCCTTGCATGTTCATATCGGTCAAGGTTATTTGACCAGTCGTACCTGAATATTAAAACAATTCGGAAGGTTCAAATTCCGCTATACGAAGAGCATGGCCGCGATTTGTTTTACGTCAATAAATTACTTTTAAAGCTTCACTCTCATAGATTGACCATTTTATCAAGTTTTTTTTTATTTTTGTCTTGGAAAGAGCAAATACTCGCGTAAATATCTGCAAACCAATGATATAAGATTGCTGACAAATAATAAGCTCGTAGATTTTCATATTTCCGTTCGAAAATTAATGATCATTTTTTTTAACTTAAATATAAAAAAACTGCGATCTGTTTTTTGTCAGCTGTCTTATTTAACTTGTTTCCATGGATTATCGCAAAAATTGGCTCGTTCCAAGACAAAAAATAAAAATGTTGTCAAAAGGTTCAATCTGTGATGGTGCAGCTTTAAGGAGACTCTTTAGCGTTTTTAAGGAAAAAAACATGTTACTCACGCTAAAATTATTTTTTACAAGATCAAAAAATCTTGAACGTCGATAATTACTGCCTTTTTTACTAGAAAAACGGTTAAAAAATGAAGCGTTGCAAAAATATGAAAGAAAAGCAAAATGCGCCACTTGGCAAAGCGAATGCGAAATGATAATTGATTTGGCGCATCTTTACTCCCGCAATTTTTCGCATTTTACACTTGCGTTTTTCGTCTTTCGGCAGGCATTAACATGCAGCAATATGATTTGTTGTGACAACGTTTTGCGCTTGCCAACACGAATGTGAAAGGCTTAAAATACGCCATAATATTAGTCCGCCGCCGTCATTGAACTCCCAGAATACACATGTAGCTATTTGTAACATTATTTCATTTCGCTTAATAATGGTTCGGGATATTATTAATTTTTTGGGGGGTTCAAATATAAACAGTTTGAAAGACAACATACCACCAAGATATATTGCTAAGTGCTTTGAAATCATCACACAGTAACTTTGGTGCATACGCAGCGACGCCTTTCTTCCTGGACCCACTGACGCATGTTATCAAAATTACAAAGAGGCAAATCCGCAACATTCTCGTCCGGTTTCAATGAACTTAATAGCTGCTAACTTAATTTTAATGTCTTATCAAATTCTGAACTTGACTATTTCAGTCCTTTGTTCGACAAAATATATACATGTATGAATTAGTTTAATAGTGAAGATAAGACCAGTCCATCTGCCCGTTTGTCTTAACTTTCGTTACCGCCAGTACATACAGACCAATCATTTGACCTCACAAAAGTCGTCTTAATTTTATGCAATGGCTGCAAAATATGCAAATGTATGTCTTAAAGGTTAAATAATCATAAAATCACACAAAATTCTACATGATTTTGGAAATCTAGAATTGCCAAATCCCGCCCAAAGCCTTCTCTACAACAACTCTACAACGCTGACCGAATTCAGATATCTACACAAAAATTTGCTCTTTCCAAGACAAAAAATAAAAAAAGTTGTAAAAATATAGGATCTGACACGAGTTGTCATTTAATACAAGATTTTATTAAACGAGTTCATGAAATTTGTTAGTAAGCGAGCCTCTTCCATGGACGAGTTTAATAAAAATCTTGTATAAAATGACAACAAGTGTCAGATCTTTTTTATCACATGCTTAAAACGGTGTTTTTATTACCAATTTATTCCACGTTCCACTTTCTAAACCCATTGTTTGACAGCCAAAGTACACTGAGTGGAATGTCAACGATGCGCCATATAAATAGTTCCAAATGAAAATGACAAAAACAGCTAGCAGTTATCAAGTTTTAATCCTGATAAAGCGCTGAACAAGTCACAAGTATAAAAATGTGTAGTTAAATATCCAACAACATGAATAACGAACAATCTTAACCATTAAATCACAATAAGTACACAATTTGATGACGTCACACTGAGAGTACATGCTTTACGCGGTTTATGTGACCTACATCGATCTGTCAAGTTTTACTGTGTGTACGGATTTAAAAGTTATTCGCTGTCGCTTTCTACGATGCCTTTGAAGCGTTTTCTTAGTGTACATGGATTTTCACAACATGCAGATGATTACGACGAAGCCTTACTCTGCACTGCATGGATGTTGATGTTAAAAAAGTTTCATCAAGAATGTTTCCAGAGAACAAGCTGTTCAAGTTCGAGAATTACGGTCTCGGGACGTTTGTGTGATGGGAAACCTGTGCTGCGGAATTCGTATTTGTGTTTTGGTAACCGACAGCTGGCAAGCAAATTTTATGGCATTGGTCGCATATTGCCTGTTAAGATGGAGATGTTTGAAATGTTCTCGTGTTGTTTGTCACTAATGTGGCTGTATTTGTTGACTGACTGGATATTTCTGTGACTAGTAATCTGCATTATCTGGTTGGCGGAACATTGTTATCAGAAAGTTTTCGAACAAGATGCTTTTTGGCACTATGATTCGTTAGCCATTTGTCTCCCGGAAGTCCTACTGCTTCATTATTGAGGTAAGTATTTGTTGGCGTTTAAACCATTTTGTTTACAAACAATGCGGAGGGATATCTAGGTCGCGTGTGATTAGTCTAGCCAATAGAAATGTCTGATATGTTATCTTACACATGAGTAAGATAAAAAATATTCGTAATGGGTAAATTACACGGAAAACAAGGGTAAGCATGTGATAAATGGTAAATCTGTGAAAGTGCAGCTTTAATATACGAAATCATGTTTTGGATCCATCTTGCACACAATCTTGCATACAATTTTCTCAAATTAAGTTCACCATGAATGATATTGTGATGTGTCCTTACACTTTAGCCAGCTCTGACGCTTATTTCACTATTTCACGAATTGTGATTTGTAACGGCGGTCCTTTTCAAGCAGTTACCTGATTTTTTCGACATGACGTAACGTCGTCGATTTTGGTTGACCACTCCATTGATTGTCGATTAAAACTTAAGTAAGAGAGCGGTCAAATATTATTATAAGTTCAAGGGCCATAACTCTGGAGTCAGTAAAAGTGGCTGTGTCCTCATTTACTGTACGAGCACTTTTGGGCGCCGCTCGAAACACGGTACAAATGATTTTAGGGACAAGTACACTGGTTTATATGTAAACTATATTTTAACATACGTTATCCAAAAATGGGTTATTAACCGGTTAAGGAAATGCCAGGACAATTATTCAGTTACATTGTTGTAAAAGTGTTGCTGTGGAGTTTCATCACTTGCTCGAAAATAGGACAGTCATGTGACCGAATTCAATCTTACCTCCAAAGCAAATCTTTCAAATAAATACAATACGGAATTCAAGAAATTTCATTTTAGAGAAATACCACAAAACGAAATGTACACGGTTAAGGATATATATTGCTAATAAAGGTTTTATATTTAAAGTTTCGTCGATGTATACGCTAACCTTCCAAAACTTGACTATTTCTACTATATCACGTAAACTTATGCTGGCACCATTAAGCCCTCAAAATGAATTCCTTATTGTTTACAATGCATTTACAATATTAATTAATCGACAATATGTTTCATTGATTTATGATGTGGTTCTTGTTTGTTATGTTGTCGTTTGATATTCATGTGACCTTCTTAACTGTGATGATAATGATTGTTGGGTAAAGTATTAGGTTGAATTCTCTGAACCTAGGAAAACTTCAGTAACATGAAACATGCGATGATCAAAGTACTCTCTATGCTGTCGAATTATACATTTTTATGTCGAATGTAACTCATTTAAATGAATAAATAAGAAGTGGTATAGGTACGTCATTAAATTGATAAATGGTGTAAGGTAAAGCACATTTTGCGAAAGTTATTCATGCAAAGACAATGAGGCCAAAGAATCGCTAATGAGAATTGTGCCAAGCGTATCCAAGCTAAATGAGGTAATTTTCTTGCCATATTTCGACCCACCAAATGCAAAACATGTTGTAAACCCCGTTAGGTGTATGCTGGCCTTGGATCCATATATATTTTCGAAACAAGCCCATAGTTAAATATATGACTGCTATGCTCGTCCCTGAATTTTGCATTGTATTTTTGTATAATTGAACTATTAAGTCTGCCATTAGAATTACTGAATGCTGTCCTCCATAACATGGTATAAAAGTGTTAATACAACAACTACAACCTCTTGATTGATAACCTCAACTCCGTCCTCATATATATGTAACGAGGTCATGTTAAAATTCATTTGTAACATTAACTCTTACAATTTCGATTTTTAGAACAGATTTTTTCCCTTTAACCATAAGACGGACTGTTTCATAATTATATTTTTAACGAACAATCAGGTGTGAACTGTTTCGCGCGTTTGTCTTAAATCCCTCGAGTTTTATATCACGTGACGGTCAGTTCCATAACTTTTCTTTGATTTTTGTATTCTGTAGAAAAATCTGAGGTTTGTTTGTTAAATGTGTATGATATTTATGTCTTGTGGAGTAACAAATTCAATATTTTATTGCATTTAACATATCAGACATGTTTATAGCAAATACATAATACATACATGTACATGGATTTAGACACGAATTGTTTTAACAGAAGAGCAGGACATTTTTTATGGATACAAACAACAACATATTAATAAGTTTCTTAAGATGTTTGCATAGTATATAAATTTGGATATATTAATTAGAGATCTATTCGAATTGTTAGATATCAAATTAATAAACAAATGAGCAAT
This sequence comes from Mya arenaria, assembly GCF_026914265.1. NCBI lineage: Eukaryota > Metazoa > Mollusca > Bivalvia > Myida > Myidae > Mya > Mya arenaria. The sequence goes on along the minus strand of NC_069136.1, from coordinate 57,686,327 downwards.
GCATGTGGTTGTTTAATTATTGCTAGTTTTGCAATGTCTTATACATGTACATAAACCTTGTTTTTGATTCTATTTTGTACGAGCTAGTTTCACGTTAGAACGTTATATTTTTCAGTTTACCAAAACAGTTTACATGCAAATCTGAACACCAGTGAGAAAGTTGAAGAAGAGCCTAATCCGTAATTGGTAGGTTTGTATGGTTATGTTCTTGTTATTGGTAGGTTTGTATCGTTATGTTCTTGTTATTGGTAGGTTTGTATCGTTATGTTCTTGTTATTCTTGGTAGAGTGAATATTGTTTAGTAATGTTATTTGTTTTTATCTGTTTTATTGGGTGTTTTTTTATGAATATTATTGTTGTCTGTTTAATTTCATATATGTCGATATGTCGGTCACTAGACACGGTATGAGTAACTGATATGCCAAGAATGGGATGAATGATACATTTGTAATAATCACAAGAATTGTTGTTTACTTAAAACGGCTTTTTGCTTGTTTCAGGATATGCTTATGTCTTTATTTACATATTCCTGATGATTTGAATAAGCTATTTAACAGAACCCTTCTATTCTTAGACTTCGTTTTATAATATATATGGACTTAACTTTCACTTGAATATCGTGCTTAAAGGCTATATACTATACATATTGTAAATTACACGGGTAATGGATGTAGTTACTAAGGGCGTTTGTGTTGATACCAAACTAGTTTCATTGTTGTGTGTTAAATTTTGTTCTGATCCATGCTTGAAAATAAATTAGAAAAATAAGCAAATACCTACATTAGGTCATTGTTTAACTCTAATGGCACCAAATAAGCCCTGTACTGTTCTTATCTCAAGTAACTTCTTAATATAGGTGAGTTCATTAAATAGAGGTACTCGTTTCTAGAGGTGAAAACCGAACCAACTCGTCGAGAAATAAATATGATAAGAAATGTGCATTAAGTGGATTACTGTTAAATGGAACGTTAGGTTTATTTTTTCTATTTCAGCAGATGTAAAACGAACGGAGAATGCTCAGGTTTTTCGTTGTAGCCATTTTGGTAGCTTGCGTCAATGGATCCCAGAAGAAAGGCGTATCTGCATATCCTCCACAAATACTTTGTAATGATTTCAAAGTATTGAATAACGTGTCATGGTGGTATGTTATTCTTTAAATTTAGATAGGTTAGTTTAGTTTAAACTTATATGTTTTACAACGATTGTGAACCGAGGTAGTTTAAACGTTATATATTTTACAACGATTGCGAAGAAAGTTACTAAAACTTATGCTAAGTCACTCTCGTTGGTACGATATTGCGCGAGAGTGTGGTCTTGTGTTGTGGACCCGGAGAAAGCTCACTTGTCGGGCTTGGTGACCACTTAACCAAACTCACATGCTCTCGGGTCGCAGTGGTGAGAAGCGAGTGCGCTAACCGGACAACCGAGTTATTACAACGGTATATTTACCACTCTCGTTGGCACGATTATGATGTTGGGAAACCGGTGTACCCAAGTGTCCGGCTTGGTGACAGACATCAAACCAATCTCACATGCGCCCCGACCGGGAGTCGAACCCAGGTCGCCTATGTGAAAAGCGAGTGTGCTAAGGACTGCGCTAACCGGACAACCGAGCAAAACTTAGTAAGTAGTGTTATCAAGAAACATAACCCAGACGTGCTGTGGAAAGTTACATACGTATTCTGAAAGTGTAGACATTTGCTAGATATTTAATTGAATACGGGCGCTGAATGGCCGAAGTTAAATTTCGCCGAACAACTCCACTTACATTTAGTTTCAAAGGTATGTCAATGTTCGATGATAATATCAGACGAGGCTGTTATGCGACCCTGATTGACATACCTTTTGCAAACCAAGCATAGAAAGTTGGTGGGTGAATTCTATTAAATGTGAGGCGAAAAAACGAACAGAACAATCTAGCAAAAGATATCAACCAAGAGGAGCATTTGCCAGTTTTATTGTTTGTTGTAAAGGTTGTACTTCTTGTGTGAGTAATTTGTTGTTGTCATTAGAACAAAATGGGTTCAGTGGCAAGTTTAAAATGTATTGGGGGCGAGGTTGGGGAGCATGCTCTACTGCTGGTAAAGGGCAGGCGATACGCCAAGAAGTGTTATCTAGATGAACTTAAACTATACTAATACCGCTGGCACCGGATTTTCAAACGCAATCATTTTTCTAAAAAATCAGAAACAATATTATAATTCCCAACTAAAAATCATAATACAAAAAATGTGAAAAAATATTGATTTATTTTTATAAATATGCATTTTGTACTGTATATATTATATATATTAAGCTACTAAGGTATTTGCTAATTTAAACACAATGACATGTTCAGTGGACAATTATATGAAAAGGCATTTAAAAAATGTTTACCATCTATAGGTACGACTGGTCAAGTAACCTTGACCGCTATAACACAAGGAGGTTACACCACTGCCCGACACACATGGCCCCAGCCCCCGAGCACGTGCCGATGATAAAGACAATATGGCCAACCGGTACCCAGCCAACACTCACGCCGGGAGCCAAGTTCGTCTTGGGCTACAACGAACCGAACCATGTAGATCAGGCTAACTTGACTCCAAAACAGGCGGCGGACTTCTGGCCAGAAGTTGAACGGGTGGCGGCGGGGCTCCCCCTGATTTCGCCAGTAACAGCAGGACAGAACTTCCCTTGGCTGGATGAGTTCTTTCGCCTTTGCCACAACTGTCGCGTGGATTATATCGGCGCTCATTTATATAGGTACCGTCTTAGGCTCAGTAGCTTAGACGCATACCTTGGTCTAAAACAATACAGTGGCTTAAATGTATACAATGGCTAAGAAGTGGCTTAGAAGTATTCTTTGGGTAAAAATACAGCGGGACTTCAAAACAACCATTGGCTTATAACTATTCAATTGTCCAAAAATATTCATGCTTAGAAATGTACAGTCACCGCACAATATGCAAAGGCTACTATACACCAGTTTCCTTAGAAATACACAGTGACTTAAATTATGAATATATCGTATTAGAACGTGTGTGCTATATCATCATATCTGAACTACAGCTGCAGCGCGGACCAGGTGATGCACTTCCTTCAGCAGCTGCACAACCGCTATCACAAGAAGGTGTGGCTCACGGAGTTTGCGTGTCCACACTCGTGGGACGAGAACGCCCAGCTTCACCTTATGCAGACATTGTTGCCCAGACTGGAGGCTGCAAACTACGTATACAGGTGATTAATTATTATGAGAATACAACCTTCATTTACAGCCAATAAAATTGCAGAAAGGCAATCAGTGCCAGGCTTAATCATAAAGCATTTTTTCGCGGGTGTTAAAAGGTCCATCTACTGCCCCTAATTCAATACATACTCTCTGAGTCAGAATTTTCGTTGACAATATTTCTGCCAACGGGGTAGTATTCTAAGACAGTTAGATGACATAGGAGTAACATTTTAATGTTTTAGAAAATCTTGTTTGCTTCGCTCACTCCGCCCATTCTTAATTATAATATCATTACCAGGGAGTAAGGTTATATACACTGGTTAAAGCACGACCAGGGAGTAAGATTATATTCACTGGTTGAAGCGCGACCGGGGAGTAAGATTATATACACTGGTTAAAGCGCGACCGGGGAGTAAGATAATATACACTGGTTAAAGCACGACCAGGGAGTAAGATAATATACACTGGTTAAAGCACGACCAGGGAGTAAGATTATATACACTGGTTAAAGCACGACCGTGGAGTAAGATTAAATACACTGGTTAAAGCACGACCAAGGAGTAAGATTATATACACTGGTTAAAGCACGACCGGGGAGTAAGATTATATACACTGGTTAAAGCACGACCAGGGAGTAAGATTATATTCACTGGTTAAAGCACGACCAGGGAGTAAGATTATATACACTGGTTAAAGCACGACCAGGGATTCAGATTATATACACTGGTTAAAGCACAACCGGGGAGTTAGATAATTTACACTGGTTAAAGCACGACCAGGGAGTAAGATTATATTCACTGGTTGAAGCGCGACCGGGCAGTAAGATTATATATACTGGTCAAAGTGCAACCAGGGAATCAGATAATATATACTGATGTCAGTTAGCACGACCAGGGGGTCAGATTATGTATACTGGTGTTTCGTTTTCTATGAATGCGTGGTTCGAGACGCGTATAAAAGCAACCACGGAGGCAGATTCTATATACTGATGTTACTCGTATGAAGCACGACCAGGGAGTTAAATTCGAATATATATACTGGTGTTTTATATTATAGGTATGCTTGGTTTGAGGCGCGTATAAAACACCAGTTCGGGGATGGTTTTGTCACCCCCGCGGCCAGCCTTCTCCACAACAACTCTGCAACGCTGACCAAGATTGGTCGCTTCTACAATGACTTCGAACCCAGTAGTTCCACCCATATTGTTGGTTAAAATAAAGAGTGTGCCATGATATGATTAAATATTAATGAAGGTTTAAAAGGGCCCTGTCGTTGCACGTATTTATTCCACATGAGATTTCCTCCTGTTAAAAATTCAATTTAATTTTCATGCAACGTTGGTATTTAAAAACTTCATTTATAATACCAATAGCAATTGAGCTATATACCCACTCGATCGATCGATCATCATCATCATCATCATCATCATCATCATCTCATCATCATCATCATCATCATCATCAGAAGAAGAAGAAGAAGAAGAAGAAGAAGAAGAAGAAGAAGAAGAAGAAGAAGCACGCCCAGCCGTTCAAATATATTTTTTATTTGTATTGTTTGTTAAAAAAGACAATAAAACAACCACGTCGGTTTTTACAACTTTTATTGTTTGTAAATACTTATTAATTAGTTGTTTTTTTGTTTTCTCAAGCGACAGCAGAGTAGACTCTCATATCTAAATTAGAAGCAGTCTGCATTTAACTCGGTCCACTGAATCTCAGATTTAAACCAGAAGCAGACCTATGCTCTAGCTCCAGCTCAGCCCTTTTGACTCCCAAATTGACAACAAATCGCGGGTGATCAGTCAAAAGCTTTCCTTTATTCGCATGATACTTTTAAGAATCGAGCTGGCTAGATCCACCAGAGGGACTTGTCAATCAAGACTTTCTGCGACGTAGAATTGAGCTTAGCCAAACCTTCTTAACTAAAGTTTTGCGAACAAATTAATAAAATACTTTCCTCGACAGCCTTTAAATCAGCCATAAGCGAATGACCTGGATGTAGGCCCTATGACCTTCGATCACATCAAGAACAGCATGGTTGAACTTTTATCTTTTTGATAATTTAACGAATATCATCATGTTAACAAAGGGGCTCAATCCCTTATCACAAGCGGATGCGGGGTGGGGGCATCCAACACACACATTTCGGACTAGTAATTGTTAAAATTTTCTTTGGGACCCCAAACCCCCATGCCAAGTTTTCGTATCACAACATATGTCAGTTTTTAGGGAGAGGGCAGGCGCAAGTCAAAAGGTTACGCCCTTAAGTGACGACCCATCTAATGTCGAACCCTTGATACGCCTCTGATCATTTGTAAATATCTTATTACTGTTACAATTTTATTTTAATGGTAAAGCATTAGAATTGAAATACAAACATTTAAAAAAATGGAAACAAGGAGTTGTCCATCTAATAATCATCAATAGAAAGGTTGCAAACTAGTACGTGTACATGTACGTGTACGTGAGTGCTACGTTGTGTGTACTCCGTCATCCAGGTATATAACCGCTGTATTCATTTAGAACGATGTGTGTAACAGCGCGAGGAAAGTGGTCTATGTGAGTATCAACGAGTCTTCTAGTAACAGTAGCGATCGAGTGATATAGGTCGCCGCCTCTCACCAAAGAGGTTGTGGTTTCGATCCCAGCCAGTTACCAAGAATATTTGACGAGTTTTGCGGCCATCTTGTTTGTCCAATAAATCGACGTGATATTTTCGAATTTAATATATTGCTCGATTATAAAATCTCGTAAAATAAAACACTAGAAATGGAAACGATCTAGAACAATTAAAAAAGAGGAAATATGCAAAGATTAAATACATATACACCTTTATTCATGTGTTTTATCTTTTTGATATACGGCGTATGCTAGCCAACAATATGTGCGGCTCCGCTTGGCTGAAAGTCATTATAGAAGCGCCCTATTTTTGTCAGGGTTGAAGAGTTTCTGTCGAGCAGGCTTGCCGAGTGGGTGACAAACGCAGTCCCCTTAGGTCGAGCCGAGAACCACGCGTACCTGAAAATAAACCAGAAGTTCCTGGAATAAACCCGAAAGTACGTGGAAATAAACCTTAAGCGATTGGCATAACCCATGCGCACATGGAAGTAAACTTACAGGTCATGGGCATGCGCACATGGGAGTAAACATACAGCTCATGGGCATGTGCACATAGAAGTAAACCTACAGTTCATGGGCATGCGCACATGGAAGTAAACCTACAGCTCATGGGCATGCGCACATGGAAGTAAACCTACAGCTCATGGGCATGCGCACATGGAAGTAAACCTACAGCTCATGGGCATGCGCACATGGAAGTAAACCTACAGCTCATGGGCATGCGCACATGGAAGTAAACCTACACCTCATGGGAATGCGCACATGAAAGTAAACCTACAGGTCATGGGCATGCGCACATGGAAGTAAACATACAGCTCATGGGCATGCGCACATGGAAGTAAACATACAGCTCATGGGCATGCGCACATGGAAGTAAACCTACAGCTCATGGGCATGCGCACATTGAAGTAAACCTACAGCTCATGGGCATTATCGACGTGTAACTTGAAATAAACCACAAACGACGACTATCTTGAAATAAACCATAAGTATGTGCAAATAAGCCACAAGTACGCAGAAAAAACACACACCTACACAGAAAAAACAGTACTCGGAAATAAACGCAATACACGGAAAAATGTTCCTCAGGTCGTGTTATACCTGTACCATAGTGTTAAATACTTCATGTTGTTTATGGTGAGTTTTATGAATCGGACAAAACGTTGACCTGTATACGTAGTGTGCAGCCTCCAGTCGGGGTAGCAATGTCTGCATAAGGTGGAGCTGGGCGTTCTCGTCCGTCGTGTAGGGACACGCAAACTCCGTGAGCCACACCTTCTTGTGATAGCGGTTGTGCAGCTTCTGAACGAACGTCATTATCTCGTCCGCATTACACCTGTAATATAAAAATGTTGATATAACACATCTCCCATCTTTGCGTTGTGTGATTTTAAGCCATTGTATAGATACTAAGCCAATGTAAGCTTTTAAGGTAGTCAAAACATAAAGATTCAGGTTTAAAGGTTTAAATGAACACACCCTAATCCTTTCATATATAGATCGAGGGTATATATCGTGAATATAATGTTGATTTCTAAGTGCAACTTATTTTCTGTTATTTCGCTGATTTGTGGGGATTTCGTTCACTTTAAATTATCGAAAATTTGCATATAAACATTTGTAATTGTACAACCTGTTTTAATAGAAACATTGCTAACTTAATGCAAAGAGCAAATATGGTAGATGGAATAAGCTTCGATGGATATCCTACGACCTTTCGTAGGCATGTGAACAGAAGCTACGATTGCACGGAGACCGTATGAATTTTAAAAAATAGTGGAATCGTACGATGTCATAAACCGTACAGACATCGTATGGTAATGTGACCGAGGCATATACAGGTATTATATACTAACATTTAAACCACTGGAGAAAGACGCTGCATAGTTTATGGGCATAGGCTACGAAATAAATTCCCTATATATTATACAATACAATACAATACAATACGTGTTAATTTGCAATTAAAGGCCATCGGCCTAAAATACACAGGTTCCATATATATATGCATTTTAAATATAGATCAGAAGAGATTAATCAACAACATATTGTCAATGACTTGTATACTCATCTTTACAAAGTTTGCCTCAACATGTTTGCTTTATGTAGAAACTTTGTTAGTGAAAATATTTGTCTCTCTCTAACATCAGACATCATACAGAAAAATAATGCAAGAGTTCGAATCCTATTAAACCATACAATTTTAAAGCATTCTAGCCGTATCGATTCATACAGTGGACATATGACAAGAAAGTGAAACTCATCTTCAATGATATACACGTTACGTGTTAAACAAAATGCACAAAATCGAAATTCTCTGTCAACATTTAAATGTCTGCCTCTTTCAATCATCAAGTTATGCCCTGAACATCTAAAATTTGACAGTGATCTTTTCAGCAAGAAAGGCAACTCCAATGTTAAATATCTTTCAGTGTCAAGCATAGTCTTAAATTCCTTGTAATTCAATGCTTTGGGTGAACTGTTTATTTTCTAATGTATGTCTTGAAATGTCCTTTAGCCTGTTCTTAAACTGTGCTAGAAATATCACTGAGTCTCAAACACCATCTGCTAGCCAAGCAAATCCATATCCATACTTATATAACATGCGTTTTACATTTTTAGCCCAGTTGGATCTACCCGAATTGTCATGTTTTCTGAGCAAGTTATAAAACCGTTTTGGATACCGATGTTCTGGCATATCCGTAAGTCGAAGCCAATATTTAACACAACGTGTCTGATAGGTCACTGAAATTGGCAATCGCCCACATTCACTTAAAGCAAAGAAGTTTGCTACATTTTTGTTTAATCCACACACATATTTGCAAAAGTGTATATGTATTCTTTCCGTACAGTCTGACAGTTCATAACCCCATACTTCTGACGAATAGCATAAAATAGGTACAACCATCGCGTCGAATAGTTTAAATGCTTCATCTGGTCCAAAAAAAACACGAAGTGTTTACAGTAGTTAAATATGCTATAAACTGCCCTTTGAGCCTGCTTAGCCAATGTTTCTCTCGTCATTGTCCAAGATAGTTTGGGTGTGAAAAAAAACGCCAAGATACAGTCAAACCTGGTTGAACGGTCACCTGCTTTAAATGGCCACCTGCCTTAAAGGGCCACTCCAAATTCCCCCCGCACGTTTTTACTATATAATGTACGTGCATTAAGCGGCCAACTGTCTAACGCGGCCACGGCCACTAATTTTTGTCCCCATGAAGCCATATAAACACTAATTAGCGGCCACTAATCCCTTGTCACTGACACTTCCGATTATAAATGTTTCCAATTCACAGCTTTAATTGCGTATAGAAGTTTACGGAAAAGAACGACGGCCTCGGGTATCTCCGTCATCCAATGAAAATGAATATGTATATGTAATATGGTACCATTTCTAGTTGCGCCCCTTTATATTTCCACCGCTCGTTATATCGCAGTGGTCCGCAATTTCGAAAAACCATAACTTGTGATTTTTGTGTATTAACCTTCATGCCAACCTTATCGCTGAAGTCCGCTATATTATTGATAATGCGTTGCAAATTCACAGCCGTTTCTGCGAAGCTTGATACGTCGTCAGTTTATCAACTTCCTCACATATAAAGATGCCATTGTTAGTATTTGTTCGTAAATAATGAACTAAATCGTTTATAAACAATGCAAAAATTATCGGCGAGCTCATTGAAACACCCCTGTTTTGTGCCTATATTACATGCGAAGAAGTCTGTCAGACCATTTGCGACTTTAACACACGCTTTCATCCTGCTATACATGGATTGAAAAAAATTAAGAAATTTCCCATTTATGGTGTAACGTGAGAGACACTCCCAGAGTCTATGGTGATCACAACTGTCGAATGCCTTATAGTAATCGACGTAAAATACGTAGAATCTCCCCCTCTTTCGAGTGGTACATTTCTGTATAATTGACTGTAGGTTAAATATATTATCGCTGGTTGAATACCCACGCATAAATCCAGCTTGTGACTTGTCTATAATATCATTTTCATTACACCAGTTCATAATTCTTTTAGACAAGAAATTTATAAATATCTTGCTTATTGTATTACTTAACGATATAGTACGGTAATTGTTTGGATCTAATTTAGTTCCTTTTTGTGAATCGGGGTGATTATACTTTCACTCCAACTTTCTGGAAAATCGCCACATTCAAAAATCCCATTAAAAAGTTTGTGCAGGTAAGACAATGTTTTATGAATAGTACATTTGAACATTTCTATTCCTATGCCATCAGTCCCTGTCGAACAATTTCGTTTTAATGTTCGAATACTGTTTAAAATTTCGTCATCAGATATTGGTAGATTTAACACATTTGAATTTACCTCCATTTGTTAAGGGGCAAAATCTTCGTTCAACGTGTAAGCATTATTATTGTCTTTGTTGATCGAGAAAAGTTTTTCAAAATGTGTATACCATTCACCGCTAGAAACTAAGTCATTGGAATTTAGAGTAATCCCCTTGGCACGTTTGATATTATCCCAGAATAGCTTAGGATTATCTCTACATTCCAGTAATTTCTTGCGTCGCCCACGTTCTAATTGTAATCGCTTTAATCTACACGTGTTTCTAAACTTTGAGATAGTCATTCAAGTCAGAAGAACAGTTTGTGACCCGAAATTTTCTCAAACTCTTGTACTTTTGATGTTTCAAATCTTTGCACTCCGAATCCCACCATTCAGGTTGTGTCATTTTGTTTTCTCTAACTGCCCCTCGTTTTTTCTTCATACAAATCCCTGCCGATTGAAATACAGCGATGAATTCTGCTAATTTGCTTTTTGCGTTTTCGTTTGAAACAGTATGTTCAAAAGCATCATAATTTCGACAAAAATGTTCTAAAAACGTGTCTTTTAATGTTTCTTTCCATTTGTAATGAAACGAACATTTAACACTATTCGAAGCATCACGTACTTTCGATTTTTCGAGGTTTAATATACATTTTAACGGGAAATGATCTGAAAACGATTCCATGCCAACCTCAAAATGTTCAATATACTCAAAAAGTGACGTTGATGCAATAATGTAATCAACCAAACTTTTTCCACCATTTGCCAAGTTACAACATAGTTCTATTAATGATGAAAATTATTTAAAGTGTAGTCTTTGGTTACTCTTGACGTATTAAAATTGTCGCTAGGATATGAGGTTTCCCCAAAAATATAGTCCAGATCATCATTAGGAATGAAGTCTTTGAGATCCGCTGTCCGAGCATTTAAGTCCCCTGCTAACAATATCGTCGCTGAAGGAAAATCTGAAGTAATCAATAGTAGTTTTTGACGTAAAATATCAACACCGTCACTATTTTCATTTTCGTAGATAACTGACCGTTCCGGCGATATGTATGTAAATATTAAAATAAGATCATTTTTATATCCTGTAAATTCTTGCCCAGTATGAAAAATAATGCATTCATCGAATTGTTCGTATATTTTATTAAAACCGTTGCTGATGCTGTCTCTGATAAAAACAGCTACGCCTCCCGACCCTCGTTTGTTATAAGATTTCCGCATCTGTTCATAACAAGAAAATCCGTTTAAAAGTGTTTGGTATTCTTGTACTTTAGTCTGCCATGTTTCGTATAACGCTACCACATCAAAATCGTAGCAGAAATTCGTTAAGTTTGAATCATTAGAGTATTTATTTAGACCTTGTATATTCATGGAACAAACAGCAATCGACTTCAAACTATTTACAAAGTTGCTGCATTTTGGGCTTCGGCCAGTTCCCTATTTATTAATTACAACCGGGGTCTTGGATATATAGTCATACTCATACGTATCGCCGTTCACTACGAGTTTATCGAATTTAAATCGAGCGGATTTCCCTTCTCTTATACATTGTTCAAGGAAAGGGTGCAGTGCGGTACGGGATTTAACAATGCGTTCTGGTAGGTCCTCCACTACCCTACCGTTTACTGTACGATTCTTTCTTTTCTCCCGAAACGCGTCCATAATCGTTTGCCTTTGCTTGAGTGATGAGAACCTTGCTAGTATAGGGCGGTCTTTTTTTGATGGAAGCCTGTATGTATATTCAAATTGCATGTCGCTTGAATCGATACCAAGTTGCTCAGATATGAACTGGCGTACTTTTTGCTCGGACTGCGAGTTAGTTTCCGGTTCTGTGAAATTTAAACCGTAAAACTTCAGGTTATTTTTTCGCAGCGATATCTCATGTTTTTCCTGAAGTTTAGTATTTTCTAAGAGTTTTTCCTCATAGCTTTCCATTTTGTCATTTAGCGTTTGTACAGTTTCAGAAAGAGTTTTATTATTTTGTTTAATTTCCTTATTTTCTCGCTTTAAGTCATTTACAGATTGTTCAAGTTTGTCGAATTTACTGTTCATTTTCTTCACATCGTGGCAGATTTCTAGTTGAATAGACATTAAGTTTATGTCGCTTTTTTCCAATTCCTCGTTCGGAGGTGAACAGTTCTCTTTGTGGTCACTACTGGCATCACCCTTATCGCCTGGGTTAGATACGTGCAACCAGCTGCTGATTGATGCTTGATTACCGGCATGGGCACTTCCGGATGGCTGTTGGAGGTGGACCTCCGGTGGTGTGAATCCCGACTCCTGGGCAACTTCCGGTGTCGATTTGCCTCCGGTAGCTCGGTGCGGGGCTTTAATTGTGGATTTGGTCCTTTGGGATCGCTCTCGGAGATCAGGGCCCGGATTCGTTTCTATACACTGAGCTGCTAGAAGTAGGAACAATATAATCCGTACGCACCTTGACATGTATGTTTTATTTATTTTCAATTGTGTCTGTGAAGTTTTTGCATTTCGCTGGCTGTGATAAAGTCCCAATGCGAATACGCCATAATTGGATGTTAATGCCCATTTTAGCGACGATCAGTCAATTTAAGGAATAAATTATCCTGTTATAAACGAATACTGCCACGCGCCTTCTATAACTGGATACGACTGAACAGGTCCGCTTCAGTCAGGCGTGACGAAAATTTGGCAAGCAAATTGGTGAACACATGTCGTATTAACTTGTTGAGAATACAACATATACTGTATAATGCTTATGGTCATAGTTTTAAGCCTTTTGGGCGAACATCTGTTTTCAAGCAATTTAATACGTCAAAAACAATATTTGTTTCTCGAACTTGGTAACAGATGTCACCGAAATGTACTCAAATGCATATATGTCCATTTTTATTATCCATGAAACACTTTATCACAGTTACTTCCATTTTTAGACAGCAGATTAAAACAACAACATTATGTTTAACCGGAAACGGAAGTCTTATTATTAGATTATGTACACTATCGACCAATCAGCACGCTAAATTACACTTATTTCTGGTGCTTCATGATCCACCAACACCATTTATGGGGAGAAAGTTCGTCATATGTAAGTTCTAAACATAAAGCAACGTTAGAAAAAAGTTATATTTCTTATAAGAAAAAAAAATAAGTTAACGTATTCAGTGTGTTTTCGATAAAGTGACCATATCCGGTGTACGTGGACAAACAATGCAGTGAAAATATAAACAAAGAAGAAGATCAAGTAGATCCAACATGTTCAGGCTGTTTTTGAAATCACGAATCATTAAGCTTAAAAACCTATAAATATAGAAAGTAGCCAATGGTCTGAGCAATTATAACCATGCTTTGAGTCACTGTCATGTGTTAATAAAAAAGAAGTAAGGCCTGTTACAATGAGTAGACGCTTCCAAATTGGTGTAATTTGCCCTTATGTCACAGTCAATTTTTCAAAACGCCGCTGCATACTTCTAGCCTACTGCAAACTTCTAAACCGCTGCGAACTTTAAGATACTGTATACTTCAACGATACCGCATACTTTATTAAATAGCCGATTTAAAGACACTGATCTCTTCTAAGCTTCTGTATATTTCTAAAGCGATGTGGACTTTTGAGCAAATGTTTACATCTCTGACACCGCATATTTTATGTCACCGTCGATTTAAAAGTCGTTGCGTAGTTCTAAGCCACTGCATACTTCTAAGATACTGCATATATAATGTCACAGTCAATTTCAAAGCTACTGTATACATCTCGGAGCGTCTACTCCTACGACACAGTAACCACAGACTAATTCTATGTAACTGTACAATTCATCTACACAGCCACTGCATACTTCCTTGACACTTTTAAAAACTAAAGTAGACTTTTAAGCCCCTCTGTTCCAAAAGTCAAGCATGGATTCATACCTATATAAATGAGCGCCGATATAATCCACGCGACAGTTGTGGCAAAGGCGAAAGAACTCATCCAGCCAAGGGAAGTCCTGTCCGGCCGTTACAGGTGAAATCAGGGGAAGCCCCGCCGCCAGCCGCTCCACCTCCGGCCAGAAATCCGCCGCCTGTTTCGGGGTCATGTCCGCCTGATCTGCATGATCGGGTTCGTTGTAGCCTAAGACGTACTTGGCTCCCGGTGAGAGTGTTGGATGTGTACCATTTTTCCACATTTTCTTTATCATCGGCACGTGCATGGGAGCCATGTCCATATTGGGTGGGCAGTTGTTTAACGTCCTTGCATGATCATATCGGTCAAGATTACTTGACCAGTCGTACCTGAATTTTAAAATAATTCTAACAAATGTTAAGTTCGTGTCGGCGACTTGTTTTGACAAAAAGGCGTTTAACATGATTAAATTGCTAAAGAATTTCCTCGGGCATTCCTTTTATGTTAGTCACGCTTAAAATATATATTTTGCAACACCAAAAAAAGTGAATATGGTGCCCCCTCTTTGGTGTAATTTCGCACTTTCGTGCATTCGTCTTTTAGGTAAGCATTAAAATGCAGCGGTACGATTTGTCTGTACACTGTTTTGCGCTTGCCTCCACAAAAGTGAAAGGGTGAAAATGCGCCATTTTCGTCACCATCTATAATTATTGAACGTTGTTAACCAAGAACACACATGTAGCCAGGGGCGTAGCTTCCTTTAGGCCGTGTAGGCCGCGGCCTACACATTTTTCAGAAAATCGAATTAATAAAATTGCTAAATCTGCAATAAAGGCATAGGGGGTTAGGGGCTTAAATTTGAAATCCCGACAAATGCGCCTTAATATAAATTTACTTCAAGGTAAAAAGATTGATATTGTTGTTCTCATTAATGTTTTTACAACAAAACGCACCAACCACAACATAGCTAAAATAAAAATCGGGGGGTGGGGGGGGGGTGGGGGGAGACACCCCAAGAAAGTGGCCTACACATTTATTTTCGTCAAGCTACGCCCCTGGTAGCTATATATAACATTCATTCATCCCACTCTATAATGGTTCTTGATATTAGTATTATAGTACAAAGTTTGAAAGACAACATACCACCACGATATATTGCTGAGTGCTTTGAAATCATCACACAGTAACTTTGGTGCATACGCAGCGACGCCTTTTTTCCAGGATCCACTTGCACATGTTATCAAAATTACAAATATGAAAATCCGCAACATTTCCAGTCCGGTTTCTCTTAACTAAAAAGCAATAAACTTAATTTAATTTCTTATCAAACTTGACAATTTCTTGACCTCTGTCTGATAACATGATTGTTTTATATACTTGTACGAATTAATACATATGTCAGCAAAGATAAAAACTGTCCATCTGCCCGTTGGTCTAGACTTTCGTCATCTAGTAGTGGTCAAATAGAATATTGGACATTTTCAGAGAGATATGGGGAGCGTTGCCTATGCGGTTCTATACCGAGCGCCCCACAACTATTCTTCTTTTTTTAGTTTATAAAGCTTTACCCGCACTTTACAATTGATGCATTTATCTTGATCCCCGTCAAATATCCCATTGTGACCTAAATAAATTTTGAAGTCAAAGAAGAAACTTTACCCCTGGCGAATAGTGGGGTATTCTACAAAATAGTATGTTTGGACCCAAAATGTCAAGAGACCTGTGATAAGAGACATCAAAAGTGGTCACAAAGTCTCCACAACCAAATCAAATGCAACGGTTATATATCGTAGAGCGTCTGAGCGTGTTAACTAACAACGTGCTCTTTCTGAGGGCGGAGCTTAAGACTTTTCGCTCTTTTTCTATTGGTAAACTTTCAAAATCGTCAAGCGCTTTGTCGATTCCATTTAATTGATCACTCGGCACTGATTATGATCGGAAAGATTAATAGTATAATTCGAGGCACCGAGTCATTGCAACCAAACAAGGTGGCGCACACAGAGCTCGATCGGCCTCCATTAACCGCAGTTAGTCATCTTCTCGCGAGTGTGTAACGTGTACATGTTAATAGTCGTTGTTATATAGTCAACCTTTTGCGGGCTTAATCATTATCTATAGCTATATTCCCCATTTAAGGATGAAAACTTCTAAAGTACTCTTTAAACTGCACGAGGGTGTGGAGAGGTCAAGCCATGATGTAGCCGATAGGCGCCGGTAGGCCTTAAATTTGGGCGATCTGGCTACGAAAGTCTCGTAGTTTTGAATGATTTATATTATAAGGCAGTTTCATGATACCCGATGCTTTCCCGTCGAAAAGTTAGTTTGGCGTAGGACGGGTTTGAACCTGGTCCACATTTTCTTTACAATAATAAATTCCGTGCAAAGCCATTCGGCCTACTGGAATTACAGGGTTATTGAAGAATATTCAATTGTGACATACAAAATCATAAGAAAAAGAGTTGTCTCCCCTGCCTCATGCATATTCATTAAGACAAGATTTTGTCAGTTAATTATCCTGCGTTTTTTAAGTATGACGGAATTAAGTACTGAGGTTGCCGACAATGTTTATAGTGTGCCTCTTTTAAAACCCGACTGCTGACTCAGGTCATTGCTTATCGGGTTCTGCTGGTGAACTGTTAAATTGGTGCTTTTCCATAAGCAACTCACCCAATGTTTCGCATACAACCCCGGTCTCACCGTAGGTCCAATGTTTCAAACTTATATTTGGGTTTGCTCCTGACTGATAACAGTGGTAAACGGAATTGTATGTGTCCTTGGGGACTACTTCAGCATTCGTATTCCTTTAATAAAACTTTCGTAATAATAGGAATAAAATTAATTAGTGTCAACTAAAAAAGAAGGGAGAGGCGTTTAGCTTATTATGATTTTCACTAGCGGATTCAGGGGTGAGGGCAACCGGCGTGCTCTACCCACCAAGATCATCCAATCATATATTTTTGTGTCAGTATCGGGAGGAAAAGGGAATAAAATACGCTTGAAATGCACCATATCGGACCTGAATGGTTGAAAATGACTTAGGGGTGTAGGCCAAATCCCCCTACAAACATTTCAAACCATATACATTTTGTGTCTGAGGGAGAGGCGCATGTCAAAAGGTTGCGTCCGTAGATTACACCCCCTCTAAAGTCAATTCCTGAGCCCGTCCCTGATACTCATTATAAAATTAACCTTATTAAGTTATTTCAACTATTGTCTGCGTTGTTCCGTGAATAACACGACCATAATACACACTGCAAATTGTGCGGTTTAAATCCAACCCTGGAGCTGAAGTTGTCAAAAGTCAGTCGAATTTCAGGCATCGAAAATCATGATTTGTACCATATTGTTGAGTGTTTTTTTCTTTGATCTCGTTCTTCATTAATTGTCATATTAAAATTGTATCCATTTGGTTTTAAACTTCAACGCGTACGGGTTCATGTACCTGTGGGCTACATTGTGTGCACTACGCTATATACGTTAAGAAAAACGTCTGTTATTGCGTGTGGAAAATGATTTATGTGAGTGTCAGTGAGCCTACAAGCACATGTTGAAAGCTTTTGTGTGTTTTTTTTCAAAATACTTTTAAACGGGATTAGAGTGACGGTGATCTTGTGGTATAGGTGTCCGACTCTCAGCCGAGTGGTTGCGGGTTTGACCGCCACTAGGGGTAATTTCTCATGGCGTCTCAAAATTGACACCAGTTCTGGTGATTTACCAATATCATGAGAGTTAAAATTCGTGTATCATTATTCAATAATCATGAAGAAACGGAAAGTGGAATACTCGCTCGGTTTTAGAAACGCAAAAATAAAACACTGACAGTTTTAAAAGATCTACAACAATTCAAGAAATAATCGTAGTTTACAAAGATAATAGATGTTTACACCTTTATTAATGTTTTCCTTCTGTTATAACATTGGGCGTATACTAGCCAACAATATGCGTGGCTCCGCTGGGCTCAAAGTCATTGTAGAATCGCCCAATTTTTGTCAAGGTTGAGGAGTCGCTGTGGAGCAGGCTTGTCGAGTTAGAGACAAAATCGTTTCCATGAAATCGAGCTGAGAACCATGAGTACCTGGAAATAAACCAGAATTACACAGACATAAATCTCAAGCAATTGGCATAAGCGACAAGTCACGGTAAATAAGCCCAATAAACCTAAGTTGAATTTTACCCAAAGTACCTGGAAATAAACCCAAAGTAACTGGAAGAAAATCAAGAGAACATATACAAATTATATTTACTTCAAGCTCATGGGTATTAACGATAAGAACATTAAATAAACCAAAATTACCAAACCAGTATATGGAACTAAAACAAGAGTGCACGGAAATAAGCCACACAATCATGAACATATAGCATCATTTAATACATTAAAATATACTACGTATACACAGAAATAATTCACGTGCGCGAGGGAAAATCCATAAACACAAACCATTAGTTCATTTAAATAAACTACGAGTACACGGTTTAAACCACAAATACACGGCAAAAGCCCGTTATTGCCTGAGAATAATCCTCAAAGGCATGCAAATAATCCGCCAGTACACAAAAATGAACCACGAGTACACGGAAATAAGCCACATGTCACAGAAATAAACCAGGAGTACACAAAACAAACCAAGAGGTCACAAAAATAAATCACGGTTACATGGAAGGCAGTTCCTCAGTTTGTGTTTTATCTGTATCATTGTGTTATAAACCTCATAATGTCCATACTATGTTTTGTGAATCGGACAAAACGTTGACCTGTAAACGTAGTGTGCAGCCTCCAGTCTGGGTAGCAATGTCTGCATAAGGTGGAGATGGGCGTTCTCGTCCGTCGTGTGGCGACACGCAAACTCCGTGAGCCAAACCTTCTTGTGATAGCGGTTGTGCAATTGCTGAAGAAAGTGCATGATCTGGTTAGCGTTGCACCTGTAAGATAGATATATTCATATATCGCACCTCTCCATTAATCATTTTATTAGCCACTGTTTAATTAAAAGCCACAGTATACTAAAAGGCCATGGTAAGTTGTTAATTAGCCAATATATACTTCCTTTAATACAATGAAAATTACTGCGACAACGCAGTTGCGTACACCGTAAATAAATGTATATTTATTAGTGCAGCCTATTTTGTGTTATTCCAAATAATTGAGAGGATTTCGTTTATTTCAATTTTCACATAAACTTTTGCAATCGTATCACCTGTCTTAATATAAACATTGCTAACTTTATGCATTGAACGAATATTGTAGATATCCACTGTTTGTAGCAATTATGCAAAGTTAAAGCTTATCGAAAAACATGGGCAACACATGTTAGAATAAAGGTTTTTAGTATGGGTTTTAATGCCTGAATATATGTTGGTGTTAAACATATCTCATAATATTGCTCAAAACTAGAACTGGTCCGTTCGATAGCCTTGACAATATCTGCTGTACCCTCTATAGAATGACCCGTGTCGTCCAATTCTAGACGTACTTCTAAATCAGGCCTGGGCAATTTCAGCGTTCCCATTGCCTCCCCTTTTAGTCACCAGATATCAGCAAATTGGTTTATTCTTATAGTACAGGAACCGTGCAGGCATCTCCCCAGTGCTATTCAAACGCACGTGCGTCGTACGAGGTAAGTTTTAGCTCCTTACAAGGTCTGTACAACCCGTCTGCGATATCCGTAAGGATATCCTACGATTGCATCCACCAAATTATCATACGGAATCCTGACGGTATGTGACCGGACATTACGATTGTACGGAGACATTACGGATTTAAATTGTTGAAATCGGTTTTTTTTCTTAAACCATATGAGCATCGTACGGATATGTGATCGATGCATATAAAGCATATTAACCAGTGTACACTTAAAATACGCAGCATAGATTATGTCACAGTACATCAAAACGCCGCTTCATACTTCTAACCTACTATATACTGGTTTATTGGTTTGGTTTATTTGGGAAAACATATACAGTAGGCATAAGCCCATGAGTACAGTATACAAATACAATGGTTAGTACATTCATATGGTTGGCGATGAGTAGTATGTACATGTAGTAAGATAGAGCGAAAGGAGAGTAACTTGTATATATGTATTACTAATTGAAAAAAATTCAATTTCTTGCAGCAAATGCTTTATGATAAAATGTTGCTATTTTTTTCAAAACAACACAACTTTCTGATTGTAATAAATCTTTGAACTTTATAACATTAGCGTTGGTACGGTAATATCGGTTTATTAGTGTTCGTCTAAGTTCTATGAAACATTCACATTCGAAAATAAAGTGAAATTCATCTTCTAAAGAGTTTCAAAATAAACAGACTCTTTCATTAACTGGAATAGGTGCATGTTTGTTCCATCGACCTGTTTCTATGCAAAGTCTATGTGACGAAACACGTAATTTAGTTAGTGAAATTCTATACTTTTCAATGCTAACAATATCTAAATATGGTTAAACTTTAAAATCAGCAAACAATCTATACGTTAATGCTCTACTTGAACTTTCTATATCTGCATTCCATTCTTGCTTATATCGGTCACTTTTTCTTTGTTTAACATGATATAAAAACAAATTTACATTTCCTACGGTCTGGAATAACCAAGCATCGTTAAGTCCTAATCGTTGTTATATGTTTCTAACATGCTTATACTTATATACTTCTAAGCCGATGTGAACTTTTAAGATACTGTATACTTCAAAGACACCGCAAACTTTATGTCATAGCCGATCTTAAAGTCACTTCATACTTCTAACCTACTATATACTTCTAAGCCGATGTGAACTTTTAAGATACTGTATACTTCAAAGACACCGCAAACTTTATGTCATAGCCGATCTTAAAGTCACTGCATACTTTTAACCTACTATATACTTCTAAGCCGATGTGAACTTTTAAGATACTGTATACTTCAAAGACACCGCAAACTTTATGTCATAGCCGATCTTAAAGTCACTTCATACTTTTAACCTACTATATACTTCTAAGCCGATGTGAACTTTTAAGATACTGTATACTTCAAAGACACCGCAAACTTTATGTCATAGCCGAACTTAAAGTCACTGCATAGTTTGCATTCACTTCAATTCACAGTCAATTTAAAGGTACTGTTAACTTCTCGGACCCTGAAACTTTCATGGCATAGTCTACTTCTAAGCCGATACACAGTGACCACAGTATTATTCTATGTAACTGTATCATTCTTCTACACAGCAACTGCACACTTCCTAGACACTGTAAACTTTTAAGGCCCTGTGTTCCAAACAAAACAAGCATAGATCCATACCTATACATATGAGCGCCGATATAATCCACGCGACAGTTGTTGCAAAGGCGAAAGAACTCGTCCAGCCAAGGAAAGTCCTCTCCGGCCATTACTGGTGAAATTAGAGGGAGTCCCGCCGACAGCCGCTCCACCTCCGGCCAGAAGTCCGCCGCTTGTTTCGGGGTTAAATTCACATGTACTGGATGGTTGGGTTCGTTGTAGCCTAAGACATACTTTGCTCCCGGCGTGAGTGTTGGATGGGTACCATTTTTCCATATTGTCCTTATCATCGGCACGTGCATTGGGGTCTTGGTCATATTGGATGGGCAGTTGTTTAACGTATTTGTATGATCATATCGGTCGAGGTTATTTGACCAGTCGTACCTGAATATCAAAACAATTCTAGCAAAAACTAAATTGGTCCAAGCTCTGCTTTGTGAAGTGCATGGCCGCGATTTATGTTGACAAAATTAATTTTAACTTTACAATGTTGCTAAAAAGGTTTCTCAAGCATTCGGGTTAACCACATGTTTATCACGCTCAAAATGCATAATACACAAAATGCACCCTCCCCCGTTTGGTTTATTTACACACTATCGCCAATTCATCCCTAAGTGGGCATGAAAATGCAGCGACACCATTTGCATTAACACCGTTTTGCGCTTGCCTACACGAAGGTGAAAGCGTGAAAATACGCTCTTTCAGGTACCATTAATAATTAGTGAATGTCCTCAAACTCCAAGAATGCACATGTCTATAACAATGATTCATTTCATTATAGTGGTTCTGTAAATTATTTTATAGTAGAAATGTGTATATGTGTTCAAATTGAAACAGTGTGAAAGACAACATACCACCACGATACATTGTTGAGTGCTTTGAAATCATCACACAGTAAGTTTGGTGCATACGCAGCGACGCCTTTTTTCCACGATCCTCTGGCACATGTTATTAACATAAGAAAAATGAAAATCCGCAACATTTTAGGCCGGTTACAAATTAACTAAATAGCAACAAACTTAATTTCATTTCTTATCAAACTTGACAATTTGTTAACCTCTGTCTGATAGCATTATTATATGTAAGAATTAACATATATGTTAGTGAAGATAAGAACAGTACATCTGTCCGTTGATCTGCACTTTCGTTACCGCCAGTAATGGTTCATTAGTACAATTTGGCAATTATTCAGAGAGATCCGGGGTGCGTTGTTTAAACGGTTCTAAACGGAGCGCACCACAACTATCTTTCTTTGTTAGTTTATAAAGGTCTACCCGCGACCTACAATAGCTGCATTATAATTTGCACCCTCACTCTCGCCTTCACATGTCCCATTGTGACCTTGACAAATATGAAGTCAACGATGGAAAAATATTCTGGCGAAAGACGGATTTCAATCGGGTCCGCATGTTCTGTACACTTACAAATGCCATCGTGCAAAGCCTTTTGGCTGTAGGGGCTACTGTAATTACACGGTTATTGAAGAATATTTAATATTATCTTCACTAGCAGATTCAGATGAGGAGTTGGTCAAAAGGTTGCATCCCTAAGTAAGTCCCGTCTAGCGTCGTTTCCAGAAACAGAAAATGGAATATTCGCTCGGTTATAGAAACGCCAAAATAAAGCACTGACGATTTTAAAAGATCTACAACAACTCAAAAACTAATCGTAGTTTACAAAGATAGTAGACGTTTACACCTTTATTTAAGTTCTCTTTCTGTTATAACATAGGGCGTATACTAGCCAACAATATGCGTGGCTCCGCTGGGCTCAAAGTCATTGTAGAATCGCCCAATTTTTGTAAGTGTAGATGAGTCGCTGTGGAGCAGGCTTGTCGAGTTGGAGACAAACGCGGTCCCATGAAATCGAGCTGAGAACCATGAGTACCTGGAAATGAACCAGAACTACATAATAATAAACCTCAAGCAATTGGCATAAACGACAAGTAACTGGAAATAAGCTCAAAAGTATCTGAAAATAAACCCAAGTAACTGGAAATAAGCCTCAAGCAATTGGCATAAACGACAAGTAACTGTAAATAAGCCCAAAAGTACCTGAAAATAAACCCAAATAAACTACAAGCAATAGGTATAAACGACGAGTAACTGGAAATAAGCCCACAGTAACTGGAAATAAATCACGAGTACATATATATTAACTTCAAGCTCATGGGCATTATAACGACGAGTATCTGGAAATAAAACCACTTCTTCACGGAAATAAACCCTGGGTACGCAGAAATAATCACAGGTACAAGAAATAAACTGTACTCGGAATACACAGAAATACACCACTACTGCACAGAAATAAACCACGGGTACTCATAAATAAACTGTAATCGGAAATGAACGCAATACACAGAAATAAACCACGGGTACACAGAAATAAACTGTTATCGGAAATGAACGCAATACACAGAAATAAACCACGGGTACACAGAAATAAACTGTTATCGGAAATGAACGCAATACACAGAAATAAACCACGGGTACACAGAAATAAACTGTTATCGGAAATGAACGCAATACACAGAAATAAACCACGGGTACACTGAAATAAACTGTTATCGGAAATGAACGCAATACACAGAAATAAACCACGGGTACACAGAAATAAACTGTAATCGGAAATGAACACAATACACAGAAATAAACCACGGGTACACAGAAATAAACAGTAATCGGAAATGAACACAATACACAGAAATAAACGACGAGTACACAGAAATAAACTGTAATCGGGAAAAAACCCAATGACACAGAAATAAAACCACATGTAAATTGAACAAAGTTATGAGTTTAGAAAATTAAACAGAATACACGGAAATATTCACGGACATTTAACCACGGGTTCGTGGAAATAAATTCTGAAGATCATGGACATAAGCTGATAGATCATGGAAATAATGGTCAAGTTAGTTGAAATATACCACGAGTACATGGAAATAATACACGAGTGCACGGAAATAACCCACACACTCATGAACATTACTCATAAATACATTGAAATAATCTACGAATACACAAAAACAATCCACAAGCGCACGGGAAATCCCACAAGGCCATGAACATAAACCACGAGTTCATTGAAATAATCGACAAGTACAATAATATGAACAACAAATACACAGAAACAACTCACGAGTTCATCGGAATAATCCTCCAAGTCATGAAAATTATCAATAAGTACACAGACATAAACCACGAGTATACAATGGTAAACCACGAGTACACGGGAATAAGCCACAAGTCACAAGAATAACCACGGGTACACGTAAAAGAAGGCTCAAGTTTCAGAAATACACCACGAGTACATTGAAATAAATCACGAATAGAGCAAAAATCGACGACTATACGGAAATAAATCACAAGTTCATGAACATAAAAAAGAGTTCATGGAAATATGTCCCTCAGGTCGTGTTATACTTGTACTATAGTGTTAAATACTTCAGGCTCAAGACCACAATTATCTGCCCCCCGTTGACCAAGATCCGGATGTGAATACAGAAAAAAAGAGTGCTTGTGTTCAAGTATCAATATTTTATTAAAATTGAATGAAAAAGAAGCAAAAAATGTTCTTTTTTCAGAGAACTTGACTGAATTTGACACTCTATTGAAGAAATTGATAGTTTTCAATGTAAATATTGGAAAAATCATAGCTTGTGGAAGTGTGAAAATTAGTTGTTTGTAGCCGATTGACTCCCTGGCGGAAGGGTTATGTATTTGAACTCAATTTTGACAGTCGGGTCAATGGTCAACATGGTGTTTTCTTGTGGTTATATTTTGTGTCTTGAATTGATCTAGAGATGCCATGCCCTTGTTTTTCAATTGGGGTGTGTATAAAGTCAAAAGCCAGGTTAGTGTCTATATGAAACATATAGTAAAAATAACTGTGGTCTCACGCCTTCATATTGATTGTTATCATGTGTTTTGTGAATCAGACAAAACGTTGACCTGTAAACGTAGTTTGCAGCCTCCAGTCTGGGTAGTAATGTCTGCATAAGGTGGAGATGGTCATTCTCGTCCGTCGTGTGGGGACACGCAAACTCCGTGAGCCACACCTTCTTGTGATAGCGCCTGTGCAGCTGCTGAAGGAACGACATGATCTGGTCCGCGTTGCACCTGTAATATAGATATGTTGATATATAACGCACCTCTCTGTAAACTATTCATTTAGTCATTGTGTAATTGAAAAGAACGGTATACTTATAAGCCCATGTAAGCTTTTACAACAGCCGAAATGTTCTTCTTTTTATACAATGAAGACTTCAGCGACAACGCAGTAGCCAAAACAATAACAAAGAATCTGGTTTAAATGTGTACGCCTTCCATATTAGTGCCTTTTGGATGCATCTTAACTTATCTTTTCTTATTTTTTATGATAAGGTTTAATCACTTCAGCTGACTAGCTTAAAATGAGAATTTTTCAGATACCACCGAACAGGTTTATTGTGTTCGTATGAATACGGGACTAGCACCGTACGAACGCCAAACACACGTGCATCGTACAAGGTAGCGAGCTCCGTATGACCTGTCTGCAATGTCGGCACAGATATCCTACCATAGAATCCTCCAAAAGATCCTAGCCTGTAGGAATGTGAACAGAAGCTATGATTGTACGGACAACGTCACCTTTACACCCACTGCATACTTACTAAACACTGTAAACTTTTAAAGCCCTGTGTTAAAAAAAAACAAGCATGGACTCATACCTATACATATGCGCGCCGATGTAATCCACGCGACAGTTGTTGCAGAGGCGAAAGAACTCATCCAGCCAAGGGAAGTCCTGTCCGGCCGTTACTGGTGAAATCAAGGGGAGTCCCGCTGATAGCCGCTCGACCTCCGGCCAGAAGTCCGCCGCCTGTTTTGGGGTCAAGTCCGCCTGGTCTGCATGGTCGGGTTCGTTGTAGCCCAAGACGTACTTGGCTCCCGGTGAGAGTGTTGGATGGGTACCATTTTTCCATATTGTCTTTATCATCGGCACGTGCATGGGAGCCATGTCCATATTGGGTGGGCAGTTGTTTAACGTCCTTGCATGATCATATCGGTCGAGGTTACTTGACCAGTCGTACCTGAATATCAATACAATTCTAAAGACGAATTTGTCATTTTGACAAAATAACGTTTAACGTGATTAAGTTGCTATAGAATTTCCTCAAGCATTCGTTTTAACAACAAGTAAATCACGCTTAAAATACATATTTTGCAAGATCAAAATTCAATCCCCCCCCCAACCCCTTCCCCCGCGACGTATTTTAGCACTTTAAATCGTTCATTCGTCTTTCGTTAGGGTATAAAAAAGCAGCGGTACGATTTGTCTTGACACCGTATGGCGTTTTGCTACACGAAGGCGAAAGCGTGAAAATGCGCAACATTTCTGTTATTCGAAAATCCTCGGCCGTTTTTCTCGAAAACAACCTCGGATGTATACCGGTCACTAACATCAGTCGAGGTAGTTCGTAATTTTTGAATTATATCATTAATTAAATTAGTCTTTTAGCTTGTATTCATTGATCTTAGTTTAAATTGATTGCCAGTGAAGTGATTTATTGCAAACATAATAAAGATTCTTAAGAGTTAAGTCATTAAGTTTAACTGCTAAATTAAACTACTGCGCGATCAACTCGAACCGGACTTAAACATACCGATTTCCGAGTATGTAAACCGTCCATATACATCCGATGTTGTTTTCGATAAAAATGGCCGAGGAGCTCCGAATGTTCCGTCACCATTTATAATTAGTGAACGTCCTTAACCTCCAAGAATACACATGGAGCTATCTATTACATTCATTCATTTCATATTAAATTTTACAGGATAATATGATAATATTATAGTACAAATTTTAACAGATTGAATGACAACATACCACCACGATATATTGCTGAGTGCTTTGAAATCATCACACCGTAGCTTTGGTGCATACGCAGTGACGCCTTTTTTCCAGGATCGGCCACTGGTGCATGTTATAAACAATAGAAAGATGAAAATCCGTAACATTATAGTCCGGTTAGAATTAACTTAACTATAAATATATATCAAGTTAAAGTGAGTTTCCTTTCAAGCTCTGCACTTGACAATGGTATATATAGGTTTTGTCCTCTGTCTGACACTATACTTTATACACATTCGAGTTCATTAGAGTAAAGATAAGAACATTTAATTGTGAATTATAATCTGTTCCAGAGGTAACACTAGGACGAAATGATAATTGCATGAGTATTCTAGTCCGTCTGACCGTCTGTGTAAACTTCCGTTTCCGCCAGGACATGATGAATACATGTTTCAAAAAGTACAGAAATACAGAGTTCCCATAAGAGATTTAAGAGAAATGAACTTCAAATTTCAAAGTTTATCATACACTCTACACATATAAAACATGCGATACGAGGTTTACAACAAATGTATATACAATTAATTTTTTAGGTAAGTTCAAAGAAAAAGAACAATATTATCTATCTTCGAGAATAAACAAAGACTAGTAGTTAAACAATCTACAAATCTGTACATGTTTTAGAGTGACATTGAGGTAAGCCATGTGTATAACCTTAAAAAACTTCGCTATATTTTAATTATCAGTATTTTTTCTTACTGAAATACTTACAAACAGGGACGCTCTCACCCTCACTCTCTCTCTCGACAGGATCATCGAGTGAGACAACAGCGTCCCAAGTACAGACTCGCTGGTCGTATGACCGTGGGGGCGAATACGACTCATGGTACCACGACGTGTATTGGGACAGGCAGTATCCATATGACAACAACAGGAAAGACGGGTGGGATCCTACGCGTGATGATACCTTAAAGCTGCACTCTCACAGATTTACCATTTTTCCAACGTTTTTATTTTTTGTCTTGAAATAGTATTTTTTTGCGTAAATATCTGCAAACCAGTGATGTAAGACTGTTGACAAAAGATCAGACCGCAGTTTTTTTTAATATTTCCATTCCAAATTTAATGTTTTATCAGAAAAATGTATAAAACATCAATTTTGGAGAAGAAATACGAACATCTGCGATCTGATCTTTTGTCATCAGTCTTTTATCACTGTTTTTCCGATATTTACGCAAAAACTGCTCATTCCAAGACAAAAAATAAAAAAAGTTGTCAAAACGTTCAATCTGTTAGAGTGCAGCTTTAACAAACCCATTCTCGCCATACTACAAACACAGACTATGGGACACAGTCATGTTAAACACCGATGCGGCCTTTATGCTGTTTAATGCTACTCCGTTGGAATGTTAGAGGCATTGTGGACTCAGCCTTAACCAGATCTTCGAACATTCAGATGACACAAATATAGATTTAGCACTCCTTCAATCAAATCAAACTACCAGGCTCTCTGTACGATAGACGATACGAGGAAAACAAATATTTGGACCCTACAAATGCGGAAAATGGGTACGGCTGTTCTTCTTAAGCAAAAGTTAATGCATTGTGTCAATCCTGCCAATAATATTCAAACTTATAAAATTCTAGGCATCAAGGTAAAAAGTAATGAGCAGCCATCAACGTATAGTTTTTGTATATACGCCATCTGATAATGACTATGACGCATATTAGGGTATTCTCAGCATGTTGTTCGGGCATTTTTCCTCTTTAGTCAAAAGCAGGATAATGTATACTTGCAGGTGATTTCAATGGCCGATTGTTTGAAAACAAAGTTCTGGTCAAATTTCAACTATTAATCCCGATATCGCCACGCATTTTTGCAACGTATGCTAAATATAGTATTTATGTTGTGCCGACGCTGGAATATATGCATACACGTTGACAAATCCGGCATTACGGGTTTTACCCGAAAAATGTCAAATCCTCAGATAGGCATTGTTTACGGCTACTGTTTCCTCCCTCAAACAGATCAAGCCATTGATTTCAGAATTATCTAATTATTCAATCTTGCGAATACTTCATCCTTGTTATGAAATTACTATTCATGACACTTATAAACTTGCATAATTGCAAAATTGTGGGCAAGACCCGTAACAACATTTGTAATCAAAGTGATGCTATACATGTACGTCAAGAGGATCTTATCAATATTGTGTGCGATTGGGACTTTACAAGTAATATATTACGACAGTCTTCTTTAATGAGATATCTTCTATATTAACTATACAAAACTAAACAGATAAAGTGAATATGGACAGTGTTAGCAAAGCTCTGAAACTCCCCAAGAGCCAGTTCAACATGAAATAAGAGGGCACATATCATACTTGAAGAACTCATTTCTGTTTGTAACGAATTGCATACGACACTACATTTGTATTTCTTTAACGAGTGAATTGCTATATATGATATGATATTAACACGGACAATGCTCGTTGGTCGTAGTTTTAAATGAGTTTATAAATATATTGATATCTGTGAAGACCGTGAAGTAAACAGTCTACAGCGTGCAACCTCAGGATGTAGAATGTCTTGATACTAGTGTGTCCTTGAAACAGTCATCGGCATTGTCACTATGACCGGTGGTAGGCATTCGGAAACACTTCAACCTGACAACTAAGGCCACTGCGCCTTAAAGATAGATTATTATTAAAGTCAGGGATACTGATTTCGCTTTAAAAGTGCATTTTGTCCCTGACAATAGACGGAAGCAGGTCTTTTAACCCCTTCTCAAAACGAAGACTTTTCAACCCTTAGACTTTTCAACCCCCACTTTAAAGACTTTGCAACCCCTACCTGTTTGGACTTTTCAACTGCTATATTTCAGACTTTTCAAACCCTAGTTGATATATTTAAATAGCCATATATAGGGGGTGGGGTGACAAGTCTTAGCACTTATAGGGGTTAAAATGAAAAAGGGGCTGAAAAGTCTTTGATTTCACAAATGACACAGGAGTTAAAAAGTCTGACAGCCCTATAGACGAGCTAAACAAACAACTTAATTCGAGCGAAGCTTAAAAACACACACTCGTCAATATCAGTCTGTGTATACCACGTGATATACTCATAAATGCTACGTCGAAAGGCAATATTTTGATATGAAAAAAGATAACTTCACTATTTCTTCCCATTTTAAATGAAACATAGCGCAGTCTACGCCGCCTACAGAGCCTTGCCTTCGGTCTTTTACCAGAGTTTGATTGAGAGTTCAGTTTCTTTAAACACTTCGACAAACCTATTCACAATGCGGCCGTCTGACGGAGCACTGTCAAAACATGATTTTGGAAACAGGTTTGTCGAAGTGTTTGGTGAATCTAATGACTTTATCAAATTTCGGGGCCCTTTAAGCGGTATAGACTGCCCTTTGTTTCAATTAAAATGGTGTTGTAGAAGGAAAGTTATTGTTGTCTTCATTTTTAGCAAATGTTGCCTTCCGACGTAGCATATATGACGTAATTTATCACATGATATACACACACTGAATATACTATTTTGAGGGAGTCAAGCTTTTTTTAACCAAACCTGTTTATTTAATCGATTAATGTTCCGTTAGAATAGGTCAATCAAAGCAACCATACCTACCGGAAGTATTTTTTGTTAGGAAAGGTGAATTTGTTTTAAAACAATTCCTGCCTTCTTTTTCGTATAATTTACCGATATTTTCTGAATAAACTACAAGTTGTTAATTGTTGATGCCATCAATGATTAAGTCATGTCTACCAATGCTTTATTTAAAAGAAAATGATATTCGGATAAACGAATAATTCGGATTAACGAAATATTCGGATATTGTTGTTAACACATGCATGTCGACTCGAAGGCTTTAAAAATTATATTAGTAATACTTATATGTGCACTTATTACAAATGATTTTAATTCAAATATTTTTTTTTAATTTGTGCAATGAGTTAAGACAAGTGCTGATAATATGTACGCCATGGCCTAGTACACCTAAATGGCAGTTTTTAGCTCGACTATTTGAAGAATAGGTGGGCTATACTACTCACCCCAGCGTCGGCGTCCGGTTCAAGTTTTAAGCCAAGTTGGGATTTTCACTTATAAGTCCAATACCCTACATTCAATTGACTTAATACTTCACACAGTTGTTCAGGGCCATCACGTGATGAGGTTAGATAACTCCATATTATTCTTTACACAGATTTTGGCCCCTGATTGACTATGGAACTTGGGTTAAAGTTTTAGGGCAAGTTGGAATATTTATTAATAACTTCTATATCCTTTGTTTATTTGACTTAATACTTTACACAGTTGTTCAGGACCATCACATAATGAGGTTACATAACTCCATATTATCCTAAATACAAGTTATGGCCCCTGATTGACTTAGGTTAAAGTTTTAGGGCAGGTTAAAGTTTTAGGGCAAGTTGGGATTTTCACTTAAAACTCTAATACCATTCATTCAATTGACTTAATACTTCACACAGATGTTCAGAGCCATCACATTATGAGGTTAGATAACTCCATATTATCTTTTATACAAATTATGGCCCCTGATTGACTATGGAACTTAGGTTAAAGTTTTAGGGCAGGTTGGGATATTGTTTAATAACTTCTATACCCTTCATTCAATTGACTTAATACTTCACACAATTGTTCAGGACCATAACCCAATGAGGTTACATAACTCCATATCCTTAATACAAGTTACAGCCCCTGATTGACTTAGGTTAAAGTTTTAGGCAACTAAAAGTTGAGGGCAAGTTGGGATTTTAATAAAAAAAACTTCTATACCATTCATTAAATGCACTTAATGAAATTCAAAATTATTTATGACCATCTTACAACAAGAAACATAACTCCGTTTTAAGCCTAAATACAAATTATGGCCCTTGATTTTTTAAAAAAAAATTATTATTTTTTTTTTTAATTTCCTTTGAAAGGCATATTTGTATATTCTTTTTTTTAACCACATTTTCATAATGGGAAATCAAATTATTTGAATGACTTGCGTCATTGTTTGGGCAGGCTGGTGGGAGGGCAGCATCAAAATCACCTTATGTATCAAATAGTTTTAGTTAGGTTTGACATAAAGAGACCAAACTTGGTATTATTACATTGTTCTTGTATTCTAAGTCAAAGCGGCGTAGTCGAGCGTGCTGTCTTACCACGGCTCTTGTGTGATTGGCCGTCAATGAGTCTGTTCACAATTTCATGACTATTGCAGACTTGAGACAGGGATTTGTAAGAATTTTCAAAATAATTTCAAAAAGCATCCCTGAATGCTCGTTATTGTAGCTAGCCTTTGCCCTCATCTAAAATAATAGACGTGTTATACGGGATTCTTCAAATTCCTAACGAAGAATTGGCCTTTTAAATAAAAAGTAAAAAAATCTGTCAATGTACAATCATTTGGTATAGGCTTTGTCCTAACCCTGTTAGCATGGACCACAAATACAGAAGCAAACTATTTCTTATTATTCCTAAGCATATATATTCTACATCAGAGATAAATCTAGTTAGTGATTTTCGGGATTTGTGTGATAAAAATTGTCCAAATTGCATTGAAAATACATAAATACGAGATATTCTCATGCTCACTCATGTTTGTGTATTTTGTGCCTTTTCGCTTTTTTTTATTTTATCAAATTACAGCGTCATCGTCTTGTTGTTTATTGAATTTCAGTGTCGCTGTAGACTATAGTCTGCCTGTGCCTAAATGATTCTTTTTTAAACCCAGTAAAGGGAAATATCGGCCTTTTACATCAGATTTAATATTCAAACTTTTATCTACTCAACAAAGTCGACAACTGAAATTGACCCTCGTCGCTTATTTAAACACTGTAATCTAGACTACCCTAACCTAACTTAAAAAGACAAATATAATTTTTTGAAAGAAATATTGAAATAAAGGGAAATAGCAATTTAGGTGGTGAACCAATTGTAAACTCTATCATAAGATTATTGAAGATTATACTATTTATAGATTAATAAAATTTTATAACTACAGGTACAAAAATGGCGGATGCTGATGTTGAAATTCTTCTCAAGTTTGAAGGAGGTCATACAAACACCATTCTGTGTGTTGACAGTACACCTGATGGCTCAAAAATAGTGTCTGGTGGGGAGGAAGGAGAAATTTGCATATGGGCTAGAAATGGAAACCTCCTTCATAGACTCCCAAGTCAAGATCATGACTGCACGAGTGTCACATTATCAAAATCAAACTCTAACATATTCTATGCTGCTGTTGGAACCACTGTTAAAGTATTTGATGACAGGGATTTGCAGGCAGCAGTAGAAACCTATCAATTCAATGAGGATGAGATTAACCAGCTGGTCCTGGATGAAAAAGATCAGTATCTTGCTGCTTGTGATGACTCTGGTGAGATAAAGATAATTTCGCTTCAAGAAAAAAGGTTGTATAAAACCTTGAGGAGGAAACATACCAATATCTGTTCAACTGCTTGTTTTCGCGTCAGAAAGCCTTGGGAAATCTTCACTGGTGGGATGGATTGTAATCTTATCCACTGGGACTTCTCAAGACCAAAGTGTGTTAACCAGTTCAGTATGCAGGAACTGCAGGATGCCCCATCTGAGCTTGGAGTGTACATGGTGAATCCGCCATTTTTACACCATCTTTCAATGTCCCCAGATGGAAAATACCTGGCCTGTGCTTTAGAGAATGGATTTGTGTCCATCTTCGATGCAACAAAGAAACAAATTTCAGAACTCTTCACACTGCATGGTCATACACAAGGTGTTTCGCAGGTGACTTTCATTACTGAAACAAAGTTGATCACTGGGGGGAATGATTGTGCTATCAATGCATGGGATTTAGCAAAAATGGAAGAAGATAACGATCAGATGCCACATAATGCAACGAATGGACATGCCTCACCCATTCATAATAGAAACAGCTACATTACAGATTGCTGTAAGATCGGAGAAATCCATCATGAATCGAAGATCAACTGGCTGAAGTACTTTGCACATGAGGAGCGAAGCTTTGTGCTGGTCGCTGACCAGACAAGTGCTCTCACTATGATACCAGTTTTTCAGATGTGATTTTTGGTCTACTGTGAACTACATACATGTAGATCTAGAAAGAAAAAAAATGAAAATATTTTTTTGTATTGTACACCTGGCTCCAATTTCTCGAATCTTTACAGGCTTAAGTAGCTTAATTCAATTAGCCAAATTACATACATAAATTTAATTATGATAGATGAAAAATGGTTAATTGTGATTATCATAAAGATTACTCCTATCAAAAGTATAAAAACACTTAAAGAAGTACCGGTAAATCTTACGCAAATAATTGAAAAACAAAAATACTGAGCTTTAATAGCTTAATCCTGCTATAAGGGACTTAAGAAGTTTCGAGAAATTGGGGCCTATTCTTTCAGTTTAAGTATAATTTTGGTTTGAAGTAAAACCTTCTGTTCCAATTTTAATTTGATTCTTGGCTTCTTGTAGTAATATGCAACCTAACGTTGAAAGTGCTGGTTTGAACTTTGGTGATTAAGTGCTAATTTTGTGTAAAATTAAGCGTTTAGTGTGACATGCTTCGTGCTATGTGCATTTTCGTCCTGAACTTGTTCTTGAAAATTATTTTTAAAATGTTCATATTATATAATATTGCAATATTAGCTATTTATTGCATTATAGATTTAGAGTTGACAGGTTTTTAGAAGGTAGTAAAAACAATTTTTGACTGTTCAGTTGTTTGGAATTATTTGAAAATTATTTTATTTCCACTATGTGGTATAAAGCTCTGTTATAAGAAAAACTTTTGTTGTTTTCATGCTAATAAAACAAATTCCAATACATTTGTACAGTGTCAATATAATGTATTTTTAGTCAAGGTAATTTGACAACCAAATAGTAAGCGTCCTTAACAGTCTTTGTAGTGATTTTTAATAACGGAAGTATTGGATAGTCATATTTGATAGCCAGTGGTATTGCATCTGTCAATCCTAAATAATGACCCTTTGAAAAGTTGAATTGAACAAGAGATGTCGTAAGACAGCGCTCGACTATGCTGCTATGACTTAGAAGTGAATACAGTAACAATTTAATATGTAATTTTGTGTCAAAAGCAAAAAAAAATCAAATTAAAAAGTGAACAAGAGTCGCGATGTGACAAAACAGGTTTTTAGCTCTACTGGCCAAAGGCCAGATGAGCTTATGCGATGGTAATGTGTACGTAGTATGTGCATCCGTGCGTCCGTGCGGTCGTGCGTCTGTAAACAATTGCTTGTGAACATGATACAGTCTTCAGTTTTGATTGTATCTCGATGAAACTTGTACAGTATCTAGATATCCATTAGAGCTCGGTTCCTTTCGAAAACCAGCCAGATCCGCCCATCATGCCTAGATTATGGCCCTTGATAGTATAAAAAAAATGCTATTGTGTATTTACAATTGGTTGTGAACACGATACAGTCTTCAGTTTTGATTATATCTCGATGAAACTTGAACAGTATCTAGATATCCATTAAAGCTTGTTTCCTTTCGAAAACCAGCAAGATCCGCCCATGAATGCCTAGATTATGGGCCATGAAAGTTTTAAAGAAATGCTTTCTATTTTTAGCCAGGTCTGCATGAGCGAATTCTATTTTTAGCCAAGTTTACATGTATATGTTAATTCAAGTCTAGAGTTAAGGGAGACAATTTGCAAGTCTAGGATTTTGAGAGACAATTTGCTTTTTGCTTCTGCAGTTGATTTTGTGAATTACTCTGCCTTGTTCTTGTTGAAAGCCCAAAGGCCATTTTTTAGCTTTAAGTTCTGTAGTTTGCGCATTCATCTTAACAAAATTGGTTGTGAATGTTTAAGTTATGCACCTGGTGTCATTACTGGCCACACCCAGGGTTCACAGGTTTGGTAAACATAAATCTGGAAAGGCTTGAAAATCTTTTTGTGTGTTCGTGCATCCATCTCAGCACAATTGATTGTGAATGTTTGTTCAAATTGATCAATGTTGTCCTAGGATGCCCTTGACTTTGACCTTTTGACCAACTTTTTTTAACTTTTAAAACTACAGAAAATTTTACTATGAGTACAGTTTTGAAAGCATTTTTTTGTCAGATGACTTTTACTTGGCACATATTAAAATAGTTCATGCAACTAATCTGCTTACAATACTTTCTGGGCTCAGATGTTGAACGTGCTACGTTTTCAGGTAACCCAAACACAAAACATAAACTATATGTCTGTTGCCTTTTACCCATACATACATGCTCTGGATTGATATGACCACAAAAGCCATGCCAGTAGAGCATAGGCCCTTTTGGGCCTCTTGTTAATGATTGGCAGAAGAGATTCAGTTTCAAATGCTTTCTTCTATTTTTTGTAACACTTACGGTGACCTTGATCCTAAGGGCCCAAACACAATCCAATGGAAGTCCTCCATAAACTCTTCCTACATATGTATCAAATTTGGTCACAGTATGTCAACCATAACTAAAGTTATTCAGTACCAAACAGTTATCTATTTTTAATCCCCCGCCACGGAGTGGGGAGGGAATTATAGGAATGCACTTCATCTGTCTGTCCGTCCGTCTGGCTGTAACATTTCGTGTCCTGGCTATAACTTACTTATGCATTGATGGATAACCATATAACTTGGTACAAATGTTGTCCACATTGAGATGATGTGCAGTGACCTTGACCCGGGTTCATACCTCAAAGGTCAAGGTCACACGAGACATTTAAAGGTCTGAGTACACATGCTTGTGTCCGCGCTATAACTTACTTATGCATTGATGGATTACCATATTACTAGGTACAAATGTTTTCCTCATTGAGATGATGAGCAGTGACCTCAACCCGGATCCATACCGCAAAGGTCAAGGTCACACGAGACATTTAAAGGTCAGAGTACACATGCTAGTGTGCGCGCTATAACTTACTTATGCATTGATGGATTACAATATTACTTCAAACTTGGTGCACAAATGTTGTCCTCATTGAGACGATGTGCAGTGACCTTGACCCGGGACCATACCTCAAAGGTCAAGGTCACACGAGACATTTAAAGGCCAAAGTACACATGCTCGTTTAGTACACATGCTCGTTTCCGCGCTAAAACTGACTTATGTATTGATGTATTTCCATATTACTTGGTACAAATGTTGTCCTCATTGAGATGATGTGCAGTGACCTTGATCTGGGTCCATACCTCAAAAGTCAAGGTCATACGCAACATTTAAAGGTCAGAGTACACATGCTTGTGTACGAGCTTTTTACATTTAGCAGTGTAGACATGTCAATTCTTACTGGATTTATTGACCTTTTACATTTCATGTACTTTTAGCAACAATAACTGATCTCAATTTGTGCCAGTAATCCATCATGAAGTTTCGGGTCCATATTATGACAATGCTAAATAGAGGATAAGATATAAGTATTTAATGAAAGTGTTAAACAGTTTGCACAGATTGATACTTAGCGCACTCTACCAAGCATTATCATTATGTGCAACAAGTTTAATATTTAAAAAAACAATGGACACAAATGTGATAATACACATGTATATTTATAACATGTGTTTTCTCTTCAAAAGCAGTAAAACATTTTTATGACGTCACCACAATATATATGTAACACTTTATCAAAAATACTTCATTCAACGTACCAGTCAGGGTGCGAGAAGAACAAAATATACTAAAAAACAATAGATATAGCCATCCTTTGGACTGCCTTGTTAGTAGCAGTGACCTTGACACTAGGGGGCCAAAAGACAATCCAATGAAAGCTCTGCATAAACTTGTCCTATATACCAAGTTTAGTCACACTATGTCAACCCTTACTTGAATAATCAATAATAACCATATTTCTATTTTTAGCAACAGTGACCTTGACCTAGACCCTAACTCTTGGGGCCCAAAACACAATCTCAGAAAAGTTTTCTTTAAACTCTTCCTATATACCAATTTTGGTCACAATATGTAGACCCTTACTTAAGTTATTCAATACCAACCCTTTTCTATTAATAGTAACTTTGACCTTGACCTTGATTCTAGGGGCCTCAAACCCATTCCCATAAAAGGTCTCCATAAACTCTTCGTATATACCAAGTGAAAACCTAGCTAAAATTGTTCGATACATAAGGTGAATTTGATTCTGGCCTCCCATCAGCCCGCCTGAACAATGACACAAGTCATTCAAATAACTTGTTTTCCCTTTATGAAAATATGCCTGTCAAAAGAAATTAAAAGAAAAAAATCAATCAAGGGCCATAATTTGTATTCAGGGTTAAAATGGAGTTATGTGACTTTATTGTAAGATGGTTGTCATTAATTGTGCTAAGTGTTAAGTGCATTGAATGAAGGGTATACCTGTACATATAATTTTTTCGTATTAAAATCCCAACTTGCCCTAAAACTTTAACCTGCCCTTAAACTTTCACCCAAGTTCCTAAGTCAACAGAGGCCAATACTTGTAAGGATAATATGGAGTTATGTAACCTCACTGTGTGTTGGTCCTGAACAACTGTGTGAAGTATTAAGTCTATTGAATGAAGGGTATAGAAGTTATTAATAAATAACCCAACATGCCCTAAAACTTTAACCTTAGTTCCAGAGTCAATCAGGGGCCATAATTTGTATAAAGGGTAATATCTTACCTCATTATGTTATGGCCCTGAACAACTGTGTGAAGTATTAAATGAATTGAATGAAGGGTATTGATGTTATAAGTGAAAATCCCAAGCCTCTGTTTTGACAACTTCTTAATGTTTTTTTTTGTCTTTAAATGAGTCAATTTTTTTAATAAACATCTGGAAACAGGTGATATAAGACTGCCGATAAAAGATCAGATCGTAGTTTGAAATATTTATATTAAAAAAATGATGTTTTATGTCTAAAAGCGTTACAATGCTCTAAGAAAAATCAGGTTTGGCAGTTTTCCGAACAATTGAGATCTGTTCTGTTGTGTGTAATCCTATTTGACTGATATGAAGACATTGATGCCATATTAAGCTGATTCTCAGACGAAAAATGACGAAGTTGTCAAATCGGTCAATCTGTGAGAGTTCAGCTTTAATCAGATGTTAAGCCTTGAATATTTGAAATATTCTCTTCTGGGAACTGATATGTAAAACTTAAGTCACAAGATTTATTTGTAAAATTTATATAGCCTAATAATTTATTATGGTGCATCAGATTTAAATATTATGCTTTTTCAATATAGTTATATCTTTTTTATAAACAACAGTGAAAGCATCTCTACTTTGTTGGCACATTTAATCTCCGTAACAAAGCTCCTTCATTAGGCCCCAAAGGAAAATGCTCGGGTGAATTCAGATACGGTTTCTTGGCATGTTCTAATGTTCTCAGTTCCGCCGGAATACCGAGGCGATTTAACAACCTTGCAGCAATGTCCGGTATAACCGGTTGAAGGAGGATACCGCCGACGCGTAACGTTTCCAGGGCAATATGGATGACCGTTTTCACATAGGCTTTGTCCCCTTCCTCCTGAGATTTAGCAAGCTTCCATGGCTCGTGTACAGTTACTACAGAGTTTGCCCATCGTAGGTATGACATTACACTCTCGATGCCTTTATAGAAGTTGAGCTCTTTATAATAGTTGTCTACTGTCTCTGCAATGCAAACAAAAAGACTATTATGTGAAATTAGAAAATGACATTAAATCTAGAAAGGCAATGTTCACTTTCACAAAATTTTGCATAAGTATTAGTTGTGAATTTCATAACTAAAATGTGCAAAACCAAAGGTAAGTTATATATAATATACTTTGATTCTTGAGCTATGCTTATGATCAGCAGTTTGAACTGTACCTGTTAGCATTTCCAAATTTTCAAACGTTTCCCTCTCTGCTGTGTTGAACCTAGACTGGTACACATCAGTGTTTCTCCTAGGGAAAATCTGGTCTGGATTTAGACTGGTTCCTGTACACCGACTCAGAAGGTTCCCCATGGTGTTCACAACATCAGAGTTCACATACTCTATAGCGACCTTCTCGTTAAAGTCTGAAATGGTATTATTATGAAATTCAAAGGTTAATGCAAATATATACAACAGTGGTTCACTTTCAAATTCCATTAAAGGGCCATAACAGGTGAGGAATCATGTGACTTCAACGGGCTCTCACATGTCACCAAGGGTCACAAATGATGTATTTAACAAAGAAGGAAATGACTTGAATTTCTAAAAAAGTTTTTGTCAAAAATGATATGAAAGAATTTTGGATTTGCTTGAATTTAATGATGCAATCCTTGGCCAAAATTTCAACTTGAAGGAATGTTGTAGAACGATGCAACACTGAAAATATGACCGAGGATTGCATGTTCATTAAAATACAAGCAAATCTAACATATTTCACATGTGTAGAAGCAGAAAATATAAAGGTCTTTTATAGGCTTAGAAATATTTTCATATCTTTTCTGTCAGAAAAGTTATTTAGAAATTAACATCACTAACTCCTTGTTTTATCTTCATCGGTTGTGACCCGTGGTGCCTCATGTGAGAAACTCCTTTGAAGTCACGAGATTCCTCACTCTAATAACTCATAAACAAATTGGCTGTTACTAAAAAAATAAACAAGTTCGGAACAACATGTCTTAAACGGTTCAAGCAGTTGCTCCACCTACTTTCTCCAACAGACCACCAACCATATGATTGCTCCTATAACCCCCCTTCAAACTATGATTTTTAGGGTTAATAAGGTGAATTTAATGTGAATACCAATTCAGCAGAAATACTTTTAAATTTTGGTATTTAGCTGGTACTTCATTTCATGGTACTCCCTTCATCATCATTACTGCTCATTAAGTATTATAGTTATGTACCTATTACCCTATCAAAAAATAGAGCCATTGTGCAACTCTACTGGTATTGTACATGCCATATTTCTGGAGACCATTCCAGGGGATTTGTTCAGAAAGGCTGAACATTCAGGGGGATTTTGATAGAATTGAGGGGGATGTTTTAGCAGGGCTTGTGTCAGCGAAATATCGAAATAACTAACGACACAAGCACGGAAAAAATGTATTCACATGTATTTATTAGCATGAAAGTCTTAACCTTTTCGTACATACAAATTGTCAAAAGTACTTTATAAATTATCATATTCTTATGAGACACTGTTATGTCATTTGCGAATAGTGAATACTGTAAAAAAATAAATTCTTTGTGAGTCATAAAGTCTTTATCTCGGATGTGGAGTGCACTCAGTTGTTTGTTTACATTCAGCTTCACGCGAAGTGGTTTGACTTTTTTATTAACTGCCTGTTGTAAAGTTCCCTAAAAAAGAAATTTACAGAAAATGGTCAGTATTTAGGACACATGTATTCTAGAGACAGCACCCTCAACTATACTGCCTGTTTTACTCACTTCCATCATTTTGTGGTACTCCCTCTCTCAGAAGGTAGTACCTGAGTACTTCGGCTGAGTACTTATCCTTCAGCGCCATTGGGTCAACTACATTTCCAAGACTTTTGGACATCTGAAAAACAGACAAATATGCTGCACATATTTATACAAGTCTAATCCACAATGCTGTGAAAGTTTAGATAATTGCTGATTTATGTAAGAACTTACATAAGTTGCAGTTTTTAACCCAAAAAAATTGGGATACAAAAGTAGTAAAAGTTATGAAGCTCTTGTGTGTAAAATTGTTCTTATCACATTACAGATTTGCTGCCAAAAATCAAGATTTTTATTTGTTTTTGTTAAAAACAAATGCCGCTAAATTATAAGGGCAAAATAACATCAATGTGGAGGTTATATTACACAAGTATTATGTAAGAAAATATGCATTGGTTTTATTTCATTCAAAACAAGCAATGTTAAGTGATAAATTGTGATACCATTGGTCTTAAACATTCTCATTCATCGGCGGTTTGATAATGATAAATCATCACTCTAATGTACAAGAATGGTCTTGAAGCGTAAGGAAAATTCAAGATTTTTCATCAAATAATTGGGGAAAATTGTTTGTTTTAGTGTAAACAAACATTTTTTCTTTTCATTATATGCCTAAAACTGGTGTAACAGGTCATTTAATTACAATTTGTATGTAAAAGGAACGTCATTTAGGAAATGGCATCGTTAAATATAAGTCCCAACCCTGTGTGCACTGACGTTGGATTTGGAACTGAGAGCAGGCTAAAATTTTGGATTTGGAACTGAGAGCGGGCTAAAATTTTAAAACAGTGAAAAATATCTGTTTGACATTTTCACTGTTTGCAACAGTGAAATATCATTTTGATTTCACTCATAAATCTCTGTTAACCACGGAAAAGCATATAATAATTTGCAATCTTTACCATGCATAACCAATTACTGCAATTAGTTTTGGAACACTCAGATAGAGAATATCAATGTAGGTAAGGTGAAATTCTGCAACTGTCCTTTTAACATTGACCTATCTTCAGTGAAAATAATATTTCAGGACAATAATGTACAGTATTAGCAAACATACCATAGATTCTCAAGGGATTTTGATCAGAAAAGCATTTTGCCTTAAACTAGAGAGATTTTCTATAGATCATCATTTGAATCACTGTGCGCATAATTTTTTTTGGTGATTCTTATTTTTTGTTTAACTGTAAAGCACTGTATTAATATATGTTGTATAGAAAATATATTGTAAAAAGCAATCTATATTTTTCCCAAATCACACACACACAACCACACAAATAATAAGAATAGTTCTGGGGGATTTCCCCCCGCAAGGGTATATGGCATGTATGAACTTAAATCTCATGTAGCCAGGAGGTATCATGTAAGCTTAATTCAGCACATAGTTCAAATTGCCAAGAACAACGTTACAAATGTACCTTGACACCATCCACCATCCAATGGGAATGACAGAAAATCTTTTTTGGTAGCTCTAACCCCAGGGCAGTGAGAAATGCTGGCCAGTATACAGCATGGAATCTGCAGCAAGAAATTCCAACACAATATTTTGTCAGCAAGGTACCCTTGCATGAATACAGTATGAAATCTGTACAATAT
Source organism: Mya arenaria (assembly GCF_026914265.1). Lineage (NCBI taxonomy): Eukaryota > Metazoa > Mollusca > Bivalvia > Myida > Myidae > Mya > Mya arenaria. The sequence continues at coordinate 57,643,252 of NC_069136.1, read as the reverse complement.
GACTTACAACAATTACCACTACACAAACAAATGAAGACAGCAATTATGAATATTGATCCTGAAATATATTATATCGTGACCTAGGTACTTGTTTGTCTTATGAAAATATGCAAGGATTAGGCAACAATTAAAAATACTATGTTTGCCTTACTCGATCTACTTTAACAATACCACTGTTGTTTAAGCCTCTTGATTTTTTTATTTTTCAATTTTCATAACGGAATAAAATGGTTAGGAGGTATAAAAAAACAAGAGGCCACTCTACTGGCATGAATTTTTTGTTATATAATGAACTCATAATCAAAGTTAAGCAATCAGTCTATGTTTCACAAAGGGCAAGTACTAAAATAATACACAACTCTCTGTACAATAATGTCTCCCTTAGAGAATACTTTTGGTTTTCCAGAAAAGGGAAAAAACCTATTACAATTATACCAGACTCTCTGTACAAAGTTGTCTCCCTTTGAAAATAATGCATCACTGCAAGGGCCCTAAAGTCATGCATGGGTGGATTTGACTGGTTTTCTAAAGGTTATGAGCTCTCATAGTTTCTAAAGGAACCGAGCTCTCATGGATATCTAACTTATACACGTATTTAAGTTAGATTAAGATACAATCAAAACTAAAGACTGTATTGCATTCACAAGCAATTATTTACAGAGACCAATGCAGGGACGACGGACACCGCGCCATAGAGCTTAAAAAAGTGCCTCCCTACCATTCCACCCCTCGAAATGTGGGTCGGGTATGGCCAACAAACTTTGTTTTAGATGTGGCCTCAGGGACATGAATAAGACTATCAAATGATGAACACATATATACACAAATCATAAGAAATAAAATTCCCTGACTTTTCCTTGACCAAATCCCAATTCTCCCTGACAAAACTATTGATGTTCAAGAGAGCTTAATTGGTCATCTTTGAGCATAATTAATAATGTTTGCCCCCATCCCCCCCCCATCAGCCAACCCTTACCACCTCTTCTTATATAGTCTATGGCTTTTCCTTAATTTACCTTTTTAATTTCAAAATTATTACCTTCTTTCTGCTTTTCCAATTGACCCTAATTCTCAGCATCAGCAAAAGTTCCCTGGCTTTTCCCATTTCCCAAATTTCCCTGACCCAATTAAATATTCCCTGACCTCGAAAAAAATCACACAATTTCTCTGATTTTTCCCTGACAATGGGAACCCTGATATAGTTTTAGTTGATGACTACCATCATGTTACATAATGGTACATTCATAGCTGATGTTTTTCACAATTTATTTGATAACCAGTCCTGCAAAATGATCAGAATTCCCAATTTCTCAAAATCAAACATACTTGAGTATATCTTTCCCAATAACTTGTACATCTGGGGGCCAGGGGAAGACAGCCGTATCTGGATATCCAGTCACAGTAAGGTAGTTCAGTAATGCGTCCAACCAAACATAAATCTGAAAGGAATTAAATAAAGGTTCAAGTGTAAGTAAATAATTAACATATTTTTCTGTTGATATTAATCTATTAAGTAAAAGGAAAAATGACTGTATGCAAATCACCCGTAATTATTACAAAAAAGGTCAACACGACTTTAGTCTTTGACCTATTTGACATCCACATCATATGATCATGAAAAAAAGTTATTAATACGAAACAAAAGCACTCATCCTTTTTTTTTCACCTTGACATTTGACCAAGATATTGTACCCATATATTGTTACATTTTACCCAACTGAATAGAGGTAAAATTACCTCTAACTAAATGTACAAGTGTAGTAGTATTTATGAGAAAGATGTGTACCTCTATATTTATTCACCATGACCTTTGACCTATAATATATTGTACCTATATATTGATACACTGTATATAACTGAATCGAGGTAAAATTACCTCTAAACTACAAGTGTAGTTGTATTTATTAAACAGATGTGTGGATCTATATGGTCGACCTCCATTCTTTTCTTAACTGCGATATTTAAGGTATCCAACTAACAATTAAACAAGTTCTCTGATAGCTTCATTAACCATAATACTAAATTCTGATGCTTGATGCCTTTGGCCAATAGAGGAAAAACTTATGTTAGTATAACTGACCAACTTACTGTCTGTGTATTGTCTCCTGGTACTGGGATTCCCCAGGTCAGACGAGACTTTGACCTTGACACTGAGAGGTCACGAAGGTCATCCACCCATCGACGAACATTTGAATCAAACATCTGTGGCTGAATCACTGGAAAAAAGTGGAACCATTTGAAATTACACAAAATACAAATATGTAGTATTTTACCATACATGAGGGTTGTTCTGAAAGTTCAAAGAAATTAACATTAATTAAGAGAACAGCATTTGTTGAAAATATTTGTAAACTGGTACAAATGAAGAACAATGCAATCTACATTGAAAATAGAAAAATGGTGTTTCAACATTTTCAATAACATGCGTTCTAATGTTAAAATTTCCCAAACAAACCTAGTAACAATTTGTTTTTTGAACAAAGCACTTAAATCATCTGTTAACAAAGATGAAAGCTACTGAAAAACAAATAAATCGCCCACTGATTGTCAATAAGAATGTATGTACGAACCGCTGGTTATCAATCAATCCATTGTTTTAATACAATATGTGTCAAGAAATTAATATTATAAGTTACGCAGGAAACCATATTTGGGTGTGAGAGATATGGTTTCCTTTGCCCCGTATATCCAATATTGGGTCATCTACTTACCCCATAATGTATATACCACATTGACAACCTGTTTACATGTCTAAATGTTTCATTTATTCATCTGAATATTCATCGAAATTGGAAAATAGACGCCATTTTGGTACGATATAAATTTGGTGACCCAATATGGAAAAATATGAGGTCACCATGTGACCAGTCCTGGACCAATGGCGTTGCATCATTTAAGTTGAAGGCGTGATATATACTACAAATGGATACTCCAGCTGTGATTCTGTACCAATAGATGGGCTGCCAGTTAGAACAATTTTTATTTCAAACTCCCTTAATTGCTAGAATTTGAAATTTGAAAGATCTACATGTACTTTTGAAAACAACAAAACTATAGATATGTCTTAATTACTGTAATTTTTTATTGACCAGCAAATGATTATAGCTTTTGTGTCACTGTGGTGCCCTAAGATCATTAAATGCCATAACGTGTTTTACTTTATAACTACAATGATCCTAAATATACTAGCTCTTCAAGGGCTGCCTTTATAAGTTTGTGGACAGGAGAAAACTCATTTCATCAATTTTAATTATAAAAATATTTAACATACACAACTGTATCGATTGTGAGGAAGTATTGAACATTTCATTTAAAATATTGATTGGACCTCCAGTTTTAATCAACCCCTTTCAGCATGGAGCACTTTGAGACATCATGGTGCCATGACGTAAAAAAATGTAATTTATTTTCAACTGTAATCTGCCCATATCTTTGCTATGCTTCATCTCATTCAATGTTTTTTTCACAATGTTAAATTACGAAACCATGAAGACGAGTTAAATGTAATTAAGACCTCCAGTTTGTATTGTTTTCTCTTCTTTTCTCATATCTTTTTATTTGAAGTTAAATTGTGGTTTCCAATGCTCATGTAAGGTTGTCCGGCTACCGCAGTGGTTAGCCCATTGATTCACTTCTCACCGAGGCGTCACCCGGGTTCAATTCCAGACTGGGCGGATGTGAGTTTGGTTTGTACTTTGTAGTCATCAAGCCGGATAAGTGGGTTTCCTGTGGGTACTCCGCTTTCCTTCACAAAATAAGACCACGCTATCGCATTACATCGTGTCAACGAAAGTAATTGATATAATGTTGTAACAACTTGTTTCACAATCGTTTTCAAAGTGCTCTTGAAGTCTATGTTCCTTACCTTTAGTTTCTTAAGCAACATTGACTAGAATACGATATGGTCAAAATCTACAGAACCTGTTTCTAAATGAATTGAAAAATATGAAATGTTGCAAAGTTATATCAACATTACAAGGGGGGGTACACATAACATTTGTAAACATCAGACTGGTCGAAGGTTTTCCTTCAATAACTTTTTCATTCTGTAACTAAATCACTTTTTAATAAAAAGCCAAGAGAAGCATGGAGAGTGAAGAGCCGAATGTGCATCATTATGTTTTGGAAAGATACAACTTTTAATACTTACAGACGAAAACACTGGTCCAAAAATCCTATTTTTTAACATTTCGCCACCATCTTGCAGCTCAGATTCAAAATCCTCACTTAAACCGTTTCAGATTCGGAATATGTGTACCCCCCTGATTTCATAGCTGTTTTGATATTTAGAGGTACAAAGCCTGTTAACAAACATGAATACCCCTTGAAAATAGTAATTTGCCCGTTCTGCGGTTGATGAGACCAATTCAGGCAATGCTGTTACAACAATCCCTTTACAACTTACCATCTTTATCGAGCCAAGCATGGAGCTGGTCCTTGAACCGTGACAGCGAGAACATGTAGTTGTCCTCCTTCATCCACGTCACCTGGTGACCGCTCTCCACTGATACCTGGGACAGAGAAACTGAGTATGGCATCGAATTTCGCAATTGATTCAAGCTTTTTAGTCTACCGTAGTAGAAGTACTGCAGCCGATCATATAAAACAGTGGAAGGCATCCATGTGTAGGTTATTTTTCAGTGGGAATTGAATAAAACTCCATAAGATATCTGCAGCCGTTTGTTTGAATGTGGTTATTTCTTTGATTGAGTCAGTTAGCCAAAAAAAAATTTGATTGATCAATATTTATCCAATAATTACTATAAGCCAATCAAATCATTTAAACGTACAAAGTTACCAAAAGATAACCTGTGGACAACTTATCCAAGTTTATATTCTGGTTAGGATGCATGTGCAAGCAATTTTATTGGTCAACAGTCATTATTGGATAAATATTGATCTATCAATAAACATTTACCCTAACTTCACCCAAGCCAAAAGATGAACCGGTTCTATACAATTGACGGCAGCAAAATTGCACTTATAAGCAATTTGATTGGTCAACAGTTATCATTTGATAAAAAGTGATCAATCAAAAACACTTTTTAAACCAAAACATTAACCAAAACTGGATAAGTTATCCACAATGTATCTTTTGGCTTGACTGCACTTACAAGGAATTGAATTGATCAACATGAATTATTTGATAAATATGGATCAATAAATTTTGCTAATGTTAACCATATCAAGTCATTTACCAGTTTTATACTATTTGGTGCAGTTTAACAGGTGACAGCAAAACCTATCAGCATCCTTGTCTTTAATTCAGCATGGAAAATCTCATTAGACACCAAACTATTTCTCTCCAGAAGAACTCTAAAAATACAAGAACTGTCACACAACTTACCTTGATAGTGTTTCCATGTTTGTCTGTTCTGTCCACAACATCGTCAGCTCCAAGGAACGCCTCATCCGACACACAATACCAGCCCTCATAATCACCCTTGTAGATATGGCCACGCCTTACTAACTCATTCTGAAGTTCAAATGAAAATTGACTACAAATATTCATTTTCTGGGAAGTTATAGACATAGATGATACGGATAGTGGTTGATCATTCAATAAAGAATGTTTATAAAATGTTTTCTTAAATTTATTGAAATGAACTTGGTGAGTTTATATATACATTTTCGTAAACATGTTAGGTAAATTTCATATTAAATAAACATGAATGTGATATTCATTAATCATACTAAAATCATAATCTACAATGCTAAATACAAAAAAAATATTCATTGTTTTTTATACTTAAAGCATGCATATTTTCAAAGCTATTCATTTATGATGTTATATCAAGAGTTATTTCACTAGTTTAATACCGTATGTTTCGGGAAAACATGGTGATGTTATTTCCTGCTCGTGACATCATTTATGATATATATCTACTTATATGTTATGTATGAACTGATACTGAATGTCCATTTGGAATCGGGAGAAACATGTAGCTGTCTTTTAAGGTTTGGTGTTTTTAATTCAAATTATTAATTTGCAAAAGAACACACAAACATGAAACCAGTCAACAATCTCTATTAATTACAACAGATACATTGTAGCACTAACGCACTCACTAGTCTTATATTTCCCACAGGAATTGGACTCAGGTCTGGAATAATATTTTAAAGTCATATGACAAAATACAAACAAATACAACGTTTTTGACCTGAATGATCAGCTTTTTGTCTGAAATCTTTGTTTTTGTCAGTATTTTGGCGTAATATATCATTTCAGACCATAAACTAAGCTCCATACTGCCATCATGTTTTCTCTAGTCATAGACACCTCATAGACACCTCATACTACATAGATTAAACCACAGACAAACCCAGGTACCATACTTTTAAAGGTATGTGTACCCCTTGGCCTCACCCAGACATGTGTTACTGTTCTATGATGTCGCTCCTCTGTTGTGCGGATGTAGTCTGTGTACCCAATGTGATACCCATCGAACATCGTCTGAATCAAAAATACAATATACATATTCATGTAGGTTGTATACAGGGCTTCAAAAACTTTGGAACCTCAGTCCGTCCGGACCCGGCAACAACACCCCCCCCTCAAAAAAAAATCCCCCCCCTAAAAAAGAAAGATCAGTATTAAGTCCAAATATTAAAAAATGTCACACATTTTCGGGACATCTTTTCTGTCAATATTTTTTGCTCTAGAGCCGCATAGCCGATTCAGATACTCATTGATACAAGCTTAATTCGAATGAGATTCTCATCGAGTTCTGCTGCGTTTCTAATAAGAACGCCCACACTACGGCAACTGTAATCTATGTTTTAACCAATATACAAGTTGTATATTGGTAAAAACATAGATTAAAGTTGCCGTAGCGATTCCAAGAATTAACAAGAGATGTTTGTCAAACTTTATGCCCCCCTTGAGGGCTATGTTGTCAAGAATATTTGGACAATTGGACAATAGAATGAAATATGCATGGACCGAAATGACAACTGATTTGTCATTGACATTGGATGCCTTTAAGGCAGTTTTAAGATTATGACCATTCAAAGTGTGAGGATAGTAGGTAGAGTTTTTAATCATGTTTAGATGATGACTGATATATGCAGACAAACATGTATCCTCCAAATATGAACTTGACCTTTGACTCATTGACCTCAAAATCGAAAAGGGTCATCTACTGGTCACCCCCAACTGGGTGCAAGCATTGTCGAATTATCAAAAAGACAAGCTTTTTGCATTCAAGGTCACTGTGACCGGATGACCCCTAAATTCAATAGGGGTACTCTACTGGTCAGGCTAGACCTTCATGTCAATTGATGACAATAGGTCCAGGAATTGTCAAGTTATCATTCGGACAAGCTTTGGTCTACCGACGGACCGACCAACCAAACGACCAACCTACCATTTGCAAAGCAATATACTCCCCCTTCTTCAAAGGGGCGCATTAGGAAAGGACTTAAAATGTTTCATGCATACTGGCTCTGATCTAAATTACCTTGAAAGACTGTGAAACTTTGGATACAAACAAGTCTGGTGAGGTTTTGGTCTGTGTAGCTGCTTGCTGAATCTAAAAGCATAAAAATAATGTTCAAAGCCAACATCCCTGTTGTAACAAGAGGCGAGGACAGTCTCATGGACTAGCTTTATTTCACCAATCACAAAGTGTGCCACAATTATGATCATGGAACCTCTAATTAAAAGTGCAAACTACATATAGGCTTTTTTCATTAGATATATAGAAGAAAAAGCAAGGGATATTTGCCTTTAAATAGTACATGATATTTATCTTAATTTGGCCCTGTTTCTTTTTACACATTTTTGAGCAGTATTATAAAAAGGAGATATCAAGATTCGACTGGCTGGGAGAAACCCAATTATAATATTTTCACATTTAAATCAAGACAAGTTATTTTATCACTGACTCATCTTTTCAGTGACTCAAAAAGATCTTCCTTGAAAATCAGAAATGGCCTTTAATTGAGGCTTCTCATGTACTGTGATCCGGCAGGGGTCACGTTGGGTGACTATTGAAGCTTAGAATACACATAAATATAATGTAAATATCTGTGTATAGGACTCTCTTTTTTCCCCTTATCTATGGTTTCAGACTACCTGCATTCTTTTTTCAAAGTTAATTTCAGGCCAAATTTGGGTCTTTATATAAATAAATGTGGAAAAATTAGTTTGTTTACGGAACTCTACTGATGACCCGACTTCCAGGCACTATTGTTTCACTTTAAAAGCTAATTAGTAGAACATACATGTAGAAGTATAGCTGCTTTAAAGGGAATACCCGGTTACAAAACAGACACACGGTTTATACATTAATCTATTCAAAAGTAAAAACATTATTCCTCAGTCTAGTTTAAAAGTTTACCTTGAGCCCATGTTCATCGGTACCTGTGGAGAACATAACATCAGCTCCCTTCAATCGCTGGTACCTGGCTGTTGCATCTGCTATCACACTGGAGTACAGGTGGCCCATGTGCGGAGCTTGAAAAAATATTCATTAAAAACACTTATACGCTCTTTTTAAACTTTGTACTTTAATAGTGTCTGAAACAAACTTGAATTCATGAAACATATCTATATATCATAGAAGCAGAAAATTTATATTGATATTAAGCAAATAGTCTTTCAATTTGGGCTGTATCACCCCTTGATTTGTGAAAGGTATTTTATTTTTGGGATAATGGTCTTTCAAAATAGGATGTATCACTCCTCATTTGGTTTAAGGTATACTAATCTGGGCCATATGGTCTCTCAATCTGAGGGACTCAATATCACTTCTAATTTTGGGTAAGGAATTTTAATCGTTGCCGAATGGTCTTTCAATCTTGGCCATATCACCCCTCAATATGTGTAAGATATTTTACTCTGAGACGTTTTAGTGGTCATTCAATTCGGACTGTTATCACCCCTGAATTTGTGTAAAGTATTTTAATCTTGTGTGTATGGTCATTCAATGTGGGCCATTGCAACTCAACTCAGCTTGCATTAAGTATTTTAACCAGTGCTCCGAAATTGGTCATTCAATCTAGGATGTATCATCCCCTTATTAGTGCCGATTGATCGACAAATCTGAGTTGCACTGTGTGCTGCAACATCAGATATATATGGGACTGTAAATGTACACTATTTAACTCACAAATTATTAAATTCAGAGTCTTTGACATATATTTAAGATGCTTACATTTTAATTTGGACCTAAAATATGGCCCTTCTGGCCCCAATTTCTCGAAACTTCTTAAGCTTAACAGGCTAAAGTAGCTTATTTCAATAAGACAAAGTTCATACTTAAGATCATTGTATTTATATATATAAAAAAGACGATTTGATATATTTATAAATATGATAGACAATTTTGTAGACATAAATACTTATTATAGAAATATTTTTATTGAATTTTCTTATTTATATAATTACTAGCAGAGACATATCTTAAGCATTTTGAACTGTACACTTGAGTGAGGTGTCGTCTTCATTTAGGCACATTAATGTGCAGTAAGGGCTCTTTTTTAACATTTGAGCATTCATTATGGTCCCCCTAACATTTGGCACTAAACAATAATCGTCAGAGTATCTGATTGGCTGTTTTTATATTCATATACATGGGGCATATGTTAAGGTCTTCCATTATGTTAATCACAATATGTCAAATGGAGTGTAGGCGGGAGAGGTGTTTTATCCCCTTGGAAAATTTTAAAGAATACACATATGAAAAAACCCTTTCCAACCATGCTAAATAGATTCTGAACGCCAACATTCAATGAAATTACGACAAACATTACCATGATAGCATTAGCAGGTGATAGTCCAAATAATTGTACGTTAACAGATTTTTTTATGATTTTTGATATGGCAAATCGAAGAATCCTGTATAACATGTCTATTTTTTTAGACTATAGCAGGTGATTGTTAATCCAGAATTTTAAGACATTTCCATTGCACCAAACTGATTTGTTATAATGTTTGGGCATACTGGCATGCCTACGGGCTAGTCCATATAAACAGCCGCTTTAGAGTCTTTGCAATTTTTTATTTGGTGGCTCTAACATAATGAATATCCAAATGTAAAAAAAGTTCCCTAAAAGTGCATTATTGTGGCTAGCCTACAGGCATGCCTACATACACCCCTGACTAATACTGTCCTAACAATATCAAAGGACTGAAGGGCCATATTTTAGTGTCCAAGGGATAAGCCACAATGTCCAACCTATTGTAACACGCAACGTCAAAGACGCAACAGATGCCTTCGGAGAAAAGCATGCTCGACCCTGAAGGGGTCCACTCCAGGTCCTCATATACAGTAAATTCTAAATCCACACAGAGCCCGGGCTTTGCTAATTTACACCAACCAAGCAAACATACGTACTACAAACATACTTCTGTCTATAATGGAATGTTATATTATGAACGCACATAGACGCCTACAGCGGACCGTCACACTATGGGAGCGACACCTATGAACTTGACAACACTTGGCATATTCATACAAAAAACAATAACAGACAAGCTAACAATTACCTGCGTTCACATAATAAATTGGAGTTGTAACAAAGAATGGCTTCCTTTCTACTGAAGATAAGCATAGCTGTCTGGAGCCAGTGGAGGCCACTTGCACTGCTTCCAAAAGTGGTCTCTGGATGTTTAGAAATGATAATCGTGTCTGACAGCATCCGAAACATGTTGTGATAAATCGTAAATGCATTTCTAAATCAATTAAAAGAAGATGGGTTTCTTAAATGTATTGCTATTTTGTTGATTATCAACAGCATGTTTCACCTTTTATCGGTTTGGTTCGAATGAAATTGTGTACGAATCTCTATTTTGAATACTCTTCAATTAAAAACAGTCACTTATTTCCGCGACCACCACTTTCGTTATCTTGATTATTTTGGCAAATTTTATTCTATGACCTTGAGTTTTAGTATGATTTGATGTATAAAATGGAGTTAGTATCCGACATATTTCATGTAGTATCTGATGTATTTGTAACCAGAAAAGACGAAGTTAAACTAGTTGAAAAAGTTGTTAAGGAAATCAGAACTCAAATAGATGTAAGAGAAATGGCAGGCAGCAATATTGTCAGGCTTGCAGGAATTTCGGGTGCTCTCGCAGTGTCAATGGCAGCATATGGAGCTCATGGTGAAAACTTCTTAATTCCTTATTTGACGAAAAAAAATGTGTTTGTACTTTTTTTTTGACATATATCAGCTGATTCAGTAGTCCAAATAATTGTACCTTGACAGATTTTTTTTACGATTTTTGATATGGCAAATCCTTTACGTACAAATTGTTTTGTACCAAAAGTGGGTAGTTATTCCGATCGGGATTTCAGGTTAAAGCATATTGCGTAGATAAAAAATATCATAAAACAAGAAATATTACCAGATAATGTTATTTTATACTACTTCCGTATGCAAAAAATAAATATTTAACAAATAATTATGAGTTTGATGGGTTTTTCTTCATATCATTCATTCCCCTCCCCCCCCCCCCCACAAGCCCGTTTTAAGAATTTAGGGATTGGAAGAATCCTGTATAACACGTTACAAGTCTATTATTTTAGACTACTGATTCAGAGTCTTTGACAACTTTTGTTTTGGTGTAGGGAACATAATGAATATCAGAGTTAAACTTCAAATATTATAAAAAGTAAATGAGCATTATTGTGGCTAGGATGTTGTTAACTTCTTGAAACTTAGTCAGAACGATAATTTAGACAAGTGTGAATATTGGTCATTTCTGATCAATTAAAGTAAAAGATATGTTTTGAAAGAAATTAATGCGCCAGTCAATTGTAACCACGCCCCCCCCCCCCATTGCATCCATTGCATTTTAGTCCTATGTAGGTGATTGGCTGTCAGAGAATTACATAATTATTTTATATTTCAGCATTTAACAGCCCAGAAAATGATGATGAAGTGAGACTGAGGAATGTAAGTACATATGATATATATAATATACATAAATACAATTTCAGGTACTGCAATTCTTAATGATTAAGAGTGGTACTTATTGGAGGCATATTAGGCGATGTCATTGGCTGCAAATGTTGGTTATTATCAATTACACTATATGATATAAAAGGAATTGGGATTTGTTTGCAGGTGTTTGAATCTGGCAGGCAGCAAGGTGCAATTGCTCCCCTGTGCAAGCAGGTGTTTGAATCCAGCAACAAGGTGCAATTGCCCCCCCCCCTTCGTTAGCAGGTGTTTGAATTTAGCAGCAAGGTGCAATTGCCTTCCTTTGTTAGCAAGTTTTTGAATCTTGCAACAAGATGCAATTGCCCCCCTTTGTTTGCAGGTGTTTGAATCTGACAACAAGATGCAATTGCTCTCCTTTGTTTGCAGGTGTTTGAATCTGACAAGAAGATTCAATTGCCCCCCCTCCCCTTTGTAAGCAGGTGTTTGAATCTGACAACAAGATGCAATTGCTCTCCTTTATTTGCAGGTGTTTGAATCTGAGAAACAAGATGCAATTGCCCCCCTTTGTTTGCAGATGTTTGAATCTGACAACAAGATGCAATTGCTCTCCTTTATTTGCAGGTGTTTGAATCTGACAAGAAGATTCAATTGCCCCCCTTTGTAAGCAGGTGTTTGAATCTGACAACAAGATGTAATCTCCTTTATTTGCAGGTGTTTGAATCTGAGAAACAAGATGCAATTACCCCCCTTTGTTTGCAGATGTTTGAATCTGACAACAAGATGCAATTGCTCTCCTTTATTTGCAGGTGTTTGAATCTGAGAAACAAGATGCAATTGCCCCCCTTTGTTTGCAGATGTTTGAATCTGACAACAAGATGCAATTGCTCTCCTTTATTTGCAGATGTTTGAATCTGACAAGAAGATTCAATTGCCCCCCTTTGTAAGCAGGTGTTTGAATCTGACAACAAGATGTAATCTCCTTTATTTGCAGGTGTTTGAATCTGAGAAACAAGATGCAATTGCCCCCCTTTGTTTGCAGATGTTTGAATCTGACAACAAGATGCAATTGCTCTCCTTTATTTGCAGGTGTTTGAATCTGACAAGAAGATTCAATTGCCCCCCTTTGTAAGCAGGTGTTTGAATCTGACAACAAGATGTAATCTCATTTATTTGCAGGTGTTTGAATCTGAGAAACAAGATGCAATTACCCCCTTTGTTTGCAGATGTTTGAATCTGACAACAAGATGCAATTGCTCTCCTTTATTTGCAGGTGTTTGAATCTGACAAGAAGATGCAATTGCCTCCCTTTGTAAGCAGGTTTTTGAATCTGACAACAAGATGCAATTGCTCTCCTTTATTTGCAGGTGTTAGAATCTGGCAACATGATGCAACTGCTCTCCTTTATTTGCAGGTGTTTGACTCTGGCCACAAGATGCAATTGGTCTCCTTTCTTTGCAGGTGTTTGAATCTGTTCACAAGATGCAATTGGTCTCCTTTTTTTGCAGGTGTTTGAATCTTTCCGGAATATGCAATTGCTCTCCTTTATTTGCAGGTGTTTGAATCTGGCCACAAGATGCAATTGCTCTCCTTTATTTGCAGGTGTTTGAATCTGGCCACAAGATGCAATTGGTCTCCTTTATTTGCAGGTGTTTGAATCTGGCCACAAGATGCAATTGGTCTCCTTTATTTGCAGGTGTTTGAATGTTTCCAGAATATGCAATTGCTCTCCTTTATTTGCAGGTGTTTGAATCTGGCCACAAGATGCAATTGCTCTCCTTTATTTGCAGGTGTTTGAATCTGGCAACAAGATGCACTTGTTCCACTCTGCAGCGCTGATGGCTGTACCACTAACAAGACATCCCAAACTGGTAAGTATATATTACAGTAGCATCAACAGCAACAGGCATAGTCTTTAGTTTTGAGCTCTATTGGCCAGTGGCCAGAAGAGCTTTCTGATGCTGCAGTGTATGTTGTCTGTGCATCCGTGTGTCTGTAAACAATTCCTTGTGAATGCGATACAGTCTTCAGTTTTGATTGAATTTTAATCAAAATTATACAGTAGTTAGATATCCATGAGAGCTTGGTTCCTTTGAAAAACCATTCAGATCTGTCAATGCATGGCTGGATAATAGCCATTGAAATGATCAAAATTGCTATTGTAGCAAAGTCAAATATTACAGTCTGAGAGAGACAAATTGTTTCTAGAGTTTGCAGTTAGATTTTTATTTACTCCCCCTTGCCTTTGTTAAATGGTGAAAATTACAGTTTGAGAGGGTTTGTTAATTTTAGCTCTACTGGCCAAAGAGGCAGAGTCATTCGTGCTTCGGCTTGTACACAATTGCTTTTAACATTTGTTAAAATAATGCCCCTGGGGTCAAAACTGGCCATGCCCCGAATTTTACAAATATCCTATAGACTTATATTGTGAAATCTTTGAAAATCTTACTACTTGAAATTTGGGCCCAGACACTTTTGCACATATCTAGCATTTGAAGAGCTTATTTCTGCAGGTTGGTTATTTACATGTATTGTTTAACAAGCTACAACCAGGCCTAATACTGGCCATACAATGTTAACACCTATACCATTGTACCCTGGTAATTACTCCATCGGTTGTCTGTTTTCGCTTCAGATTGGCTCAGCGATGTTTACCGGGATGGTGATATTCTCTGGAACATGCTACTACCAGGCAATCACAAAGGACAGTCGAATAAGGTTCTTCACCCCGTACGGGGGGATGCTGCTTATTGTCTCCTGGCTACTCATGATCTTGTGATGTGAACATGTTAAATATAGCACAAATTCGAGGGGTGAACACGAAAAGGTTCTAAGTGACATTAAATAAAGAAGCAGATAGAACTTTTTCGCTTTCACCCCTCGACATGAGGCCACAAAAACAACAGTTTGGTTGGCCTTATAGGTTTATTTGTTGTTTATTTGGAGAAAAAATATAATATAGCAGTTTTATAAGCTAAGCAAAAAACTGGCCGCTGTTTTTATTTTTGTTAGTTGGGTAAGGCCAACCAAGCTATTTTTTTATTGTGGCCTTATAATGTGGTTGGTGGAATGAGGTGACAGTGGAAGAACTGCATTCTCAGTGAGTTAAAAAAAGTTTAGAAAAAAAATCGATGTCTATGCCTTTCCAATTACAAATATTGCCAGAATAAAAAAATGTGAAATGGAGTTAAAGAAATGACCATGTTGCAGGAACACATATTTTGACTCTGACTGTAGACATTTTATTGTGTTAGAGATTCTCTTGTATTTATGTTGTTTTTGATGTGTGTTTTTCTAACCATAAAGTTTGTTAAACTTTTTTGGATAATATGAGTTTTTAGGGATATTGACATACTTTTGATGTAAATTGTTGTAAATTCTTTAACAGAAATCACTGCATGTTTAATCATTTAAAGTATAAATGATCCTTATCACCATAGTATTGATGTTATATGTTTAATACAAATATATATCCTAGAAACATCTAAAATCATTTCCTAACAAGTCATTTTCTTAAGTTAGGTATCTCACTGAAGTCATATGAAATGATAACTTAATATCTGAAATACTTATAAATGATCCTTATCACTATACTTAAGATGTTATATGTTTAATACAAATATATATCCTGGAAACATCTTAAAGTCATTTCCTTAAAGTATCTCACTAGTCATATAATATGAGAACTTAATACTGTAACTGAAAATACTTCATTTCCATTGCTTGTATTGAACATACTCGCTTTGAAGTTAAAAACACTCAGAATTTTCTTTATATTTGATTTTTAAAATTTTAAGAAATTGACATAATTATAATGTCTTGAGATGTTCTATGAATATTGGTCCAGGGCTTCTAAAAATCCGGATGAATTCTTAAATCAGAATTGAGCTTTCAACTTCAGACACTTATACAGTTGTATATATTTTGCTCACACATTTTGCGTCAAAAACAGTAGGAATTACCTTGAAATGAATATAAATGACTTTTGAAACTGTTTTCAAAATGAGTCTTAGCCCTTTAACCCAGCTTTGAGAATGAATCCCTTATTAGGCTTATACTTAAAAAAACATCTGACTCTTTTTCATGATTGACAATTATCAGCTGTTAGAACTCCTGGCCCCAATTTCTCTAACCTTCTCATGCAAAACAGGATTAAGTGGCTTATTTCAGTAAGCTAAAATGCATACAACAAATGTACTTAAATTGGATTTTGATACATGAAAAATTGATTATTGTAATTATCATAATACAATTCCTATGTATAAAGTAAAAAATTCTCAAAGAAGTAAATATTACGCAAACTATTGAAAAACAAAAAAGTGAGATAAACTTAATCCTGTTATAAGGAACTTGAGAAGTTTCGAGAAATTGGGTCCTGATTATGGTATTCTAAAATCATGTGGGAAAAAAAATCATTTTTTTCTGTTAAATAATCATCATCATAAGTAGTGGTTGGTTATGAATGGTTTTTACTTTATTTTTCTTTCTTACAGAAAAAAAGTTAAAGAAAGTTTGTTTTAATATCATGTTACAGTAACTGTTATTGTTAGTATTATAGTACATTGTAGTAGTATTTAAATCTTGCGATGGAAATGATCACAATTTTTTTAATTAAATAAAATCAAAATTGATTAGCTAATATTTAAGCATGTCAGATTTGTCAGGCGATTCAAGTGTAAAAGATTTACATGTGTTGTTTTGCCACATCTCCGGTTTTAATAGTTATTATGACATTCTCATAAACCTGGTTTACAGACCTGTACCTGTCCTATGTAATAAATAATCTAATAATTGTAATAGTTGCGTTATTTACGATTTACCTTACAATTTCTGATGTATGAGGATTGGGTATTGATGTGCTGACAGTGTTTTTTTCTGACATTTTTTTTCTTCTTCTTTTTATTTGAATCTTAAACCACGTACCAATAGGCGACTATAAATTAAATGCTAGATTTTCACCCCCCCCCCTTTTTTCTGTCGCCCCTTAAATTTTATTGACTGAAATAAAAATGTTAAACTAGGGTCAGTGTTTGGGTATCAGTCCGGTTCTGTCTGGGAATAGTGTTTGTTCAAACCTACGGTGTCGATGTATTAAAAAGGAGTTTTATCATCCCATATGCAATAAAAAAGAGCATGAACACATATTCAACGGTGAAACAGGCATCTAATAAGAAAAAAATAAAATAAAATGTCATCCCCTGCCCCAATTTGAAAAATATTTAAATTAAAGTATTTTTTTTCTCATTTATTTTTTGCCTAGCATTCATTTTAACAAACAGTTCTAGAACAGATTCATACAAAAACAAAATTCTATGCATTTTCTATATGTGCATACGCACACGCGCATACACGCGCGCTGACACACACGCACACACAACACACACACACACACATACACGTGCAGACACACAAGCATACATTTTTGCTCTCCACTACGGATTGTATGAGTATTGTTATATCATAAATAGTAGAAAAACAGGTAAATGAAAATAAAGCAATTTATTTATAAGGGCCATATGTTTACATGTCCATGATTAAACCTAAAAAAATCATTTCTCTTTTTTTAGCTCATCTCGCACAAAGTTCATAAATAATGTACGCTATGGTGATCACTCGGCATTATATTGTACGGTGTTATGCATGTGTTGTCACCATTATTTTACCTGTCCACAACTCTTAAGTAATGGTTTAAGGTTATTGGAATGTATTCACCAAAATACTTGGCCTGGATTGTCACACTCAGTCTATTATTTGATAAAGCATGCAGAAAACCCTTCAACCAGTTAGTGTTTAAGATTATACTGCCTTAGCCACTGTTTTGATCTATTGACTCACCTGATTAAATATAAAAAAGGCTGTAATTCACCCAAAAATATATGGCAGATTTCAAAAACACTGGCATCTCTTTTGTAACTGTATTATTTTTTGAGCACGAAGGTCATATTATGATTGATTGTTGTTGTCTACATTGTTAGCAAGACATCAAAAGTGGCAGAGTGCTAACTTGCTTAGGGTGGAAAGAGCAAATAGTGTTATATTGTGAAGAATTAAATAGAAAATTATGATTTCAACAGAAATGTTGGAAATTGTATTTAACTAATGTAATTTAATTAAGGTTTCAACAGCCAAATATGTAACATTTGTACATGTACAGTATTTTTTCTTAACAAAACATTTTAAAAAATATTATGAACTCTAAAGGCTAGATGGTGCACATGTTGGTCTCATTTGGGCAGATTGGGGGAATAGAAAAGGGCAGGGAGCAGTCCCATTCTGTAACTGCCTAGCTAAAACCCTCTATGTCTGAACACTCGAGTAGTATAGCCACATTTCTACCCAATCTTCATGAAACTTTTTTTTTTTTGGCCTTCTCAAGTTTGAGTATATTTCAAGGCCGCATATTGTGTGCCATATTGAGTGAAAAGGAGCTTACTAGGTTAATGTTTGGAAACCATTGTTAGAACTAAATTTTCTTTCAAACCTTCATGAAACTTGGTCTCAAGTATTGTTAATAAGATATACTAGGCCTAGTTTGATACTGGTCCACTGTCATTTTGTGGAGTAGGTCATCTGTCGAAAAACCTTGCCAAAACTAATCTGAATGAGTATCTAAGATATATATCAAGATCATTTACGAGTCATAACAAGGTGAACTATCGGCAGTCATTTTAGGGGTGAGACTAGCCTTGTAGTACAGTTGTCCGCCTCATACCCCAGAGGTTGAGGGTTCGATCCCCATTAGGAGCAGTTTCCGTTAGACTCATTAAAGGACACCAGAACCACAGTGGCTTGATGACAATTGCTCATTCAAGTCCAAAAGTCATAATAAATTAGTTCAACTAGCCAAAATTATACATACTTGAACATGTATATCATTAATATAATACAGTGACTTAAACATAAAATGAGATTTGACAAAATTCAAAAGTACCCTATACTGTATAAATATGAAACCATATTAGAGTAAACAGAAAAATAAAAAATGTTACCACCATACATGGATATACCGTAGGTGGGAGTATCCATTTTATATGGTCATTCCTAAGAAATGAAATATAATTATATACATAATACATAATTGTGTAAATAAATAGATATGTTTTCACCCGCTTTGATTGATACTATGGCAGTATCTGATAAACGTTCTCTTTTAATTTCATTTCTTATTGAGGATACAGTTAAGATGCATTTTTTAACAGTTTCTAGTCCAAAATGGTGCATTTTGGGCGCATTTTATTACTGTTTTTCCTATTTTGAAACAAAAAGTAAACTTGGAGTGTTTAAGGTGGGGTGGGGGTGGGGGCGCATTTAATCCGCTAGTGTTTTGAAGGTTTTTTTGTTAATCACATACCAGCAACGGTTGATGTTGTTACAAAATCTTTGACAGCCAGGGTCCTGAGATAACTGCATAATACGAGGGTTTTTTTAAGAATAAAATGAATTTAATCGTATGTATATCTATATATTGTTTATTATTATATCTAGCATATGCACTGATTCAAGATAATCCATTTTTATAACCGCTTCACCACAAAAAGTCAATGCACTATGTTGGGGCCGCAAAAAAGCAATTAAAAAGAAAACGCGTATTCCATTTGACAAATCCTTCTCGTACCAGTAGCGTCGAACAATGGCCTAATTATTAATCTTTTAAATTATTTAGTCCACTTTTTATTAAATTATCTATCAATGAACCTATTATTTTAAATAAGCGCACAGTACTTAAGCACAAAGAATATATGTATTACCGAAACGCATCAATCTACTTCACCGTCATCATCTGACAATTGAAGGATTCATAAAGATCAGTGGAGTGTAACCTGACAATCACGCTGTGCATCGTTCCCAGTTTGAACGGGCAGCGTCGACGTTGTGTTGGAAGAAGGTGCACGTGCAATTATTGTTGACCATTTCCATGGCAACTAAATCCAGAACAACCATGTTGGGATTATTGATTTGTGTTCTATTATTGGGATTAACTTCTGGCCAAGGTGGGCACAATATTTATATTCATGTTAAATGGAAACTATAGAGGGGTTGCAAAAAACATAATAAGTGTATGCTTTCCAGTGGGGTATTATATAGGTCATTCTGTGAAATACAAATGATATTTCACTGTGTTAAACGGTGAAATTATCAATTTGATATTTTTCACTGTTTTAAAATTAAGTTACGTATGAATACAGTTTGGCGCATCGTTTTCTAGTAAACGTACCTTAATGCATTTTCATACCAAATTTAGGCATATAATTAAAAATGTTTCAGTTGTAGATTGCAATATATTTCACCTCGTGAACACCAAACGGTAATAATGAAGTCGTGGCTGCGCAACTCGTAAAATATAGCTTTTGGTGCTCACTCGGTGAAATATATCACGATCTTACACTGAAACAAACAATCATCCTATATGTACGTGTAGGTACGCGTATATGTACATCTTGCAGTTGAGTTTAAACGTAATTTGCGAAATCGAATTTGAAACTGGTAAATGTAGTCTAGCTGATACCCGCACCAATCAGTTTTTCTCGTGCTATCGTACATGCGGAATGTGTGTGTAAGTTTATTAACGGCACACTCGGGCAAGGCCCATTCGGTGAGGGCTCCGATAGTATTGTTTGTCATATTAGATTTTTGGAGCAAAGTGGACTGACAGAATGTAACCCTGGCTCGAGCTACCATCCTTTTTTAACGTGCACCAATGTATAGCAGTGTCACACGGGACCCCCGTTTAACGTCCCCGGCAGACGATTAGTATATTTTAGTGGTACGGCGGGGAATCTAACTTCTGATCCCTGGATTGACAGTCAAGTGTGTTACCACTAGACCACGGATCCGCCACCAGTCATGCCACTCTTCTATGTTGTACAATTAAGTATTATAGTTAACGCTAACATGAACTGCAGCGCGTACTAAAAGGTCGATGTCATGTTTCGCATTGACGCATGCCAGTTGAAATATTGAATAGAAATATGTATTGACTTAAATCTAAAAACAAGAAGAAGCTAAAATTATAACCACCCAAATGCGGACAAATATAAAAGCTGTACTAATGCAGCGCATTGTTGCACAACGGTCAGCAAGTGATAATAACGTCAGCCGTGTTTGGGTTCAGAATGAATAGTACGAACATGTTTAGAATGTACAAACTGTATATGTAAAAACTTACTTATTTTAACCCCCCAAAATGATTATTCTATAGTCACAATTGTTTGCACATAGCATTTCATTCTGCACGCGTACTGTCTGAAGACAAAAATAAACAACGCATCTCAACTTAGAACATGTCTCATGAACATGACACTGGCAGGACAAAAAAATGATTGACTCGAGAAAACCTGGTAGAGGAAATTTAATTATTTGTTATTTTTTGCATCGTATTATGAAGACCTCGTAGAATATTACAAGGGATTCATCGTCGTATCAATTATCCAAGCGGAACAAAAAACCAGACATGTTAACCTTATTTTGACCTCGGGTTCGATCCCCACTGCTTTCAACCTCAGCATGAATGTTTAGATCAGTCCACACGAGTATAACTAGTGGATCCAGCTTTAGTTCTTATTTTAATATCAGAGAAAAAAAGTAATAAAATACACTCAAAAGGCATCATTTCGGACTAGAAGTTGTTAAAAATATATTGGGGGAAAAAACCCCAGACCCCAATCTCACCATTTTAAACCAAATATATTCTGTTCCTGAGGGAGGGGTGAACGTCAAAAGGTAACGCCCCCCCTCCCATGCTATGTCACACCCCCTCTATCGTCAACTCCTGGACTCTCCACTGTAGACGCAATCATACAAGTAAAAATTGACACCTGGGCATTGATTAATGTTATCGTATGTACATACATGGCGATCGGTCATACAAATGGAAATATAAATGTACGAATGCCTGAAATAACATGAAATTACATATGTCCATATGTTACTAAGTAAAAGGTTCATAATTATCATATTTAAAGCTGCACTCTCACAGATTTACCGTTTTCACAACTTTTTTATTTATTGTTCTGGAGTGAGCCATTTTTTTGCGTAAATGTCGAAAAACCAGTGGTACAAGACTGCTGAAGAAAGGTCGGATAGCAGTTTTACATATTTCCTTTCGAACATTAATATTTAATGGTTAAAAGCGTTGCTAACGCTTTAAGAAAAATGAGTTTTTCGGCATGATTTAACAAATGAGATCTGTTCTATTGTGAGTTATCTTTTATCACTAAAAATGAGGCATTGATACTTAAACCAGCTGGTTCTGAGACAAAAAAAATAATGTCAAAACTATTTATCTGTGAGAGTGCAGCTCTAACGGGGACCCGCTCATTTTTTGTAAAATGCAATATGTTTTTTTATGACGAAATAAAGTGAGGATTCATTTGGAGTGTTAAAACTAAGATACTGACGACATGAAACCACCGAAAACGTTGATCGGGGCTCAAATATAGCCTTTTAAAGTCAACGATTTTGACTAGCATTCGGAACGTAAGGCATAAGGTTAAATCAACACTTAGCTTTCGCAAGAGTTCTTGTGTCTTGTTGTCAATTTTTGATTTTTTTCTTTGCTATACCGGCGTGGGTTCGCTACACAATAAAACCAGATTTATTTTAGAATTCCTTAATTGCATTTTTTTTTCTTCTGCAATATCGGTACGTAAGAGTAAAATAATTAAATTGTTAGTGTTTTTAGACTCATTTCCGCGGAAAAAATGGTCCAAAACACGAGCGAGTCCCTTTGAACAACAACTGCTCGTATGTTATCGTCACTAGAAAGCTTTCCAAAGCTTATGCTACATGTTTATCACTATTGCATTTGGTAAATAAATGTTCTGTTCTGTTCTGTTCTATGTTCATCACTGCAACGTTAAAACACTTTCATCAGAATTAGAGAAAACATAAAACCGAGCATATGCATTCGTTGCTTTAAAGCCTTTCGAGATTATGTCTATATTGTCTATATACGTCTATATTGTCTATATTGTCTATATATGTTCGTCATGGCAACGTTACATAACGATTAAGAGATTAAGAGAAAACGACAACTGTACACAATGTTATTTTTATGTAATCGTTGCTTTAAGCTCTACAGATCTTATGTCTATATATGTTCATTTAAATATTGCGACGTTATATAACGATTATCAGATCTAGGGAAAATAACAACCGTATATATGTATTCGTCGCAAAAGCTCTATACAGTACGAATTGTACGAAACCCGACATGCTCCAGGTTAATATTATAACATGTGTCAGATCCCCGTTACAATAAAAATCGGAAAGCTTAAGATCGTAAATTTCCAGTCGTTTTATCGATTTTTGGCGTAAAAAATCGTAAGAGGTTCTACACGTAACATGAGCACTCCTAAGCAGCGCCAGGCTTACGACTAAGATATCTTGTTGCAAACGAGGCCCGGTGCTGTGTTGAAATAAAAAAAGTAAATTCATTCAAGCATAAAAAAGAAGTACAATAATTGAGGTATTTATGTGGAGCGCTAGCGTACCTTAGCTAGGTGTGGCGGATCCGTGGTAACACACTTGATTGTTGATCCAGGGACCGCAGGTTCGATTTCCCGCCGCACCACTGAAAATACTAATCGTCTTCCGGGCGGAACGTTAAATGTGGGTTTCCATGTGACAGTGCTATACACTGGTGCATGTTAAATTACCAGGGTAGCTCTAATCAGGGGTACATTCTGTATGTGCACAATGCTCCCAAAACATAATTTGACTAACACTCTCATCGGAGCACTCGCCGAATGGGCAAGGCCCGAGTGTGGGTCTATATAAGCCTATACACCACCAGCTGGTCATTCCTGTAACGATTTTAACAGCATTTTTACCTGCTTATATCAATTTATTCTACCTATTCGTACCTAAATTTTCACTTCTTCACTTTATTCATTGCGTAACATAAATATTCAACTGTATCGTATTTTCGAAATACAATCAACCTACTTTTTCATGTTGACATATTTTTGTGACAAAATGTCAAGCCGTTGACCACAACTTATAAGAACAGTTAGGTACAAAACAGCATCATCTTTGATTAAAGTTGCCACATAAACTTTACGAATAGAATATAAATGAGCTTTCTAAACTCTGAAACATAATTACCAAAACATGCATACTGGGTTAAAGAAACGCGTTCACGTTTTATAGCTTCAGACATCTGTTATTTTTATTTTGTGTGAAATGTGAGCAAAATGCTTGCAAAAATAAAGCACATCACCAAAAAAAGAGCTCTATTGTTAACTGTTACATAATGGGACAGAAAATGCCTTTTTGCCGAAAAGCCTTAGACTAGTAATGCTATTACTTAAAGGGACTCGACACCAGATGGTCCCAAAATCGACAAATGCAGTATTTCCTCAAAACAAGCCTTTAATTGTCAATACGAGCTAGTATGAGGCCGATAATATATAACTTTATATGATAAAAACAGTATTTTGTCGTTCTCTCCCTCGTTTACAAGTTTAAAAATAGCGCATAACGTTCTACCAGTTTAAAGTGTGTATATTAGGCATGCGAAAGTCACGTGATTAGTACAGATACCGACGCTACTTTTAAATTAAGTGACATTTACGTGGTAGACCAGTAACTTTCGAATTAAAAAAGTACACAAAAACTGCGAAATATACATGTGTCGTTAGCGATGTAATACACCAGTAAGTAAGATTCAATGCGTTGTACACTACGATATCAATTTTATGTTAGTTTTTGACAAAACATATTGCAATTGTATCACCTGGTGTCTAGTCCCTTTAAGGCTTAGATTTACAAAACTGTGTTCAAATTAAGAATTTGCCAGTTATAGTTTGGTTATAAAAGAAGCATAACTCGATTTCAACAAAGTCTGAAACAATTTATTGCCAGCAAGAAATATGTGAGGGAGTCGCTGTAACGGTTTAATTAACATAATTAATTACGCAAAAGCTTATTTCGGCGGTTCTCAAAGCAACGGTACAGTATTCCTTCTTACTGCACACTACTGTCATAATTTGATATGAAACCATTGTGATTAATTTGTCATTCGTTTTATCACAGTAATTGTGTGCTGTTTTTTTTGCATCCTGTCATTTTTTTGACATGCTTTCTTTGTGGTATGCAAAGTAAATTACTGTAACGGAATAAACAAGAACAGTCTATATGTAACCTTCAAAGAACAAATAAAATAGTTACTTTTCAAAATTGAGTTATGTTGAACATAATCATTACAACAACCGCAACAGCAGCAGCAACATCACACAGAGAAATATTTTCTGTTCTCAGACTAAATAGTAGTAGTGAATCTACCGATCAAACGAATTTGTTAAGAGCATTTTTGTTTTAAGTACTGCGCAAGTCTGTTAAATGAGAGAAAAACAGCATATGTAAGATATTCAAATATATCCAGCTATTGTTCGAAATTAAAGTATGCTAAAGGGATGATTGTTGTTTTAATCCTCAATGCAACAAAAGTACACGTACGCCGTACTACGTAGACTCTTCTTTTTAAAATAAATTGTATTTAATTATTATATTCAATAACAAAACCTAAACTGCTAATTAACAAGTACGTTTTACATCGTCTGTATGAATAATGACCATATCTATTGTATAATAACTCACTTATAATCAATCACAGTTCCCCTCCTATGATGTATGAGTATAATCGATCACGCATACTTTTCCTTGACATGTTACACGTTTCCTCCAAGTTTGTCTGTTTTAAGGGGTAAATACGAGGCCCGCGTCTCGATAAAGAATCAGATTGACACTGATTAATTGTGGAACAACTGTATATTAAATGTACATACTTATACACGTAAGACATGTTATATGCACACGTGTTCTATATGGTATACGTGCACGTACTCTATATGGTTCACGTGCACGTGCTCTATATGGTATACGTGCACGTACTCTATATAGTATAAGTGCACGTACTCTATATGGTTCACGTGCACGTGCTCTATATGGTATACGTGCACATGTTATATATATGCATGGTATGTGTACACGTAAGATATATGGTATGTGTACACGTAAGATATATGGTATATGTACACGTTAGATATATGGTATGTGTACACATAATATATATGGAATGTGTACAAGTAAGATATATGGTATGTGTACCTGTTATATATGTGGTATATGTACATGTTATATATATGCATGGTATGTGTACACGTAAGATATATGGTATGTGTACACGTAAGATATGTGGTATATGTACACGTTAGATATATGGTATGTGTACACGTAAGATATATGGTATGTGTACACGTAAGATATATGGTACTTGTACACGTAAGATATATGGTATGTGTACACGTAAGATATATGGTACTTGTACACGTAAGATATATGGTATGTGTACACGTAAGATATATCTTACGTGTACAAATAAGATATATGGTATGTGTACACGTAAGATATATGGTATGTGTACACGTTAGTTATATGGTATGTGTACAAGTAAGATATATGGTACTTGTACACGTAAGATATATGGTACTTGTACACGTAAGATATATGGTATATGTACACGTTAGATATATGGTATGTGTACACGTTAGATATATGGTATATGTACACGTTAGATATATGGTATATGTACACGTTAGATATATGGTATGTGTACACGTTAGTTATATGGTATGTGTACACGTAAGATATATGTTTTTTGTACACGTAAGATATATGTTACTTGTACAAGTAAGATATATGGTATGTGTACACGTAAGATATATGGTATGTGTACACGTAAGATATATGGTACGTGCACACGTAAGATATATGTTACTTGTACAAGTAAGATATATGGTATGTGTACACGTAAGATATATGGTATGTGTACACGTAAGATATATGGTACGTGCACACGTAAGATATATGGTACTTGTACACGTAAGATATATGGTATGTGTACACGTAAGATATATGGTATGTGTACACGTAAGATATATGGTACTTGTACACGTTAGTTATATGGTATGTGTACAAGTAAGATATATGTTTTTTGTACACGTAAGATATATGGTACTTGTACACGTAAGATATATGGTATATGTACACGTTAGTTATATGGTATGTGTACACGTAAGATATATGGTATGTGTACACGTAAGATATATGGTACTTGTACACGTAAGATATATGGTATGTGTACACGTAAGACATATGGTATGTGTACACGTAAGACATATGGTATGTGTACACGTAAGATATATGGTACTTGTACACGTAAGGTATATGGTATATGTACACGTTAGATATATGGTATGTGTACACGTTAGATATATGGTACTTGTACACGTTAGATATATGGTATGTGTACACGTTAGATATATGGTACTTGTACACGTTAGATATATGGTATATGTACACGTTAGATATATGGTATGTGTACACGTTAGATATATGGTATATGTACACGTTAGATATATGGTATGTGTACACGTTAGATATATGGTATATGTACACGTTAGATATATGGTATATGTACACGTTAGATATATGGTATATGTACACGTTAGATATATGGTATATGTACACGTTAGATATATGGTATATGTACACGTTAGATATATGGTATGTGTACACGTAAGATATATGGTATGTGTTCACGTAAGATATATGGTATGTGTACACGTAAGATATATGGTATGTGTACACGTTAGATATATGGTATGTGTACACGTAAGATATATGGTATGTGTACACGTTAGATATATGGTACTTGTACACGTTAGATATATGGTATATGTACACGTTAGATATATGGTACTTGTACACGTTAGATATATGGTATCTGTACACGTTAGATATATGGTACTTGTTCACGTAAGATATATGGTATGTGTACACGTAAGATATATGGTATGTGTACACGTAAGATATATGGTATGTGTACACGTAAGATATATGGTATGTGTACACGTAAGATATATGGTATGTGTACACGTAAGATATATGGTATGTGTACACGTAAGATATATGGTATGTAAGATATATGGTATGTGTACACGTAAGATATATGGTATGTGTACACGTAAGATATATGGTATGTGTTCACGTAAGATATATGGTATGTGTTCACGTAAGATATATGGTATGTGTTCACGTAAGATATATGGTATGTGTACACGTTAGATATATGGTATATGTACACGTAAGATATATGGTATATGTACACGTTAGATATATGGTATGTGTACACGTTAGATATATGGTATATGTACACGTTAGATATATGGTATATGTACACGTTAGATATATGGTATATGTACACGTTAGATATATGGTATATGTACACGTAAGATATATGGTATATGTACACGTAAGATATATGGTATATGTACACGTAAGATATATGGTATGTGTACACGTAAGATATATGGTATGTGTACACGTAAGATATATGGTATGTGTACACGTAAGATATATGGTATGTGTACACGTAAGATATATGGTATGTGTACACGTAAGATATATGGTATGTGTACACGTAAGATATATGGTATGTGTACACGTAAGATATATGGTATATGTACACGTAAGATATATGGTATATGTACACGTAAGATATATGGTATATGTACACGTAAGATATATGGTATATGTACACGTAAGATATATGGTATATGTACACGTAAGATATATGGTATATGTACACGTAAGATATATGGTATATGTACACGTAAGATATATGGTATGTGTACACGTAAGATATATGGTATATGTACACGTAAGATATATGGTATGTGTTCACGTAAGATATATGGTATGTGTACACGTAAGATATATGGTATGTGTTCACGTAAGATATATGGTATGTGTACACGTAAGATATATGGTATGTGTTCACGTAAGATATATGGTATGTGTACACGTAAGATATATGGTATGTGTACACGTAAGATATATGGTATGTGTACACGTAAGATATATGGTATGTGTACACGTAAGATATATGGTATGTGTACACGTTAGTTATATGGTATGTGTACAAGTAAGATATATGTTTTTTGTACACGTAAGATATATGGTACTTGTACACGTAAGATATATGGTATGTGTACACGTTAGATATATGGTATATGTACACGTAAGATATATGGTATGTGTACACGTAAGATATATGGTACTTGTACACGTAAGATATATGGTATGTGTACACGTAAGATATATGGTACTTGTTCACGTAAGATATATGGTATGTGTACACGTAAGATATATGGTACTTGTTCACGTAAGATATATGGTACTTGTACACGTAAGATATATGGTATGTGTACACGTTAGTTATATGGTACTTGTACACGTAAGATATATGGTACTTGTACACGTAAGATATATGGTACTTGTACACGTAAGATATATGGTATGTGTACACGTTAGATATATGGTATGTGTACACGTTAGATATATGGTATATGTACACGTTAGATATATGGTATATGTACACGTTAGATATATGGTATATGTACACGTTAGATATATGGTATATGTACACGTTAGATATATGGTATATGTACACGTTAGATATATGGTATATGTACACGTTAGATATATGGTATATGTACACGTTAGATATATGGTATATGTACACGTTAGATATATGGTATATGTACACGTTAGATATATGGTATGTGTACACGTTAGATATATGGTATATGTACACGTTAGATATATGGTATGTGTACACGTTAGATATATGGTATATGTACACGTTAGATATATGGTATATGTACACGTTAGATATATGGTATGTGTACACGTAAGATATATGGTATGTGTACACGTAAGATATATGGTATGTGTACACGTAAGATATATGGTATGTGTACACGTAAGATATATGGTATGTGTACACGTAAGATATATGGTACTTGTACACGTAAGATATATGGTATGTGTACACGTAAGATATATGGTACTTGTACACGTAAGATATATGGTATGTGTACACGTAAGATATATGGTATGTGTACACGTAAGATATATGGTATGTGTACACGTAAGATATATGGTATGTGTACACGTAAGATATATGGTATATGTACACGTAAGATATATGGTATGTGTACACGTAAGATATATGGTATGTGTTCACGTAAGATATATGGTATGTGTACACGTAAGATATATGGTATGTGTACACGTAAGATATATGGTATGTGTACACGTAAGATATATGGTATGTGTACACGTAAGATATATGGTATGTGTTCACGTAAGATATATGGTATGTGTTCACGTAAGATATATGGTATGTGTTCACGTAAGATATATGGTATGTGTACACGTTAGATATATGGTATATGTACACGTTAGATATATGGTATATGTACACGTTAGATATATGGTATATGTACACGTTAGATATATGGTATATGTACACGTTAGATATATGGTATGTGTACACGTTAGATATATGGTATATGTACACGTAAGATATATGGTATATGTACACGTAAGATATATGGTATATGTACACGTAAGATATATGGTATGTGTACACGTAAGATATATGGTATGTGTACACGTAAGATATATGGTATGTGTACACGTAAGATATATGGTATGTGTTCACGTAAGATATATGGTATGTGTTCACGTAAGATATATGGTATATGTACACGTAAGATATATGGTATGTGTACACGTAAGATATATGGTATGTGTACACGTAAGATATATGGTATGTGTACACGTAAGATATATGGTATATGTACACGTAAGATATATGGTATATGTACACGTAAGATATATGGTATGTGTACACGTAAGATATATGTTATTTGTACACGTAAGATATATGGTATGTGTACACGTAAGATATATGGTATATGTACACGTAAGATATATGGTATGTGTACACGTAAGATATATGGTATATGTACACGTAAGATATATGGTATGTGTTCACGTAAGATATATGGTATGTGTACACGTAAGATATATGGTATGTGTTCACGTAAGATATATGGTATGTGTACACGTAAGATATATGGTATGTGTTCACGTAAGATATATGGTATGTGTACACGTAAGATATATGGTATATGTACACGTAAGATATATGGTATATGTACACGTAAGATATATGGTATATGTACACGTAAGATATATGGTATGTGTACACGTAAGATATATGGTATGTGTACACGTAAGATATATGGTATGTGTACACGTAAGATATATGGTATGTGTACACGTAAGATATATGGTACTTGTACACGTAAGATATATGGTACTTGTACACGTAAGATATATGGTACTTGTACACGTAAGATATATGGTACTTGTACACGTAAGATATATGGTACTTGTACACGTAAGATATATGGTATGTGTACACGTAAGATATTTGGTATGTGTTCACGTAAGATATATGGTATATGTACACGTTAGATATATGGTATATGTACACGTTAGATATATGGTATATGTACACGTAAGATATATGGTATATGTACACGTAAGATATATGGTATATGTACACGTAAGATATATGGTATATGTACACGTAAGATATATGGTATATGTACACGTAAGATATATGGTATATGTACACGTAAGATATATGGTATGTGTACACGTAAGATATATGGTATGTGTTCACGTAAGATATATGGTATGTGTACACGTAAGATATATGGTATGTGTACACGTAAGATATATGGTATGTGTACACGTAAGATATATGGTATGTGTACACGTAAGATATATGGTATGTGTACACGTAAGATATATGGTATGTGTACACGTAAGATATATGGTATGTGTACACGTAAGATATATGGTATGTGTACACGTAAGATATATGGTATGTGTACACGTAAGATATATGGTATGTGTACAAGTAAGATATATGGTATGTGTACACGTAAGATATATGGTATATGTACACGTAAGATATATGGTATATGTACACGTTAGATATATGGTATGTGTACACGTAAGATATATGGTATGTGTACACGTAAGATATATGGTATATGTACACGTAAGATATATGGTATGTGTACACGTAAGATATATGGTATGTGTACACGTAAGATATATGGTATATGTACACGTAAGATATATGGTATGTGTTCACGTAAGATATATGGTATGTGTACACGTTAGATATATGGTATGTGTACACGTTAGATATATGGTATATGTACACGTTAGATATATGGTATATGTACACGTAAGATATATGGTATGTGTACACGTTAGATATATGGTATATGTACACGTAAGATATATGGTATGTGTACACGTAAGACATATGGTATGTGTACACGTAAGACATATGGTATGTGTACAAGTAAGATATACTTATTTGTACATTTATGTTATATAGTAGATGTGCACCTACGCTTTATGGTATATGAACCATTACGAATATGGCATATGTACACTAGATATGTTAGCAGGATTTGTGCAAGAATTAAAAAAAAACAGATACAGACAACGCTAAGACTACTTAGAAGGATATTAACGGTTTGATTTCCGCCGGCAAATTCTGTACAGTGCAAGTATTTTCTTAAAACGTCTTTAGTAGTTTCCTAACATAAGTTATTTTTTTATCATGTAATCATCTAATCATACGATATAATAACTATGAAATATATGAACTACTTTATTTTAATTGATTTGATCGAAAATATGAACTCTAATTTTAAAACACTAACACTTACACTTTTATTTAGAATTGACTATGGACATTTTCGGAAATTTACTTAAGGTAAGCAATTGCTTATGATGAAAAACTGGCCCTGTTTAGTATTTGCCGGCGGAGATAAAACTGCTAAAACGGTATACTCGTACATGTATATATATAATTATATATTGTTACACTTGACAACTCTGTATTGTAATGAGTACCAGTCCTATTTATTTTGGATCATCCATCGTATCAAAGAAGATGTAAACTAGCCTGGTTTTTTTTTATAATTGCAGTCGGGGAGTTGCCCAATCCTCTGGGAGTGGCGTCCATGGGCGGGAACCAGGGTGGTGCAGGTGGACATGGACAGCAAGGTAGAGTGGAAGGGGAAATATTCAAAGTTCTTTCATTTTTTCTGGATTTGAAATATTTTTTACCGCATCTAAGATTGCTTTGTTTATGTTTTTTTCCAAAATTGTTTTCCTTGTGAAGGATTTGTTTTTCGTGCATGAAAATATGTTAATAACGATGTTGAATATTAATAACTGTCCTTAATACAACCTTTAACATTTTAAAATAAGTTATAAACCTATTTATAAACCTAAACCATGTTGTCTAACCTCCGAAGAACAGCATCATGGCTCATACGCGCGTACATCTTACCACCCTTATACAGAAGTTTGACGCTTAAATCTCAATTTTAATAAGAACGGCCGATATATTTGCGATTCAACCCATTCATAAACACTATTTCTTTCATGCTTTTCGATGAAATATGGAGTTTTATCATAACAACTGTTAATCGTGAAAATATGATTTTGAATGACACTCGTGAAATAAAATACGATCTTACACTAGAATATCCGGGTTTTTTTCTTTTACTTGATTTGTCCATTAAAATAGTTACTTCATGATTAAACATAATTATACTTGGCATTTCAGTCTCAGTCTTATCATAACAACTGTTACTCGTGAAAATATAATTTTGAATGACACTCGTGAAATAAAATACGATCTTACACTGAAATATCCGGGTTTTTTTCTTTTACTTGATTTGTCCATTAAAATAGTTACTTCATGATTAAACATATACTTGGCATTTTAGTTTATTTAATTTTTTGTATAATCAATCATATCAATGTCACTACATCAGTTATTGTATGAACAAATACTGAATGCCAATATTGCTTAATGATATTTTGCAAAAAAAATCAAATTACTGCCATTACGTATACTTTTGTATGAATAAATGTAGCACGATATTGGATTTAGCAGAAACATTTAATATAGGAAAAACATAGTTAAATGTTTGCAAATACCTATTAATAATGCTAATTACGCCTCACAGAACATCATTTATGAAACAAAAATAAAAAATAAACAAAAAATAACAACAATATCTCCCAAAATATAAACATCGTTAAATATACAACTGAAAAGTTGTTACTGAAAGTGTTTACATATAAACAAACTATTTTTTTACCGAAAGCGTATAAAATACTACTAAGACAGGATATCGCATAAGTCTTCCACTTTCACTAATAACTCTTTATTAATTCTTTGTGATGTTAGTCCCACAATTTAATTTTGATTAAGATATTATCTGAAGCATAATGCAACATGATACAACACTGAGGTTTTGTATCAATTCAAGAATACCACATTAACATGCAAATGTAACTAAGCTCCCTTAAATGAAATGAAAACAAAGCTGATGGACTGTTCCTATATTTACATTATAATTATAGTTACTTGAGCGAGTTGCCAAACACTTGGATATATAGTTGATACAATTATTATAATACGTTATTATTATTATTAACGCCCCTCTGTACATTAAAGCTGCACTCTCACAAATTGACAGGTTTGACCTTTTTATTTTTGGGGGTCTAATAATCAACTCATTTTGGCATCAGTGCCTTCAATTCAATCATTTGGATAACTATCAATAAAGCAGATTTTAACTGTTTGGTAGACTGCCGAAAAAAACATTTTCCCGTAAAGCGTTAACTAGTAACATAAAATATCATTTTCACTCTTTTGTCAGCAGTCTTGGCTCATTAAAATAAAAAGGTCAAAACAACCAATCTATGAGAGTATAGCTTTAAAGCATCACTACATGTATGCACAATGCTATTTTTAACAATCTATTCTAAATTCATAACTTCCAGCTTCGTGGCCATACTGTTTCCCATACTGCAACCATATTGTTATATAACATACATTTATATTTTACCTTATACAACAATACTACAATCAATACCTTGTTAATGTTATACAAAATGTATGCTTATTTAGAACTTACGATATGCATGCACGTAGCATATAGTCATTGATAATGTCATGCGTTTTGTATTACCCTTATAAATGTCTGTTTTGTTCTGTTATGTTCTGTTCTGATATTGTTGACCGGGTTCACGTAAAAGAGTACATGGCTTTAAATGTGAGCAGTTGATGTACCAATGACAATACAATAGTTCTTTAATAACTAAAATAATGCCTAAATTGGTCACAAATGGCCTCAAAACCTGTAACTGTCCTAAACGTACTCTGATTCATCAACAACTTTACACATTCGAAAATGGTATCAACATATAAAATATAACAAACCAGAACAGACAGCATAGTGCATCGTCTAAATATATATATATACGTTTTGTTAACAAAGGCAGTAAAACAAATCATTGTAAATTTGTTACCCAAAAATGTGTTGCTAATAATTTAATAATGTATAAAAAAAGCTATTCTTGTGCGGGGAAAATGCCCCTGACTCAGTATGTAGAGCTGGCCCATGGTCTAAACTAATGAATTACAATACAAATGGTAGACTATTTAACGTCTTTAAAATATATAAAATGGCATTAAGTATTGCCTGTAACTAAACAATAGAACAACTGAATATTTCTATTGCAATCAAGGAGTGAGACAAGGAGACAATCTTTCTCATATTGTTTTCACTGTTTGTAAATGATTCACAACATTTCATGCTTAGTCATAATAATAGTAATTTAAATATTAGTGAGCCAGGGCTGGTACTCAATATTGGTCTTAATTGGATCTAAGAACGATGTAGCTAATCGGTTTACTTGCTATTAATAACTAACCAATAGAGTCTATGAAGTCAATAATGTTTAAACCTACGATTGAATTAAGTCGCATATTGAAAACCAACCCTGATCTAGAAGTATGTCTGAAAAAAATGCTGTAATGGTCTATGCAGACGAATTGTAAGGTTTTGTTATTTTTTAAAAACTTGATTGAGTTTGAAAATCTGGTGCCAGTGGGCTTCCCTTTTTATTGTGCAAGTGGCGGGCTCGCATAGTTTTTCATTTATTTACAAATAATGAAAATTTCGTTATTATCAGTGAAGTCAGTAGATGAAACTTAAACACAGGCGAATTCCCATACAACAACAGTAGAAAGGAATGTTTTTTCCAAATCGATAAACCTTTTTTGCGATAAGGTCAACCGGGCGTTAGTTTTGTTGATGTGGTCCTGTGCGTACTTTTTAAATAAATGT
Source organism: Mya arenaria (assembly GCF_026914265.1). Classification (NCBI taxonomy): domain Eukaryota; kingdom Metazoa; phylum Mollusca; class Bivalvia; order Myida; family Myidae; genus Mya; species Mya arenaria. The sequence goes on along the minus strand of NC_069136.1, from coordinate 57,607,202 downwards.
CAGGCTACATGACATATTTATTTTGAAGCTGCGTGAAAACAAATGTCCCGGCTGCTTAAATTGTGCGAATTAGCATTTAAAACCGTTAGATGACATTAACGCTTGTAGTAAACAATTTCAGCTACATAACTGACACATTTAAGCATGTTTTATCGACTCACTGATAATGTTGTTCCATATCATAGTAACGGAAGTAAAACAAATAGTAATTACAAGATAACATGTGAAGGAAATTATAACGGTTGAAGCATTCTATCAAATACACATTACGTCTTCAGATTTTCATAAATGCGTTTTTAGGAAGAATGTCGGAATATCATCTGAAGTGTTATGGCGCTAAAACAATTTCCGTTGAAGGAATTTTACAATGATGTTTTATAATTCAATTCAATTCAATGATTTGTTTGTTAAAACCTCTGTATCAGTTGATCAGGTATTACCAACGGCATTTTAATTCATATATTACAACTTATCCAAGTTTTTTAAATCGTCATGTACACATAAATTATAAACCATTGTTTGGGACTTTTTCATGCGTCATACGTAAGTTCTTGTAAATGTCATTTTACAATCATAAGCCCATATAGACAATATTTTGATTTATTTTTTGATTTTCTGTATAATTGTTTTTTTTACAATATGAACACATAAGTAATATATCAATGGTCCAGTATCCTTTCAATAAGTGCATGCCTTGTAGGGATATATATAAAGTAGTAGATTTAGTTGGTTATTAGCACATCTTGAGTAGACTACTAGTTGAACGCGAATACATGATTTTTGTGTGCGTTTTTGTGAATAATTATCATCTACATGTATTCTCAATAATAGTTTATCAGAAACAGAAGCTCAGTGAACTTAAACTCTCATAGAACATTTAAACATACGAACGACACAAACTACTGTATCGATTAATTGTTAATTGTCTCGCATTAAAATATAATGCATGTGCTGTTAAGTAGCAATTTCTAATTAAAGTCTGAAACATTTGTATTTTTACTGATATTTGCAACTGGCTAAATAGTACTATATACAATTTCTTTATTCGCAATATTAATATATCTTATAGATTTAGAATAGCTTGCTTTCGTATATGCATTTTAGTTTTTAACCAAGTAACCTACCACGCTTGCTTTATATTTGCAGGTGGTGGGTTTGGTAGCTTCTTACCAAAGTTTGACCCTTCTTCGAGTCCCGCAGGTTTCAATTTAGACCCGTCCACCATAGCAGGTATCTCCTCGGGGCAGACCATTTACCTGACAGGGGATGTAGGTGACCAAGTTCTCTCTGGCGTTCCGCTTAACGTTGTCTCCCCTGATCAACTAAACCAAGGGCAACATCAAGGGAATGAACCTCGGTTTGTGACACAGAATGAAGAATTTACCGCCCTTGGACAAATTGGAAAACAGGTCCGTGTTCTGGACACGTCGCAGTCAGGAGGAGGATCGTCCACCACAAACGCCCAAGGAAACAACATGGGCATGTTACCTCACTTAGGAAGTGGCGCAATTGACATGTCAAACATTCACGGTAGTGGTCCAATTGAAATTGTTGGTGTTGCGGATTTGACCAACGTTGACGCACAAGGGAATCCAGTATTTTCCTTCAACCCAGGTTCTGGTCACGCTTCAGAACTTGCAGCGCTTAATTCGGCCTTACATGGAACAGCTGTCGATATGACAAACTTTCTTCCACCGACGTTCGAAAAAGACCCAGCATCTGCACAAAATTCCGGCTTAGGAACGTCAGGTAGAGGGTTTGGTATTGGTTCGAATATTCCAAGCCCACATGATATCAATCAGCAATTAGATATTATTCTGAACGAAGGAACTAATCAAAGTGGCAGTGATATGAGCACAATTATTGGTGATATGAGAATTGGTATAGGTTCTGTTAATAGAATGGTTGATTCCTTGGGAAATTCTGCAAGTAGCTCCAGTCATAATTCTTTGGTTGATATGGTAAATCCTTCATCGCTTTCATCTCTTACTTCTGGAACAATAATCACACAAGAGCAACTTCTTCAAATGCTTCGGCAGGACATGAACACAAACCAAAACGTGGTGCACAATGACCCACCAATGATGACATCATCACTGGCATCAGAAATGGGTGCGGGGTTGGGAAATGAATACACGCCAGTCGATATGACGAATTTTCTTCCTCCACTAAATGCCGGTATACATACCGAGCCACCGTCTGTATCAGTTGACGGAATGGACGCTTCAGTTGCAACGTCTGTAAATCATGGACTTTTCGGTAATCAACGACAATCAAAAGTGGTCGATGGTATGGATGCATCGTCTAAATCATCCATGGACCTTCCTCTAGGTCACCAAACAAGAGCAGCATCTGTCGATGGAATGGACATGGCAGTACACTCGAACGTAGATGCTGGACCATTTGGATCAGAACAACAATCGGTAACATCAGATGGAGCGGATATGAGTCTGATATCACAAAGAAACGTTGGTGGTATTAGTAATCATAAAACTGTCACCAATGTTGATGGATCAGATGGAACTTTTACTGTTACAAATGACGTTCTTGGCTTGTCAAAAACAAACACTGTAAATATTGATGGAGGTGATATAACAGTCAATACAAACGTTGAATTAGGGACCCTAGGTTCCGCGGAGCACGAAATGTCAATGGATGGCAGTCATATTTCTGGAATTCCACCTCCCCCAATGCAGCCTGCATTCAGTTGGATGCCTGCAGCGACCACATCAGCAGGTGCAGTGCAATCTGCTAGTCATACAGTAGGAGATACATCCACAGGCGGAGTAGCATTAGACAATGCTATTTCAGATAGCTCTTTTCCATTTATTAACGAAACTCCAATGAGCCCAACAGAGCAAGGTACATCTTCCATTAGTAAATCTGGCGGGGAAGCTACTCCAAATGTGATACCAGATATCTCTATGTCATTCAACGATATGCCTTCCACGGGTGCAGTAAACGTTCGAGGACCAACTGTTAGTCAAACCTCATCTTCTGTTAGCAATACGGAAAGAGTGGCATCAGACAAATCAGATACCACCATGTCCTTTCATAGGGCATCTCCTATGAGCACATCCCTACGAACAGAATCATCTAGAAGCCAATCGTTACAAGAAGGTACATCTTTTGTCAGCAAGTTAGGCGAAGAACCTACATACAATGAATCATCGGCCTCAACTATATTTAGCGGGCAACCTCAATTTGGTGGGCAAAACGATAAAGGACCGAATGATAGCCAAACAGTTCGAAGTGAAATACATGGAGGGAATTCAGGTGTAGTAGCAACATACATAGTTTCATCAGATGCCCCAATGTCATTTAATGGACTATCTTCGATGGCTGCATCAAATGAAATTTTATCCCCTATTAACCCAAATGTACGAACTCGTTCAACTATGGATGAGTCAATAAGTAATGTCGGATTGAACCAATCACAACTTGACAGAAACTTTCCATCAGGAATTGATATACTTGATGGCCAAACTTCAGCATTATCAGGTTCAGAAGCCACTGGAATGGATACTTCTGTTGTTCAACCATCACAATCACTATTCATGAATGTAAATTTGCAAACAACATCGAATAACGCTTCCCTAGACAACTCAAATAATCCAAAGAATAATCAGATGAGACTACTTGGACAACCGGAGACAGGGAATGTCAACCAAGCGATCAATAATGCTCAAACAAATGTTGCCAATCCAGATGAACCACACGTTAACGACCTCACGGCTGATGGTATATACCCGTTTGAAGGCAGTTTTGACGCTCGTGATGCGACGTTGGCAGAAGGGAAGCCCGCTATCATGGATATGACGGCTATCATGGAGACTCAAACAAACATCAATGACACACTTCATCTTGAGAATACATTCGACCCAACCACTACATCGAATGACATAAGCAATACCAGTGACGGTGAGTAAAGATCCCTACATATTGGCTTAGCTTGGTTTGAAAATTAATGACGCTTTACTATTCCCAGAACAGGTTTGAGAATATGCATTTTGATAGTATTACAGCTATCAAAAAGTCATCATCATGATAATTATGCGAGCAATGAATATGGCATTTAGAACATAAGCACATTTAGCAAGCTTGATTGTGTCGCTGGTTGAAGACCGTTTGCTTATACAAAAATCAACAATTTCCTAATATGGCCCTTTTGACTTGTTCTGCCTTTGGTCCGGTTACTGAAATAAAAAAAATCCCGGTAATGAAGCTTGCGAATAATTTAAGGCAAGAAAGGGTTACGAACAACCTTCTTTTTTAAAGAAATAATAAAAAAATTTGTTCAGTAAATGCAACTGTATCATCTCTTTCTATCATGTTTGCTTTCATTTAGTACGCGGTCATATAACTGTCTTTGATCAACTTATGAGCGTTTTAAAATGTTTAAGTTTACAATTTAGTTAATGTCATCGTTTAACCGTTTATATATTTTCTTCACTCGAAGCTTCATTGACACACGTGTAATCAATACTTCTGTACTTCTTACATTTGACTAAAGTGACACTCTTATTCTAAATCCATTTATACACATGTATAACAAAGATTGATTTCGAGTGATAAACCTTTAACTATGTACTAAATAATGCATTTTTTTATATTTATTTTACTGATAACACGATTGTTTTTGCTAGCTGAATACGCAATAATATTAAATGATTGGTGAATGCTAAAAGATTCACTGTGATCTACTATCGTCTCATAAGGTAGTAATACCGTTTTCTCTGCACCTTTATTTCAAATTGAACTCGGTATCCTTCATAAGAACTACTTTTTTCGACATGTATCCATCCTTTTTTGGTATATTAAAACATTTGTATTAATTGTGGTAAATCTTATTTGGGAGTAAGAGAGCATCTTTAACCGCTCTTCAGTTATATCACCACAACATAAGATGTTTCGCCAATAAAAAATAAAACAATGCTACGTTGCCGTTGTCAATATTGCTAACTTAAAGAAAGTACTGAACTATAGGTCCATTGTATGACAAATATGCAGTGGTATCTTTATTACAATAGCGCATTTGTGTCTTTAGTTTAAACAATATTTATTCAGTATCATATCATGGTACATACAATGCAAAAGTAAATGAATAAACATAAATAATGTTGTGGATCGGGAAACGAGATGTACAGCAGCTTATATAAATCCCTTTATTGTTATTAGGTTTTTGTTCTTAATATTAGAATTGCTCTTTTGTACTTTCTAATTACACTTGCAAAAAAAGAACGGAAGCATGACCAGTTTTACATCGTCGCTTGAAAAGCACAAAGCCAACAATGACGTATATGGACACGTCATCACATTTGTGCAAAAGTAAAGTTGTGCATCTACGCATAAAGCGACTTAACAGTAATTCGGACATTGATATTGAATATAATATGTTGTGATCATTCCATTAACATATTAAGTTAACAGTCAACTCCAAACATCGACATGATTGCTATATGCTGTTTTGAAAATACATTTGTATGTTGATACTTATATTACTGCATGTACACAAACATGACACACGAATTGTATATGTACCACCAAATAAGTACATATAACCTAGTTTTTTTATATATTACGTATGCACTGTGCTGTTTTTGGAGTTTTGTGTTGTTGTTCCGTGTTTTTGGTTTGGTTTCTGTAGCTACTCATATAAATATAGCATATACTAAATGGTATGTGTCTTTTTAGATGTAAGTTTATAACTTTTTATATACGCATTGAAAATGGAACTACAAAAAAGCTAATAAAGTACTTAATGCACAAACACGTTATGGTCTGATAGTCTCCAAGATTCATTCGATATATTGCAAAACTACTGTCCTGTATCTCCTGAGTATGTGAGAATCAAAAACTTGCATGCGATACATATTGCAAATATACAATTGCCGTATTCCACTTCAGTTCAATACGGTCGTTTTCAAAATCGCCGACGTCACGTCAGTATTAATGTGCGCTGTTAAAATGGCGTCCGAAAAGAAATAGTGGGTAATTGAAATGTAATTCATTAAGTTATAACGTGTTATCTATTTGAGTTTAACCAGTAATGTACATACATAAGGGTTTCAATAGTGAGAACTGGGGTTTGATCCAAAATGTCGTATTCTTCTTTTATGGATTTCAGAATATTTTGTTTACATTTAATCAAATCTGAAACGTTTGTTGAATACGGCCCTAACAGCAGCGAGATGATTACCTACCTTACTAATACAGGCCATCGCAGACTTTTAAAAAATAACAGCAAAACAAAAACCTGTTCAATAAGAAATCATTCGAATGTCACACTAGCGACGTTAGGCAAATCGGCTCATGAATCCGGTTTCCGAATGATCAGATCATAGTTATTGCTTACATAAGTTACCGGAGTCAAATATTCCAAACATATGAATACATAATAAACATGACCAATAAATAAATTTGCAATATGGTCAGAGTTACCTCCCGTATTTTCTAGATCAACATTTGAAATAATTTACAGAGAACCTTCCCTTAGTTTCAAGAACGACATATTCAATTTGTTAACACAATTACTTCTATTAGTTTCAAGAACGTTATTTGTAGTACTTTTAAAGTTAATTCCCTAAGTTTCTAGAACGGCATTTGCATTTGTTTCATAGAGTTTCTTTCCTTAATTTTAGGATCGACATCTTCCCTTAATTTCAAGAAAGGCATTTAGTTTCTAAACGAGCCTTGCAGTATTTTCCCAGAGTAACTTCCCATAGTTAGCCCCTTTTCCTATAACCACACGTGCATCAACTTCGCATAGTTACTCTCTTTATATTTCCTTGAACCACATATGCGATATATTCACATAAATACAACCATCTTCCATATGTATAAGGACGGCATTTTCGGTAGCTCAGAGTTACTTAGTTTCTTAAACGACATTTGCAATGCGTTTTGAGTTACTCCCCATAAGTAATATTTTAACCGAGTTACATATGTATATTTTATCAGAGTGTTTTTCATACAGTTTCCTTCCTTAGTTGTATGAACGACATTTATAATATTTTTACAGAGTAACTTCCCTTAATTTCTTGAAAAACATTTAGTTACCAAACAATTCTTGCAGAATTTTCACAGAATTTTCACAGAGGTACTTCATTTATTTCCTTAAACGAATAATGCAATATAAAAAATACTACCATCTTCAATAAGTAATAGGACGGCATTTGCAATAGTTCAGAGTTACTTCCCTTAGTTTCTTCAACGGTATTTGTAATGCATTAAGAGTTATTTTCCTTTTTCTAGAACCACATTTGTATATTTTAACAGAATTACATTCTTTTGTTACAAGGAAGACATTTTCCATATTTTCAGAATTACCTTTCTTATTTTTTTAAAAAAAACCCTCAACTTTTGCAATAATTTACAGAGATACTATTAATAATTATTTCCCCTAGTTCCAAGAGCAACATTTGCAATAATTTTGAAGAGTTACTTCTCTTAGTATAAAAAGTTTCATCCCTTCTACAACGGCTTTTCAATATATTATACAAAGTTAATACCCTCAGTTTAAAAATAAACACCCGCATTTTTAATGTTAACCGCGTTACTTCTTTGAGTGTTAAGAACGACATTTGCAATATTTTACAGAGTTACTTCACTTACTTTCTAGAACGACATTTTCCATTTTTATATATCTTTATACTATTATTTCTATATGTACTGCATGTTTATCATTTCCCTTATGTTAACTTCATGTATGAGATAATATCTTTCATTTCTCAGGTGCAGGGCCACCTCTAACAGGAACAAACGGAGGACCAATTACAAACATGGTTGGTGCAAAACCTAAAGTTGAGGAAAACACTCCAGTAGGTTCGGAAATTGGTCTTGTTGCTGTTGGAACAGGTAAAGGTGGATCTGTTAGTCCAAATTTAGTACTTCACAAAAATCCTGCCTTCAAAAGACAAGTTGCCCCAGCTGATGCTGGCGGTGGCTTTTCCATAGGTGGGAATGAAATAAATTCTGTACTAAATAAGATATCCTTACCGGACAAGGCGTTTATCCCGCAAAAGTCGGATAATGTTGTTGCTGATACACCGAAAGTGCAAAAACCTGTTGATATGAGTAGTTTCGTCCCACCTGAAATTGAAAGATCAGCAGAACCACAAGCAGTATCACAATTCCAATCTGTGAACAAACCTACATCTGAAGGAGTTGGCCACACAGCAAGTTCGGCCTTTAAAGACTCTTCCTCTCAAATCAGAGACAGTTCGCATGTACAGAGCCAGACAAGGAACATCCCATCTCGTGCTGTTTCAAATTTTAACCCCCTCCAAGGTGTTCGGGATACAAGTTTTCCAAATTGGGCCGCTGGCCTTCAAATGACCGATGGGGGAGCCTCTGTTAGTAACAAGGTTGCATCAGCTATTCAACAAATGAAAGCTGCTAATTCAGGCCAATCAAATGGACAAAATTCTATTCGAACAACTGCCTGGAGCAGTTCAGGTTCTGATTTAACAGGCGGAGTCGCTCTACCGGGCAGTGTGGCTGTAAGATTACCACAACAAAACCTGGCTATGGCTGTAACATTGCCACCACAGACCGAACAGGCTCAGCCAATTGTAGGATCCATATTCGGCAATTCTGTCGTCAAAACACCTAAGAAAATCTCACAGAAGTTTATTGAATCCAGTGGTCTGATGACGGAGCCCGAAGTTGATTTTATGACATCTTTCTTGAATCCAACTTATCCGAATACACCATCCAGGACGTTTAACCGAGGTCGGCAAAACGTGCAGATTGTGCCTTTAGGTTCTGATGTTTCGAAAGTAGAACAAAATTCAAACAACATGTTTATAGTTGGGCGAGGACAAGGCGGACCTTCTGAACCGACAGTTGATCAGTTTGGTGTTGCAGATATTTACAGGCGCAAGCAGCAATTAAATTCAAACCAATGGAATACGTTTATGAACTCTATTTCGGTGGGAGCAACGAACCGCAGGAACTCTCTACCCCCGTACCAAACTCAGAATGTCATTGGAACAAGCGAAACACGTCCACTAAATACAAGATCAGATCTCGTAGCAGCCAATCCCAAACCTGCCTTAGTTGTCGAACCTAAACCTGTTGTCACCAATAGACGACAGTTATTTAACACAGGTGTTGGCTCAAATGCTATTACCACATTGTTTGAGGCCCCTGGTAGGACCGGTCACAAATCTGTTTCAATTTCATTGTTTCCTTCTTCACGTTCAAGTAAAGCAACATCTAATGCAAATCGAAATGCAGTTACTGCCAAGGGATCACAATCGGTTTCAAGCAACGTGTTTTCACGGTCTGGAGGAGAACAAATGGCTACAAGAAATACGCTAGGCCTTAGGGACGAAACACAAGGTCAATTCGATCCGGTGGTGATGAGTACCTCTGATGTGCAAAGACAAATATTAAACAAGTTTGTAAGCCAACAGCCAACAGCAGCCAATTCAAATCAATTTGCTAAATCGTTGAAGCAAGGTCTTGATAGTGGAGCTAAAGGACTTTCTATTATGGACGAGGGATTTCAAGCAACTGGTACAAATCCAATTGTAGAACCTAAAAGGCAGTCTTTTGGGTTTAAAACAAACGAACAAGGTTTAAGGAATACTGGCTCGACAGCAGACCATTCAGATTTTAAACTAGGAAAATCTATAATGATTTCCGATGGCGTGATTCCAGATTTTGTAATGGATCCTAGCAAAGGAACGGTTACAGCCACAGACTTGAAAAATATGGCGTCAGGTGGTTTCCGACTAGGACAACCAGTTTCGATGAGAAAGAATACGGATAGCACCATGACTAATATAGGAACCAGTTCTAACCTAAAACCGCTCATTGAAACTAATATGAATTCAAATACACAAACGAACTTAGCGGACTTATCTAACCAAGGTGGGGCTTCAACCTCAATGTCAAATGCTTTTAACAACTTTCTTACCCAAACACAACATGGCCAAGGAAATGTTGTTCCTGGAGGACAAATGATTGAACCAACGAAGTTTACATCTGGCAACCGCCCAGCCGTGTTCGGTCCTGCGAACGGTGATGAACGAACTGCGTCAAGAGTCATTGCAAGAATTAACAAACCTGCAAAGGCTATGAGAATGGGTATTCTTGGGCCAGTTCACGAATGCCGTTATAGACCTGACCCGAGCAGCAAATATTTCTTTCTTCACAAGGACGGAAAAGTCGAACACAGACTCCGCTGCGCAATTGGTACTGCGTTTGACGAAATGACGTGTGAGTGCTCCATACGGGTGACTGACCACGGTAAGACAGATTTTGCACTTGCGTATGTAGTAGAGCTTTATGGCACCGATGTGAATCTGGATGTAATAGAGAAAGATATAGAGCTTTTAACAGTTTACGTTCTATACACGTATATGTCCAATTTGACTATTGTTATTGTAAGTGTAAATTAAGCAATTGTATCTGTCACAGATGACTGCCTAGAGGTTCATATGGATTTCAATAACGGAATGGTAGAGGACTCGTCAGTAAACAACTTACCTATCGGGAATGAGAATGTGGAGATTACCAATAGTTCTAGCCCCTTGGCCGGTATTGCGTTATTCGGGGGTGACGGAAAACTTACCATTTGGCGGTACCAGAACTACGACTTCAGGTAAATACCTCAATGTTCCATTTATTACGAATTAAAAGTCACGGAACGAGCCCGTGTCTTCTTGGTGTGAACAAAATATGTTAATTAATGCGCTTAGCGGATAGCCGGAATATGTGTATTGGAATATATTTCCTTGAGGAATATAAATCGCACATATGTTGAAAACCAATTTTATTATTGATATATCATTGCTTTTATTGTCATTGATAACACGGTTTTGTAAATAATAGGTTATGTTTAGTTGACCCAATTTACGTATATGTAAGCGGTTTTGGGGGCATTTTCTGAAAATTGTTAAATAAAGTTTCGCATCATCTGCATCATTCCCTTTACTAATGGTAAAAACTCTAGACTTTATAATGTACACGTCTTACCAAGTTCTTCGCTCGATAAACATGTATCGAGTGTAACTTGATTCTCTTATATGAGTCATAACCGCAAGTAAAAATGAGCAAGAATGAACAAGAACCGGTACATCAATAGAGGTAGTTCGTAAATTTTTGAATTATATCATTAATTAAATGTAGTGTTTTAGCTTGTATTTATTGATCGAAGTCTAAATTGATTGCCAGTGAAGTGATTTATTGCAAACATAATTATGATTCTTAAGAGTTAAGTCATTACGTTTAACTGCTAAATTAAATTACTGCGCGATCTACTTGCAGCGGTCTCAAACAGTACCGTTTTCTGGAAACGTAAACCGTCCATTTACACCCGAGGTTGTTTTCGATAAAATGGCCGAGTAGTTCCGAATGAAACATTGTTATCGTGTTTTTTTTTCTAAATCTCGTTGTACCTTTCAAAATCACAATGGAATTTGTACTGATGTTTGTTTTTGCTTGTTCGCAAACGAATGAAACCACTTTTCCGTAACGATTGATAAAAGTGATTCACAGTGATGATTACTGCACCAACAATGCCAACAGCAGTGTCACAAACTGCTGTAGACCGGTTACTTTGTTCGAGACATTTAGATTCGAGTCCCTGATCTTGGTTAGTAAAGTCATGAATGTGAGAAACAGGGAGACGCTGTAGGATATTCTCTCGCCACTTTGTAATGGTACCTCGAAACTTAGTACATTCACGAAATAAATTATGAACGCGGGAATGATCATATTCATTATAATTATATGATAATTCTTTCTTATTAATAATATACACACTTACAAATAACTAACATCTGTGTGATAACCATTTTGATGAATCGATGAATCATGTATGGTCAATGGAATTTTTAGTGCTTCACCTTTTGCATTCAGCTCTGAAAGGACTGAAATATTAATTGACCTTGTTCGAGCCAGCACAAGGCGTGTCATTTCCTCTGACATAAAGGTGTTAAATCGTTTTTAATCTTCGAATGAGTGGCATTGTACTCCGTATAGATTAAACCAAAAACAACTTACATAAAATCGCCACTAGTATTATAAGTAGAAGCACATTCCTATTCAGAGGAGTTTGTTACGACAGTTTTCCGTTTTCAATTCGTTCATTTTAAACCATTGTCTCCTGATTGTTTTAATCATTCGGAACTCCTCGGCCATTTTCTACGAAACAACCTCGGGTGTATATGGACGGTTTTTACAATGTCAGAAATCGATACACTTTAACAACGCTGCAAGTAGATCGCGAAGTAATTTCAATTTAGCAACTTAACTTAATGACTTAACTCGTGGGACTCTTAATTACGTTTGCAATAATAAACCTTACTGGCAATTTAAAATCAGATCTACAAATACAAGCTAAAACACTACATTTGATTATATAAAATTTAACTAACTACTTCTACTGATGTCCCGACATATTTCCGTCAGGTTGTTTTCGTAGAAAAATGGCCGAGGAGTTCCGAATGCGACGGCGAGACGTGGGTAAAGATGATGGAAGAAACAACCACAAAATAAGAATAAACAATAGCAATTACAGTGCGTGTGAGAATGATTGTCAAACGCTCTTTACAAGATAAAGATTTATCTAGGTTTGTTTAAGTCGAAGCCCAACAGGCAATTAAGCCTAACCTTATCGAAGCTATTTAGGCCTAGCTGAAGCGCTGGTACGTCAACAGTCCGCATAAGAAATTCTGATCATATCATTTTTGTTCACGTGTTCGAATGCAGTCGCTGGTGGCTGATGACCCAACGCCACAACATACTAAATACTAAATGTCCTTTGCAGGGATCACATCATGCTGAAGGTACAGTTCAGGCCGGGTCCAGGCGGGGACCGGGTGCAGTCTCTGATATCCAACTGCGGGAAAGATGCTCCCTCCGTGGCCATCTTGTACGACGGTCAGCTGCAGGAGGTGGTCCTGGTGCTGCAAACGGACAACGACACTCTGAAAGAATTGAGATTTGTCATTAATGTGAGTATGGGTCTGAAACAAATGGCATGTTAAGACAGTCCTATTAAGGTAAAACATGTTGTCCTAACTTATTCACTCTAGTATTGTATTCGTAACTTTAAGTGATTTGTTTCGGTGGAATTTACTGACTTCTAAAGGCTGTTTCCCCTTGCGAAAAAAATACTAAGTTTATGCATAGAAAGGCAATGAATTTCTTGAAATATAAGGACAATCTTGACAAGACCAGCTCTTTCACAGCATAATGTACGCATAAAAAGGTGAACACATATATAAATTGCCATTATATTAGCTATTGAGGGTGAAACTTATATTTTTCCCAAAGACAACTTTTTTCCCAATTGGCAAGGCACAGGCGGTGAAAAATAATTAAAAAAAAATCACTGACTTTAAACAGTGTTTATAAAGTTGTAAACACATTATAGAGATTCTTATTTCGTGACTTAAAGTAAAAATGATCATTTGCTTGAATAAGAATGTATGCTACAGCAGATTTAGTACCTTATTAACACATTTCGCCAAATCAAAGTGCTGCAGGCACTTTAGACGAGATTTACTCAGAGATAATGGTATTATTAAAAAAAAACCTCCATATTAATAACTGATTAAGCACAATGGAAAACAATGTAAAAATTTACCAAAGGACACTTAATCTAAGATATAGACACAATATTATCCAATGTTAGTAATTGAATAGCAATATTTTTTCTTTCGGTGAAAAAATCATGTTATTTTTACTGCTGTTATTTCACTGCATTGTATCTGTTAATATATTTCCTTCGAGGGGCTTATTTCTTTTTGGGGTTATTTCCTTGTGATGAAAATGAGGCATTTCGAAACAAAATAAACCTTGAAGGAAACTCGTAAAGATATAGGCATTTTTTAATCACACGGGTTAATATATGACTTTTTTACTACCAAAATAGTTTTGGCAGGTTGAGCGCCATAAATCCTGAATATTTAATGAAACTGCACTTAAATTCATCCTAAATATTTGATATAACTGCACTTGAATTTAACTGAATATTTAATATAATTGCACTTGAATCAAAGGTTTTATGACGATGAATTATAATTGAAAGAGGTAGAACTATTGAATACTCTTCAGCAAGCGTAAGCTGTAGACGGTCAAACATTATTTTACAGGCATGATTGGTGCATATGTTGTCAATTTAAATTGAAGACACTGGCACCGGATTTTCAAACTGATTTTTGTTTTAAATAAAACAAATAAATATTTTTGCATAAATATAATATATAATATAATATTCTAACTATATATAGACAATACAAATTGCATATTTATGGAAAAAAAGATGTGTTTTTTTTTCAATAAATTTTCACATTTCTGGCATTGTAATTTTTAGTTTGAAATTATAAGATATTTTTTATTTTTAAAAATTAATAACGTGAGTTTGACAATCCGATGTCAGTGATTGAAGTCTAACGAAAGGAACGACGCTTTGTTCATTGAAAAATCGAAAATTGAAACTTGCTTTAGACGTTCAGTACAAATGTATATATTTCGACTGTAAATATAACGGCATCGTCGGCTATGCTTCGTTGTGTACCGTGGACAATTTGGCTACGAAAATAATCTCGTAATCATAAAGAGGCAGTTTCTTTGGTACCGCAAAGTACCAAATGCTTTACTGTTGAAAAAATTTCTGGCGTTTGTCGAAGTTGAACCGGTTCCGCCTTCTCAGTACAATAATAGTTGGCAGTAGTCAAGACCACACGGCCACGGAGGCTACTGACAATGTATCGTTATTTAACAATAGTTGAGTGTAACATGCGAATTAATTGAAAAAAGAGTTGTCTCTCCCGCCTCATGCATATTCATTAAAACGAGATTTTGTCAGTCAATTGTCAAACAGTATGTATGAAGTGTAACAGAAGAAAGTACCGTGGTTGCCGACGATGATATAACGGGGGAAGGTAAGAACATTATTTACAGGTCCGTAATGCAGAAAGGCTTCTTCACATAAATTGTCTTAAGATGCTTCTGTCATATGGCACCTGGAAGCATCTGTTTATGAGTTGCTAATTTCAATTTTAGCCTAACGAGTGGAATGACGTAACATATATCTACGACGGTCAGGAGTTTATCGGTATCGTTAATGGCGTACGGCGATACGTGTCACGCCAGGACCCTCATCTGCTGGGCATTATCGGCGGCGAAATCAAGTCAGTCAAAACAAAAGGTAGCGTAGCTCTTTCCTTGGTGATACCTATAATTCATGAATACAATGTGAATGGTCAACAGAAAAGAGTAATATTCAAAACTGTTTAACGCAGTTTAATGTAAGAGGTTATTAGTGTGTGTATACCACGTGATAAATTACGTCATAAATGCTACGTCGGAAGGCAATGTTTTGCTTCAAATGAACACTTAAAACAAAGATAACTTTATTATTAATTTACAATATGAAATGAAACATTGCGCCTTCGGTTAATTGCTTGAGTTTGATTATGATTTTAGATTCTTAAACACTTTTTTTCACAAAACCGCCTCCTGGTAGTACTTTCAAAACATTATTTGGAAACAGGTTTGTCTAAGTGTCTGAGGAAACTACTCACCTAATCAAACTCCAGTAATATTAGAAAGGCGGGACTATTTAAGCGGCATAGACTGCCATTTGTTTTATTTAAAATGGTAAAGAAGAAGAAAAGTTATCTTTGTTTTAAGTCATCAGTCAGCAAAATGTTATATATTTTACTAAAGAAGCATAAAGCATGGGTGTATATTAACCTGAGTTGTTCGTGGCTTATAGAGGCACTTTTGTCTTAAATAACGATTTTGTCTTGCATACCGGACGTGTGCTTCCGGTCATGTGACCAGTGCTGGAAAACCCCGTCTTACTCCCCCCATTTAAGATGAGTCACCCGCAACAACGCGTCTCTTTTTATTGATTTTATTGTATGGTTTATGAAAAGTATATTATGTCATTTCAATAAAGCGCAATCAAATATATATGTATACAAGATTTTTAATTAAAAATAAATAATCGTAAAAATGCAATTTTTAGAGGAGCTATGTGACGTCAATAGTGCTTTACAATTACTGCGCTTTATGACGTCAGAAAACAACGTCGCGCGCACTTTTTGGTGAAATGTACAAAAGTACGTTTTCTACGTCAATTTTCCACAAATTTATAGTGTATTATATATGCAAGAAAACATATCAATCATGTTTTTCCGATCTGGATAAAAAAATTCCGACCCTCGGGCACGCTGCGTGCTGGTAACTCGGCAAGCCTCGTTACCGGCGTACGTGCGTGCCCTCGGGTCGGATTTTTCTATCCGTACCGGAAACACATGAAATATACTTATAGTCTCTCAAACGAAGTAAACGTAATTTATGAAATGTTATGGTATCATCGAGGTTTTAATTTGTGTTTCATTATACCTTTATGAACGAACTCTTTTCTAAAAAAACATGCAAAAAGCCTGTGTGTATGCATGTACAGTATATGTTTTTGTTTTCAAGGTATAATTGAAATCCGACACGCCCCACTCATCCTTGGTCAGTGCCCGTTGTTCGGAAACTACATAGGAGCCATGGTCGATGTACGTATTCTTAAGTTTTATTCGTTGTTGTTTGCATTAATGTTCAATAGTTTGTACTTGAACGCTACAGGCTTTGCAACAAACAGGAATTACTATTTTATGGAATACCTTCAAGAAATGAAAATAACTATTTCCTGGAAAAAATGCAATGATGAAATTATTTTCGCAGACAAAGGGCCGATTGTTAAAAACTTTGTTAAAGTTAACAACGTTGTTAACATCATTGTTGTTAACTTTCAAATCGAAGCCGCTCTGGCAGTTTAATGAGTACTCATGTTATCTGCTGTATTTCTAACAAAATTTGAGACAAATGTTTCAGCTGTACTCGATTATATTTAAATATGTCAGCACATAATCCAATATCTTTCGTTCAAAAGTTAAAACGATATTGGTAATCACGCTGTTATCTTTTAACAAAATTCTGAACAATCGGTCCATTGATTCAACATTAGAACAATCCAAAAAATAGATACGTCGTAAGCAGAAACTACTTGGGCTGTATTCAATAAACAACTTAGATTGACTTAAAACTAAGATTAGAAACTCAGTGTTCTGATTGGCCTGTATATTTAGCTGTCCAATAGGCTGAATCACTGTGGGATGTCTTAGGATAAGGATAAGATCAATATTTAATACTGGCCCAGAAAGAAATACCTCAATGGCAATTTCAATTTAAAACCTCTTCTTTGTCACCAATAATTGATGTTATGGGCTTAAGCATCGGTGTGAGCTGAAGTCTACCTGCAGGAATCACTTAAAGCAGCACTCTCACAGATTTACCGTTTGGACAACTGTTTTATTTTTTTGTCATGGAATGAGCATGTTTTTGCGTAAACCAGTGATTTGAGACTGCTGACCAAAGATCAGAGAGCAGATTTTTATTTTTCCGTTCAAAAAATAATGTTTTAGGGCTTAAGGTGTTACTAACTGTTTAAGAAAATGCATAAAACATCAAATTGTGAACTTAAACATGAAGATCTGCGATCAGATCTTTTGTCAGCAGTCTTTTGTCGCTGGTTTTCAGATATTTACGCAAAAAACTGCTCATTCCAATACAAAAAAAATAAACTTGTAAAATCTATAAATCTGTGAGAGTGCAGTTTTAAAGCCACTGGTTGCTAAATCACATGTCATTGTTGTAAACAGTTGTAATTCTAATACTTATTTGTCAGAGACATGGAAATACACACATTTTATACAAAATATTGGCGGAGGTCTTGACTTTCATTATTCTACGTCTCCCTATATCAATCAGTTACGTTACAATTATGCAAATATAGTGATTTCTGATCTTTATGTAATGTTAATATGTTATTAATCAGTTTAATAGTTGCATACAATTATAATGATTTATTAACCTGTTGTAACCTCATACGCTGTATTGATAATGTTTAGCCATGCACGTGTAAAGGATTTAGCTACGCTGCATATATAATTTCATTATAAAACATTTAACCGATATTTACAAGATGCAAAACAGTTTTCAAAAACACATTTCTTTGATACCTAATAAATTAGCAAAAACATATAATGAGGCTTGTAATTTAAGTATTGTACAATTGATAAATGGGACAAGTGCACTGGTAATGGATTTTCAAACTCAATCATTTTTGTTTTGTAAATTCTAAAAAAAATATGGAAATCCAGTGCCAGCGGACATGTGTGAGGTTACTGTGATACAAACTAGTTTAAGCTCCATTATGCTTGTTCAACCTAACCCCTGTTACACTGACCGCTTCAAGACGAAAATCCCATCATTTATCGTTAAAGTGACACTCTTATTCAAATTCAATACACATGTATAAGAAACATTAATTTTTGAATGATAAACCTTTAACTTCTAACTAAATAATGCATTTATGGATATATCATATACTGATAACAAGATCATTATAGGATTGGTGAGTGCTAAAATATTTACTGTAATATACTATCGTCCCATAAGGTAAAAATACCGTGTTTTCTGCACCTTTCTTTCAAATTATTTATTTATTCATCTATTTTGGTATATAAAAACGCATTTTAAAGCTATTTTGATGCTTGTGTGGTCTTTCTGTATTTGTGCTTGCGGTGTATATACGATTTTTGTCTCTAGTTCATTGTCATTTTGGCCCTTGCCAAGAGCGTCTTACTCGGATTGTCATTTTGGCCCTTGCCAAGAGCCTCTTACTCGGATTGTCATTTTGGCCCTTGCCAAGAGCCTCTTACTCGGATTGTTATTTTGGCCCTTGCCAAGAGCCTCTTACTCGGATTGTCATTTTGGCCCTTGCCAAGAGCCTCTTACTCGGATTGTCATTTTGGCCCTTGCCAAGAGCCTCTTACTCGGATTGTTATTTTTTAGACTACTGGGCTTGTCCCGGTAGTTTTCATTGTAATAATGTTTACGTTTGTATTCATTTTGAGTGGTCTAAACTCTGTGCCAACTAACATGGTCCTCATTTTTAGCTTAGATTGCTAGAGATGATTGTAATTTCCATTATATTATTTGAATACACATGTTCGAATATATGTGATGCCGATATAAAAGAACTTGGAGTAAATTCTTATTAAATGGTATATAACTAAATTATAGATGAAAGCTGAACTCTCACGCATTGAACGTTTTGACAACTTTTTTATTGTTTGTCTTGGAACGAGCCAATTTATGCGAAAATGCTAGAAACCAGTGATAAAAGACTGCTGAAAAAGATCAGATCGCAGATTTAAGTTTAAAAATTGATGTTTTATGCATTTTTCTTAAACAGTTAGTAACGCTTTTAGCCATAAAACATTAATTTTCAAACAAAAATATGATAATCTGAGATCTGATCTTTTATCAGCAGTCTTATATCACTGGTTTGCAGATATTTACGTAAACAATTGGCTCTTTCCAAGACAGAAAATAAAACAGTTGTCTAAACGGTATATCTGTGAGAGAGCAGATTTAAATATCAGATATTAATATTTAGGTTATTGTATAAGGCTAAATGATATATGTACAGTTATCTCTTGGCTAGTCTTCAAATAACAGCAATTTCATTGGTCAACAATAATCATTCGATAACTATTAACCAATCAAAAAACATGCAACCAAAGTAAAATAAATAACAAAAGTGTATACAATTGTCCGATGTAGTTTTTTATATGACGGCGTAACGGAATTGTTATACATCATTTACGTTAGGTGAACTGTATACATTATTAAAAGTAACTAAGTCATAGCATGCAGTAAAAACCGGAATTAAAATGCAAACCACCAATAAAAGTCCGCCCTATACCAATAACTGTCGGAAAGAACCGACATGTCGCTCCGTTTTTTATTTACATATTGATTGTTCATAGAAACACATTAAGTTAACTAGTTTATGTTTCCTTCATGATTTCAAACAAAGTTTTTGACATGTTGATCTTGTTTATTGCATATCTTATGCTATTTGGAATAGCATTTCATTTAATGAATGGTCGATCATAGATCATAAGCCGGGGATATTGGATGTTGACAGTACTAAACATACAGCTGGCTTTAATAAACAGTCAAACCTTAGCTGCTGTTTTCATACCTTATTATGAATGTATGTTATGCCCCTGAAAGATTGTATCGTCCTTTATCAGTGTGTGTATACCACGTGATACATTACGTCATATATGCTTCGTCAGAAGGCAATATTTTGCTTAAAAATCAATGATAACTTTTCTTTTACTACACCATTTTAAATGAAACAAAGGGCAGTCTATGCCACTTAAAGAACCCCGCCTCCGTTTTATTACCGAAGTTTGATAAGGTGATTAGTTTCATCAAACACTTCGACAAAGCTGTTTCCAAAATATTGTTTTGACAGTGCTCCGTCAGACGGCCGTATTGTGAAAAGGTTTGTCGAAGTGTTTTAAGAAACTAAACTCTCAATCAAACTGAGGGAAAAGACCGAAGGCGGGGCTCCGTAAGCAGCGTAGACTGCGCTATGTTCCATTTATCACGTGGTATACTGTATATCACACTGTTTATAGATTAACGTAAATATCGAAATGACAGAGAAGAAAATTAAAAAAAGATCAACTCTCGTACAAACAATGTTATACCAATTAAATTTTAATTATAAACAGTAACGGCTGGCGGTGCGCTTAACAATGAAATAGGCGCTCAAAACAGCGCCACCTATCACCTAAGACTTATGGCGAAAGCTTGACGTCAGAGAGCGCTTAATAATGATCGTATTTATGTCTAAATACTTACATTTTACCAATATCCTGTTAAAAGACAAAACACACATTTTACCAATATCCTGTTAAAAGACAAAACACACACACAAAAACGTTCAACAAATATATAAAAAGATCGGCATTTGTAAAGGTGGGTCACCGTCCTTGCATTGTCAGTGAAGGCTCTGTGAAAAATAACAGATAAACCACTTTAAAGCTGCACTCTCACAGATTGAACGCTTTGACAACTTTTTATTTATTTATTTTTATCTTGGCCCCAGCCATTTTTTTGCAAAAATGCATGGAAACCAGTAAAATACTTAAGACTGTTGACAAAAAAATCAGATCGCAGTTTTTTTTTATAATTATGATAAAAAATGATGTTTTATGCATTTTTCATAAAACGCAAGTAACGCTTTTAGCCATAAATCATTTATTTTCGAACGTAAATATGAAAAACTGCGATCAAATCGTTCGTCAGCAGTCTTATATTACTGGTTTTGAGATATATACGCAATATAAGACAAAAAATAAATAAAGTTGTTAAAACGGTCAATCTGTGAGAGTGCAGCTTTAAAACTGGAAGTTAACAGCTTTAACATCGTAAGTAACGTACAGCAAGTGAATAAGTGAAACTCATAAATCGAGTTTCATCATAACATATACTTTTGAATTTTTAAGGGGGGTCTTGCAACTGTCATTGTTGCCATATATAAGTTAATCGTGCCTTCGAAGGACTTGCCTTCTGTAAACATACATTGTTAAAGTGCAGTAACTCATAGTTATTTTATGCTAGATAATTGGTAGGAGTGACCCCTTTGATAAATCTAAAGTAAAAAAAATATATTTTAGGTTAAATGTCACTTAATTTTGTACAGGTCAAAAATGACACCAAAGCAGGAGCTCATTCCCACCAAATCACTGTGCAAAATATAGCGATGTATACCTGAATATTCGTGAATGTTTTTGACAAGTCAAAACCATTTGCTACTTTTCGCGTTTAAAGATGCACTCTTTCTCCCAAATAAGATTTACCACAATTAAAACAACTGTTTTAGTATACCAAAAAGGATGAATAAATGACATAAACAATGGTTCAGGTAAAGGGTACCGAGTTTAATTTGAAATAAAGATGCAGAAAGCATGGATTTTCTACCTTATAAGACGAAAGTAGATCACAGTAAATCTTTTAGCACTCATCAGTCATTTAATATTGAACATCTGACTTCTTTTAATACAACGAGATTCATGAAACTTATTATTTAATAATTATTTTCTAATTATTATGTTTTGTTTGTTTTCAGATCCAGGTTTACACATGCATCCCGCGAGACTTCCGACTGGAATAAGGGATTATATTAGTACTATCATATTTTGACACAAAGCTTCAAATGTCTCATGTTTATGTACCACTATAACAGATGTCTATGTATACCAAACACTGCAGTATGATACGCTTGACATGCCCCCCCCCCATTTAAAAAAATAAAATAAATAAATAATCGAATACATGTATGATGGTGACGGATAAGAAGAGAGGTTTCGCGAAGTCCTTTCAATATAGGGTGGTATTCGATATTCAAATTAATTTAACCTTATGGGCATACATCATTGACTTCATTCACAATGATGGTCAGTTATTTATAACCAGTTGTCCGATTAGCTACATCGTTCTTAGATCCTATTAAGACTAATATTGAATACCAGCCGAGGGGTGGTATTCGATATCAACTTATGTCAATCTTATCATTGACTTTATTCATTGCATAGGTCCGTTATTTATATCACCCTATCCGATTAGCTACATCGTTCTTAGATCCGATTAAGACCAATATTGAATACCAGCCCTAGCTTTTTGACTCTTCATTCAAATATTGCTCTTACATTACACTCGCCTCTCCTTACTAATTGCATACCATAGACCGCTAATTTAAAGCATTTCATTTTTTATTTGATTGAATATATACATGCGCTCACATATGGGAACGCTAACAAGAAGGAGGAGCTCAGCCACGACATAAATACCGTGCTGTTCAACACTTTTATCGCACTCTATTTAGTGAACTTTGTCCTCGACGACATGGTACATATAACGCTATTCGGTGCTACCCGGCCATTTTTATCGAAAACAACCTCGGGTGTATGCCGGTACATCAGTAGAAGTAGTTCGTAAAATTTTAAATGATATTATTAATGAAATGTAGTGCTTTAGCTTGTATTAAGATTCCCAAGAGTTAAGTCATTAAGTTAAATTGCTAAATTGAAATTACTACGCGATCTACTTGCAGTGTAGTTAAAGTGTACCGATTTCTGACATTGTAAACCGCCAATATGCATCAGAGGTTGTTTTCGTAGAAAATGGCCGAGGAGTTCCGAATGCCACAACCCTTATGACGCGGTCGTGTATAATTTCAATGACTCGGGTTTTTATTACCGTATATATTACTATATGTTGTATACTTTAACTGTGTTGTCATGAGAACATGAGCGAGTATCAGTATTGTATCTTTATATACTGTGCGCTGTCGTAATGTCAAGTGTAAATATTTAAATAGACTTGTATTATATTAAATGATTCTACATTTGAACAACATTTTTTTTTATTTCATCCTTACTTCGTGGTGTGCAATAAGATTCTTACCAGCAAAATGCCGGAAACAGCATTCTAGCACACCGGGCCCAAATTTCTCGAAACTTCTTAAGTCCCTTATAATAGGATTAAGCTAATCTCACTATGTTTGTTTTTCAATAATATTTATTTTTTTAAGAGTTTTAAAACTTAAGATAGGAATGATCTTTATGACAATCACAATAAACCATTTTTCAATTATCAAAAATCAATTTAAGTATATATCCTGGCTAATTGAAATAAGCTACTTAAGCCTGTTAAGCTTAAGAAGTTTCGAGAAATTGAGGCCATACTGTCATTTCCGGTGAATTAATTCGTGCTGGAAAATTCCATCTGGCACACCCAATGCCAGATGAGCAGTTGCGTGCCTAGGCATACGCACGTACGCACATGCGTACACTTGGTTTGAAAAATCGAAAAATTAAAAGCCCCCAAAACGTATTAAAAACTGATGCCTTACCCGGGTAACCTTATCGTTCGCAATGTGATGAAGACTGTTCAAAAAGTAGCATTTTGCTTCAATTACTCTGCAAAGCGGCTACTTCGATACTTGAATGCTCTTGAAAACGACGCCGAAAATCGCGAGGCAATGGAACGTAGGACAAAACTTCAGTCATTGTGCGAAACGAGGTGGGCGGCAAGATCTAATGCCCTACACACATTCAGGTGCTCAGTCACAACTGTCGTCAATACACTCGAAGATATCAGCTTGAAACATGGTGATACAAAGGCCGGACCATTTAAACTTGCAATAACCCAGTTTGGATTTATTGCAAGTCTTGTTTGTGATGAATTCATACTGGCACAGTTGGTTCCACTCTCACAGATGATTCAAAACAAAAAAAATGTGACTTGGTGGAGGCAGCAAAGGAAGCGAAAATCGTATGTCAGCTGGTATCCCAGCAATGAAACGTCGAAGCTGTATTTAACGTGTTTTATGGGAAAGCGGTGATAATGGCTGCAGCGGTAGATGTTCAACCTACGAAGCCAAGAACAGCGGGGCGACAACAGCATCGCCAAAATGCACCGGCTGAATCGTTCTCAGACTACTGGAGGCGCAACATGTTTCTTCCGTTTCTCGACCACCTTACAACTGAACTCTCTGACAGGGTTCTGAATGCCCAGTTCCTAATTCCAAGCAATCTTGAACACCTAACTAATAAATACTTATATTGTGATGATCTGTTCAAACAGTAAGCTCTAAAGGGAGGCGAACGCGAACACATGACACGTGGTAGGTAAATAGAAGGACCATTAAAACATGCACCAAAAATGTGTTTACAATAGTGTTTTTTTTATTTACAATCAACACAAACGTGTTTTAGTATAGACAAAAAACCTCTCCACTTCCATTTCACTCTGAAAAAAGTCGTCTGTCACGCCATTTACTACATTACGTCATAAATGCTAAGTCGATGGGCAACATTTTGCTCGGAATGAAGACTTAAAACCTAGATTATTTCACTATTTGTTCACCATTTCAAATGAAACATAGCGAAGTCTACGCCGCTTACGGATCCCCGTCTACAGGTTTTAACCAGAAATTGATTGAGAGTCTAGTTTCTTAAACAGACATGTATATAGCCATCGTAAGAAATGAAATCATCAGTGCTGATATTGTGCTGAAGTTGTGTCAGACCAATCAGCACAGCAGTGCTCGCTATTACATAAGCCATAAAAATCATAACAAGAAGCGCGGCGTAGCAATATCTAATCGATAAAATCTTTCTAGATCCCAAACAGACATTCTTGATAGAATTCTGCTGTCTAAATTCAGTCATGACTGTTCATTAAGTTAATTTGGGACGGCGAAACACGTGATTCAATAACACACCCATAGAAAATGAGGTGCGAAAAGACGTATCACAACTCCAAATGGTACTCCTTAATTATGTACACTATTTATATGACAGAATGAAAGGACGTACATAATCAGTTTGTGTATACATTGTACCACGTGATACATTGCGTCATAAATGCTTCGTCGGAAGGCAATAATTTGCTTTCAATGCAGACTTTAAAAAAAGATAACTCGACTATTTATTCATCATATGAAACTTAACATGGCGCAGTCTATGCCGCTTACATAACTCCGGTAATAAAACGAAGGCGGCATTTGAAGCGGCATAGACTGCCCTTTGTTTCGTTTCAAATAATGAAGCAAAAGAAGAGTTATCTTTGTTTTAAGTTATCATTCGAAGCAAAATGTTGCCTTCCAACGTAGCACCAATGACGTTATTCATCACGTGGTAAACACACACTGATAATAGAGCTGACTGTTATGCAATTCAAGGAACAAACATACTTGCTACCTACATATGATCAATACAATTAAAAACTGGCACTCGCATCAGAGTGTATGTTTTTAGTGAAAGAGCTGTATAATGACATCACGATTATCAATTGGTAATTAAGCTTGACCTTTTTCGGTTACTTCCAGTGAGCAAGAGTCATATAAGGCCAAACAATATTCTGGTAACCCGTCCGAGCCTATTTTTTCCTTGTCAACCCTAGTCTCGGATCCATTGCGATCCGGAGAATAAACACTCATTCCTGATCTGTATTACCGAGACGCTGTGTCAACAGGGAAAACAAAATGGCGGCACCCATACTGTCAGTGGACGTCAGAAAATGTCCGCATTTCGCGGGCATAAAATGCCAGAGATCTTTTCTCAATAGCATTAAAAAATTTGGCTAATATCTCACTCTGTCCCTATCCCTGCTCCGATAAAAGACAAAAGTAGTTCAATGTCTGCTAAGCCTATGCGATAATTAGTCGAAGGAAAGATAATGATTTCAGACATTTAGCAATGCTGTTTTCGGCCTTTTGTGAATTATGAAACGCTTAGATAATAGATAGTTGACCCGATGCAACAGAATTATGCATGATCCTGTTTTATTTACATATTTAAAAAGAACGCTGTTTACACACAAAGCACATATTACATGACGTGGTATGACAATACATTATATACATTTAATAATAAGAATGTTAAATAGATAATTTTAATGTATGCAATCAACACAGTAGCATATCTAACAAAACAACAAGAACACAGTATTAGAAGAAAAAATATGAACCACTCGCATGTGGCGTAATTTTTTGTTTTTCTACCATTTGTGTTATCAAAATCAAATTCAAGTATGTAAATTGGCTTATTGAAACAGGCTTCTTAAGCCTGTTAACCTTAAGAAGTTTCGAGAAAATTGAGGCCCGCTGTTTGGTGTGAAACATATTAGAATATGAATGCATGGTTTTGTTAAATATACTACTGAAGTAGCGGACAGTGATAGAGATAACAATCCCCATTCTAGATACTATTCGTCAAATTGCTTCTAAACTATTACTGAAACGTTTCTGACTAACTATGGTTGCGGCGCTTGACTTTCGTTTGTAGATATAACTGTCGATAAATATCATTTGTAGAGATCAATATTACTTTCCTTGTCAATATAACTTTGATTGGATACATCTATGACCTAGATTGTCACACAATAATTGAGTCTATTCTACACAATCATGTCCCCAGACTTGTATATACCTTCTCCAATTTCAAGGTATGTTACACTTTACCAGATATATATCATTTGTAGAGATCAATATTACTTTCCTTGTCAATATAACTTTGATTGGAAACATCTATGACCGAGATTGTCACACAATAATTGAGTCTATTCTTCGCCATCATGTCTCCAGACTTGTATATACCTTTGATTTTCTTCACACACTTCCGTTTCGTCCCTGTCAGCTCCTTTGCATTTAATGTTTGCACAGCTGATTAACAATTCTTTCCATTTCGGCGAGTATCAGGATGAACAAGGGCTAACAAGATCTCTGATCAAATTGCGCTCAAATTTTAAATACCCATTGCAAATTCTGAGCAAAGCAACAGTTCCCGATAGCCTACCAATCATGAGGAGAGTATCGCTATTGAACGAAACCATACATCTCGGTTCTTTTAGTTCTAGAACATCGTCCCTCTGTTTCCATAACAACAACGTCTCTAAATTGTTTTCGGTATTCACGGTATATACCGAAACGTATCGTTCACTAACGTCGCTTATAACGACTGTAAACGAATGCGTCTCACTGAGTAACGATATGCACTTTACATAAGCCGGTCTGTCAAATGTTCCATAGCCTATTGTGTGATTCGCATCCGAAGAAATTCTTTGCCGGGTCGGTAACACCTCCTCCTTCTCCTCATACTTACATATGAGTGCTGCAATTCCGTTGGTAACAGGGTAGAACGTAACAATCAAGTATCCATCCATGTAATCAAGGTCATAGCATTCTCCTGGTTCGGAGAATGTATGCATTTTATGCATATTTAATCTACGGTCAGATACTTTGTATGTAAATATTTTGCTTTCTTCTGGAATCGTGACTGCCACGCAATCACCAGCAATGGCCACGACGGAGCGGGGTTGTTTTGGTAAAGTGACATGGTCAATAATTTTATTTTTGTCTATATCAAACAGTTTTAAACACTTCTGTGGATGATCACAAACAACTAACAAGTCTTCGTCAGATATTAAGCACATTCCCGAAATATACCAGTCATCTTCCTCAAGCAGATCATCCTCATGTAATTCCTCCATACGAAGTTTCGAGTCAAGTCTTCTATTACTTCTAAACGTCGCCATATTTAACTATAATTTTGTGGTATAAGTATTTTGTTCACGAGTCATATTCATAAATGTAGCAAAAACTTACTGACATATAGTATATAAGTATTAAGATAAAAGGTTTGCATAATGGTATAAATTTCACCGATAGATATATGAGTCGATATATTTTGTAGGTAACTTGAACTGACCCTCCTCAGTTTACATTCTACATGCTTGTTTTCACAACGCACTTAAATCTATAAAGCTAGAACTACAAAATCATCAAATAGCTATATTATTTATATCGATTCATATTGTTTGTTATTATTGGATGTTCTGTATCTATATTGAAAGTTAAGTTTAATATCGGTACCCGTTCCGACTTTTAGTTTCACTTCCGTTTTTGTCAAATGGTACTTACTAAAAGACAACGTTTTTCTACGAACTTTCTTTGATTATTGCAAAATTCGTCATTCTAGCCCATTTACAGTGTAAGTTTCTATCATATTGTTGTCAAATGACTCATCAAGATTATATTTCACATTATGTGCCTAATATTGCATTCTGTTAAGGGAAGTTACGCTCAATTTTCAAGTAAAATAACTAGGGCTCTACAGGATGGACCAGAAGCTCCCAGAGAAGGAACCGATTACTGTTCATCTCATTTGGAAGCAGAACGTTGTTTGATGTCGCGTGTTATAAAACTAACACTTAAAGCTATGGAGGTCTATTGTGAACGAGTGGAACATTACTACGCCCAGCTCAACCAGCTTTGGGCTGAATTTCAAGACAGTGTAAACATTGACCTAATCCAGTTGAACTATAGTGATCTGTGCTCACATGAAAATAAAGTCAAAACTGTGCTTATAAGGTCAAACACTGCGCTCTCGGATTTCAATACGTATTTAATCAGGACATGTTCTGAAGAAAGTAACAGTGAAATGATTGCTCTTCAAAAGAAGTCCTCGGACGTTTAATCCAAGGTGGCCAGCCACTTGGAAAATGTACAAACACAAATTCAACAAATTACAAATGAATCAGATGCTAGATCCCACAAAAGTGAATATTTTAATGAAAATGTTTCTGCTCGAACCTCATCGACAAAGGCCAGTAGTGAAGTGGCCCGTAAATATCTAAAGCAGAGGCCGCAAAAGCAAAAGCTGTATTTGCCCATCAAGAAGCTGCTCTAAGAAAACAGCGCGCACAACTTGATGAGCAGCAGTTAATCGCTCAGGCAGCAACTGCGAGACAAAAAGCCGACGTCGAAACTGAACTGCTTTTGATTCATGAACAGAAGGAAGTAGCAGCAGCCGTTGCAGAGGCAAATACTTTCGGAATGCATTCGTGCTCGCCAACGCCTTCCATGACTCGACATGCACCAGTAGCACATCCAATGGATCGGGTTTTGGACTTTGTAAATCAAAATACTGAGGTCTCGCCTCCTTCATCTCTGCACGAACAGCAATTAAATGACCAGTCTTCACAACCAATTCAGTTGTCTCACCATAGAAGTTTAGACATGAATCATAGTCCAGCTCTCGAATCAAGAGACAGCAACAGGAACGAATACTGATGCCTGACCAGTTAATGGCACCATCTGGAATACATACTTCACAGCAGTTAGGGCAACAGCCTGAGCAACATGGATATCAGCCGCTTCACCTGTACAATCCCCATACACAGCAGATGCCGCCATATGCGCCAGTGAACCTGCAACCCAAACACGGACCCATGATCGAGCACCCACCAGTGCCGCAACAAACGAATTGTGTACCACATGGGCAACCATATATGCTGATACCACCGCACCCTCATGAAGTCGTTCCTCCTGGTAACGCGAATAACGTTAGCGAGTTTACTCAGTATCTTTTAAAGAAAGATCTGCTATTATCCAGATTGACCTATTTCAACGATAAACCAGAGAATTATTTGGTTTGGAAAACAAGTTTCAAGTCTATTATGAATGACCTTAAGGTGACACCATCTGAAGAACTAGACCTTATTGCAATGTGGCTGGGTAATGACTGGAGGCGGCATGCAATAAGTATTCGAGCAGCTAACACGCATGACCCGACACGTGGTTTAGAAAGAACATGGGAGAGGCTGGAGGAGCGGTACGGGTGCGCCGAAATGGTCGAGGACTCCTTGAATAAGAAACTTAGGGCATTTCCTATTCTTTCAAATAAGGAGAATCAGAAACTTTATGAACTGTCAGATATAGTGGCAGAGATAGAATCATTGAAGGAAAATCCAA
The DNA here is from genome assembly GCF_026914265.1 of Mya arenaria. NCBI lineage: Eukaryota > Metazoa > Mollusca > Bivalvia > Myida > Myidae > Mya > Mya arenaria. Next base: position 57,576,997 of record NC_069136.1, on the reverse strand, counting down.
AATTTAAACCATTACTATCCATATACGACTCCTCTTCATGTGTTAACCAAATAGTCCAAAAGTTACCATACACGTGATGAGAGAAATGGGTCACCACAGCCGCCAGATACAAAAGTCAAAATGACGCGGTTTTCTCCCCTTTCCAGGAGTTCGCCAAGTTCTTACGTGACTTGGCACGTGTACGTAATGACCCTGGTTTGAACTTCCACCGAGTTGACTCTCACGTTTCTAGAACAAATCAGAAATATCGAAATAGGAGGCCTGACATTTCAGCAAGGAAAACTGATCAAAATAAGGGTCAAGGTCGTACAACAGTGAACAGTGAACGGTACTCCGATATGAGTGGGAACAGAATGACACAAACTATTCATTGTCCCATACACAAAACCAAACACAGTCTTAATGAATGCCGCGCCTTTAGAGTTATGACCCCAGAAGACAAAAAGCAGTTGTTTTTGAAAGACAATAAATTATGTTTCGGATGCTTGGCTGGTGTACATTTGTACAAGGACTGCAAAACAAGTGTTAAATGTTCGGAGTGTGATAGTGATAGACATTGTATTGCCATGCATGTTTTCAATAGAACGAGAGAAAGCCACGGCGGGTAGCCGACCGAGCCCAAAATTGTATCTAACAAATGTACACAGATTTGTGGGGACACTGAATTCACAGGAAAATCGTGTGCTAAGGTTGTTCTGGTAAATGTTTACAATAAAAACCAACCACAAAAGCGAATGAAAGTGTACGCGATCATAGACGACCAAAGCAATAAATCTCTGGCACGGCCAGAATTGTTCGACTTTCTTGACCCAAAGACAAACATGTTGGAATACACTATCAGCTCATGTGCTGGAAAAATAGTCACAAGTGGAAGATTGGCCATTGGTTGTGTTGTAGCAAGTCTCGACAATAGTGCCATGTTTGAGTTTCCCAGCTTGCTTGAATGTAACAACATACCAAACGTTAGGAGTGAGGTTCCCACCCCAGAAGTAGCAAAGCACCATTCACATCTAAGTGACCTTGTATACAAGATACCCGCGTTAGACAGCGAATCGAAAATCATTTTACTGATCGGCAGTGACCTGCTAGAGGCCTATGTGTCTGTTAGATGGTGGTAGGAAATCCTTGCTTACGCCATGCCACAATACAGTGCATGTTTCACAAGGAGAAGACATGCATTCAGAATATAATGATCCTGTATTTAAAAGGACAAAGGAGGATAACAAACCTGGTTTATCCAATGATGATCGAGAGTTCCTAGCCATTATGAAAGACGAATTTAAAGTGGAATCCTCTGGAAAATGGACCGCTCCACTACCGTTCCGATCTGACAGACCGAAGTTGCCGAACAACCGTGTAGCAGCCGAACGTCGTGCAAAGACGCTTGACTACAATTTACGACGAGACAAACACAAGATGAAAATGTTTACCGAGTTCATGGGAAAAGTCTTCGAGAATGGACACTCAGAATAGGCTCCAACATTAATTCCAGATCAGGAGTGCTGGTATTTGCCTGTGTTTGGTGTCACGCACCCTCAGAAGCCAGACCAGATCAGGTGTGTTTTGGACTCGTCGGCAAAACATGAAAACCTCTCACTCAATGATGAGGCCCAGACCTAACCAATAGCCTTCTTGGTGTGCTCATACGGTTCCGGAGAGAGGCAGTTGCCATTACAATCGATATACAGCAAATGTTTTACTGTTTCAACGTCAGTAAAGACCATAGAAATTATCTTCGTATCCTCTGGTACAAAGACAATGACCCTTCAAACAGTCTTGTTGAGTACAGAATGTGTGTACAAGTATTTGGGAACAGCCCTTCCCCGGCGATAGCCACATACGGATTAAGAAAATCCGTTGAACACAGCGATAGTGACGTCACGAAGTTCGTTGCCCATGACTTCTATGTGGATGACGCATTGACTTCATTACCGACACCGACAGAGGCAATCAGTTTGCTGAAACGAACACGAAATGACCTTCAAGAGCACGGGCTATACATTCACAAAATCGCGTCAAATAGTGATGAAGTGATGCTCGCGTTTCCGTCAGACGATCTGGCAAAAGGCCTTATGGGCATTGACCTACAGAACGAAGCGTTACCTGTGCAGAGAAGTCTAGGGTTACAGTGGGACCTGAATAATGACACGTTCGTTTCCACATTTTCTTCAGAAGGAAAGCCTTTTACACGGAGAGGCGTGTTGTCTATGATCAACAGTATCTTTGACCCAGTTGGATTTCTCTCACCAGTCACCATCCAAGGGAGACTAATCATGAGAGACCTGACCACAAACGCAAAAGGATGGGATGAACCATTACCTGATACGCAGTTAGCAAATTGGAGATCTTGGGTGGACACCCTTCCCGATCTTAAGAAGGTTCATATACCTCGTACGTATTCTGAGGAAGGCTTCACACATGGCACGAGCAGTGTTCACATATTCTCCGATGCATCAGAACAGGCCATCGCTGCAGTGGCCTACATTCTTACCTATGAGGCAGGCCTCGCGCAGATCGGTTTCTTAATGGGAAAGTCTAAAGTTGCACCTATTTCGGGACACACTATACCTAGGTTGGAGTTATGTGCAGCAGTGATCGCTGTAAAAATAGCACAAACTGTCGCTGAACACATGGAAATGCTTATTGAGACATTTACGTTTCATACGGACAGTCGCGTGGTACTGGGGTATATCAATAACAACACTCGCAGATTTCATACTTTCGTTAGCAACCGTGTAGAACGAATACGGCATTTCACAAAACCAGCACAATGGCGATACATCTGTACCAGACTGAACCCAGCAGACTGCGCAACACATGGCGTTACTGCATCGGATCTGACGAAAAGCGCCTAGCTTCGAGGACCCACACATATGGTTCCTGAAAACGACCACGACAGCGAAGAGCACCATCGTGTTGATCCTGAGAACGATAAGGAGTTGAGGCCGATGTTAATGTCTCCAAGTCCATCGTTGAAAATCAACTTGGTTCAGAGCGCTTCACAAGATTCTCAGTATAGAGACGACTAGTGCAAGCAATCGCTTACCTTCAACACTTTGTGAGAAGGGATCAAACACAGCTTCAGTTGAAAGAGGTATCATCGTATCGAAAAGCCGAAAAGTTCATCATCAAAGTGGTCTAAGCCGAAAACTATGCAACGGAACTAGAATGCCTCACATCAGGGAAACCTATCTCTAAACGGAGCCGCATTCTACAGCTTGACCCACATCTCGACAAAGATAGCATCCTTAGGGTAGGAGGTCGCTTGAGTAAAAGCAGTTTATCTTCTAGTGAGAAAAACCCAGTAATCATACCCGGCACTCATCACATTTCCGTCCTTCTGATACGACATTATCATGAGAGTGTGCAACACCAAGGGAGGCATTTCACTGCAGGTGCCATCAGAAAAGCGGGATTTTGGATCACTGGAGGCAGTGGACAAATCTCATCTTTCATCTTCAAGTGCATTAAGTGCCGCAAACTAAGAGGCAATCTGCAAACCCAGGAAATGGCTGATCTACCTTCCTGCAGACTGGATGAAGCACCGCCATTTACGTATGTAGGCGTGGATATTTTCGACCCATGGGACGTTTCTACGGGACGTACAAGAGGCGGTCAAGCAAACAGCAAACGTTGGGCAGTGCTATTTACTTGCATGACAATACGGGCCATTCACATTGAAGTCGTCGAAGAGCTCTCATCATCGGCCTTCATAAATGCTTTGCGTCGGTTTATTTCTGTTCGTGGGAAAGTTAAGGAATTCTACTCGGACAGAGGCACAAACTTTGTTGGGGCTGTTGATGATCTTCAAATCAAGGCCATACAAGTAGAGCAGGGAGTTGTCAAAACATTTTTATACGATAGTGGTGTCGTATGAATATTCAACACCCCTCACAGCTCTCACATGGGAGGTGCCTGGGAGCGTATGATTGGGATAGTACGTCGCATACTTGATTCGATGTTGTGTGACGTCAAGAATCTGACCCAAGACGTCATTGTGACGCTTATGGCAGAGGTCTGTGCCATAATGAACCCCCGCCCATTGGTACCCATCTCTAATGACGCTGACATATCGGAAGTGTTATCCCCTTCGACGATACTTACCTTGAAGACCGGTACAGACGAGCAGCCATTGGGAGAAGTTGACGTTAAGGACATGCTTAGGAGTCAGTGGAAGCGCGTCAAACATCTTTCCGACGCGTTTTGGTGTCGCTGGAGGAAGGAATATCTTCAGACGTTACAACCACGACGGAAGTGGAATCATGAAGAAGACAATATACGCGTTGGAGACATCGTTCTGTTGAGGGACAAGTCTGTCAGTCGTATTTATTGGCCTATAGCCCGTGTTAACAAAGTGTTTCCTAGTCCGGATCAGAAAGTTCGCAAAGTCAAAGTGTTGGCCTTCAAAGATTCAAAATTAGTGAGCTATGTGCGACCTATTGTTGAGTTGGTATTACTTGTCAACAGCGAGTGAATCGAAGTTAACTTGCATCTGGACAGACGGGAATAACACTTTGACGTAAGAAACTAGTGCCTTTTAAGCAAACAGATGCACATTATGACTTATGTACCATAATTTTCTTAGGTTTTTTAGTTGATTGTCAATGTGACATGTTATTCTTCGTGAGTTCTTTAATATTTCCTTAATAAGCTTACTCGGTAGTTATTAATGAGTGATATTAGACAATATCAGACGGGGAGTGTTCTGTATCTATATTGAAAGTTAAGTTTAATATCGGTACCCGTTCCGACTTTTAGTTTCACTTCCGTTTTTGTCAAATGGTACTTACTAAAAGACAACGTTTTTCTACGAACTTTCTTTGATTATTGCAAAATTCGTCATTCTAGCCCATTTACAGTGTAAGTTTCTATCATATTGTTGTCAAATGACTCATCAAGATTATATTTCACATTATGTGCCTAATATTGCATTCTGTTAAGGGAAGTTACGCTCAATTTTCTTAAAATAACCTGATACGCCCTCATTTTGTTCGTACCAAATTATTTTTATATTCTAGTCAAACTTAATCTAGTGTTGAGTATTTTTATGTTAATTCATTCTATTTTGCACAGTTGTTCATGTCAACATACGCATTTTTCAATGTTAAGTAATAATTAAGCAACTGATTATATCATTTCTACTCTGTTAATGATTCTCAGACCTTTTGTTTGTACATTTCAGTATTTTACCTGTTGAATACACGTCGCATTACAATTGGACGCTGCAATAAAGGTTAACTATCTGCAATTTTCGAGTTATCCATACCCCCGGTTGTTGGATAAAAAATGCAGGCAGAATATGGAATCAGAAACGACAATACAGTTCGTGTTTTCTTGAGATACCAAACACATTCCTGATATATACCACGTATCTTCGTTTCCTTGTTTCACGTCAATGTTTCTATCAAAGGTAGCCATCGTAGATGATTCTAAGAGCAGTTGTCCTCTGTCCTTTAATTGTATGCTGACGCCGTATGTAGTTATAATTCAGATATATTATACAAAGTGTGTACGGTTTATGATACTAACATTATTTAATTTAATTCCATGACATACTTTACTCCAATTAGTGTGTATATATGTGCTTGATCAATATATTGTCCTTGATGAAATAATTCGAGTTTAATTACAACATGCTGTAATATCTACACTTCTAATACCCTCCCTAAGCAGGTGGTTCTTTCTTTCGTAATTTTACGTCAACTTTTTTATTACTCCTCAATGTCGCCGTTTTAAACTTCCGTGATATAACATTTGTTTATGAGCCAATTTCATGAATAGACAAAAGCTTATTGACATTGCGTATATATATATCTTAAGCTTAATGGTTAAATTACCCGATATCATGAAGTAAACGCTTGATCGACTAAAAATAGATGGATACATCGATATCTTTTGTAGACAAAAACGTACATGAATTATAATAAACCGTTGTTAAAATAACCCTCCGCAATATGCATTCTATACATGTCATTTTACAACGCGCTTCAATCTGAAAATGCTAGAATTACAAAATCATTGAATAGCTTCATTATTTGTATCGATTCGTATTGGAAAACAGCAGTTTGAAATTAAAGAACTAAGTCTCTATTTTCGTCTATATACATCTTGTATATTACTGTATTTATAAGTCCTTCATATTGTCTTAAATTATACTTTTCTTTGTTTAGCCTTTCTTTGCTTGATTGCAAATTTCATATTCATACTTTTTCGTTCTTTTAATTAACATCACGCCGATTACGATAATGCCACGACTACAGTGTCACGTGACCACTTAGTAAGGGCCTCAGACATGAACACAGAAGCAGACAATTATTATACAGAAGTTATACTTGACAATTAGATAAAACAAAATGCATGATACATGGTAAAACATAGCAATACAAACACGTATAATATTAAATTAGTTAATTATTGTTATTCTTAATTAAATTCAATGTTTGATTCAGGTAGATATAATTTAATGTCTAATCTTTAAATAAATAACATTAATTTATTTCTAAATAATATCTGAATTTTGTTACAATGGAGAGGCATTCTCTATTGTAAAATTCAAATTTAGGGAAAGAAAACATGTGTTTATTTCCTTTACGAAAGTCAACAATAAACGACGTTTGTTTAGATCAAATGAATTTTGCTGTTTTTCTTCCTTTCTCCATTAAAATCACCGTTTATACAAGTTTAGTGAATTGTCATTATTCATATAACTACATTTGTTGGAATTTTGTAAATCTACAGGTTTGCGGATTGTTAATGGTAGATGTGGGAACGATAATGCTGTGGGTAAATTTACATGTGTAAATAGTCAGGGCTGTAGTGTAGTTGATTATGTTTTATGTAAAAACAGTTTTATTAAAAACATTTCATCTTTTGAGGTTATGGAACCTAATATTATATCTGATCACTGTGTTGTTAACTTTAGGTTACACCAAACTATACAATGTGCTGAAAATATTCATAATGATACTGACTCATTTACAATTCCCTTTATGTATAGATGGAACAATGATAAGAAAGATTTATTTATTGAAGCAATGCTATGTGTAGAAACTGTTGAGGAATTAGATAGATTATGTAATGATATAAACATGTCAACTTGTCAGGCAGATTTAGATGAAAATTTACAACAATTTTCAAATGTAGTGGATGGTGTTTGTAAACCATTGTTTAAATAGAATATCCCAAACAGATACAATAACCTGGATTTTAAAGGTAATAAAGATAGTAAATATTTTGATGAGGAATGTTATAGGTATAAACAACAGTATTATAGATGTTTAAATGTATACAGAAACTATCCACGTGACCAAACAAGAATTGATATGGTACATGCTAGAAGGGATTATAAAAATACTATCAGGAAAAAGAAATTTTTATATGATAAAAATAAAACCAAAATGTTAGAAACAGCTAGACTCTAAAATGCAAAGATGTATTTGAGATTGCTTAAGGGCTCTGTGGTAAAGAAATCATGTTCATTGACATCAGATGAATTTTTAGATTACTTTAAGTCAATAAATGATCCAGAGTCACAATATTTTCAACCAGATGAAGACATTTTATATTTCAATGAAAGGTACTTGAATGGTGAAATAGATGTTATGTTTAAATTTTTCAAATATGGTTCAATGAATGAACAATTTACAAATGTTATATGTAATTTATTCAATAAATTGTTTGATATGAGTTATTTCCCAGAAAAGTGGTCTGAGGGATATATTATACCCCTTCATAAAAAGGGTGATGTCAACAATACTAGTAATCACAGAGGGATAACATTGTTAAGTACCTTTGGAAAATTGTTTACAAAAGTTTTAAATGAGAGATTAAATGAGTGGGCTGAAAAATACCATGTATACATAGAAGCACAAGCTGGATTTAGAAAGAATATGGGCACGGTTGATAATATATTTGTCCTACACGTATTATTTCACGATTGTTGAGCAATAACAAAAAAATTATATACAGCGTTTATTGACTTTGCTAAAGCATTTGATTATGTTGTGAGAGACATCATGTGGTTTAAACTTATAAAGCTTGGAATAAGAGGCAAAATGTTAGATATAGAAAGATCTATGTATACAAGTGTTAAATCACGTGTTAATGTTATCAGTGAGGATTTTGATAGTTTTTTTGGTGAACGTCAAGGGGAATCGTTATCTCCTTTCTTATTTTCCATGTATTTAAATGATATTGAAGAATACTTGATTACAAATGATTTTAGTGGCGTTGATGTGGGTGTTCTTAAGTTGTTCTTGTTATTGTATGCTGATGATATTGTTATTTTTTTCTGAGTCAGAGGTAGGACTACAGAAAGGGTTAGTATTATTAGAAGCGTATTGTGATAGATGGAAGGTAAGTGTAAATTCTGTGAAAACAAAAGTTTTGATTTTTAAAAAAGGAGGAAGACTGAGAAGATATTTAAGATTTTTGTATAATGGTCAGGAGTTGGAAATAGTGAATAAATTTACTTATCTGGGTATTGTTTTTACACCTGGAGGGTCATTTTCTACCACGTTTGATACTTTATCAGGACAGGCTCTTAAAGCGATTTTTAAACTAAAAAGTTGTTTAACTAAATATCCTACTCTGTCAATTAAGCACAGATTAGACCTGTTTGATAAACTCATTTTTCCAATATTAAGCTATGGTTCGGAAGTATGTGGACTACAAAATAGTATATAATTAGAAAGAGTACACCTGAGTTTTTGTAAGGATTTATTATGTGTTAGAACACAGACTCAAAACAATTTTGTATATGGAGAGCTTGGTAGAACAACATTGTTAGCTAAACGTTGTACAAGTGTAATACGATATTGGATGAAAATTATTCAAATGGAGTCTATTAGATACGTTAGGATAGTGTATGTTCAAATGTAATGTGATTTAGATGATAATCCAAATTTTAAATCATGGGCTTTTTTGGTGAGGCATTTACTCCAATCCTTAGGCTTTAATCATGTTTGGATGTACCAAGGTGTTGGAGATGTTAACTTATTTATGTCTACAGTCAAACAACGAATAACTGATATATTTATACAAACGTGGATATCCGAGTTAAATAATTCTACTAGAGCTAGATCATACATATTGTTTGCAGATTTTAAACTTCAATCTTATTTGTTAAATGTTAATATAGTAAAATATGGGTCTGCTTTAACGAGAATAAGAGTATCTGCACATAGATTACAAATAGAAACCGGTAGATGGCACAAACCAGTAGCAATACCACACTGTGATAGAAAATGTCTTGCATGTAATTTACTTGAAGACGAATTTCATTTTATTCTTGAATGTCAACTGTATAAAGAACTAAAAAGCAATACCTGAAAACTTATTATTATACTGCACCGAATATACCTAAATTTATAAAATTATTTAAATTGCAAAATGTAACTGTAAAAAGAAACCTTGTCATTTATGTGTATAAGGCAATGGAATTAAGAGAAAGATATTTATTGTATTACGGGTAATATTATTTGTTAACATTAACTACTTCACGCTTAAATTTAAGTTTATTGATGATATATCATTTGGTCGCATGATTTGATGTATTTATAATGTTGATCAGTTGCTTATATGAATGTATTGGACCTTGACTATGTTTAGAAACATGTTTCGTAATTATATTATGTATACGCATGGGCATTTTTGTCTAGATGTATTTGAAAATAAACTATAACTGTAAAAACTGTAAACTGTACATTAATTGGCGTCATTTACGCAGATAAATTTGTTTTTTCTATACGTATATACTTTTTGTGACCTTTACGTATATGATATTAGATCTTTTATCTAAATTAAATAAAACAAATGCAACTCAAATCAACTGAATTGTCATTTTCACTAACAGTATGTCCAAACAGACTTAAAAGCAAATGTATATGCTTCGGATTTAAAACTTGACGCACAAGGAGGAGAAAACAAAAAAAAAATAATAAAAAAATCGCGAGATGACGTAAATATTATATATTAACACTCATAATGATATTTCTTGTTTTAAGACTAACAGAAAAGATACGTATATCATGTATGGTCACATTAAGAATTTGGAGGGTTGTATTATTCTACTTAAAGGTCACTTTGTTATCAAACAAATGCCAAAAGAATTGCATAGTTTGAGCAGCAATAACGAAAATATCAGTATTATGGATTTTATTAATTGTCTTTACCATCTCTCAGTTATAAGAAACATATTTTGTGTTAAATATATAGAATACAGAGTATTTACACTACTGTTGAAAAGTGCAGATTGTCAGAGGTCATTGCGGATAGCAACGGGCAACTGATAAGCCCCGCCTTATCTGGACGCTGATTGGTCAGTCGGGTATCGTCCGGCCAGTTTGACTGACAGGCCGCGTCATGTTAGTTGTTATTGTATGCAAACAGTGCCTAAAAATAAACGTGTTTTGAGCTGAGTTACAGTTCACCTCGTCAATTGGGTCCTATGTGCAACAGTATGTACTTGTGTAGAAAAATAAAAGTATAATATGTATTAATGCATCTGTCCAAAGCTAAGGAGAACCTGATACAACTGTCATAACTAACTGAATCTTATTCATTTCATATTACAGGAAGATGTTGTTCTTCATTAGAGTATGAAACATGGATTACAGTAAGTCGTTGATAGGGTTGACTCGGGACTTATTTCTAAGCGAGGAAAATTAGGTTGAACAATGATGGCAGATAGAGGGCTTGATAACGTAACCATTCTGACACTAGAAGTGTTAAATCGGATTCAAATCAAATCAACACTTTAGGCAAAATGTTAATTGTTTCATTCACAAAAAGAAGAACTCGGTGGAAATAACTCAAACTTCATAGAAACAGGTTTTTTTTGTTTTTGTCTCAAAACCAAACATGAAAGGTATTAATACAAGTACGAAAACTTAACCGAAATATCTGACCGAGGCATCGGTGTAAGGGTGCCTAAGGATAGGACTTTAACCTTAATGACCTCTTCACTTCACAGGTTTCGTACCCAAAAGCATCAAGGCTAAGTAAATAATGTCCTGGGCGGTGAAATGATTGAAAAAAATGGTCACCTAGTCGGTCTTTATCACAACTCAAAGGCACACCTTCACGCAACATCGTGCAGTATATAATACAAAATTGAAAAAAATATAGGCTCATACAAGTTGGTGTAACAATAGACGTCGTTTTCTCGGTGTTAACACATGTCCATATATACTTAAAGCAGGTTAAAAACAAAAACATTGTAACGTGACCCATCCGGCAATTGTTAAGTATTGTTTAATCCTGCAACCGACAAGGAGCGAGAAAACCGAAAACAAATTCCGCTGTGCTCTGTTTGTTGTAGTCATAAATGTATTTACATGCACACAACATTACAACAGTGCCAAATATAAACAACACATCTTTACACTCATTTCAATACAATTACATCAAATTGTGATATGATATTAATCAGAGAACACATATTTTGCCCCCAAAGAGACCAATGTTATATTATAATCATGCAAAAGATGCACACATAATCTCACCTCATTATAAATAAGGGGTTACCAAACCATACATTCAGGTCGGTCTGAAATGCTTTCTTTACATCTCAGGTGGTTTATTTCTTCCTTTGTAGTTTAAGATACATACTTTAGGACGCTGGTAGTATCCTGACACCTACATGTATTGTTTTCGTATAGAGCATTAGGTAACGTTAATCCAGACCTGTGCTGTTGGAAGTGCGATTTTGATTCTCATACACAATTTTTCCCAAATTAAATCTCGCCTAACCTACCCTTTCAAATTGGGTTGGGTATAAAGTTGTTATTTTCCTAGCTGAATCCTAAATCGGAAACAAAATCTATTAATTCAGTTTGATGGTAAACATATCTACGTGATGTGCCTCGCTATGACCATCATAATCAATATTTAAATAATTGCTTAGGTCTGTTTAAGTTTTGTCACATACCAGTTTCTCCTTAATTTGGTTGCAGATTAATCATTCCTCGTTTCTTTTCATATACTTATAATGCATCGTGTGAATCTGCGGAAACGGGCCGCTTCTGAGAACCATGTAGCCAGCAGCACGCGCCCGTACCCAGCGGCAGCCATATTTGTGACAGCATCGAAGAAGTCGTGGGCCCGCGCACAACCGCCAGTGCAAGCGACTTAACAGAGTCGAAATATGACAAACAGTTTCGATATCGTTAAACCATGAATCCCGCCCGCTCCTGGGCGGAAGTAGACCAAGAATTGTGGCTTTCATCTCGTCATCTCCCAATTGTGATTATGATACCCCAAACTAACTAGTGAGGAAATGTTATGACTTTAACACAGCAACTTGTGCTTCAGACCTAGATGCAGATTAGCTCATATGGGTCTTATATGATTGAATTCGCATTCATATAGACTCTGTCCGTCCGTCACCCGTCCTTCTGGTAGTGCAACATCCGCGTAAGGTCGCCGCTTCGGTGGATTATCCGCGTCCCCGCGTTAGATTGAATTATACCGATTAAGAAATGGAATGCAACAACTTATTGAAGGCTAAAACGCAATCGTCGGAAACTCTTAGCATAATTAACAAAGAAATTTCATTATCCTGTACGGCCGGTCATTTAACTGAACCGCCTTTTGGTAATTTTAGTACGTCCCTAATAGGCGTTGTTGCCAAGTCTAGTAGGGTCTTCGCTTAATAACGCAAGTGTCTTATCCTGAGGGTAAAGAGGTAAACGAAGGAATTGACCAATAGTTTCAATATTGAATTTTATTCTCGATAACTGTTTAAAACAAAAGGGTCACTTCAGTGTCAGATATAAAGCTTGTTGTTGTAAGTGCTTTTCTTCCAATCCATTAAAAAGTAAATAAACCGTATATATCCTTTTAGCGGGGGATAATGAGTTCAATTGATCTAAAAGTTCCAGGATTCTGCCGTTACTGTAAACATTTTAACCAATGATGGTTTAACCTGTTTTAGCTTAGATTAGATTAGCTTCTATATTTCTGGTTTTGTGACAGATTTGAAAATGATTTCGAAGAAGGAGCTGTCAGTAGAATTAGGCATAATTATTTAACAAATAAGAAAACACATATTGAAAGATAAAAAAGGACTCAACTATGCTTCTACTAACAAAACCAGTGGCGATTATAAGTAGACTGTGTTTGGTGGCTTTTCTATTTATTTCATGCGAAGTACAATGTCACTCATTTAAAGATGAAAAACGATTGTATACTTTTATAACAGAGGAAGCGGAGCCCGGAATAAGACCAGTGCTGGATCAAACTAGGTCAATTAATATTTCTGTTCTTCCAGCTCTGATAGAACTCAAAGAGTTGAATGCAAAGGATCAAACACTGAAAACATCAATGGCTCTGTTCCTCTGGTGGAAGCAGGATCTTCTTCGATGGAACGAGTCCGATTTCGGGGGAGCAGACAAAATAACACTGAATTCTCGTCAGGTATGGACACCAGATATAATTTTTCATAATCGTATAGATTATGGTCAAACTTTATCTAACGATGCTGATAAATCGTTTAAAGTTACGCTGTTTGCTGATGGACGTGTCGTGTGGATTATAGGAGGCCAGCTCGAGACCTCATGCACTGTAGATGTCAGTTGGTATCCATTTGACAACCAAACATGTATCGTTGAAATATCAAAAATGAGTTTATCAGATCGAGAAATGCAACTCATTCCAGCCGAAGAGTTTGTGCTTACGGAAGCTGTTGGATCAAATAGCGAATGGACCATACATGATTCACCGATATACCGAAATGACCATCACGCAGATAAAAGTTATCTAGAAGTGCACATTGTATTGACGAGGAAGCCATTATCATATATAATTAATACGATTATTCCGGTGTTCATATTATCTTTCATGAATGTACTCAGTTTCAAGATCCCATTACAAAGCGGTGAAAGAATATCCTACAGCGTGTCCCTGTTTCTCTCATTCATGGTTTTACTTACCATGATCAGTGACTCAATTCCTAATGTCTCCAGTCAAGTGTCCATGCTGCAGTTATTTGTGACACTGCAGTTAGCATTCGGGGCAGTGGTCACATCGCTGTCAATCGCGTTGGTAAAGGTGTCATTCGCAGAGAAAGACAACAAAAAAAGTTCAAAAGGATGTCTAAAAGAACTATGTACGATGAAGTCAAAAACATGTGATTGCAATGAATCAGAAGAAGAGAGAAATCGAAAAAGAAACGACGGTGTTACGATTGATAGTGTTATGTTTTGGATATTTCTTGCTCTTTTTCTACTTGCGGTTGTGACACTTATTATAGTATTCATTTAATACATGTTAGGCGCATAATTAACTACATATAAAAGTGCACAATATCATGTTTAACTAAAATATCAGTTACAGATTGTGCTTTAACTAAGAAAAGACATAGACCCCAAAGTACTTGTATAAAGTACGTACAAGTATTAAATCATCTTTTCATAGTTTTGAGAGAAAAAATGTAAGTCAATAATAACATCTTCGTAGCTCCAATGTAGTTTGTTTTGCAATTGGATTTTTGCATATTTTCTTTAGGGGCTCAGGGTATGATCCTTGGTCTAAGCCGGTAGTATTTCTGGTTATACTCTCATGACAATATCGTTGGTCGGGCATTTTCAAATAGGATCTGTTTTCTTTGTATGATATTTGCATATGTTTTTCTTTTCAATATTGAAATAAAGTGTTTCTTAAAAATCCAAACCATCCACGGTTTGAAAGAAAACATCGGATTGCTAAGGTTAGGGTTTTGTCTTTTATTCAAGCAATCAAACTCAAATTGGGCCAGATTCACTGAACAATTGAAAACCTCCAAGTCAATGAAGCTATGTTTCAGTAATATTTTGATCATCACATCAACCAGAAATGATGTGATTAAAAGTGTTTAAATGTTGAGAGCATATAACAATATGATTGTGATAGTATGATTATGTTTTTTTTCTTGAATGGCATAACTGTCAGTTTCATCATATACGTCCTTTGATTCTATCACACAAGTAGTGATGAAAACGTTTTACTCCCTTTTTAAATGTGTTATGTTCTTTTCTATTACCGTGTTCGTGATTCATGTGTTGTGACGTCACAAATATACTTACCTAATAGTCGGGAAAGTCTGATGACTGTATTATACAGCATAGGTATTTTTGTTATGGTAGCACAAGACCGCTACTAAAAGCGTGCAGCACCTCTGCATTGGGATTCATGACTGATATGGCAAACGTGTAGCCCAGAATTACATGCCTTCATTTGTTTGTTCAAAATTCATGTTTTATTGTTTTGGATAACAATATGTATCAAATAATTCGCATTCAATTTTTTTATTTATTATTTATTATTATATTGATATTATTAAGATTGAACAGTCATTATCCAATATTTCTCTGCGAACCCTAATGTTACCGTAATAACTTCTCCTGACACTTTTGTAAATATCATTTATTGAATCTGTAATAGCTGATAATTAATACTGTCGAGGGATTTACTTTATTTTTCTTCTGATTATGTTGAAATATATCCAAGACGGTTTAATACTCTAATCATGTACATTTTAAGCCATCCAATTGCCGTAACGAGTTCAGAACAGTAGCAAAAGTAGATTTGTAGCAAACCACAAAGGGTACATTTCTTTTTACCATTATTTTTCAAAGACAAAGGATACATCACCGATTGGGCAATCCTGACATGGATAAGTAAAGGGAAGCAACGTTTTTAAAGGAACTTCTATCAACGAAAAGTGGAGTATTTAACTTCGTGTTTCATTAAAATAACATAAAGAATCACTTTGCATGCGCATTTCTGACTATAGCTCTCCTAAAAAGAGCATAATAAACCGACTTTTCACACAGCACTGTTGATTTGTTAAACTCGCCATTTTATGCGTGAGCAGTCATCACACAATGAAATCAATCGATACAGAAAGTGTGCTCAGGTATGAAAATGGCCGACGAAAGATGAAAACAGATCTCTCTGTGGGACCTTTACCAATTTTAGAGATAAATGTTTGAAAGGACTGTGTAAGCAACAAATAACACTTTATGAAAGAAAAAAAATGCTTTGAAAAGATTGACCACGATTTGTTCTTGTTCTTAAAAAAGTAAATTATTATCATAGTAACAGCGTTGTTCGGCCTGCGAGCAGCTATGAAAGAATTTCGTCATGGGGTATTACAAGAATAACTAAACTGCGAAGGTAATGCAAATTGGTTTTATTTGGCCGGTTATGATATTTTATTTTATGTTTGAGTACAGTAAAATATTTTCCGACTTTAGAATGAATGATTAAAGTGATCCTTTTGTCCTTTAAATAGTAACAATGATAACATACGTTTCTCACAACGTGTAGAACAAGCAGGCAAATACCAATAATTCTAAACGTACAAATAGAGAAGAAATGAACTAAAAAGGCTCCTGTATATCATAATGTACATTAAGTTAAACTTCATAAAACCAACCCCAAGTGTAAAAGCAAATGACAACAAAGTGTTTATTACATATAAAGTTATGTATCATCCGATATATCACCCATTTCATCATTAAGACAACCATAATAAGTAACTGCAATTCCCACAGAAAACTGCCTTGAGGTTCACACGGATTTGAACAACGGTTTATTAGATGACTCGTTGGTTAAAAACCTATGTATCGGTAATGATAATAAGGAAATAACCTATAATTCAAGCGCCACATCAGGCATTGCATTGTTTGGGGACAACAAACTCACTACTTCGAGGTCATTGAACTTCCACTACAGGTAACAAGGTCAACGTGTATTTACGAAGTATCTAAACACGCACTAGCATTGACCACGGCTCCAACCAGGAGATTCTTGGAGTGAAAATAATGTGTTAATTGCACGTAGCGAACAACAACAACAACAACCCTATTTATTTGTTCATTATTCAGTATGCCACAAAACAAGAAATGTTTTCCCTGATCGGCCACAATGGTTGCATCCGGTATTGGATAAAACGCTCTTAGATTTTTGCGACTAATTGAAATATTTTCTCCTGTAGAAACTTTTCAAGGTAAAAGGAAAGCACTTTCAAAAAATGTGATTTTGTCTGACATTTAATTTTTTATTGTTTTAATTATTATCGAAAATGATATTAAAACTGGAAGGGCCGCATTCAGCAAACATTCCATTCTCCCACACGTTGTTGAAGAGCTTTTAAAATGATGTGATTGTCAATTAACAGGAAGTACATCTATTATGCGGTTATAATGGTGCGAGTGAGAGCCAGCTGGTTTCAAAGCATTTCCAGTAACTGATGTTGAAACTTTAACCATTATAGTTTCACAGCTTATTCAAATACATAAAGGACCATAAGCCCATGAGCATACATCAATGTAATTCCTAATTTATATTAAAATGTCAATCGATCGTTGGTCACAAATGAAGCATATGAATACATGAATACAAACATTGTTCTTACAAAGTATAACTTATACATATAAAGTACATATAGTTAATAAAATAATCATAAAAAGGAGATAGTGGTTACAAATATCATTATAATGTATGATATAACATAATCAATAATAGAACATGATTATTTTAGTTCAAAAGCCTTGTGGATAAACATTGCTGATTCCACATTTAACAAATTTGCATATACATAAATATAAGTATAAAAAGACATGTTGCCTTCGGACTACACCCATTTTGAACAGCCCCATTGCATACCATACCCCAATAAAATGCAACACGTCGTATTTTTATACTTATATTTACATTTATTTAAATCTACATTTCTGCTAAAATAAAATGCAACATTTCGAATTTTAATCCTTAAATAAAGTATTCATAGCTTGTTCTTACAAAGTCTCAAACGTTGTACTTAATGATCCACCAGTGATATAGACTATTACTTTATTCACAATTTCCACCTCATACCATTCATACAAAAATCTTATATTTCTCCTAATGTTTTCGCCTTTTTAAAAAAATAATTACATTTGATTTACTTACATTTACACTTAGTTTCCATCTATTACAGTAATCTTCTGAAACAACAGAAAATATTGTTACTCACGTTATGATTCTGATAAAATAATAATAAATAAGTACACTTAAATACACACATAATGCCTTGGTAACACTTGTGATTAACGTTGAAATTGTTAAAAACATATTGCAACTGTCCAAAAGAGGATATATTTTATGAATCTTGTCTTCAAAATGTTTCAGTTCGTGAACTTTTCTACACTATTTATCACATCTATAACTACATATGAGTTGTGTATGGCACACATGATTATTTATAGGCAAGTTCATACACATGGCATTTTTATTCTATGTATAACATTTTTTGGGGTTCTTTGCAGATAATGATGTGCAAAGAAGTTTTGGTACAGCACCGACACGTGGTCAATCAGTCTGAAACCAGAAGATCTAACTCTTAATGCCATATTTTAGGAGAATGTAGATGTTTTTCACTCCTGTAGGACGTTTTCGTTTTTGAATGATTTAACCAAGATCGAGTTATTTTGTTCAAATATCAATATTTTAATAAAGCTGAATGGAAGAGAAGGAGCAGGCATTTTTGCATAGAAATTCACATAACATTTCAATGTATTTTAAAAAAATGAGGTGTAACCATCGCAAATATAAGCCTTTGAAAGTATGTACCTTGCTTGTTTGTAGCCGAATAACGACGTGATTCTAATGGTTTGTAATTCTACTCTAGTTTGACATGCGTCAATAGTTAACATGATGTTTTTCTAGTGATTAGATTTGGCATCTTTGACTGTTCTAAAGCTGCCAGCTTCTTGTTTTACAAACATTTATCTTTCACTCTAAGTATGTCTCACTCGATGATA
Organism: Mya arenaria; assembly: GCF_026914265.1. NCBI lineage: Eukaryota > Metazoa > Mollusca > Bivalvia > Myida > Myidae > Mya > Mya arenaria. The sequence continues at coordinate 57,558,212 of NC_069136.1, read as the reverse complement.
TTAGTTAACTTTAAATATAACGTTTTCGGCAATAACCCTTCAAGCCCTTAAGAGACAGCGGCTTAGTAATATAAATTTGTGTATATTTAGGTATACCAAATGTTCAGAATATTACAAGAAATTTTACACCACTTCGCGGGCAAAAGCATAAGCACTAGTAGTCAGCCAATAACTGAAGTGGATGTACCTTTGGTAGCTGACTGGCCGGTTTCTAAATACCTTAAGACTAGTGTTTCAAAATCAGACTCCATTTGCTATCGATAATAGAATCGAATGGGACCAAGCATTTCGATTTACTATCGGACAATAATCGAATACTCATAATATCAGTAAGGAATAGATTCTTTATACATAGTATCATCATGATCGTTAGGCAGTTAAACCTGGAATCAGTACGTGTGATGCTATACTCATGCTTTTTGCAACAGTAAAAACATTTCCTTAAGTTTTTTTCTGTCTTTAATAACTTAACGAAAAAACATACTTGATAATTGTACATCAATTACAAAATGATGCACACCGCATCAGTTATCTTAGCATATTATCCATGTACAAGCATATAAATATTTGTGATCCAGCTTAACATTTAATAACCTGTTGTATTGAACATTTCATAAGAATAGCTTAAGTTCATAATACTTTAACAAACAAAGTAAATTAGTTTATTACAAACGATACAAAAAAGGTTTCAAAAACAAATTGCATCGAGACGGGACCCCCGGTATTTGCAGGTAAGACCGGACCCACTACACCATAGAGACATGTTATTGAAGAAGTTTTTATTAAATATATAAACAAATAAAAACAATTTGTTATTTTGGGAGAGTTTGTAGGTTTTTAAGCAAAAGTGTTTAAATTCACCACATTTGTGTAAGAGATTAACCTCCCGTGTTAAAATGAACTCAACGAGAATTTACGGAAAGAAAAAGACATTTATTTGACTTTTACCATAAAACAATAAATACGTAGTTACCGATTATTTAAAACAATCTCGGATGTATGCCGGTACATCAGAAGAAGTAGTTCGTATTTTTTTTAAATTATATCATTGATTAAATGTAGTGTTTTAGCTTGTTTTTTATTGATCTAAGTTTAAATTGATTACCAGTGAAGTGTATTATTGCAAACATAATTAGGATTCCAAAGAGTTAAGTCATTAAGTTTATATTACTACGCGATCTACTTGCAGCGGACTTAAACATACCAAATTCTGAGTAAGTAAGCCATCCATATACATCCGAGGTTGTTTTCGATAAAAATGGCCGAATAATTCCGAATGAGTTACCGGAAGTAACATTAGCGACATCGATTTTGAACAACCACAATCGATTGTCGCCGACATAGCATTGTTAACGACGATTTATCGATTGTACTCGATTATCGTTTCATCACTACTTAAGACCCTCAGTTTCCTGACATTATGGCCTACGCTTCAGGTTCACTGTTCCCTTAGAGTGCGCGTTAGAGACCATTGGCTAAACTAAAGTAATGCATTGGTGGCATTTTCTTATATCTTATTTGTATTTTGAAAGCGGCCTGCCGTTCCTTTATAGTTGCACGTAAGTAGTTAAAAATATTTAGTTGCCTTACAGTATCCTTATAGTAGAGCATCAGGGGCCTTTGTTTTATAACAGTTGTGCATTACAGGAATTCCCTTCTCTTACAGAAGCGTTTAAGTTGACGTCGCTTCCCTCGCAATTGTGCATTTGTAGTCTTCGACTGCCTCAGTTAGGCTATAATGTAAGAAATTACATATTAACGAGCAAGCTATATTTTAAGATTAGAATACAATCAATGTATCCATCATCTAATAACACTTAACGATTCACGATTAAGACCTAAATGATTGTTCGAATAATGTATTGAATGAGTGAGTGAATATTCTATCAATGCTTTTAGCCCGTGAGGCAGCGCCTTAATTCATATAACAAAATACAAAACGCCATGTTGCATTTGCATACATCTGAACTAAATCATGATTAGGTTAGTGAGAACTATGCGTTTTTCACATTAAACGTACTGAGGCCCGATGAATGTCGGGCGACCAATTAAATTCGATACAAATTCTTATCTGCTTAGTGTTAAAAGTCTTACCATTCAACTGACAATAATCAATAACGACATACTTCTGATTTACCAAAATAAACGTAAAGCAGATTTGAAAAATACTACCATCTCATTGAAAAATTTAAACATGAATACAACGTTCTGCAATTCAGTTAGTTGAGAACAAACATCATCTTACAAATTCAGGGTTCTTGATATTACTCACAGCAGTGAAAACGAGTGCTTATTAATGGTATTCCACAGTGTAAAAGTGGTTGGCGAATGCCAAAAAGTGAAATGTTTAAAAAAATCAAAATATGTTGCATATGGTTGCAAATGGTACTTGTATTATTCTTGATTAACATTGAAATTCAAAATGTATTAACAAAATGAAACATTTTATGATTTGGTGATTCAATATGTATGCGAAAAGCTACAGAAACAAGCTCAGTAGCAAAAGGTTTAAACATAAACCCGGTTTAATGGCACTGGGCAAATGCCAAAGACATATAAGATAACATCACAAACAAGAAACATGGAAGAACAGCACAAAACTCCACAAGCAGCACTGTGCATACATACTTTATATAAAAAACACATTATATAACACACGACTTAGGCTGTCAATGCATTCTACATTTTCTCAATTTGAAAGAATACAAAAATACATAACAAGTTAACTTTCAGCAGAAATATTTGTCACTATTAAACTATGTACTTGTTTGGACTTAAAGGGCAGACCCGTTTTCAATGACGAATAAATGTGCTGGGTTTCTTTCATATCAAATCTGGACAATCAGCTCGTTAGTTATGAATATAATAAAACGAGATAGCGAAGAAGTCTGATTACATCAACTATACGACTTAATCGGGTCCATGTATAAGGTACACTCATGTGATAATTTCAAGGACAATATCATGCTATCAAACACTTTTGCCAATCTTGACTTGAAACGTTAAAGATTATAGCACTGAGGAATACCTTAAATAAGCACTTGTTTTTATTGATGAGAGGAATATGACATACAGATATAACTGCATTTGAGATAAGAACGTAATCTTCATTTCATGAAATCGTGCATAATTTTCTATGGGTATATTAATTTGAATTATGTTAATGCGAGTAATACTAATGCCGTGTCGATGTTTTGCTTCTTTCATTAGAATAATAAGACTGTTTGATTTGTTCTTAAAACTGGACATATTTACTATCGATGGCGACCTAAAACACATTGTATGTTATATGTTATGTAAATACTGTTACCAATGTCTTAACCGTTCCAAGTCAATGTTGGCAAAAGTGCCTGACAACAGGACATTGTCCTTGAAATTACAGTACGAGTATACTTCAAACATGGACCCGAATAGATCATGTATTTGACTCAGTAAAAAGGCCTTGCTATTTCGTTGGCTTTATTTAACGAACCGATTGACCGATAAGTTCGTATATTTGACATATAAAAACCTCCTTTGCTATCTCGTTGATTATTTGCTTTATCTAGCGAACCGATTGACCGGGTTTCGAAAGGAACACAAACACACATATACTCGTCCTGTCATGAAGTAGACATCTGTCCTTCAAGTATATTATTAAACTGGTATGCGTATATGTGAAAGTTCTTTACAAATGAACATATTTGCAAAACAAAACAGTAAAATTGATCAACATGTTCAATAGAAAACCACGATGTCTTCAAAAAAGTTCTTAGTTATAATTTTTTTCTACAGGCATCCTAATTCTTCTTTTTAATAGTGATAGCGTATAATACTACCCGAGAAAGTAAAAGTGAACCGAGGAGTAAGGCGAGGTTGACATTAACCTTTCGAGGAATAATTGTACATGTTATCCTCCTAAATAGGCGCTGATATTAATTTTATTTTACCGAACAAATATTAATTACACTGGTTTCGTTAGCGTCTACTAACACGTATTGGTTTACTATCATTGCAGTTCACATTTTGAGAGACAAATAGGAGCAGTAAATGCAACTGGTTACACATGCTGCTCTATCTTTCAACATAGTTTAATGACTCTATATATTCATAGAACAGTACAAAGATGTAAACACTTCACGTACAAATGAGTTAGTATGGAACATCATATAATATTATTTGCAGATCAATATTGTCATAAACGATATATTTTGACACATTATTATTATCTTCGACATGTGTATACATATGACTGTCATCTAAAATATATTTCGACACATAATTGCCATCGACGATATGTTTCTACACATATTTGTCATCATCGATATATTTTGACACATAATGGTCATGTACGATATATTTCGACACATAATTGTCATCTACGATGTATGTATACACATAATTGTCATCTACGATATATATCGTCACATAATTGTCGTCTGCTATGTATGTTGACACATAATTGTAGTTTTCTATTTATGTCGACTTATGGTTGTCATCTACGATATATTTCGACACATTATTGTCATCTGCGATGTATTTCGACACATAACTATCATCTACGATATATGCCGACACATAATTGTCATCTTCGATATGTTTCATGACATTTTTGTCATCTACGATATAATTCGAAACATAATTTGCATTTTACGATATTTCTCCACACAAAATTGTCATCTACGATATATTTCAACACTGTAATGAAGTAAATGACATAACATAGACCGATTTTTCAGAACTTTCTTAAAGTTAACAACGTGATTAACGAGATCGTTGTTAACTTTCAACTGTTAAATAGTTTAGTTTGTTAAACTATATTGAACTTAAAATAGAACAGCTAAAACCCTGAAACCGTCCTCTCAAATAATGTTAGGAACACTACAGATCACAGGTGTTTCCATTTTCTAAAAATTAAAAGTAGAAATGTTTTTCACCTTCTTAACTTTAACAATGTTCTGAACAATCGGCCCAGTGTTAAGTTATAGGAACAGTCACAAAATAAGACTTATTAACTTTTTTTCTTCAATAGTAATACAGTATTACTACGTTTACTATACAGTGTTTTAATATTGTTTTGCTTCCTAACAATACTGATATTTTGAATTCAAATCTCGAATAGGTGGAACATTTTTCGAACTGCAATGATAGTTTTACATTCATTCCAGGTAAAACTATTAACAAAATCGTATCGAAATGTATAAAAAAAAAATCCGTGAAACAATTGCATTTGCCACAATATTCCGTGACTCCCTTATCAATAACTAAAACACATCTGATGGGGTGATGCGAATTAATCGACCTCAAAATCCATTTTCAAAGTCAAGTTCACATCTCAAGGTAAATCTCAACTATTGAGAATTATATCAATTACCTTGGTCAATATTTCTTGTTTATATTAATATGAACATTGGTTCTCACAAAAGTATTTAAATAGAAAAAGCTTATTGATTCTATTTATCATCATTAATTTTCCAGACCTGTATAAACCTTTGATTGCTTTCCCACTGTTCAAGTGCATCCCTATCAAAACGCTCCTCTTTAATATTAGAACAGCTGATGAATATTTCCTTCCGATCAGGCAAGAAGCAAGATGAACAAGGGCTTATCATATCTTTGATCACATTGCGCTCAAACTTCAAACACTCATTGTAAATTTTTAGTACAGCTACATTTCCAAATAGCCTGCCAATCGCTAGAAGAGTGTCCTTATCGAGTGAATCCATGCATCTTGGTTCTTTAAGGTTAAGACATTCATCCCTCTGTTTCCACAGCAAAATAATATGTTCTTCGTCATTTTCATCTTCGGTATACTGGTACATGGAAACCTGACGATCAGTAACGTCGGATGTTAAAAAACCGCGCTTTCCGTTGGGTAACGACACACCCTTAACATAAACCGGTCTGCCAGATTTAGAATAATTCATTTTTTCCAGAGAAAAAGTATGAAGTAGGGTGAGTTTATCTCCTTCATACTTAAAAAACAATGCCGGCAGTGTATTCCAACTCCTTTTTCTCTTCTTCACTTTCTGCTCCCCCTTTTTCGTCCTTCGTTGGAGGACAGATCGTAACAATCATGTAGTTTTCGACGACATCCAAACCGTAACAGTTCTCTAATTTGACAATTACCCTGCCTTTTTTTTATCTAGAATCGGAACCAACTGAAGTTTCAATACAGACTCCTTTAATCAGTAGAACTGTATAGAAACTTGCTCCTGGCTCAGGATGGTTACTGCAATACAACCATTTGACAAGGCTACGACAGAACGTGGCGCTTTCGGAAGGATGACTTTCTGATCAATTTTATCGCAGTCCAGATTGATGAGCTTCAAACTGTTTGTATTGGCATCAGCAACAACAAGATAGTTATGTTTTTCATCAGATATCAAACACATTCCTGATATATACCACGCTTCTTCGTTTCCTTGTTTCACGTCAAACGTTGCCATTCTATATCATTTCAAAATGAGTTGTCTTATGACACTGTGGATGCTTACACCGTATGTATGAAGGTATTAGCCATGTAATACAACTTGGGAAACATCGGGTAACATCGACATATATCGCCACTCGCCGTAACAGATCGTGACGAACATCGGGCGTATTCGGCCTGCACTGGATGTTACTATTTTTAGAAACAGAAGCTGTTTCCCCGCTATTCATAGGTCAATAATGGAATTTCTACATCGTAGTATTTGGAAATTAGTTGATGTTTTTCTCATGAATATACGTTTAAAAGAAATAAACACTAAAAGGGCACGCTGACAGTTGATTACGATACATCTAACGATTTAAGTCAATACAGTAAAACATGGATTATACGTGAATTATACGCGTAAGAGAAGATTTTCTGTCGAAAAAACGAACTGTCAACAAACAGCATGGAACTGGGATATATTCAGATATTCATATCAAAGGACTATGAATGTAAGTATCCTTGAGCAGTTTTGTACGTTGATGTGTTCAAAAATGTTTTTTTTTAATTTATCTTTTGAATTCTTAAATCATTTTATAAGCTAAATGTTAAGACAGCATGTTCATATTTTTTCGTGTACTTATGTACATGTTACATATTTTACATGTACATGTTTCATATTTTACATGTACATTGTACTTATGTACATGTTAAATATTTTTATATGTACTTATGTACATTATTTATGTATATGGTATGAGTATGTAATCTTTAATTTGATTGTTTTATCTTAGAAAAATATTAGACTTAATATTGAGTTTAAAAATGGTGTGTTTTGGTACTTGCCCAATTTTAACATACCATAATACATGTATATACCCGTTTATTGTTTACAAAATGCATATTTTCAAAATTAACCTGTGAGAAAAAGTTGTACGTGGTTTGGGGCTTGAAGCCACGACTGCTTGGACACTAGCGACATTCATTTGCTTGGTGTTGGTCTCGTTAAAACCCCAGACTGTCGTGAATCATTATTAACCATATGCACAACAACTATTCATTTGTGCCTACCACCCCTTACTTTTGGCTAAATCGGATATAAGTGCAGAATGCATAATACTTGTGTATTTGTATTTTAAGGTGGTAGTTTCTGCTGGATGATAATCAGAAGTCTAATTACTTTCAGGCAAGAAAATGACTGAATATTACTAAGTCAACAACACTGGATTATGAAGAATTCCAGCCTGCATTAAATACTATGTCGGATCCTTGAGAGGGGATTTTACAGCCATGTCTATCCACAAGGCAGTCGCATCTGATGGAGATGATGTGAGTATTTGATATAAAACATTTTTGACTTGGTTTTTGTTTTTATAAACACACTGTATTCAATAATCAAATGGTGGTGGTCGTGATGATAATGATGATGATGATGATGATGATAATGATGATGATGATGATGATGAATTTTATTGATGAATTTAATAATTTTCTTTATATATACATGTATGTATCAGCTTGTTTTTTTTTAAATAATGTCGAGAAATATTAAACTGTTTATATTTTATTTTGTATATGTAAGGCTTTAAAGTACAACTTTTTTCCTTTACACCACTAAACATTCTAGATGGGTAAAGTACCTGAAGGGGCATGAAACCAAATCAGCATTGACTCAGCATTGAGTAGTTATCATCTGTGCACACACTTCAAGTACATACGCATGGGAACAGACCAAACTTCAAATGTTGAAGAGTGAAGAATTATTGTGAAAGAATCTAAATGATAGAATACCAATGACAAAATAAAACAGATAGACATCAAATTACTCACAGAGAGTGTTTACATGTTATAATATTAAAATAACATTAGTTGAGAACTTTCACTCTGACATTTTGCAGGGGCTTTTCCGCCTGCTTAGTATTCTTGTTTCTTCACATATTTTAGTTTAAAAAAGTACACTCATTCTTTTTATCTCTGAATTCTGAGTAAGAATCATAAGTAAAATTAAACTTTTTTAATTTTTACAAGAAAAAGGTTGATTTTTAAGCATTTTATTAGCTATAAAAATGTATGGTTACATGACATTATGTATATTTTCTTCCAAACTGGACGGTAAACTATCATAAATTGTCTTTTAAATTGTTCAATAGACATCATAGATAATATTTAAAATGATTTCGGCAGCTTGCCTTATATATAACTATTTTTTATGAATTTTATAAAACTGCTATATATTTTCAAACATCGAAAAACTGCTCTTTTCTGAAGACTCACAAGATCAATCAAAATGATTTATTTCCATGTGTATCAATAATGTGTTCGTTTGAACTTTAGTTTTCTGTTAACTGAACTTTATTTAACCAGAAACTGTTGTTTTTATTTCATAATCTCTGATAATGCGAAAAAAATTAATAATAGACAAAATATTTACTTGTCGCTCTTTGTAGCCCTTGGAGTTTGGGGGTGGGTGTAATGAAACATAAATAACTTTTTTAATTCACTGTAAAAAATCTTCAAAATTTGGATAAAAGTCGCATATTGCACCGTGATTATAACTATGTTGTCGGTTAAAGCTTTTTTAAAAGTGTGTATTACACGGCTAATACCTTAAGTTTAGATTCAGATAATTAAAAAAAGCAATTTATTTGCCTCCCATAGTTCTTCCTCATGTAGTTTCACGTCCATTTCCCTATTACTCCTTAACGCCACCATTATAAACCTGACTTCCTTGTAAAACATTTTGTTGACGCGTCAATTAAATTAAGGTAGGAAATTCCTAATTGAAACTGTACATGTATATCATTATATTAAAAGTCACATACTGATAGAGGAAAAATACTAAATTTGGGGAAATATAATGCACAAACTAATTATTTTTCCGGTTTCATATCACATTATGTATGTCTTTTAACATGCAGAAAATCTGATATTTTAGTGAGAAATAATATTTGAATGAGGCGAAAACATGAATAAGAATTAGAAAAAAATTAATTCGTGAACTTCAAGCCCTTAATCTTTGATGATTTGCTTAAATCATCCGTAAAATATGTTTTATCATCTAATATTAAAATATCTGCATAAAACCCTGCTTGTTGACCTAAAAAGGGTTAAGGTCATATTTAAAACGTTCAAAAGGAAAAAAATAAAATCATAAAACTTTTTCAGAAACCAGGTAAATCAGACTTATAGTGATAAGTATGAAAAAAAACTTTGAAGAATCTAGAAAAATGGTTAAACCAATGTTTTTTGGTATGAATTGACTGTGACCTAAGGTGTTCCACTTTTCAGTACATTATTATTTGTTTTTAATTTATTGGCTTCTCTTTATTTCAAAAATCAAACCAAGTCGATATTGGCTATATCAAAAAGAACACATAACGTAAGTTTAAGTTGTTTGAAGGCTGTGTCATTATAAGCTTATTGAATAACGTTGTCACAATGTTGTAACAGCTTTATTTCCAAAATTCAATTGTTCCTATTTTCCTGTTGTCTTATCTTATTATGATTTAAAAGTATTTTATGTGAAAGTTGAACTAACGTTGTGTTGCGAACCTTTGTTTTTTTGCCGTTTCCTTAAACTAAATAAAAAACCGTTGTCCTTACATTGTGACACCGTTGGCCTGGTCCTAGATGCAGTTTCAATTAAGAAAAATAAATTAATATGAGTATTTAGTCTCAATTTCTTATCTTTATACACTATTATATAACGTTAATTTTAATGTTTAATAATGAGTTCAATAAAACAATTTATAATATACCTATAAATATTCTGTCAAAAATACTGCATTTTTTAACTGAAAATACAAATGATCTGATATAAAATCCCGTATTGCACACTGTAGCATTCTGTTTCCGAAATTACACACTAGACCGGGACTTCTTTTTTCGATCATACATGTTCGGTAATTTCCGCCATTCCGAGTTTAAATTTAAATTGACCTGGTTTACTTATGATATATAAATAATAGTTGAAATGGTGGTATTTTTCAGTTCAATATGACAGCAATTCTTAATGAAGTAAAGAAATGTTAAGCAATAAAAAGTTGGCAGTACTGGCTCGATCGGATGACATATCAGCCCCAATGCAATCCAATATTGCAACCATATTCCTAAGTAATTTCCACAAACCCTTCAAATTGCTCAGCGACTAAACTGTTACATCACTACTAACCCCTACGACAGATCGCCACAGAAAAACAAACGTAGACGGATTCGTACAATCGATAGTGACAGTGATTGAGTGCCCTTAAATAAATAGTTCCATGAACAAAAATCATATTTACCAGTTCAACAGTTAAACCGCTTACTTGTTACAAAATGGCGGATGTTTACTTCCGTTTTAGTTAATTCATAACTGACGTCACACGTTGTCGCATGAATAATTCATATTCATATTATATTTTACATGTATACTTCAAAAGCCAAAAGACCCTCAGTTTCCTTACATTGTCGCGTTAAAGGCCTATGGTTCCCTTTCAGTGGTGTTCTTGTGACATACGCCACCTGTTAAGTGTCTCATTTACAGTGCGCTTTAGAGACATTCGGCTCAAGTAATGCAGTGGTGGCATTTTGTTATCTTATTTATATTTTGAAAGATGTCTGCCGTTCCCTTACAGTGGCACATAAATAGCTAAGGTTTCAAGTACAGTCTCGCGTTAAAGTCCTTTGTTGTTTTTTGACAGTGTCAGTCGGTGAATTAATGGAATTCCCCTCTCTTACAGTAGCTTATAAGCGGGCTTCGCTTCCGTTTTAGTGGTGCGTGAATATTCATCGCTTCCCACGCAGTGGTGCATTGCCAGCCTTCGACTGCCTCAGCTAGGCTGAACCATTAGGAATAACGTATTGACGAGCAAGCTATTCTTTTAAATTAGAATAAAATCAATAGATATATCATTATGCATAACAATTCACAATTTAGACTTAAATGATTGATCAAAAAATGAATTGTATAAAGGAGTGAATTTTTATCGATGCGTCTTCCCTGTGAGGCAGCGCCTTAATTGATATATCAAAATACCAAATGCCATGTTGCATTTGGATACATCTGAACTAAATTAAGAATAGGATATTGTGTGTATTAAGCGTTTATTATATTGAACGTGTTCAGGCCCTATGAATGTCGAGCGACGATTTTAATTCGATATAATATCATTTACAATATGTAATAGTATCCCCATTCAACTAACAATAATCAATGACGATATACTGCTGATTAACCAATTTTAAGTAAGGCAGATTTGAAAAACAAACCACTACCATCTAATTGAACAAATTAAAATATAAACATGAATACAACGTTCTGCAATTCAGTTAGTTGAGTACAAACACCATCTCACAAATTCAGGGTTCTTGATATTCCTTTCATCAATAAAAACGAGTGTTTATTAATGGTATTCCACATTGCAAAAGTGGGTGGCGAATGTCAAAAAGTGAAATGTTTAAAAAAAATCAAAATATGTTGCAAATGGTTGCAAATAGTACATGTATTTTTCTTGATTAACATTGAAATTCAAAATGTATTAACAAAATGAAACATGTTATGCTTTGGTAATTCAAACCAACTTTAAACACATTATATACCACACGACTAAGGCTCTCAATGCAATCTACGTTTTTTAATTTTGAAGATACAAAAATTGATAACACGTTCAACTATATGCTTGTTTGAACATAAAGGGCAGACCCGGTTTCAATGACTGGTAAATGTGTTGTGTGTTTTTCATTTCAAATCCAGACAATCAGCTCGTGAGTTACGAATATAATAAAAAGAGATAGCGAAGAAGTCTGATTACATCAACTATACGACTTAATCGGGTCCATGTATAAGGTACACTCATGTGATAATTTCAAGGACAATATCATGCTATCAAACACTTTTGCCAATCTTGACTTGAAACGTTAAAGATTATAGCACTGAGGAATACCCTTAATAAGAACTCGTTTTTATTGATGAGAGGAATATGACATACATATATAACTGCATTTCACAATTTTCTATGGGTATTTTAATTTGAAATATGTTTATGCGAAATATACTAATGCCGTGTCCATGTTTTGCTTCATTCATTAGAATAGTAATACTGTTTGATTTGTTTTTAAAACTGGACATATTTACTGTCGATGGCGACCTAAAATACAATGTATTATCTTAACCGTACCGAGTCAATATTGGCAAAAAGCTTAAAAGGGGGACATTGTCCTTGAAATAACCATACGAGTATACTTCAAACATGGAACCGATGAGATCATGTTTTTGACTTAAAAAATCCTTTGCTTTTTCGTTGGATATTTGCTTTATTTAACGAACCGTTTGACCGGGTCTCGAAAGGAACACAAACACACATATACTCGTCCTGTCATGAAATAGACCTCTGTCCTTCAAGTAAATTATTAAACTGATATAAATGCCTATATGTGAAAGTTTTTTACAAATGAACATGTTTGTAAAACAAAACAGAAAAGTTGATCCACGTGTTAAGTAGAAAACCACGAAGTCTTCAGACAAGTTCTTAGTTAAATTTTGTTTCTTCTGCATTTGTCCAGACATGCAAATTCTTCTTTTTTTAAAAATGTCCCCAAAGGACCACGTAGGTTAAGGGTCATATACGGCATCAATATTTCATAAATATTTAACTATAGACTGCTGTTACAGGCAGTTTTGTATAGAGTAACATGTAAATATATATGCATAAAGATACAGAAACAAGCTCAGTAGCAAAAAGTTTAAACATAAACCCGGTTTAGTGGCAATGGGCAAACGCCAAAGACATAGAACACAAAATCACAAACAAGAATCATAGAACAGCACAAAACTCTACAAACAGCACAGTGCATAAATACTATATATATATATATATATATAAATAATTAGTATGTTTATCAAGAATTGTTAGGTACCACCTTGGAACGATCGGTAAAATGTAAATTTACTGGGGGTTTAAACCAGTTTATGTGCACAAACCTCACCCTTATCCCAACAATTCTTAATAAAGATAAAACGCAAAAGGTAAATCTTATCAAAGTATGCATTAAACTGCATTTTGTTCCGAATTGTTTTCCGCGCAGCCAACAAATGACGTCAGAAATGGCGCGCGATGCACGTGGTTTCGCACCAAAAGCGTTGGTATTGCCGATTGTCCGTTTTTAAAGGAAAAATTAACACCGAGCGCATGCAGGTGTCACTGAGATATTTTCACACAGGGTGCAGTTTTATCTTATTTACTGGTATGCAACATTTGGTCGTGACACTTTCCTGCGCTCTACCTTTAAATACCAAACAATAACTTCTTAATTTTTCATAATGTAAAATTAACACATTTATATAAATATCAAGTCCAATTGAGGGTGAGAGCGTATAATATAACCCGAGAAAGAAAAAGTGAACCGAGGGGTAAGGCGAGGTTGCCATTTACGTTTCGAGGAATAATTGTACATGTTATCATCCTAAGAGCTGATATTAATTTTATTTTACCTAACAAATATTGATTAAACTGGTTTCGTTAGCGTCTACTTACGCGAAATGGTTTACTATCATTGCAGTTGTGAGAGACAAGTAGGACCAGTAAATGCAGCTGTTAACGCATGCTGCTCTATCTTTCAACAAAGTATCGTTTAATGGCCTTATATATTCATAGAACAGTACAAAGATGTAAACACTTCACGTGTAAATGAGTGAGTACGGAATATCATATAATATTATTTCAGATGAATATTGTCATATACGATATATGTCGACACAAAATTGTCACATACGAATTGTGTAAACACATAATTGTCATCTGCAATACATTTCGTCACATAATTGTCATCTACGATATATGTCGACACATAATTGTCACATACGAAATGTTTAAACACATATTTGCCATCTTCGATATATTTCAACACATTATTGTTGTCTACGATATATTATGACACATGATTGTCGTGAACGATATATTTCGACACATTATTGTCATCCACGATATAATTCGAAACATAATTTGCATTTTACTATATTTCTGCACACAAAATTGTCATCTACGATATATTTCGACACTATAATAAAATATATGACATAAAATAGCCCGATTGTTCAGAACTTTCTTAAATTAAACAACGTGATTAACGATATCGTTGTTAACTTTCAACTGTTAAATATTTTAGTTTGTAATACTATATTGAAATTAACATAGAACAGCTAAATCGGTCGTCTAAAAAGTGTGAGAACACTACAGATCACAATTGTTTCCATTAAACAAATTCAAAGTAGCAATGTTTTTCACGTTGTTAACTTTAACAAAGTTCTGAACAATCGGCCCAGTGTTAAGTTATAAGAACAGTCACAAAATTAGACTAATTAACAATTTTTCTTCAATAGTAATACAGTATTACTACGTTTACAATACAGTGTTTCAATATCGTGTTGTTTCCTAACAATACTGATATTTTGAATTTAAATCTCGAATAGGTGGAACATTTTTCGAACTGCATCGATAGTTTTACATTCATTCCAGGTAAAACTATTAACAAAATTGAATCGAAATGTATAAAAAAAATCCGTAAAAAAATTGAATTTGCCACAATATTCCGTGACACCCTGATCAATAACTAAAACACATTTGATAGGGTGATGCAAATAAAATTATCTCAAAATAACTTTTCAAAGTCTAGTTCACATCTCAAGGTAAATCTGAACTATTGAAGCTTATATCAAATTTTCAGGTCAATATTTCTTGTTCATGTCAATATAAACATTGGTTCTCACAAATGTGTTTAAATAGAAAAAGCTTATTGATTCTATTTATCATCATTAATTTTCCAGACCTGTATAAACCTTTGATTGCTTTCCCACTGTTCAATTGGCTCCTGTTTGATATTAGAACAGCTGATGAATATTATCTTCTGATCAGGCAAGAAGCAAGATGAACAAGGGCGTATCAGGTTATCTTTGATCACATTGCGTTCAAACTTCAAACACTCATTGTAAATTTTTAGTACAGCTACATTTCCAGATAGCCTGCCAATCGCTAGAAGAGTGTCCTTATCGAGTGAAACCATGCATCTTGGTTCTTCAAGGTAAAGACATTCATCTCTCTGTTTCCACAGCAACAACGTATTTTCTTCGTTATTTCCATCTTCGGTATACTGGTACATGGAAACCTGTCGATCAATAACGTCGGATGTTATAAAACCGCGCTTGCCGTTGGGTAACGATACACCTTTCACATAAATCGGTCTGCCATAACTGGAATTAGCCATTTTTTCCCGAGAAATAGTATGAAGTAGGGTGAGCTTATCTCCTTCATACTTAAAAACCATGGCGGCAGTGTAATCCAACTCCTTTTTCTCTTCTTCATTTTCTGTTTCCCCGTGCTCGCCGTTCGTTGGAGGACAGATCGTAACAATCATGTGGTTTTCGACGACATCCAAACCGTAACAGTTCTCTAATTTTACAATAGCCCTGTCTTCTTTATCTAGAATCGGAATCAACTGAAGTTCCAAAACAGACTCCTTTAATCTGTAGAACTGTATCGAAACTTGCTCCTGGCTCGGGATGGTTACTGCAATATAACCTTTTGACAAGGCCGCGACAGAACGTGGCGCTTTCGGAAGGATGACTTTCTGATCAATTTTATCGCAGTCCAGATTGATGAGCTTCAAACTGTTTGTATTGGCATCAGCAACAACAAGATAGTTATGTTTTTCATCAGATACCAAACACATTCCCGATATATACCAATTCTGTTCGTTTCCTTTCTTCACGTCAATTTTTCTAGCCAACTTAGCCATCGTAGATGATTTTAAAAGCAGCTATCCTCTGTCTTTTATATGTATGCCTACGCCGTATGTAGTTATAAATTAAATATTTTATTCAAAGTGTGTTTGATTGATGTTACTGATATTATTTCATCTAATCCCGTTACATGCTAAACTATAATTATCGTGAATACATGTGCATACTGCGATTAAAGATCTCTGATATCTTTGTTACAACTGAAACGTCAAGGCCACCACAGCACTTTATTTTCCTTGATAAAATCATTCGAGTTTAATAACAACATGCTGTAATATTTACACTTCTAATACCCTCCCTAAGCAGGTGGTTCGAATTCACGTCAATTCCTTTATTACTCCTCAACGTCGCCATTTTAAACTTCCGTGATATAAGATTTGTTCATGAGCCAATTTCATGAATAGACAAAAGCTTATTGACATTGCGTATATATATATCTTAAGCTTAATGGTTAAATTACCCGATATCTTGAAGTAAACGCTTGTTCGCCTAAAGATAGATATCTTTTGCAGACATAAACTTATATGAATTATTAACTTTATTATAAACCGTTTTAAAAATAACCCTTCGCAAAATATATTCTATACAACGCGCTTAAATCTGAAAAGGCTATCATTACAAAATCATTAAATATATTTTTTATTTGTATCGATTCGTATTGGAAAATAGCAGTTTGAAATTAAAGAACTAAGTCTCTATTTTCGTCTATATACATCTTATATATTACTGTATTTATAAGTCATTCATATTGTCTTAAATTATACTTTTCTTTGTTTAGCCTTTCTTTGCTTGATTGCAAATTTCATATTCATACTTTTTCGTTCTTTTAATTGAGATCACGCCGATTACGATAAGGCCACGACTACAGTGTCACGTGACCACTTAGTAAGGGCCTCAGACATGAACACAGAAGCAGACAATTATTATACAGAAGTTATACTTGACAATTAGATAAAAAAATGCATGATACATGGTAAAACCTAGCAATACAAACACGTATAATGTTAAATAAGTTAATAATTTTTATTATTAATTAAATTCAATGTTTGATTCAGGTAGATATAATTTAATGTCTAAACTTTAAATCAATTACACTAATAAATTTCTAAATAACATCTGAATTTTGTAAAACTCAAATTTAGGGAAAGAAAACATGTGTTTATTTCCTTTACGAAAGTCAACAATAAACGACGTTTGTTTAGATCAAATGAATTTTGCTGTTTTTCTTCCTTTCTCCATTAAAATCACCGTTTAAACAAGTTTAGTGAATTGTCATTATTCATATAACTACCGTAATGTTTATCTCAATGAATTAATATCCGTATTAAATGAAATGCAAAACTGTTCGAACAGGCAACATACATGTAGGAGTTAAAAATCATCATAGCCATTATAAATGCACAGGTGTATACATTAATTGGCGTCATTTACGCAGATAAATTTGTTTGTTTTTTTCTATACGTATATACTTTTTATGACCTTTACGTATATGATATTAGATCTTTTATCTAAATTATATAAAACAAACGCAACACAAATCAACTGAACTGTCATTTTCACTAACAGTATGTCCAAACAGATTAAAAAGCAAATGTATATGCTTCGGATTTAAAACTTGACGCACAAGGAGGAGAAAAAAAATCGCGAGATGACGTAAATATTATATCCTTTCGAATACCGCTACCATAAATCGGCGCGCTACCGTAATCGCCTAATGCAGACCATTTTATCAAGGGTGCTGGTTACCGCTACTGTTTTACTGTAGGAATACTGTAGACGACTGTGACGTACCGGAATAATGCGTACATCCAGTTCCGCAGCCGCAAAATGCACATTTTTCACAAATTGGTGGTGTGTTTGTCATTCAAATAAGAAGGATTATGAATTTTAAAACCAGCATTAGTACACTGTGGTTCTTTGTCTTAGAAACAGTTACTACACTACGGTAGTTCTTTCCAACATAATAGCCATGCAACACTAAGCAACGGTATGTCTTTAAAAGTCGTCATTCAACTTTATTCGGCTCTGGCTTTAGTATACTTGCTTTAATGAAACAGCAAGCTTATGTTATGGGTTAGCCTAAGGTACAGTACGGATTGTAGTATTGCCAGATAAACGACAGTGCGGATTTCAGCAGGTGTTTGGATGGTCTATTTACGTCATAGATATTTGTGTAAATAGAAAATATACATTACATTTGCCTTTGCAGCAAAGTATTAAGGTTGACAATGTTTTAAGGTTGACAATGTTTATCATAAATTTCTCTTGTCAAAACGAACTCAATTTTGATTGTGTTTATAAAAAAAATAATAATGAAAGTAGTTACCACATTTTCCCATGATTATTTTATGAAATAATTAGGGTAAATCAAACAATTAAGAAATAAAGGAAGATCTACACTGTACTTTATCAAATGACCATATATCTCTATACTGGTAGTAATAGCTTTGGACACGTTCTAAAGCACTGTAGTTTATCAAATGACCATATATCTTTATACTGGTAGTCATAGCTGGGGGACACATTCTAAAGCACTGTAGTTTAACAGTTGCCCATATATCTTTATACTGGTAGTCATGGCTGGGGGACACGTACTAAAGCACTGCAATTTATCAAATGACCTTTATCTTTATACTGGTAGTCAAAGCTGGGGGACACGTTCTTAAGCACTGTAGTTTATCAAATGACCATATATCTTTATATTGGTAGTCATAGCTGGGGACACGTTCTAAAGCATTGTAGTTTAACAGTTGACCATATATCTTTATAATGGTAGTCATACCTGGGGGACACGTTCTAAAGCACTGTAGTTTATCAAATGACTATTATCTTTATACTGGTAGTCAATGCTTAGGGACATGTTCTAAAGCACTGTAGTTTATCAAATGACCATATATCTTTATACTGGTAGTCATAGCTGGGATACACGTTCTAAAGCACTGTAGTTTATCAAATGACCATTTATCTTTATACTGGTGATCATAGCTGGGGGACACATTCTAAAGCACTGTAGTTCAACAGTTGACCATATATCTTTATACTGGTAGTCAAAGCTTA
Organism: Mya arenaria; assembly: GCF_026914265.1. NCBI lineage: Eukaryota > Metazoa > Mollusca > Bivalvia > Myida > Myidae > Mya > Mya arenaria. Next base: position 57,538,986 of record NC_069136.1, on the reverse strand, counting down.
GGGATATGTTCTTAAGCACTGTTATTTATCAAATGACCATATATCTTTATACTGGTGATCAAAGCTGGGGGACACGTTCTAGAGCACTGTAGTTTATCAAATGACCATATATCTTTATACTGGTGATCAAAGCTAGGGGACACGTTCTAGAGCACTGTAGTTTATCAAATGACCATATATCTTTATACTGGTAGTAATACCTGGGGGACACGTTCTAAAGCACTGTAGTTTATCAAATGACCATATCTCTCCATGCTGGTGGTCATAGCTGGGGGACACGTTCTAAAGCACTGTAGTTTATCAAATGACCATATATCTCTATACTGGTAGTAATAGCTTTGGGACACGTTCTAAAGCACTATAGTTTATCAAATGACCATATATCTTTATACTGGTAGTCATAGCTGGGGGACATGTTCTAAAGCACTGTAGTTTATCAAATGACCATATATCTTTATACTGTTAGTCATAGCTCGGGTACACGTTCTAAAGCACTGTAGTTTATCAAATGACCATATATCTTTATACAGGTAGTCATAGCTCGGGGACACGTTCTAAAGCCCTGTAGTTTATCAAATGACCATATATCTTTATACTGGTGATCAAAGCTAGGGGACACGTTCTAGAGCACTGTAGTTTATCAAATGACAATATATCTTTATACTGGTGATCATAGCTGGGGGACACGTTCTAAAGCTCTATAGTTTATCAAATGACCATATATCTTTATATTGGTGATCATAGCTGGGGGACACGTTCTAAAGCTCTGTAGTTTATCAAATGACCATATATCTTTATACTGGTAGTCATAGCTGGGGGACACGTTCTAGAGAACTGTAGTTTATCAAATGACCATATATCTTTATACTTGTGATCATAGCTGGGGGACACGTTCTAGAGAACTGTAGTTTATCAAATGACCATATATCTTTATACTGGTGATCAAAGCTAGGGGACACGTTCTAAAGCACTGTAGTTTATCAAATGACCATGTATCTTTATACTGGTAGTCATAGCTGGGGGACACGTTCTAAAGCACTATAGTTTATCAAATGACCATATATCTTTATACTGGTAGTCATAGCTGGGGGACACGTTCTAAAGCACTGTAGTTTATCAAATGACCATATAACTTTATACTGGTAGTAATACCTGGGGGACACGTTCTAAAGCACTGTAGTTTATCAAATGACCATATCTCTCCATGCTGGTGGTCATAGCTGGGGGACACGTTCTAAAGCACTCTAGTTTATCAAATGACCATATATCTCTATACAGGTAGTCATAGCTTTGGGACACGTTCTAGAGCACTGTAGTTTATCAAATGACCATATATCTCCATACTGGTAGTTATAGCTTTGGGACACGTTCTAAAGCACTATAGTTTATCAAAGGACCATATATCTTTATACAGGTAGTCATAGCTCGGGGACACGTTCTAAAGCACTGTAGTTTATCAAATGACCATATATCTTTATACTGTTAGTCATAGCTCGGGTACACGTTCTAAAGCACTGAAGTTTATCAAATGACCATATATCTTTATACAGGTAGTCATAGCTCGGGGACACGTTCTAAAGCACTGTAGTTTATCAAATGACCATATATCTTTATACTGGTGATCATAGCTGGGGGACACGTTCTAAAGCACTGTAGTTTATCAAATGACCATATATCTTTATACTGGTAGTCATAGCTGGGGGACACGTTCTAGAGAACTGTAGTTTATCAATCACCATATATCTTTATACTTGTGATCATAGCTGGGGACATGTTCTAGAGAACTGTAGTTTATCAAATGACCATATATCTTTATACTGGTGATCAAAGTTAGGGGACACGTTCTAAAGCACTGTAGTTTATCAAATGACCATGTATCTTTATACTGGTAGTCATAGCTGGGGGACACGTTCTAAAGCACTATAGTTTATCAAATGACCATATATCTTTATACTGGTAGCCATAGCTGGGGGACACGTTCTAAGGCACTGTAGTTTATCAAATGACCATATATCTTTATACTGGTAGTCATAGCTGGGGGACACGTTCTAAAGCACTGTAGTTTATCAAATGACCATATATCTTCATACTGGTGATCATAGCTGGGGGACACGTTCTAAAGCACTGTAGTTTATCAAATGACCATATATCTTTTTACTGGTTAATAAAGCTCGGGGACACGTTCTAAAGCACTGTAGTTTAACAAATGTCCATATATCTAAATACTGGTGATCATGGTTGGGGGACAAATTCTTAAACACTGTAGTTTACCAAATGACCATTTTTACTTATGTTCATAGTTGATTGACACATTTTAAAGAGCTGTAGTTAGGCAACTGGTGACTTTTGCTAGGGGACATGTTTAAAAGTGACAAGCTCATAATTTGTTAAATGCAAAGTGTGTCAAATCATTAGGAGTGTTTAAACAAAAATAGCAAAAAGTAGCAAAAGCTGGAACCCTTTAGCAAAATAATGTTGAAGACCACAATTTCAAACGTGTATTCAAAATTAATTACGGCTGTAGTGTTGCTTGATTGGTTGATTGACATTATCATGTGATAAAATGAATGTTTCCTTAAGGGGCCAACATATCCACCATTTTTGTTAAAGTCCCGGTGGCTGTGTTGACTAGCCGGCTGTTTTTTTTACTGTTTACTTAGTTTTTCCTGGCGTGGGTTTGAACCCCACAAAAACCAAAATAATTTTTTATGCACTGGATTTTTTTCTGCATTTTATTGATAACATAAAATAATGATAAAAATAGTTTTTTCAGATGCATAACCGGGAAAACTAATATTTGGTCCAAAAACAAAAGCGAGTCACTTTTAAGTACTGCATTAAGTTTACTTGGTATATGCCTTCCAGATACGTAGTCAGGCTTTACTGAATGTTACGCACGAAAGGGGGATGGTGTTGAAGGAGGAATATCGCTGTAGCCGCAGGGGGGCTCCCCAAGGGAAAAAAAATGAAATATAGAACTAACATGTTGGGCACTGATGTGTATTTGGAGGGATTTATAGATTCGGGGCCGTCGACTTTGTAGCAACCAAGTGATTGATTTAGGCTCAGTAAGCTATCCAACACAGAGAAACAATGCTTACTATAGCTGATCTTCCCTTTATTCTGATATCAATATTTAGCTTAGCCCTTGAATTTGATGCCATTTTTTGCCATATTTATTTTTTCATTTTTCAAATTGATGTTACACAGATGCGTAAGTGCATAACGCTGGCTACGCCCAGCCTTCAATGTGTCATATGAGTAGTTATGGCGGTGACAGCTGATGTGAAGTTCTAAATTTTAAGCAATGCAGTTTATCAACTGACTTGAGATTGGATTTTCACCTGGATACACTTGAGGAGCAAAGAGATGTTAAGTTTGAAAAACTATGAAAAAAAACTCAGGATCTATACAAGTGTAAGAAATGTGGTTAGAATTAGTAAAGACTTAAAAGAAAGTCTTCACATGATGTGTTAAGAAATAGGTAACTTTTGGTTTAGTGAAGAGACATAAAAATGGAATTAGAGAAAAAAAGGTCACATTGGATTAAAAGAGTGATCTACAAGAAAAGGTTTTTGTGAAGAAAACTACTAGCTCAACAATTGGATTCACCTGAGGAGTTACAAGAACATTGGATTAAGAAAATCTACAAAAATAGGTTGGATTATGTGAAGAAACTACTAGATAAACAGAATTGGATTCACCTGAGGAATTACAAGAAACTATATGATGAAGGTCTTTTTTACTGTGCTTTGAAAAAAGTTCATCTGAAATGGGCCAAAGTTGAAGAGACGATTGAAATAATATGAAAGAATTGTGTGGATTTTAGATGACATAATTGAGTCTGTGACATAAACACTTCCATTGTAGGTAGTTTTCTATGCTTGGTGAAATTGAGAAATAATTTTTTATACAAGTATGGTTACTTTTCTGCATGGAACAATCAACATAAGCGGAACTTATGTGAACTGTGTCACAAATTAATTCTTCTGAAAGTACACAGTAACTTTTATACACTTTTGTTGGCAAATCAAGCTAAAATACAAAGATCAAGGGTCTGAAGCATTGATTGATCTTGGCTTTTGTACACGCTTAAACCACCAAGTAAATTTCCTTTCAAGTCTGACAGCTATGGCCTGTCATTTGACTTCATGCATCATTTTGCTAACATCATCTGCAATTTGACTTGTTGTTTAACTAATCACATAGAACTTTCTACCAATAAAGTGGGCTCATTTCCACACAAACCATCCATGTTCGGTTTGCATTGATCTCCCCTTGACCGGTGCTTTAAAGTATGCTTGCAACAACTGCATGGTTACAAAGGGAAATCTTTAAAGAGTTGATCATGACTACCTGGGTTATCTTTAAAGAGTTGATCAGGACTACCTGGGATATCTTTGAAGAGGGGATCATGAATATCTGGGTTATCTTTTAAGAGTTGATCATGACTACCTGGGATATCTTTGAAGAGGGGATCATGACTACCTGGTATATCTTTTAGAGGTGATCATGAATATCTGGGATATCTTTGAAGAGGTGATCATGACTACCTGGGAAATCTTTGAAGAGGTGATCATGACTACCTGGGATATCTTTGAAGAGGTGATCATGACTACCTGGGAAATCTTTGAAGAGGTGATCATGAATATCTTTGAAGAGTTGATTATGACTACCAGGGATATCATTGAAGAGGTGATCATGCCTACCTGAGGTATTTTTGAAGAGGTGATCATGAATATCTGGGATATCTTTGAAGAGTTGATCATGACTACCGAGGATATCTTTGAAGAGGTGATCATGAATACCAGAGATATCTTTGAAGAGTTGATCATGACTACCTGGGATATCTTTGAAGAGGTGATCATGACTACCTGGGATAGATATCTTTGAAGAGGTGATCATGAATAACTGGGATATCTTTGAAGAGGTGATCATGAATATCTGGGATATCTTTGAAGAGGTGATCATGCATACCTGGGATAACTTGAAAGAGTTTATCGTGACTACCTTTACCTGGGATATCTTTGAAGAGTTCATTATGACTACCTGAAGGTGGTATAAATTAACCATCTGCTTTTTGCAAAATGGAAAAATGCTTTTAATCATGTAACAAATACTTTTTCAAGCTTCCTGTTGACCTTATAAGGATTGTAGTAATCACTTTATACAAGAAATCATCATATGAAAATAAAATAAATCCATTTAAACAGTGCTGACACAGCAATTTGACAAATATTCTGGACAGGGTTTGCTTTACACAGAAAGCCAATTGTTCAATGTTCTGTTTGCATACATAAAAGCCCATATTAGGGAGAAACATTTACAGATATACATCTTGATGAACCCACTAGTTCAACGAACTTTTAAAAGTTTGAAGGCAAAAGCTATTACATTTGAGATGAACAGTTACCTTAAATGGAGCTTTAAGCAAAAATCTTAGTAATACACTATCTAATATAAAAGTAAGGTAAAAACAGTTTTTAGTTTCAGCTAACTTCTCTAAAATAAATAGGGTTGGTCAGTATGCTTTTTTTCTAAAAAAAACAAGAGGCCCATGAGTGCCTATGCTCTACTGGCATGGCTCATGTGGTTATTTTTAATCCAGAGCATGTATGTATGAGTAATAGCCAACAAACATTTTGTTCACGTTTTGTGTTTGGGTTAGCTTAAAACGTTGCACATTCAACATCTGAGAACAGAAAGTGTTGTAAGCATATTAGTTGCATGAACTACTAGTATTCTAATATGTGCCAAGTAAAGGTCATCTGAGGAAATAAAATTTGCTACAAAACTGTACTATTGGTCAAAATTTCATTTTTGTAGCTTTAAAAGGACAAAAGGGATGGGGCCAGCTTTGGTCCTGGCCCAGGGCACATAATAAAAATATTTCTTAAAAAACTTGTGACCCCCGGGGGCAGTGCCAGTTTTGACCATAGGGGCATAATTTGAACAACCATGGTAGCAGACCACTAAAATAATCCTTATTCAAAATAACAAGGGTCTGCACAGTTGTTTCAGATATTCAGATATTCAAACATTTCCCAATTTAAGTATACCAAACCTGTGAACCCAGTGGCGTGGCCAATAATGACCCCAGGAGCCTAACTTGAACAATTTTTCACATGAATTTGTGGCTTTACATGTAAACTTGTCTATCAATAGACTTCGCTCATGTAGACATGGCTAAAAATAGATTTACCTAAAAATAGCATTTTTTTAACTTTTGAGGCCCATAATCTAGGCATGCACAAGCGGATCTGGTTTTCGAAAGGAACCAAGCTCTAATTGATATCTTAATACTATACAAGTTTCTTCTATATACAATTAAAACTGAAGACTGTATCATGTTCACAAGCAATTGTTTACAGACGCACAGACGTTCAAGGCCCATAATCTAGGCATGCATGGGCAGATCTGACTGGTTTTCGAAAGGAACCGAGCTCTATTGGATATCTAAATACTATTTTATTGAGATACAATCATAACGAAAGACTGTATACAAGCACACAAGCAATTGTTTACAGGCGCTCGGAAGCACATACTACGTACACATTACCATCACATCAGATCTTCTGATCTTTGGCCAGTAAAGCTAAACTTTAAACCGTGATTATGTACCAAAACTACCTATATCAGGGTATATCACTATTGTATTCTTTTTAGGATAACCAAGAGCTGTCATGGGGCAGTGCCCTCAACTATATGCTGCTTTGTCTTAGAAATGAATGATGATAAAGGTAATATGCAATAAAGAGAGACAAAATAGAAATTAAGCAAGAAATGCTGCAATGCAAAATAAACAAGTTTTCAATGATTGACAGACAAACCTAATTAATTAAGCCTTTGGTGTGCGATTAAGTTTCAATAGTTTTTTTTGTTTTAGTGACCTTGATCCTATGGGCCCCGAAAGCAATTCCATAAGAGGTCTCTATAATACTTTGTATACTAAGTTTGTAGATGTATTTGATGCTGCCCTCCTCCTGGCCAGCCAACACAATGACACAGTCATGTCATTTTTATAACCAGGTTTCACTTTACAGGTTAACAAGAGCTGTCGTAAAACAGTGCGCTCTACTACGCCTCTTGGAATTGGACGTGAATACAATAATAGTGTGATATGTGCCTGTAAAAAGCAATAAAACAATCAAATAAAAAAGTGAAAAAGAATCACAATATGACAAAACAAGGTTTGATTTGGTTAAGATTTTAAAAATGTGCCTGTCAAAATAAAACAAATAACAAGACGCCAATGCGGCAACGCCGCATAAAGCTGGATTTTTTATTTGACTATGCAATTTTGCAAACCTAGAATTTGTGCTAGTGACCTAGTATTTTTAACCAAAAAGACCCATACTTATATTTATCGGAGATATCATTCATACAAATAACCTGATCAACAGAAACTATTCCATTTTATAAATACATCAGCTTTTCCAATAAGATCTGTCCCAGAGACCTAGTTTTTGACCCTAGATGACACACTTTATCATCTAAGATTTCATGTACACAAATATTTTTAAAGTTAATTAAAATTTAAATCTTGAAAAATATGGTTAGATCTGAAATTCATGATTGGGATGTGTGTTTATAAAATAACAATTGAATTTAGTTATTAACTGATATGGATAGCTTTGGTAAGCATAGATTGTTTTATGACATCAGGAAAATATTTCCTAAGATTTGACCTAGTGACCTAGTTTTTGATCTGAGGTGACCCATATTATAGATATTATGCAGACAAATATTCTGACCAAGTTTCATAAAGAGTTGACAAAAATTGTTCAATTTATGATGTGGAATGATTTTCCTAAGATTTGACCTAGTGACCTAGAATTTGACCTGGGATGACCCATATTTAAAAAACTTTCCAGATTTTATGCAGACAAATATTCTGACCAAGTTTCATAAAGATATGAAAAAAATGTTGAATTTGTGACATGGAAATATTTTCTCTAAGATGTGACCTAGTGACCTAGAATTTGACCAGGGATGACCCATATTCATATATCTTCAAGATAACATGCTGACAAATAGTCTGACCAAGTTTGATTACCATTGGATAAAAACTTGATTTTATTACATAAAATTAAAACTTTAACGCAGAATTGTTAACGATAGTATAGCCCACCTATTCTTCAAATAGTCGAGCTAAAAATGCACAAATAATAATTTGCAACGCTAATAAGCTCTTGCTCAATTTCATCATGTCCCTTTCACATAGGAGTTGGACAGATATATCAATCACTAAATATTAATGGTCCTAGGTCAAAGAATTCAAGGGTCATTGTGCAGAATCACCACTGTTTGCCATGACCTTCAACTTCGACCAACAAACTCCGAAAACAATACTTGTCATGTTCTGGTCAAATATAACCTACCATTAATGTTTCATGGTGTGAAGTCAACCTACAAAATGTATTTTCAAGTTATTCAAAAATATAATGTGTCTGTTTGCAAACATATGCTAAAAGTTAGCCTAAAACATATGCCCATTTGTTTTTACAATAGTGGCATAATACATATAAAATATCTTTAAGGTCAATAAATCAATGACACAATGCAGCACAAAAGAGGTCTTTTATATCAAAGATTCTCTGCAAGCCAAGCTAGGGTAATTCCACCCAAAGAGCATGCAAACTGACAACAGCCTGTTGAAGAGATTTTCCTGAGGAACAATCCTGGGGATTCATTCCCTTCCTTCTGTCAGAGTAGAGACGTTTCAAACTGACAGCCTGCAATTTTAATGTACATATTTGAAAACTGTTTATATTCACAGTGACCTTTTATAAAACTTTTTACATAAAGTAATGTTACATAAAATGTTGCTCATATACAATAAAATGATTAAACAGACTATCATAAACAATAAGTCTACAAGTATAAGGCCTTAAAGGGACTGTACACCAGATTGGCACTAAAAGTTTTTTCTGTAACATATCTCAGGACAATTATTTAATAGAATGTGTTACGCTTTTATGTCATAATTGTAAAAAAAGTACAAATGTAAAAATAAATATTTCGCCAAAATTGAAGTCCAGTGTTGTATCAACTATGCTACGAAGGCTTACTTCAATCAAGAGGTATATTAAAGCTATAAACCTAACTTGGTAACATCATGTGATAACATCGACTAGCCAATCACGCAAAAGAAATGAATTCTACTAGGTAGACATACCCAGTAATCATTTTGAATGGAAAAATATGAAATAACTGCTAAACTTAATAAATTGTAAACTATGTGGTACTTCAGTTAGTAAGTTTCAATGCATTGTACACATTAATACCAGTCATGTCAGTTTATGTCAGTTTTCGACAATTTTCTTTTTTTCTTGCAATTTGATCATCTGGTGCACAGTTGCTTTAACAGCATTTAAAAAAAACACATTCATGAAACAAATGATATAATTTACTTTGTCTGTATATAATTATTTAAAACTATATTTTTATGTAAAAAAAAATAATTATTTTTAGTTTTAAATACAGAAATGCTGATGCTGAGGACTTGGAAAGTTTTATTCTTACACATGGAAGTGGTGCAGAATGTATCCATTAATAGGCAGATGTAATTCTGTAGATGTTTTCATGGCTGCTACTGATATCATGGACGGCATGGTCAACTGTTGGTCCAGGCAGCGATATATCTGCCATCGCTGTGGAAGGCTCTGGATGAAGGGTGGCAAAGGTCCATGACCAGCTCCTAATAGCAAAATGAATTATTATTCAGAGTATGAGATGCATTATTTATTAAACATGTAAATGTACATGGGTATATCATTTTTGTTCTCACTCATCAACTCAATGCTCTTTAAATCATTGTTTATATTTCAATCCTGTACTTGTGTATAGACCTGTACTTGTTCATAGACATTTACTTTAGGCCTGGCAGAAACAATATATTATACAAAATTACAAACACAAAGCACAGTCTTACCAGTTGGCGTTTTAACACAGTTTGTTCTTCAACATTCCAGAAGCAAGCACGTGTAGACAGACACCAAGCACACACTTTATGGTGATAGCGGTGGTGGTCATTTTGTGCTATTGTGCATCCATCTGATAGCTTGTTAACTGCTACAGGTCTTTTTAGGCCAAATCTAAAAAGAAAATGAACATCTGTCAATTGACCCTCAGTGCATGAGAAAGTCACCTTTATAGAGATATATGGTAAGAGAATTGTATTAAAAACAGAGCTTTTAAGGTAAAGTCCCGTCAAAATCTCTAATATACATGTGTATGGTCAGTGGAATAAGAACACGGCTGAAGACAATATACTTCCTGTCATATCAACCAGTGTTATGTATAGATATGTACCCGGGTATATATAGTCATCTGTTAAACTACAGTTCTTTAGAACGTGTCCCAAAGCTATGATAACTAGTATAGAGATATATGGTCCTTTGATAAACTACAGTGCTTTAGATTGTGTCCCAAAGCTATGATAACTAGTATAGAGATAAATGGTCATTTGAACTACAGCGCTTTAGAACGTGTCCCCCAGCTATGACTACCTGTATAAAGATATATGGTCATTTGATAAACTACAGTGCTTTAGAACCTGTCCCTAAGCTTTGACTACCAGTATAAAGATATATGGTCATTTGATAAACTACAGTGCTCTAGAACGTGTCCCCGAGCTATGACTACCTGTATAAAGATACATGGTCATTTGATAAACTACAGTGCTTTAGAACCTGTCCCTAAGCTTTGACTACCTGTATAAAGATATATGGTTATTTGATAAACTACAGTGCTTTAGAACGTGTCCCCAAGCTATGACTACCTGTATAAAGATATATGGTCATTTGATAAACTACAGTGCTTTAGAACGTATCCCCCAGCTATGACTACCTGTATAAAGATATATGGTCATTTGATAAACTACAGTGCCTTAGAACGTGTCCCCGAGCTATGATCACCAGTATAAAGATATATGGTTAACTGTTAAACTACAGTGCTTTAGAACATGTCCCCCAGCTATGATCACCAGTATAAAGATATATGGTCAACTGTTGAACTACAGTGCTCTAGAACGTGTCCCCCAGCTATGATCACCAGTATAAAGATATATGGTCATTTGATTAACTACAGTGCTTTAGAACGTGTCCCCCAGCTATGATCACCAGTATAAAGATATATGGTCATTTGATAAACTACAGTGCTTTAGAACGTGTCCCCCAGCTATGACTACCTGTATAAAGATATATGGTCATTTGATAAACTACAGTGCTTTAGAATGTGTCCCCCAGCTATGATCACCAGTATAAAGATATATGGTCATTTGATAAACTACAGTGCTTTAGAACGTGTCCCCCAGCTATGACTACCTGTATAAAGATATATGGTCATTTGATAAACTACAGTGCTCTAAAACGTGTCCCCGAGCTATGACTACCTGTATAAAGATATATGGTCATTTGATAAACTACAGTGCTTTAGAACGTGTCCCCCAGCTATGATCACCAGTATAAAGATATATGGTTATTTGATAATCTACAGTGCTCTAGAACATGTCCCCCATCTATGACTTCCAGTATAAAGATATATGGTCATTTGATAAACTACAGTGCTTTAGAACCTGTACCAAAGCTATGACTACCAGTATAAAGATATATGGTCATTTGATTAAACTACAGTGCTTTAGAACCTGTCCCCTCTCTATGACTACCAGTTTAAAGATATATGGTCATTTGATAAAACTAAGTGCTTTAGAACGTGTCCCCCAGCTATGACTACCAGTATAACGATAAATTGTCATTTGATTAACTACAGTGCTTTAGAGCGTGTCCCCCAGCTATGACTACCAGTATAAAGATATATGGTCATTTGATAAACTACAGTGCTTTAGAACATGTCCCCCAGCTATGACTACCTGTATAAAGATATATGGTCATTTGATAAACTATAGTGCTCTAAAACGTGTCCCCGAGCTATGACTACCTATATAAAGATATATATTCATTTGATAAACTACAGTGCTTTAGAGCGTGTCCCCCAGCTATGATCACCAGTATAAAGATATATGGTCATTTGATAAACTACAGTGCTTTAGAACGTGTCCCCCAGCTATGATCACCAGTATAAAGATATATGGTCATTTGATAAACTACAGTGCTTTAGAACGTGTCCCCCACCTATGATCACCAGTATAAAGATATATGGTCATTTGATAAACTACAGTGTTTTAGAACGTGTCCCCCTGCTATGACTACCAGTATAACGATAAATTGTCATTTGATTAACTACAGTGCTTTAGAACGTGTCCCCCAGCTATGACTACCAGTATAAAGATATATGGTCATTTGATAAACTACAGTGCTTTAGAACATGTCCCCCAGCTATGACTACCTGTATAAAGATATATGGTCATTTGATAAACTACAGTGCTCTAAAACGTGTCCCCGAGCTATGACTACCTATATAAAGATATATATTCATTTGATAAACTACAGTGCTTTAGAGCGTGTCCCCCAGCTATGATCACCAGTATAAAGATATATGGTCATTTGATAAACTACAGTGCTTTAGAACGTGTCCCCCAGCTATGATCACCAGTATAAAGATATATGGTCATTTGATAAACTACAGTGCTTTAGAACGTGTCCCCCACCTATGATCACCAGTATAAAGATATATGGTCATTTGATAAACTACAGTGTTTTACAACGTGTCCCCCTGCTATGACTACCTGTATAAAGATATATGGTCGTATGATAAACTACAGTGCTCTAGAACGTGTCCCCGAGCTATGACTACCTGTATAAAGATATATGGTCATTTGATAACCTACAGTGCTTTAGAACGTGTCCCCAAGCTTCGATCACCAGTATAAAGATATATGGTCATTTGATAAACTACAGTGCTCTAGAACATGTCCCGAGCTTCGATCACCAGTATAAAGATATATGGTCATTTGATAAACTACAGTGCTCTAGAACGTGTCCCCCAGCTATGATCACCAGTATAAAGATATATGGTCATTTGATAAACTACAGTGCTTTAGAACGTGTCACCGATATATGACTACCTGTATAAAGATATATGGTCATTTGATAAACTACAGTGCTCTAGAACATGTCCCCGAGCTATGACTACCAGTATAAAGATATATGGTTAACTGTTAAACTACAGTGCTCTAGAACGTGTCCCCCAGCTATGACTACCAGCATAAAGATATATGGTCATTTGATAAACTACAGTGCTTTAGAACGTGTCCCCCAGCTATGATCACCAGTATAAAGATATATGGTCATTTGATAAACTACAGTGCTCTAGAACATGTCCCCCAGTTATGACTACCTGTATAAAGATATATGGTCATTTGATAAACTACAATGCTCTAGAACGTGTCCCCCAGCTATGACTACCAGTATAAAGATATATGGTCATTTGATAAACTACAGTGCTCTAGAACGTGTCCCCCCCGCTTTGACTACCTGTATAAAGATATATGGTCATTTGATAAACTACAGTGCTTTAGAACGTGTCCCCTAGCTATGACTAGCTGTATAAAGATATATGGTCATTTGATAAACTACAATGCTTAAGAACGTGTCCCCTAGCTATGACTACCTGTATAAAGATATATGGTCATTTGATAAACTATGTACAGTGCTTTAGAACGTGTCCCCCAGCTATGACTACCAGTATTGAGATATATGGTCATTTGATAAACTATGTACAGTGCTTTAGAACGTGTCACCCAGCTATGACTACCAGTATGGAGATATATGGTCATTTGATAAACTACAGTTCTCTAGAACGTGTCCCCGAGCCTCAATCATCAGTTTAAGATATATATGGTCATTTGATAACCTAGAGTGCTTTAGAACGTGAGCCCCAGCTATGACTACCAGTATAAAGCCAATTGTCATTTGTTTAACTACACTGCTTTAGAACCTGTCTAGCATCTCTCGTCTCAAGTAATTAGAACGAAAACTCAAGTAATAAGATAATTATATGGTCATTTATTAATCTATATACTGCTTTTGAAATGTTTTTAAAGCAAAAAAAAATCAATCAGTGTTTTAACCTGTCAGTGTATCATGGGTACACCTAAATCAGTAAAATGGATGTGCTTTGCTGAAAAATAATGCAAGCATCAATAGTTAAATAATGCATAAAATTATGGAAATATTTAATACCGTCTTCCCAAAATTCTTCGTACTAGAGTCAGGCACAAATTATCTTGCATTTCCAGCTCCTGGATTTTCCTTGAAGCCTCTTTCAAGGTTTTACAATCCAGCATTTTTGTTCGCTGTGGTGTACTCATGTGTTTTACACAGATATCAATGACGTAATTGTGTAAACACGCACCTGCCTAAATCCGCACTGTCGTTTATCAAAATCCATACTGTATTTAATTTTTACGTATGTTATGCTCTTGGATCAAGAGTGTGCTATGGTATCACTGTCAAATTTAAGAAATAAGCAAAAGTGCACAGTGATATTACTGTGAGAAAAAGATTTGTTTTAAGGACATGTTTGTTAACTTCGATAAGGTAGACATCACATGGTTGAATTAAACTATAATCAGTCGCTTAAGTGCACTGTGGTAGCGCTCTCAAATCTAGAAATATGCAAAACGACGCTGCGGTATTTTCGGTATAAACATAATACGTGACCAGCATAACACAACTCATTTCAAAGGCGAATGAAGTTGCATTTGAAGGTCATTTAACTCTAGTTACGCTCCCTTTAAAGGGACTATACACCAGATTGGCACCAAAATCAGTTTTGTTCTGTAACGAATATCAGGACAAATATTTAATGACATGTTTTACTCTTTGATATCACAAATGTAAAAAAAAATATACCAGAATGTAAAAAAAAATCGAATATGAGACCGGGTTCGAACCGGTGTCGCCAGAATTGCAGTCCAGTGTTGTTGTATCAACCGTGCTACGAAGGCTTACCCTGAACCGCAGGAATATTTAAAATGTATACCTATATTAAACTTGGTAACATCACGTGATAACATCGACTAGCCAATCACGCATAAGAATGAATTCTACTAGGTAGACATACCTAGTAATCTTTTTAATGGAAAAATACGAAAAAAACTGCGAAAAATAAAATAATTGTAAACTATGTGGTACTTCAATTTAATAGTTTGTTTCGATGCATTGTACACATCGATACCTAATTTAGGTCAGTTTTCGACAATTTTCCTTTTTTCGCTATTTCATCAAACGGCGTGTAGCCCCTTTAACTGTTTAAAAGTTAGCCATAAGGTTCTTATAAACTCAACAAGACATCTATTACCTGATTGCTATAAAGTTGTCATGGAAACAAATTTGACTGCAAATAAATCAACAGAACACTCATTACCAAAAAGCTGTATGGTTGAAATGGAAATCTATGAAATAGAAAATAAACCAACCGGACAAATATCATAAGGTCGCTGTAAAGGTTACATTAGATCGACAGTGACACCTCTTATAGAAGCTGTATGAGAAAGCAGCATGATTTATTTCAACATGCATTAATACATATCTGTTGATGAAGCAATGATCAAATATCACGGTCACCATTCAAAAATCGTTGGTTCTTCTTACAAGCCCGCAAAAAGAGGAATAAAAATGTTCGCGTGTCCTAATGCTGTCATGGGTTATCTCTTGAATTTCCAGGTGTACTTATGTCGAAAGACAGACGTAGGTTTGACTCAAACAGTTGTAGCGAACTGAAGAGGAAACATCACAGGACGAAACCATGTTGTATTTGCCGATAAGATTAAAAGAACAGTTTTTCTGGTGCTTGGCAAATCTACACATTCGTGTGGCGCATTTAACACCGGGAGGAAATATTGGCCAATCACTAGAACATTACGTAATTAGGTATAAGGCCAAATAAAAAATAGGTGCGTTTCAGGTAACGCTGACAAAAAAAATAGGGAAGGTAGGTCGGAATATTTTTTTACTATTATTATTATTTTATATATATTGATTTCAGTAACTGTTGACTCAGACTGTAACAAAAATAAAAGTCATCAATTTTCAGTTTTATCAGCAGTTTTTAGACATGTTCCATGCTTCAAAGGAAACATTCTTTATTTGTCTGGTTAAATACTTTGACAACACTGATGGTTGGATTTCAACTAAGTTATGGTACACCACTCTGCTATTATTAAAGACTTTTCAGGAACGGTTTTACTTTAATTACATGGAGAGTGGGACAGCAAATTTACTATATAAGCAATCAGCGAAGGAAACCTTAATGCTGTCAAGAGGACCTGGGGGTTCAGGTTTGAAGAACAAGTAACATGCAGGTTTTATTGCCAAAATTGCACACTTAAGTCATATCAATCCGAAAGTCAGTATCTGACACATTTGTATCAGACAAGAAAATTAAGTTCAAGAATTGAAATAAACCTGCCACACAAGCACAAACTACCCGTAATTCACCTTAGAGTTCGGACACTCTAAAATTTCGGACTCACATTATTATTTTCAAAAATAATTTATTTTGCGTAACTAATTTCGGACACCCAAAGGACATCGATTATAACTTTTACAGTTACTAAGTCTCACAGACAAAGATTATTGATCTTTATCCTTACAATGTATCTGCCTGGCTAGATTACCTTACCGTATACATCACTGACACGTTAATTAGTTACTTCCAATCCTAAACGATTTATTGGCTGTTGAAAAGGAAGTGTGATATATTTAATGGAGGATTAAAATAACAACAAGGGCAATCAATGGATTGGGAAAACACAGACATGACACGTTTGTAAAACGATCCGCCAATAAACTTTGAAACTTGTACCACACTTTTAATATAGACTTTTTGAAGCAATACTCGTAGGTACAGTATTACTCATTGAAACATCAATAGAACAATAAAAGTCAAAACATTCAATGATACAGTTAACTATTTAGTTTAATGAATTAAAGTTAGAAATGCAATACTTAACTTACAATCGAAAACACCAATCAGAAACATTAATCCTGCATAGCAATATCCATGCTCTCCATGAGATCCTCGTGTGTATAACTGTGAGTAATGTGACGTCACACAATGTGACTGTTTGATCTGAAGCCTGTTTATTTATTTCAATGCATGTATAAAATGGTGTTGAATGTGATTTTAATTAACTTGATGAAGGAATAACACTTATAGGCGTTATAACCATTGATAACTACGGAGAAATTAATAAGTGGTAAAATGCAGACATGAAAAAAGGCAGGTTTAACATACATGTAGATAAAATTTAAAAATGGTTATTTGAAGGTGTCCGAACTCTAAGGTTGATTACGGTAAATAAAATGAGAAATCCAACTCTAATATTGTCAACTTTGCGTATACATTTATTTCGTAACAAATGCTTTTCGT
Source organism: Mya arenaria (assembly GCF_026914265.1). Lineage (NCBI taxonomy): Eukaryota > Metazoa > Mollusca > Bivalvia > Myida > Myidae > Mya > Mya arenaria. The sequence continues at coordinate 57,521,649 of NC_069136.1, read as the reverse complement.
TCCCAAATTACATTTTTTTCAGGGGAAAATATGGTTAGAGTCGGCGGGAAAATATAGGGTCGGTCGGGTAACCTGAAACGGACCTATTTTTTGGCCTTATGTATATGCCTCTAATTCGTGAAATGCAAACTTGGTTAATAAGGGTGTTATGTTATATAATTTTATGTACTTTATAATGTTTATAATTAATTTCTTTAATTGTGTTAAGAGTTTGTATTGTTTCGAAATTGATAAACATTTTACCTTATTGCTAACGAATTTTAATCGGGAGATTTAAGTCTTTGCTTTTAGCAAAACATGTACAAGATTATAAAACTAAAAGGTATTCCCACGCTGTACGATAGCGGTAATCAGAAGCTGAAAATTTCAGTACGGTTTACACTGCTGCAGTAGTTCGCCGGTGTATGATAGAAGTAATGGAGACACCCGAATTTAGAGAAAGGATATACTAACACCCATAATGATATTTCTTGTTTTAAGACTAACAGAAAAGATACGTATATCATTTATGGCCACATTAAGAATTTGGAGGCTTGTAATATTCTACTGAAAGGTCACTTTGTTATCAAACAAATGCCAAAAGAATTGCATAGTTTGAGCAGCAATAACGAAAATATCAGTATTATGGATTTTATTAATTGTCTTTACCATCTCTCAGTTATAAGAAACATATTTTGTGTTAAATATATAGAATACAGAGTATTTACACTACTGTTGAAAAGTGCAGATTGTCAGAGGTCATTGCGGATAGCAACGGGCAACTGATAAGCCCCGCCTAATCTGGACGCTGATTGGTCAGTCGGGTAGCGTCCGGCCAGATCGACTGACCGGCCGCGTCATGTTAGTTGTTATTGTATGCAAACAGTGCCTGATAATAATCGTGTTTTGAGTAAAGTTACAGTTCACCTCGTCAATTGAGTCCTATGAGCAACAGTATGTACTTGTGTAGAAAAATAAAACGAGTATAATATGTATTAATGCATCTGTCCAAAGCTAAGGAGAACATGATACAACTGCCATAACTAACTGAATCTTATTCATTTCATATTACAGGAAGATGTTATTCTTCATTAGAGTATGAAACGTGGATAACAGTAAGTCGTTGATAGGGTTGACTCGGGACTTATTTCTAAGCGAGGAAAATTAGGTTGAACAATGATGGCAGATAGAGGGCTTGATAACGTAACCATTCCGGTAATTTTGACATGCTATTTAGACCTGTGCATATGTTATCTGCATCACATTGTATGTCGGTCAGTGTAAATACAATGTCCAAAATTATTGCCAGTCAGTTTGTTGACATTGGTCAGCATTTAACTCCTAAACTGAATAGTTCACCCACCAATCACATTGTATTGACCTCTAGTGGCAAATATGAGGTTAAGCCTACCTCTTAGCGCAAATTTAACTCTATCAAAATCTGGACTGATGCATTCTTGGTTTACTCTAGTTTACTTGGCTGGCCATCCCGAATAAAAACTTAGGATCTTCTAAAAATACGCATGTTTAATAAAAACAGCATCAAAAAGAAGTAAATATGGTTGGTTTAAATATGACGAACAGTTTCGATATCGTTAAACCATGAATCCTGCCAGCTCCTGGGCGGAAGTAGACCAAGAATTGTGGCTTCTTTCATCTCGTCATCTCCCAATTTTGATTATGGTGCCCCAAACTAACTAGTGAGGAAATGTTATGACTTTAACACAGCAACTTGTGCTTCAGACCTAGATGCAGATTAGCTCATATGTGTCTTATATGCTTGAATTCGCATTCTTATAGACTCTGTCCGTCCGTCACCCGTCCTTCTGGTAGTGCAACATCCGCGTAAGGTCGCCATTTCGGTGGATGATCCGCGTCCCCGCGTTAGATTGAATTATACCGGCCCAAATAAGAAATGGAATACAACAACTTATTGAAGGCTAAAACGCAATCGCCGGAAACTATTTGCATAATTAACAAAGAAATTTCATTATCCCGTATGGCCAGTCATTTAACTGAACCGCCTTTTGCTAATTTTAGTACGTCCCAATAGGCGTTGTTGCCAAGTCTAGTAGGGTTTTCGCTTAATAACGAAATTGTATTATCCTGAGGGTAAATACGTAAACGAAGGAATTGACCAATAGTTTCAATATTGAATTTTATTCTCGATAATAGTGTCAAATATAAAGCTTTTTGTTGTAAGTGCTTTTCTTCCAATCCATTAAAAAGTAAATAAACCGTAAATATATCCTTTTAGCGGGGGATAATGAGTTCAATTGATCTAAAAGTTCCAGGATTCTGCCGTTACTGTAAACATTTTAACCAATGATGGTTTAACCTGTTTTAGCTTAGATTAGATTAGCTTCTTTATTTCTGGTTTTGTGACAGATTTGATAATGATTTCGAAGAAGGAGGTGTCAGTAGAATTAGGTATAATTATTTAGCAAAAAGGAAAAATATAAAAGATAAAAAGGACTCAACTATGCTTCTACTAACAAAACCAGAGGCGATTATAAGTAGACTGTGTTTGGTGGCTTTTCTATTTATTTCATGCGAAGTACAATGTCACTCATTTAAAGATGAAAAACGATTGTATACTTTTATAACAGAGGAAGCGGAGCCCGGAATAAGACCAGTGCTGGATCATACAAGGTCAATTAATATTTCTCTCCTTCCAGCTCTGATAGAACTCAAAGAGTTGAATGCAAAGGATCAGACACTGAAAACATCAATGGCTCTGTTCCTCTGGTGGGAGCAGGATCTTCTTCGATGGAACAAGTCCGATTTTGGGGGAGCAGACACAATAACACTTAATTCTCGTCAGGTATGGACACCAGATATAAATGTTCATAATCGTATAGATTATGGTCAAACTTTATCTAACGATGCTGATAAATCGTTTAAAGTTACGCTGTTTGCTGATGGACGTGTCGTGTGGATTATAGGAGGCCAGCTCGAGACCTCATGCACTGTAGATGTCAGTTGGTATCCATTTGACAACCAAACATGTATCGTTGAAATATCGAAAATGAGTTTATCAGATCGAGAAATGCAACTCATTCCAGCCGAAAAGTTTGTGCTTACGGAAGCTGTTGGATCAAATAGCGAATGGACCATACATGATTCACCGATATACCGAAATGACCATCACGCAGATAAAAGTTATCTAGAAGTGCACATTGTATTGACGAGGAAGCCATTATCATATATAATTAATACGATTATTCCGGTGTTCATATTATCTTTCATGAATGTACTCAGTTTCAAGATCCCATTACAAAGCGGTGAAAGAATATCCTACAGCGTGTCCCTGTTTCTCTCATTCATGGTTTTACTTACCATGATCAGTGACTCAATTCCTAATGTCTCCAGTCAAGTGTCCATGCTGCAGTTATTTGTGACACTGCAGTTAGCATTCGGGGCAGTGGTCACATCGCTGTCAATCGCGTTGGTAAAGGTGTCATTCGCAGAGAAAGACAACAAAAAAAGTTCAAAAGGATGTCTAAAAGAACTATGTACGATGAAGTCAAAAACATGTGATTGCAATGAATCAGAAGAAGAGAGAAATCGAAAAGGAAACGACGGTGTTACAATTGAAAAACAGTACTTTAAAACGATTGATCGTGTTTTGTTTTGGATATTTCTTGCTCTTTTTCTACTTGCGGTTGTGACACTTATTATAGTATTCAGTTAAACTTAATACTTGTTCCATAATCCATAATTAACTACATATAAAAGTGCACAATATCAAGTTAAACTTAAATATCAGTTACAGATTGTGCTTTAACTTAGAAAAGACATAGACCCCAAAATACTTGTATAAAGTACGTACAAGTATTAAATCATCTTTTCATATTTTTGAGAGAAAAAATGTTAGTCAATAATAACATCTTCGTAGCTCCAATGTAGTTTGTTTTGCAATTGGATTTTTGCATATTTTCTTTAGGGGCTCAGGGTATGATCCTTGGTCTAAGCCGGTAGTATTTCTGGTTATACTCTCATGACAATATCGTTGGTCGGGCATTTTCAAATAGGATCTGTTTTCTTTGTATGATATTTGCATATGTTTTTCTTTTCAATATTGAAATAAAGTGTTTCTTAAAAATCCAAACCATCCTCGGTATGAAAGAAAAACCTCGGATTGCTAAGGTTAATAGATGTTTTGTATTTTATTCAAGTAACCAAACTCAAATTGGGCCAGACTCAATTAACAATTGAAAATCTCAAAGCCAATGTAGCTATGTTTCAGTAATGTTATTTTGATCATCACATCAACCAGAAATGATGTGATTAAAAGTGTTTAAATGTTGAGAGCATATAACAATATGATTGTGATAGTATGATTATGTTTTTTTTCTTGAATGGCATAACTGTCAGTTTCATCATATACGTCCTTTGATTCTGTCACACTAGTAGTGATGAAAACGTTTTACTCCCTTTTTAAATGTGTTATGTTCTTTTCTATTACCGTGTTCGTGATTCATGTGTTGTGACGTCACAAATATACTTACCTAATAGTCGGGAAAGTCTGATGACTGTATTATACAGCATAGGTATTTTTGTTATGGTAGCACAAGACCGCTACTATAAGCGTGCAGCACCTCTGCATTGGGGTTCATGACTGATATGGCAAACGTGTAGCCCAGAATTACATGCCTTCATTTGTTTGTTCATTTTTTTATTGTTTTGGATAACAGTATGTATAAAATTAATTCGCCTTCAATATTTGTATTTATTATTTATTATTATATTGATATTATTAAGGTTGAACAGTCCTAATCCAATATTTCTCTGCGAACCCTAATGTTACCGTAATAACTTCTCCTGACACTTTTGTAAATATCATTTATTGAATCTGTAATAGCTGATAATTAATACTGTCGAGGGATTTACTTTATTTTTCTTCTGATTATGTTGAAATATATCCAAGACGGTTTTAAAATCTAATCATGTACATTATAAGCCATCCGAATGCCATAATGAGTTCAGGACAGTAGCAAAAGTAGATTTATGGTCAATGTAGCAAACCACAAAGGGTACCCTCGATCGTTTTTACCATTATTTTTCAAAGACAAGGGATACATCACCAATTGGGCAATCCTGACATGGATAAGCAAAGAGAAGCAACGTATTTAAAAGAAATTCTATCAACGAAAATGGGAATATTTAACTCTGTATTCCATTAAAATAACATACAGAATGACTTTGCATGCGCATTTCTGACTATAGCTCTCCTAAAAAGAGCATAATAAACCGACTTTTCACACAGCACTGTTGATTTGTTAAACTCGCCATTTTATGCGTGAGCAGTCATCAACCAATAAAATCATTCGATACATAATGTGTGCTCAATTATGAAAATGGCCGACGAAAGATGAAAACAGATCTCGCTGTGCGACCTTTACCAATTTTAGAGATAAATGTTTGAAAGGACTGTGTAGGCAACAAATAACACTTGATTAAAAAACAAAAATGCTTTGAAAAGATTGACCTCGATTTGTTCTTATCATAGTAACAGCGTTGTTCGGCCTGCGAGCAGCTATGAAAGAATTTCGTCATGTGGTATTGCAAGAATTAACTAAACTGCGAAGGTAATGCAAATTGGTTTTATTTGGCCGGTTATGATATTTTACTATATGCCTGAACCGTGCAGCAAATATTGATTTTTTGTAAGGGCGAAAAAAAAACGAAAACCTGCGTATATGGATCTTCGTTTCAGTCCTTCATACGGGTCTTTAGAATGAATGATGATAGTGACTCTTTTGTCCTTTAAATAGTTAATAATGATAACATACGTTTCTCACAACGTGTAGAACAAGCAGGCACATGCTAATAATTCTAAACGTACAAAAAGAAAAAAATAACTAAACAGGCTCCTGTTTATCATAATGTACATTAAGTTAAACTTCATAAAACCAACTCCAAGTGTAAAAACAATTCACAACAAAGTGTTTATTACATATAAAGTTGTGTATAATCCTAAACATCACCCATTTCATCATTAAGAAAATAATATTAAGTAAGTGTAATTCCCACAGAAAACTGCCTTGAGGTTCACACGGATTTGAACAACGGTTTGGTACATGACTGGTTGTTTAACAACCTTTGTATCGGTAATGATTATGAGGCCAATAATTCCAACCCCACATCAGGCATTGCATTGTTTGGGGACAACGAAAACTCAATATTTCGTTATCATAGAACTACCACTACAGGTAAACAGATCAAACGTGTATTTACTAAGTATCTACACATGCACTAGCATTGACCATGACTCCAATCAGTTTGATTTGAATAATGTCGATTACTTGAGACTTTGAATTGAATTATTCAGTAAATAAACGCGATTTGCAAGAGTCGAATTTATTCTGATTTTTTTATAATCAGTAAATGCATAAAGAGAAAGAAAGAACAAAAATGTGATTAATCTTTTCAAATCATTTTTGTTCTTTACATAAGTTGTTTATTGTTGTCTATACAGTAATTTCAATCGTTTAATGGAAAATCTACATTAATCTCGTTGGTTCACGAATGAATGAAACCACTTTACTGACGCGATGGACAGTGGACACCGTTTTAACATAAAATATTGCCAGAAAGAATACTGTTCAATATATCCTATGGTAATCTGAGATGAAACATAATTGTTTTTATTGTTGTCAATACAAGTGTGCTCTTAATCGTTTCGAATTTCTACTGACAGACTCAAACTTTAATTCATTATTCAGTATGCCACAAAACAAGAAATGTATTCCCTGATCGCCCATAATGGTGGTATCCGGTATTGGATGAAACGCTCTTTGATTCTTACGACTAATTGAAACCACTTTCTCCTGCAGAAACTTTTTAAGGTAAAAGGAAAGCACTTTCAAAAATGTGATTTTGTCTGACATTTAATTATTTCATTGTTTTAACCATTATCGAACATGATATTGAAACTGGAAGGGCCGCATTCAGCAATAAGTTATACATATCAAGTACATATAGTTAATAATATAATCATAGTGAGGGGATAGTGGTTACAACTATCATTATAATGCATGATATAACATAATCATTAATAGAACATGATTATTTTAGTTCAAAAGCCTTGTGATAAACATTGCTGATTCCCTTTGAATAGTCTTATTTGTATTTGTAAAACGTTTAACAAATTCGGGTATATTTGGCCTATTCCAGTGTATACAGTACATTCGAACAAAAATTTTAATTCATCATCTAGTATTTGGCAAACTTTGAATTTCCTTTCATGAACAGAAATATGAGTTGGTTTGTGCCATCTACCGGCCTCAATTTATAATATGTGTGAACAAACACTCGTCACAACTGTACTAGATTTAACCTTATGCACATTGCACAACTATTGTTGTGAATTTAAATCTGCGAAAAATACGTATGGTTTAGCTTCTTATATTTTGTGTACTTATACATCTTTCAGTCTCTGCTTCAGTTCACATATTACTCATTTTAACATCGCCATATATAACAAAATCCTAGTGAATGTAAAATATGTTTAGTACTTTTTGCCCATGCCTAACAATTCGGCATTCTTTCTTCATCCAATTACAATATGTAACAGGTCGTATATTTTATGGTTATGTGTAACCTGTACTTGTACAGTACGGTTGTATTTTTAAGCAGTAAGGTAGCGTTTAAAGTAGTTATGTACTTCCGATTCCGGTTTTCTTTGGTAGTGGCAAATTCATAAAAAGTAGAGACGTCGAGATATCTATTAGTATCAAAGTAAGTTTGTATCATATTCATGTTTTTATATTCCATAAGTTGAAATGAATATTTGGTCTCTTCTTCTAAGTTTGAATAACGGTCTTATTTATTATAATTATGTTTATTTCTCTTCTGAAACTTGGGCAATGAATCTTCGTTTATCTTATGCTTCACTAAACGTTAACTAAAATACTGATATGCATGTTTGCAGCCTATAACGACATAACCAGTTCCACCCAGTTACTGAGTAATTAAGCAGCTCTATACATATCACCGTGAGAGAACCACTGAGAGAGTCTGAAGGAGCATTCCTAAGTAAGTTGTCAAACATTCCTGTCAGGGCCTTGTTTTTGATATATTTGTATGTCTAAAGAATTAAAAATGTATCATACATATAGTGTTGTATAGTTTTTATTTTAATTCATATAAAGAATACATGTATTTCAGAATGTCTTTGTTAATATTATTGTGTGGACTGCACAGTGAAATTTAAGGCATCTTATTATTTATTTCAAATATGTATAGACATTCCACTATATGTTATGTTTCTCTTTACAATGTATTTTAGGACAACGTCAGTCAGGTTGCCAGACGTTCCTTAACATTGTTGTGTAATTATGAGAGACAATAAAGACTAAAAAACGACAATAGTGTTTCTTCATACAGCACGGCCGCTATTGTTACATTTGGAGCCCCCAGTGAGGATTTGAATTGTTAGTCTTAAAAAGGATCATCAGGACGTGTGGACCATTAAGGGTGTTAAAGATCATCAGGACGTGTGGACAATTAAGGACGTTAAAGATCATCAGGACGTGTGGACCATTAAGGACGTTAAAGATCACCAGGACGTGTGGACCATTAAGGACGTTAAAGAGCATCAGGACGTGTGGACCGTTAAGGGCGTTAAAGAGCATCAGGACGTGTGTACCATTAAGGACGTTAAAGATCATCAGGACGTGTGGACCGTTAAGGACGTTAAAGATCATCAGGACGTGTGGACAATTAAGGACGTTAAAGATCATCAGGACGTGTGGACCATTAAGGACGTTAAAGATCATCAGGACGTGTGGACAATTAAGGACGTTAAAGAGCATCAGGACGTGTGGACCATTAAGGACGTTAAAGAGCATCAGGACGTGTGGACCATTAAGGACGTTAAAGAGCATCAGGACGTGTGGACAATTAAGGACGTTAAAGAGCATCAGGACGTGTGGACCATTAAGGACGTTAAAGATCATCAGGACGTGTGGACCATTAAGGACGTTAAAGATCATCAGGACGTGTGGACCATTAAGGACGTTAAAGATCATCAGGACGTGTGTACCATTAAGGACGTTAAAGATCATCAGGACGTGTGGACAATTAAGGACGTTAAAGATCATCAGGACGTGTGGACCATTAAGGACGTTAAAGATCATCAGGACGTGTGGACCGTTAAGGACGTTAAAGATCATCAGGACGTGTGGACAATTAAGGACGTTAAAGATCATCAGGACGTGTGGACAATTAAGGACGTTAAAGATCATCAGGACGTGTGGACCATTAAGGACGTTAAAGATCATCAGGACGTGTGGACAATTAAGGACGTTAAAGAGCATCAGAAGGTGTGGACAATTAAGGACGTTAAAGATCATCAGGACGTGTGGACAATTAAGGACGTTAAAGATCATCAGGACGTGTGGACCATTAAGGACGTTAAAGATCATCAGGACGTGTGGACCGTTAAGGACGTTAAAGATCATCAGGACGTGTGGACCGTTAAGGGCGTTAAAGATCATCAGGACGTGTGGACCGTTAAGGACGTTAAAGAGCATCAGGACGTGTGGACCATTAAGGACGTTAAAGAGCATCAGGACGTGTGGACAATTAAGGACGTTAAAGAGTATCAGGACGTGTGGACCGTTAAGGACGTTAAAGAGTATCAGGACGTGTGGACAATTAAGGACGTTAAAGATCATCAGGACGTGTGGACCATTAAGGACGTTAAAGATCATCAGGACGTGTGGACAATTAAGGACGTTAAAGATCATCAGGACGTGTGGACCATTAAGGACGTTAAAGATCATCAGGACGTGTGGACCATTAAGGACGTTAAAGATCATCAGGACGTGTGGACCATTAAGGACGTTAAAGATCATCAGGACGTGTGGACCGTTAAGGACGTTAAAGATCATCAGGACGTGTGGACCGTTAAGGGCGTTAAAGATCATCAGGACGTGTGGACCGTTAAGGACGTTAAAGAGCATCAGGACGTGTGGACCGTTAAGGACGTTAAAGAGCATCAGGACGTGTGGACAATTAAGGACGTTAAAGATCATCAGGACGTGTGGACCGTTAAGGACGTTAAAGAGCATCAGGACGTGTGGACCATTAAGGACGTTAAAGATCATCAGGACGTGTGGACCATTAAGGACGTTAAAGATCATCAGGACGTGTGGACCATTAAGGACGTTAAAGATCATCAGGACGTGTGGACCATTAAGGACGTTAAAGAGCATCAGGACGTGTGGACAATTAAGGACGTTAAAGAGCATCAGGACGTGTGGACAATTATGGACGTTAAAGAGCATCAGGACGTGTGGACCATTAAGGGTGTTAAAGAGCATCAGGACGTGTGGACCATTAAGGACGTTAAAGATCATCAGGACGTGTGGACCATTAAGGACGTTAAGGATCATCAGGACGTGTGGACCATTAAGGACGTTAAAGAGCATCAGGACGTGTGGACAATTAAGGACGTTAAAGAGCATCAGGACTTGTGGACCATTAAGGGCGTTAAAGAGCATCAGGACGTGTGGACAATTAAGGACGTTAAAGAGCATCAGGACGTGTGGACAATTAAGGACGTTAAAGATCATCAGGACGTGTGGACAATTAAGGACGTTAAAGAGCATCAGGACGTGTGGACAATTAAGGACGTTAAAGAGCATCAGGACGTGTGGACCGTTAAGGGCGTTAAAGAGCATCAGGACGTGTGGACAATTAAGGACGTTAAAGATCATCAGGACGTGTGGACCGTTAAGGACTTTTAAGAGCATCAGGACGTGTGGACCGTTAAGGACGTTAAAGATCATCAGGACGTGTGGACCATTAAGGACGTTAAAGAGCATCAGGACGTGTGGACAATTAAGGACGTTAAAGATCATCAGGACGTGTGTACCATTACCGGACCGGACTTGGTGTTAAACAGGGGGATCCCAGTTCGCCTCTTTTGGCAATGTTTTTCATTAATGACCTAATCAACAATATTAACTCAGATTTACCCGGAATAATTACTTTGGAAGATATCAAACTTTTTCTTCTATTCTATGCCGACGATATGGTGCTCTTCGCTAAATCTCCTGAAAGTCTTAGAAAAATGTTACACGACGTTGAAACCTACTGCAACGCTTGGGGACTAAAAATAAATGTATCAAAAACTAAAGCTATGATATTCGAAAACGGGAGGGCCACGCATGTGAACTTGTATATCTACAATGAACCTATAGAAGTCGTTAATTCATTTAAATATTTGGGAATAAACCTTTTTAAGAACGGCAATTTCAACAGGTCTCAAAAAATGATTGCAGAGCACGCATCGTTTTCTCTTATTAAGCTATACCAGATATTTAATACCGTTGAATTACCTATTCATCAAAAAGTAAAATTGTTTGATGTTTTAGTAGGCTCTATTCTGAATTTTTGCTCGGAAATATGGGGAATGAATCCCGCAACGGATATAGAAATGATTCATGTGAGGTTTTTGCGTTATATTTTGGGAGCTAAAAAATCGACGAATCTCAGTGCTTTGTACGGTGAATTAGGAAGGGTTCCTCTTTCTATTTACAGAAAAGTTAATTTAATTAAATATTGGAATAAGGTTATTTCACTTAAGGACAACAGTCTCGTTAAACGCACATATAAGCTTCTACGAAGGGACGATTTCGATACTAAGACATACAAAAATAAAAATTGGGCTTCTCAAGTTAAAACTATTTTGAACGAGTACGGCTTCTCCGATATTTGGATAAATGAGTCTATAGATATTTACACACTAGAAGTAATTAAGAGGAGAATAATGGATACGTATTGCCAAAGCTGGTATTCTGAGATAAATAATTCGCCTAGACTAAGAACGTATGCTATTTTTAAGCACACTTTTATACGAGAAAAATATTTAGATGTAATTCATGAATACAAATTCCGACATGCTTTAGCAAGATTTAGAATTTCCTCTCACAGATTGGGTATTGAGATTGGCAGGTATACCAACACGCCATTAAATGACCGAGTATGTACACTATGCAACATGAATCAGATAGAATCAGAATATCATTTTCTACTTGTCTGCCCAAAATATAGAGACCTAAGAGTTAAATTTTTTAAACCATACTACTGTCACTGGCCTAATATTAACAAATTTGAAAATATTATGAATAGTAATCATAGAACAACAATATACAATTTGTCAAAATTTATTTTCTTTGCTACTCAGCGTAGACACTCTTTATTAAATTAAACGCCTTTTTATATTTATGATAATGCCTACAAATGTTTACTGTTAATGTTACTAACATTTATTCAATTGTCGCAGGATGTTACATCTTTCCTGTTTGTTTATATTCTTGAAAATTTTCAATGTACATGTACATGTACTTTTCTCCATTCACTGTTTGTTTTTGCTAAAAACGTTGTATAATGTTTTCATGCAATAAACATATACATATACACATTAAGGACTTTTAAGAGCATCAGGACGTGTGGACCGTTAAGGACGTTAAAGATCATCAGGACGTGTGGACCATTAAGGACGTTTAAGAGCATCAGGACGTGTGGACAATTAAGGACGTTAAAGATCATCAGGACGTGTGGACCGTTAAGGACGTTAACGATCATCAGGACGTGTGGACCATTAAGGACGTTAAAGATCATCAGGACGTGTGGACCATTAAGGACGTTAAAGATCATCAGGACGTGTGGACCATTAAGGACGTTAAAGATCATCAGGACGTGTGGACCGTTAAGGACGTTAAAGATCATCACGACGTGTGGACAATTAAGGACGTTAAAGAGCATCAGGACGTGTGGACCATTAAGGACGTTAAAGATCATCAGGACGTGTGGACCATTAAGGACGTTAAAGATCATCAGGACGTGTGGACAATTAAGGACGTTAAAGAGCATCAGGACGTGTGGATCGTTAAGGGCGTTAAAGATCATCAGGACGTGTGGACAATTAAGGACGTTAAAACGCATCAGGACGTGTGCACCATTAAGGACGTTAAAGATCATCAGGACGTGTGGACCGTTATGGACGTTAAAGATCATCAGGACGTGTGGACCATTAAGGACGTTAAAGATCATCAGGACGTGTGGACCGTTATGGATCATCAGGACGTGTGGACCGTTAAAGATCATCAGGACGTGTGGACCGTTAAGGATCATCAGGACGTGTGGACCGTTAAGAATCGTCAAGACGTGTGGACCATTAAGGACGATACGGATCATCAGGACGTATAGGAAGTGTAGGACGTGTGTCATCGAGAGACATTTTTTTTAGAACTGTGCAGTCCCATGTGTATATAGTAAGGTGGTGAGTGAGAATTGAAATAAATTTTTTGTAGAGAGTAAGATATCACTATTGCATATTAACCAAACACAAATAAGTCGAATGTTCTCAATTTATAAGTAAATTAATAAATAAATGCATGAACATTAACCATTTGCATCTACCTTTTCACTACATAAAATAACATTTCACAGTATTGAAGTGTTCATTGCCCAAATCTAAAAAATTCCAGTGTGCAAAAACTTAATTAGTATTAGAAAGACCAGTTACTATATCATATTTCTGTTATTTTCTGTGTTATTTGTTTGGGACTTGGTGGATTCATTGGCTAAATTTCCAAATTATTACCTATTAAATTAAAGTGGTATTTTGTGATACATTCATGTTAGTGTTCTATCAGTAGTAACAGTAATATCTGTAGTGTGCAGTAGTGTAGATTCCATTATAAATGTGTAAAATTTTATTTAGAGATATTTAATATCCTTTTTTTTGGCCTAGTAGCTTCAGTATTTAATATTGTGACATCCCGTAATTGTCCGAGCTTTGTTTTGATTTTTTTTTTATTAAATAATTAATTAAAGAACATCTTTCTAGAACATTTGAGGGTTTTAACACTTTCATTTTTGAATTCACTGGATATATTTTACCCTGAATATTGGTATTACACTTTACTTTGTAAATTTCATAATCAACACCACCCATTTTTGACTTGTCGTTGCTGCCGTTGCTCACCGGTAGTAACTGAATTTTTTTTTTCGGATTTTTTTTTTTGATTTTTTCTGTTCGTCAATACTAGATTATTTTATTGCTATTTAAACTTTCTATTTTGACTTTGAAATATTTTGATATTATGTTGTGAATTTTCAAACTTTACTGTGACTTTTTGTTATTTATGGTTTAGGATAACTTACTTTCATTCATCGTGGTCAAAGTTGTATTGAGTTATTTTGTGTCATACGCTTGGTGATATGTTGCATTTAAGTTAAATAGAATTAATAAGTGACTTATTCATTGACATTTGGTGTGCTTTAGATTTTTGACACTAGATATTAGATAAATATTGTGATCTATTTAAATTACTTTATTTAATGTAAATTGATAGTGCGCAAACTGCCGTCAATTCTAACCGAAAATATATACATACTTTTCTGTAGAGTTTGACAATATTCTATATTTGTTATTTTTGTAGACACATTTGATCATGTGATCATACCATTTATGTTTGGTTGTTGTGATTGTGTTTTCTTCATTTTATTGTTTTAATTTTTAATATTGGAATTAGTTTGGTGTGCCTTTGGATTATGTTTGTGAACTGAAGTTATTTAAACATGGAACAAATAAGCGAAGAACAAAAAGGACTGTTAGGTGCGTTACAGAAATTTAAAATCGCAAACCCACATGAACTTGAACAAGCATTGAACATAAAGGTGGAAACAGCTGTAGAAGAGAAAGTATCTACACAAACAGGAAAATTCCCCAGAATTTCACTATTTTATGGAGAACCAGGAAAAGGAGAAGTAAGCTACCGGACCTGGCGTTACGAGGTTAATTGTCTAATTCAGGAAAAGGCCTACACAACCGAAGGACTTTTATTAGGAATTCGGCGTTCATTAAGAGGAGAAGCCGCTGCCATGGCCATGCGATTAGGGGAGGAAGCAGATTTACAAACTATATTAGTGAACTTTCAATGTGCATTTGGTAATACAGAGTCGCCAGAAGCTATTTTAAAGAAATTTCATGGATGTACCCAACAAAAAGGCGAGTCAGTCACGAAATATGCAAGTCGAGTAGAGGAACTGTTCTCTATGGCAGTGGAACTTGATGCACTAAAAAGGACATAACAAACTGTGCTAAAAAGTGTATTTTACGAAGGACTGTTTACTAATTTGAAAATTGCTGCTATGTACAAGTTTGAAAGCATTCAAGAATACAATACATTCAAGGCAGAGGTTAGAAAACTTGAAGCCGAATTTTCAATGGCAGGTGCCACATGCTGCCCAATACAACCAAATGCCAATACAACCAAAGAAGAGGAAACAAAATTAAGTGATGTTAAAGTTTTACTAGAACAATTACCTGAGAGGATGGATCGTATTGAGAAAGAAAATAAAAAAAAAGTATTACAACAACAACAACAAAGAGGTCCACCTCAACAACAAAGAAGCCAAACTGATGGAAACCGACAATATGAATCCCCACAACAGTATGAATATGCTCAAGACTACAAACAACAACATTTTTATCAACCACGCTCACGAGGACCAAGACATTATAGAGGATTTCGTGGACAACAAACAAACAACAGAGGAGGTCGCGGACAATATACACCTTCACGCCCAATATGCATAAATACATTTAGACCAGACTACAGAAATGTCCAGTGCTACAATTGTTATGATTACGGTCACATTGCAGTCAGATGTCCATTGAATTTAAACGAATAAATGTCTCTATGGCGGGTCAGGATGGGGACAAGAAAGTGGGGACTGATCCAAAACTAGTTGGGGAAACATCAGAGGTCAAATTATTCATTAACGACAAAGAAACAACAGCGTTATGTGATACGGGATCTTGTGTTTCGACCTGTTCAGAACAATATTTTGAAGAAAACCTTAAAGACACACAACTCAAACCTTTAAACAATATACTGAAAATAGAATGTGCAGACGGAAACACCCTACCATACAAAGGATATATTGAAGTTAATTTAAAAACACATGGCATTCCCAAATCTTCAGAACAACGATGTTTATTACGTGTAGTACCCAACACTGAATACAACGGCAGGACACCAATTCTTTTAGGCACAAACATTATCAATGAACTGTTAAAAGAATGTAAAAATAATTGTGGTGAAAAATTTCTTCAAGATAGTAAACTTCATATACCATGGTTTCTGGCATTTAGATGCATTGATATGAGAAAAAAACTGTTAAAACGAAATCATAATAGACTAGCTTTACTACGCAGTGCTGAAACAGATAACATTTCATTAGCTCCAAACAAATCCTTGAACATTAGATGCAGAACAGACAAAGAAATCAACCATCAGTCGACAAACGCAATTGTTCAGGAAACATTAGATACAACATTACAAGACATAGAGATAGTTCCAGCAGTTGTCCATTATGAGTCCAACACAAAACAAGAATACACAGTGAACATTATGAATCTAACTTCAAGAAATATTACCATTTCTCCAAAAGCCATAGTTTGTGAAATTCAACCAGTCACCATAGATGAAAGCGTGTTTAAAAAAAAATGAAGAAGAACAACCATTGCCAGATGTACTCAAACAGATTAACATTAACTCTGAACTTTCCAAAGACCAACATAAACAGTTAATTGAACTTCTGAAATAACATGAAAACATTTTCTCCAAAAGTGATACTGACATTGGAAACTGTACTGGTATGAAACATAGAATAGATTTGCATGATGAAACACCTTTCAAAGAACGTTATAGAAGAATTGCGCCGAGTATGGTTGATGAAGTTAGAATACATCTGGAAGATTTATTGGCAAGTGGAGTAATCCGAAGATCGTTTTCACCATGGGCATCACCAGTCGTCATTTGTAGGGAAAAAAATGGAAAGATCCGAATGTGTGTCGACTACAGGAAATTGAATGCAAGAACAGTAAAAGATAGCTACGCCCTTCCACGAATAGAAGATGTAATAGATTGTCTACATGGGTCGAAGTGGTTCAGTACAATTGATATGAAAAGTGATTATCACCACATTGAGGTAGAAGAGTTTCACAAAGAGAAAACCGCCTTCACTGTAGGACCCCTGGGATTCTGGGAATTTAACAAATTACCGTTTGGTTGTTGTAATAGTCCGGCTACATTTCAGAGAATTGTCGAGGAGATCTTAGGCGATTACAACATGAACATATGCATAATATACTTGAATGACCTTATTATTATGAGCAACACATTTGAAGAACATTTAGAAAGATTACAACTCATTTTGACTAGATTACAAAAAGCAGGGATCAAATTATCTTCAGAAAAATGTTTCTTTCTTGAACAAAAAGTTAAATTCCTTGGCCACGTCGTAGGAGAAGATGGAGTATAGACAGACCCCGAAAAGTGTGAAAAAGTCCAAAACTACCCAAGACCAACTAATGCGGACAAATTGAGATCATTTTTGGCACTAGCAGGATACTATCGCAAATTCATTAAAAACTTCAGCAAGATAGCAAAACCACGTCTAGATTTATTACCACCAACCTCAACTTCAAAGAAAAACAAGAAAGCAAAGAAATTAGAATGGAAATGGGAAGATATACATGAAGAAACATTCCAGAAAATCAAAGAGCTACTAACATCTCCACCAGTTTTAGGCTATCCCATATTCGACAAACCTTTTGAACTGCATACAGATGCTTCGAATAGTGGCATTGGAGCCGTACTGTACCAAGAACAAGAAGGAAGAAAAAGAGTTATCGCCTACGCTAGCAGAAGCTTATCAAAATGTGAAAAGAACTATTCAGCATTTAAACTAGAGTTCCTTGCTTTAAAGTGGTCAATTACAGAAAAATTCAGAGACTATTTAATTGGTGTAAAATTTGTGACATATACAGACAACAATCCATTAACATACATTATGAGCTCAGCAAAACTGGAAGCAACTGGCCAGAGATGGGTTTCACAATTAAGTGACTTTGATTTTACCGTAATTTATAGACCTGGATCGAAAAATGCAGATGCAGACATAATGTCAAGATACCCCATACAAGACGGAAATGAGATGAAAGAAATTAGAATTGAAGGTGACACCATAAAAGCTATGTGTAATGCCAACTATAACACACCAATAGTTGAAAGTTTACCTTGCCACCACTTGAACATCATAGATGTAACTTAAGACCCAAGTCAAACCATGGCACAGATAGAAATGAGGGAACTTCGAAGACAGCAGAGAGAAGATGATATTATAGGAGTTTGGCTGCGGGCCACCATAGACAGAACATTTCCGAAGAGAGCAATAGAAACTGGAAACAGAGAACATTTATCTATGTCAAGACATTTTGAGAAATTTATAGTTAAAAGAGGACAATTATACAGAGAAATAGTAGAAAACACAGAAAAGGTTCAACAACTAGTATTACCATCAATATATAGGAAACAAGTACTGGCTGGTTTACACAATGAAGTCGGTCACCCTGGAAGAGAAAGAACAATAACATTGATCCGCGAACGATTATTTTGGCCAGGATACACTGTAGATGCCACAAACTGGGTACAGAAATGTGACCGATGTCTCAGAAGAAAATCACCAACAAATGCAAGAGCACCACTGATAAACATCAAATCAACATACCCATTGGAGATTGTTAGTACAGACTTCCTTTAAGTAGATGCATGTAAAGGAGGAGTGAGAAACATTCTTGTGATAACAGACCACTTCACAAAGTACTCGGTAGCGATTGAACAAAGAACCAGACTGCGAAAACAACTGCAGAGGCTCTACTAAACAATTTCATCTACATATTTGGAACATCGACCAAATTATTGTCAGATCAAGGAACAAATTTTGAATGTGAAATTATCAAGGAACTTTGTCAGTTAATGGGAATAGAGAAGATCAGAACTACAATTTACCATCCAGAATGTAACGGCATATCAGAGCGGTTTAACAGAACACTTCTTAACATGATTGGAACTTTAGAACCGGCAAAGAAAGAAAACTGGAAAATTACTTACCGTCACTTACATTTTCATACAATGCTATGAAGCACGAGTCAACTGGCTACTCACCTTTTGAATTGATGTACGGTAGAAAAGCAAAACTAGCAATTGAAACTCTATTCCATATTAAAAATGAAGATCAGATTTCAACAGATTATGTTAGTGATTTAAAGAAGAAAATTGATACTGCTAGAAGCATTGCCAACAATACATTAGAACAGAAAAGAAACAAACAGAAGTTATATTATGACAAAAAGGCAAAGTCTGCGATCATTAATGTAGGTGACAAAGTATTAGTAAAATACTAGCTTTCAAGGGGCCACACAAACTGTCAGACAAATTTGAACAAGACGTATATGATATTGTTAGTCAACCAAACAGAGACATACCGGTGTTTATTGTAAGAAGCCAAGATGGGAGGGAGAAGAAACTCCACCGAAACCATCTCTTACTGGTGAAAGAACACGAAGAGAAACAGAAGAAATTAAAGAAGCAGAGAAGCAGGAGAGACCAGTGCCAAAGCCACGTAGGTTTACACAAAGGGCCTCTAAACCAGAACATGTGGAGAAGATCACACATGATGAGGATAGAACTAAAGATGATGAATCGAGTGATTCAGAAGAAGAGATTGTTGTAGTTAGAAGAAAGAAAATTGTACAGAGACCGGCCGGTCAGAATGAAGTTACTGAAGAAAAAGAAGATGTAGTAGAATTAGAATCTAAACAAGATGAACAAAATATAGTGACTCAAGAAGAGTCAGAAGACAAAGATGAAGTAGATGATGCAGAAGAAGGTGCAGAAACAGCAACTGAACCTTTAAGAACACCTCCACCGGTACCGCAAAGAAGATCGTCGAGAGTGAAGAAAAAACCTGCTTGGTTTGACACCTACCAGATGCGGCAGCAACTAGTTATGGACAAGTACCTGGATGTACAGAAAGAGACTAACAGAACAATGACAGAACTGCTCAAGTCTGTGATTAATTCATAATAAGTTCATATTACAAGTATAAGTATTATTTCCTTTTTTACTGGCATTGTATTTTTTTATATAGTTCTTATTATTCTCTAAAACATTGTTAAATAATCTTTAGGACACATTACAGTATATTTGTCCAACACAAAGTTGTTTTAACTTGTTGTATAGGAATTTGTGATAGAATCAGTAGATTATTATTTTCTTGCAAGATAAGTTTTAGGATTTTTTTTTTGTTGGAGGGGAGAAAATATGGAACATATATAGATTTTGTGTTCTATTATATTTTTTTAATATTTTTTTTACAATATCATTAGGATTATGTAATATTAACTTTGGTTTGTATTACTTGTCAGTAGTATAGTGCACTACTGATGTTGTATTGTTCAATGTATTTTTGACAGAAGTTTTGTCTAAACAAATTATAAGACATGTTATTAGTACATTTTCATGTACATTATACATTTCATTGTTTTTAAATCAGTACAAGGCCGTGGTATGATTAGATAGATAGGTAGATTACCTTCTAGAGAACATGTTTTTATAATAGTAGGTAACATAAGTCACCATGATCAGTCAGGAGACTGATTTTTTTTATAGGGGGGGGGGGGAGAATGTAACAGGTCGTGTATTTTATGGTTATGTGTAACCTGTACTTGTACAGTACGGTTGTATTTTTAAGCAGTAAGGTAGCGTTTAAAGTAGTTATGTACTTCCGATTCCGGTTTTCTTTGGTAGTGGCAAATTCATAAAAAGTAGAGACGTCGAGATATCTATTAGTATCAAAGTAAGTTTGTATCATATTCATGTTTTTATATTCCATAAGTTGAAATGAATATTTGGTCTCTTCTTCTAAGTTTGAATAACGGTCTTATTTATTATAATTATGTTTATTTCTCTTCTGAAACTTGGGCAATGAATCTTCGTTTATCTTATGCTTCACTTAACGTTAACTAAAATACTGATATGCATGTTTGCAGCCTATAACGACATAACCAGTTCCACCCAGTTACTGAGTAATTAAGCAGCTCTACACATATCACCGTGAGAGAACCACTGATAGAGTCTGAAGGAGCATTCCTAAGTAAGTTGTCAAACATTCCTGTCAGGGCCTTGTTTTTAATATATTTGTATGTCTAAAGAATTAAACATGTATCATACATATAGTGTTGTATAGGTTTTATTTTAATTCATATAAAGAATACATGTATTTCAGAATGTCTTTGTTAATATTATTGTGTGGACTGCACAGAGAAATTTAAGGCATCTTATTATTTATTTCAAATATGTATAGACATTCCACTATATGTTATGTTTCTCTTTACAATGTATTTTTAGGACGACGTCAGTCAGGTTGCCAGACGTTCCTTAACATTGCTGTGTAATTATGAGAGACAATACAGACTAAAAAAGGACAATAGTGTTTCCTCATAAAGCACGGCCGCTATTGTTACAAATATTTTACAAACAGCTTTAACATATCAATATCATGACATTGTAAAATATTTAACCAATACTTTATCCCACCATTTTCAACTCTTCTAGCTAGTAATGGTGTCTTTTCAAGTTCTCCATAAACAAAAATGTTCTGAGTTTGGGTTCATACACCAAGTATTTCATTACAAAATTGATAATGAACTATTTCTAACTTAATTCTATCTTGTAAACACCATACTTCACAACCGCAGCTTGAAACAGGATTTATTGTTATATAAAACAATGATAAATAATAACTGATTGATAAACAAGGAAGTTTTACTAAGTCTGAATAAAGCTTGTATAAAGTATGTATAGCTTGTCCTGACAAAGTATCAAACGTTGTAATTAATGATCCATCATTGATATAGACTATTACTTTATTCACAATTTCCAACTCATGCCATTCATACACAAATCTTTTATTTTCTCCCAATGTTTCCGCCTTTTTAAAAAAAAATATTTACCTTCAATTTACCTACATTTACACTTGGTTTCCATCTATTACAGTAATCTTCTGAAACAACAGAAAATAGTGTAACTCACGTTATGATTCTGATATAATAATAATAAATAAATACACTTAAATACACACAGAATGCCTCGATTAAACATTTCTTTCTATAGCCAGTCTTGTGTGGTTTTGACTTATGAAATATGCTTTGTTTCAGTCAATAACTTGTGGTTAACGTTGAAATTGTTAAAAACATATTGCAAAATGTCCAAAATAGGATATATTTCATGAAACTTGTCTTCAAAATATTTCAGTTCTTGAACTTTTTCTGCACTATTTATCACATATATGACTGCATATGAGTTGTGTATGACACACATGATGAAGGCATGTTCATACATATGATATTTTAATTCTATGTAAAACATTGTTTTGGGTTTATTTACAGATAATGATGTGCAAAGGAGTTTTGGCATAGCTCCTGCACCTGGTCAAGCAATCTGAAACTAGAAGATGAAACTCTTCATGCCATAATTTAGGAGAATGTAAATGTTTTTCACTCCTGTATGACGTTTTCTTTTGTAAACGATTTAACCAAGATCGAGTTATTTTGTTCAAATATCAATATTTTATTAAAGTTGTATGGAAGAAAAGGAGCAGGCATTGTTGCATAGAAACTAAACATAACATTTCAATGTAATTAAAAAAAATAGTGTAACTATAAGCCTTCGGAAATATGTACTAACCTTGGTTGTTTGTAGCCGAATAACGACGTGATTCTAATGGTTTTAATTCTACTCTAGTTTGACAGACGCGAAATGGTTATCATGATGTTTTTCTAGTGATTAGATTTGGTATCTATGACTGTTCTAGAGCTGCCAGTTTCTTGTTTGTTTTTATCAAACGTGTTCCTTTCACTCTTAGTATGTCTTACTCAATGATATTATAAACCTATAACGTTTTCGGTAATAACACTTCAAGCCCATAAGAGGCAGCAACATAGTTATATAAATTTGTGTATATTTAGGGATACCAAATGTCACGACTCCTGAAGGGTTCTCTTTAGTAAGATGGGCTGTAAACACTGTAAACACAGTATATATGTTTATAAGGACATTTATTGTCTTTAAACAAGGGACAGCTCGCGCCTATCCAATGTAAATAAATGAACTGCCAAAAGGAATAAATGAACAGAACCACATTGGATGTTCCTTTATTTGTATTTTAATAGCGGTCTGCCGTTCCCTTACAGTGGCACGTAAGTGGCTCACGATTCAAGTACAGTCTAGCTTAAAAAACTTTGTTTTCCTTCAGTCTCGCATTAGGGCCCTTTGTTTTTTGACAGTGGTGCATTAATGGAATTCCATTGTCTTACAGTAGCATATAAGTGGGCGTCTCTTCTCTTGTAGTGATGCGTGAATATTAATCGCTTCCCTCGAAGTGGTGCATTGCTAGCCATGCTGGGCTAAAACATTAGGAATTGGATGTTGAAGAGCCGGCACTACTTCAAGATTAGAATAAAATCAATAAATCAATCATTTAATAATACATCACGATAAACGATTAATAAAATATTGTTTGTATAGCGTATTGTATTAATGAATGAATGTTCTATCAATGCTTCTATCCCGTGAGGAAGCGCCTTTGTTAATAGAACAAAATACCAATTGCCATATTGCATTTGCATACATCTGACCTAAATTAAGAACAGGTTAGTGTGTACTATGCGTTTATCAGACTAAAAATTACATACTCAGGTGCAATGCATGTCGGGCGACCATTTTAATTTGATAAAACATAATTTAAAACTCCTATCACCTTAGTGTCAAAATTCTTGCATTCAATTGACAATACTGAATAACGACAAACTAATGATTTACCAAAATAAACGTAAGGCAAATTTGAAAAACACTACCATTCGATTGAACAAATTTAAACATAAAAAATGAATACAATGCTCTGCAATTAGGTTAGTTCAGTACAAACAATTATTTCTAAATGAGGGTTCTTAATATTCCTCTCAGCAGTAAAACGAATGCTTATTAAGGATATTCCACAGTGCAAAAGTGGGTGGCGAATTCTATTTAAATGATGCATGTATTATTCTTCATAAACATTGTAATTCAAATTGAATTAACAAAAATGAAACATGTTATGCTTTGGTCTTTCAAACCAATTTTAAACACATTATAACACACGACTATGGCTATCAAGGCATCCTCCATTTTCCGTTTTTTAAAGTATACAGACAAAAATAACACGTAAAAATAAAGTAGAAATAATTGTCCCTTTGAAACTCTGTACTTGTTTGAACTTGAAGGGCATACTAGGTTTCAGTGACGAATCAATGTGTTGAGTGTTTTTCATTTTAAATCCGGATATTCAGCAATTTAATAAAACGAGATAGCGAAGAAGTTTGTACTACATAAACTATACGACTTAATCGGGTCCATGTATAAGGTACACTCATGTGATAATTTCAAGGACAATATCATGCTATCAAACACTTTTGCCAATCTTGACTTGAAACGTTAAAGATTATAGCACTGAGGAATACCCTTAATAAGCCCTCGTTTTTATTGATGAGAGGAATATGACATACAGATATAACTGCATTTGAGATAAGAATGTTATCCTCATTTCATGAAATCGTGCATAATTTTCTATGGGTATATTAATTTGAAATATGTTTATGCGAAATATACTAATGCCGTGTCCATGTTTTGCTTCATTCATTGGAATAACAATACTGTTTGATTTTTTTTTAAAACTGGACATATTTACTGTCGATGGCGACCTAAAAAACAATGTATTATTTTAACCGTATCGAGACAATATCGGCAAAAAGCTTAAGAGGTGGACATTGTCCTTGAAATTGAAGTACGAGTATATTTTAAACATGGAACCGATGAGATCATTTTTTTGACTCAGTAAATAGGCCTTTGCTATTTCGTTGGATATTTGCTTTAATTAACGAACCGATTGACCGGGTTTCGAAAGGAACACAAACACACATATACTCGTCCTGTCATGAAGTAGACCTCTGTCCTTCAAGTAAATTGTTAAACTGATATAAATGCCTATATGTGAAAGTTCTTTACAGATGAACATGTTTGTAAAACAAAACAGAAAAGCTGATCCACATGTTAAGTAGAAAACCACGAAATCTTCAGACAAGTTCTTAGTTAAATTTGTTTCTTCTGCATTTGTCCAGGCAAGCAAATTCTTCTTTTTTAAAAATGTCCCCAAAGGACCACGTAGGTTAAGGGTCATATACGGCCTCAATATTTCATAAATATTTAACTATAGACTGCTGTTACAGACAGTTTTTAATAGAGTTACATGTAAATATATATGCATAAAGCTACAGAAACATGCTCAGTAGCAAAATGTTTAAACATAAACCCGGTTTTGGCAATGGGCAAGCGCCAAAGACATAGAACACAAAATCACAAACAAGAATCATAGAACAGCACAAAACTCTACAAACAGCACAGTGCATAATGCTATATATATATATTTATTAATAAGTAGGACCAGTAAATGCAGCTGTTAACGCTTTCAACAAATTATCGTTCAATGGCTCTATATATTCATAGAACAGTACAAAGATGTAAACACTTCACGTGTAAATGAGTTAGTACGGAATATCATATACTATTAATTCAGATGAATATTGTCATATACGATATATGTCGACACAAAATTGTCACATACGAACTGTTTAAACACATAATTGTCATCTGCGATACATTTCGACACATAATTGTCATCTACGATATATGTCGACACATAATTGTCACATACGAAATGTTAAAACACATAATTGTCATCTTCGATATATTTTAACACAGTATTGTGGTCTACGATATATTATGACACATGCTTGTCGTGAACGATATATTTCGACACAGTATTGTCGTGTACGATATATTTCGACACATTATTGTCATCTACGGTATAATTCGAAACATAATTTGCATTTTACGATATTTCTCCACACAAAATTGTCATCTACGATATATTTCAACACTGTAATGAAGTAAATGACATAACATAGACCGATTTTTCAGAACTTTCTTAAAGTTAACAACGTGATTAACGAGATCGTTGTTAACTTTCAACTGTTAAATAGTTTAGTTTGTAATACTATATAGAAATTTACATAGAACAGCTGAATCGGTCTTCTGAAAAAGTGTAAGAAACACTACTGATCACAATTGTTTCCATTAAACAAATTCAAAGTAGCAATGTTTTTCACGTTGTTAACTTTAATAAAGTTCTGAACAGTCGGCCCAGTGTTAAGTTATAAGAACAGTCACAAAATTAGACTTATTAACTTTTTTCTTCAATAGTAATACAGTATTACTACGTTTACAACACAGTATTTCAAAATCGTGTTGTTTCCTAACAATACTGATATTTTGAATTTAAATCTCGAATAGGTGGAACATTTTTCGAACTGCATCGATAGTTTTACATTCATTCCAGGTAAAACTATTTAGGAAAATCGTATCGAAATGTATAAAAAAATATATTCCGTGGAAAAATTGCATTTGCCACAATATTCCGTGACACCCTGTTCAATAACTAAAACACATTTGATAGGGTAATGCAACTACAAATTTCTCAAAATCAATTTTCAAAGTCTATTTCACATCTCAAGGTAAATCCGAACTATTGAGGCTTATATCAATTTCCCAGGTCAATATTTCTTGTTCATATCAATATTAACATTGGTTCTCACAAAAGTATTTAAATAGAATATACTTATTGATTCTATTTATCATCATGAATTATCCAGACCTGTATAAACTTTTGATTGCCTTCCCACTTTTCCAACTCCTTCGTTTTAATATTAGAACAGCTGATGAAAACTTCATTTCGTTCCGGCAAGTAGCAAGATGCACAGGGGCAGACCATGTCTTCGATCACATTGCGCTCAAATTTCAAACACTCATTGTACATTTTAAGTACAGCTACATTTCCGGATAGCTTGCCAATCGCTAAAAAAGTGTCCTTATCGAGCGAAACCATGCATCTTGGTTCTTTAAGGTTAAGACATTCATCCCTCTGTTTCCACAGCAAAATAATATGTTCTTTGACATTTTTATCTTCGGTATACTGGTACATGGAAACCTGTCGATCATTAACGTCGGATGTTAAAAAACCGCGCTTACCATTTGGCAACAATACACCTTTCACAAACGCCGGTCTGCCAGAATAAGAATATCCCATTTTTTCCTGAGAAAAAGTATGAAGACGGGTGAGTTTATTTTCTTCATATTTAAAAACCATGGCGGCAATGTATTCCAACTCCTTTTTCTCTTCTTCACTTTCTGTTTCCCCTTTTTCCTCCTTCGTTGGAGGACAGATCGTAACAATCATGTAGTTATCAACGACATCCAAACCGTAACAGTTCTCTAATTTGACAATTTTCTTGCCTTCTTTATCTAGAATCTGAATCAACTGAAGTTCCAAAACAGACTCCTTTAATCTGTAGAACTGTATAGAAACTTCATCCTGTTGCGGGATGGTTACTGCAATATAGTCACTGGACAAGGCTACGACAGAACGTGGCGTATTCGGAAGGATGACTTTCTGATCAATTTTATCGCAGTCCAGATTGATGAGCTTCAAACTAGTTGTATTGGCATCAGCAACAACAAGATAGTTATGTTTTTCATCAGATACCAAACACATTCCCGAGATATACCAAGAATCTTCGTATTCTTGCTTCACGTCAATGTTTCTATCAAAGGTAGCCATCGTAGATGATTCTAAAAGCAGGTGTCCTCTGTCCTTTAAATGTATGCTACGCCGTACGTAGTTATAAATCAGATATTTTATTCAAAGTGTGTTTGATTTATAATACTAACATTATTTTATCTAATCCCGTGACATGCTAAACTATAATTATCGTGAATTCATGTACATACTGTGATTAAAGCTATCTGTTATCTCAATTACAACTGAAACTATATCTATTGAGTCGATAAACATCAAGTCCACCACAGCACTATATTGTCCTTGATAAAATAATTCGAGTTTAATAACAACATGCTGTAATATTTACACTTCTAATACAATTTCTAAACACATGCAGGTGCTTCTTTCTCATGTAGTTTCACGTTTATTTCTTGAGTACTCCTCAACGTCGCCATTTTAAACTTCCGTGATATACCATTTTCTCATGAGCCAATTTCATGAAAAGGCAAAAGCTTATTGATCCTTCGCACATATATTTTTAGATTAAAGGCTGAATTACCCGATATCTTGAGGTAAACGCTCTTTCGCCTAAAGATAGATGTATAAATCGATATCTTTTGTAGACATAAACTTGCATGGGTCATTATCAACGTTTGTTTTAAATAACACTCCGCAATATACATATTCGAGGTTAATAACAAAATGTTGTAATATCTGCACTTCTAATTCCTTCCCTAAGCAGGTGGTTCTCACGTAAT
Organism: Mya arenaria; assembly: GCF_026914265.1. Lineage (NCBI taxonomy): Eukaryota > Metazoa > Mollusca > Bivalvia > Myida > Myidae > Mya > Mya arenaria. The sequence goes on along the minus strand of NC_069136.1, from coordinate 57,493,330 downwards.
TTCACATTAATTCATGTGAGTGAAGTTAGCAGCACAGCAGCACAGCAGCAAGCTGCTAGCAGCTTGCTGCTAGCAGCAACAGCAGCTAGCTGCTGTGCTGCTGGCAGCTAGCTGCTGCGTTTTTACTATGAATATAATAATATATATTTACTATAATACAATAGTATATAATTGTTTTTTTTTATTTCAGCTGTTTATAGGAATACAAATAGGAGTAAGAAAAAAAAAGATTTTACTGATTTAGCTTATTTGGTAAAATTTTGATTACGGCAGGTTTTTTTTTTCATGAGCGGCCCACCAATGCAAGCATTTTGTTGAGAACGGCCATAAATAATAACAATGTTAATGAGGATATCAATGATTCGGCGTTACTTTTGGCTTTGTGAACTAGTGCATGTTAAGAAAGTATGCTCATATATTGACATTTATAGTTAACTAGTGTGTGCTTCAAAAGGCAATGCCTGTTTTGCATTTAAAATAACCAAAACCAAACCAACTAGACATCTCTTATTTCTAATCAGAGATATGCATAGGTCTCCGAGTCACATCAATGATTCCATATTTCATTTTAATTTTAGCAGGGACCGACTACTCCCAAATTTGACATATACAGGAAAAGACCCTTTGTAATGGAAACACTTAGAGAATTAACTAGGATCTTTGTACTTCTTCTTCTACTAAATAATATCGGTATATTATATCAATAGCCGAACGTGACAATTAAACGTAAAAGGGGAATTAATAAAGAACCAACTTTTAACATCTTAACATCTTGAGACAGTGTGGCTCGGGCTCGGTGAAGCTGCACTACTAAACCGGGGTGCGCGGTCGCATACGAGGAGGAATCTTGCACCGTGTGACTTTGTATCTGAAAATGTCCTTTTTGAAAAAAATCCTTTCTTGTTTTATTAAATAAGTACCCTACTGATTTCAATTTACTCTTGTATGACCCTATTATAATTTTTAAACTTTTTCATGAAAACATATTAACTATAATTGATAGGCAAAAATCATTAAATGCTTGAGACACAGTTATATTTCTTATCATCACAGTACAAAGTAAAATAATACCAACCATATTTACGAATAGCAATTCAACAAGTCACACTATACAGAACCGAGGAATAAACGCAAACACACTTACACGCATGCACACACGCGCACACACACACACACACACACACGCGCGCACGCACGCACGCACGCACCCACGCACGCGCGCGCACACACACACACACACACACACACACACACACACGCACATAAGCATATACACGAACATATAAATACAAAGTCATAACGAAAGTAGTTTTTAAGTGAACCCTTTATCTTAATTGCCTTGTGCTGCTTATATATTAGCAGTTCTCCGATCTGGGAATCCAGCCGTGCAGTTATAAAGGTTTTATTATAGAACTGGACTTTTCATCTTTTGTTGTTGTTGCTTTCAAACGATAATAACAGTATTAATACAATGCCTTTGAATAAGAACAAGAGTGATGTTATATATAATAGCCCACCAATATAATTTAACAAGGATGCTTCACAATTTGGATATAACAATTGTGATCATGCATTTAAAATGGATTTAAATATAAATGCTATATCACTGTTTAAAAGCTTATCAGTCATATTTATTTTGGTTTATTCAATTAATTCATTTATAGCTGTGTATATTGTTTATATGTATTAGTAGGACAATGAGATAATCTTATCGAAAAGTGTCAACCTAAAAGGCCTTGAGCCAATTAACAAATACACAGGAAATGGCCCCTACTGTGACACCAGTGTAATATTGAGAAGATGCACGGCAGTGGATTATCATGGCAAATATTCATTAAACTAGGCAGAAGTCAATACAATGAACACTCAAGGTCAATATAATTGTATTTTTTTCGGAACTATACGGGACAATATTGTGCGAGTGTTCTTTATATTGACTTTGACACAATTAACTGTTTACATTCACTCTGACAGGGTTATAAAAAATAAATATTTAAAATATCAAAATCAAGTTCCATTTCTAGAAATACATATTTGATGTTAAAAAGTAATCACGGGATAATCGCCAAATTATAACCAATCAAGCTTAGTTACTTATGAAAATCCCTTAAACAATAAAGGTGTTAATCATAAGTATTTCCCTCTCATTGTCCTCTCGAATGTCTTAAACGATTGAGCAGAATTACGTAAATCTTTTTCGATAAAAATGGCCGAGGAGCTCCAAATGTCTCTTGGCTATATTGGACTAACTTTAACGGATTGAAGATGTTACACTGCGGAAAATGGTTTAATATACGGGAATGTACTGAAACCCGTACATCCAATTTGTACGGTAAGTGTACGGGATGTTGAGTATACGGGTGTGTTTGGATTCGTATATTCATAAAACTCGCACATCTTGAGTATACGGGATTCGATATATGGGCGTGCACTAACCCGTACATCCGTGTTATAACAAAAAAACAATGAATTCTGTAGCCAATTTAGGTCTTTGGGGGTTTAATTTGATAGCACATATAATATGAAAGTCATTTATACCATTGACTTAAACATATCACTGTTTCGTAGAAAAACAGGATGGTGTCAGTAAAATTACCTTTGTAGAAAATTTAATGCTTTAATGGGTTTCGATAGCTTTTGATGAAATTTAAAAGAGGTCTAAATGATAAAAATAAATAATTCGGACAATACTGAGTTGATTGACTAACGACTAGTACTTAAACTATTTTGATGGATGTACGGTACATCTCCGTATATCTTGAGTGTACGGGCATGTACGGTCTCCGTACATGTTGAAAATACGGGAATTTATGCTATTCCGTACACTTTGAGAGTATGAGATTACACTATTCCCGTACACGATGAATATACGGGCTTGTACAATTCCCGTATTATATGGATGTTCGGAAATAAACCAGTTCCCGTACACACTGAGTGTACGGAATAGTAACAATTCCTGTACATTATGGGTATACGGTATGTACTCTTTCCCGTACACACATATTATAAAGGTTTTAAATTTTGTAATCAAGTCAGGTAATTTGGTGTTTTATTTGACAGCATACATGATATGAACAACATTTAAATCATACACTGGTATACATTTTTCCGTGTTACGCAGGGAAACCGCAATGTGTTAGTAAGGGTCCCGTTTTGTAAGAAATGTTATGCTTTTGGTGGGTTTTAACAACCTTTGTTAAAATTAAATCGACATGTTTATAATAATAAATAATAATAATCGACAATGCTGGTAGGGTTGATGTACGACTGGTACTAACAAAATTTTGATGAATGTTCGGTACCGTACATCTCCGTATATCTTGAGCGGATGGACATGTATGGTCTCCGTACATGTTGAGTGTACGGGAATTTATGCTCTTCTGTACACATTGAGCGTACGGGTTTATACCATTCCTGTACACGAAAAATATACGGGCGTGTACATTTCCCGTATATTACGGATGTACGGACATGTACAAGTTCCCGTACACGCTGAGTGTACGGAAAAGTTACAATTTCCGTACCCTATGGATATACGGAAATGCACTCTTTCTCGTACGCCCATGTTATAAAAATGTTTTGAATTTTGTAATCAAGTAAGGTTAATTCTTGTTTCATTTGACAGCATTTATGACATGAACAACATTTATACCATTGACTTGTATACATTTTTCCGTGTTACGCCGACAAACAGGAATGCGTAAGTAAGAGTCACGTTTTGTAGAAATTGTAAATGATTTTTGGGGTTTTAACAGCCTATGATGAAATTAAAGCGACATCTTTATGATAAAAAAGTAAATAAGATTTGACAATGCTGTTACTGTGGTGTTACATTGGACAACATATATGATATGATCAGCATTTATTACATATACCATCAGTGACTCATTCGTTTTTCCGTGTTAGCAGTGAGTGAGTGAGTGAGTGAGTGAGTGAGTGAGTGAGTGAGTGAGTGAGTGAGTGAGTGAGTGAGTGAGTGAGTGAGTGAGTGAGTGAGTGAGTGAGTGAGTGAGTGAGTGAGTGAGTGAGTGAGTGAGTGAGTGAGTGAGTGAGTGAGTGAGTGAGTGAGTGAGTGAGTGAGTGAGTGAGTGAGTGAGTGAGTGAGTGAGTGAGTGAGTGAGTGAGTGAGTGAGTGAGTGAGTGAGTGAGTGAGTGAGTGAGTGAGTGAGTGAGTGAGTGAGTGAGTGAGTGAGTGAGTGAGTGAGTGAGTGAGTGAGTGAGTGAGTGAGTGAGTGAGTGAGTGAGTGAGTGAGTGAGTGAGTGAGTGAGTGAGTGAGTGAGTGAGTGAGTGAGTGAGTGAGTGAGTGAGTGAGTGAGTGAGTGAGTGAGTGAGTGAGTGAGTGAGTGAGTGAGTGAGTGAGTGAGTGAGTGAGTGAGTGAGTGAGTGAGTGAGTGAGTGAGTGAGTGAGTGAGTGAGTGAGTGAGTGAGTGAGTGAGTGAGTGAGTGAGTGAGTGAGTGAGTGAGTGAGTGAGTGAGTGAGTGAGTGAGTGAGTGAGTGAGTGAGTGAGTGAGTGAGTGAGTGAGTGAGTGAGTGAGTGAGTGAGTGAGTGAGTGAGTGAGTGAGTGAGTGAGTGAGTGAGTGAGTGAGTGAGTGAGTGAGTGAGTGAGTGAGTGAGTGATCGAGTGAGTGAGTGAGTGAGTGAGTGAGTGAGTGAGTGAGTGAGTGAGTGAGTGAGTGAGTGAGTGAGTGAGTGAGTGAGTGAGTGAGTGAGTGAGTGAGTGAGTGAGTGAGTGAGTGAGTGAGTGAGTGAGTGAGTGAGTGAGTGAGTGAGTGAGTGAGTGAGTGAGTGAGTGAGTGAGTGAGTGAGTGAGTGAGTGAGTGAGTGAGTGAGTGAGTGAGTGAGTGAGTGAGTGAGTGAGTGAGTGAGTGAGTGAGTGAGTGAGTGAGTGAGTGAGTGAGTGAGTGAGTGAGTGAGTGAGTGAGTGAGTGAGTGAGTGAGTGAGTGAGTGAGTGAGTGAGTGAGTGAGTGAGTGAGTGAGTGAGTGAGTGAGTGAGTGAGTGAGTGAGTGAGTGAGTGAGTGAGTGAGTGAGTGAGTGAGTGAGTGAGTGAGTGAGTGAGTGAGTGAGTGAGTGAGTGAGTGAGTGAGTGAGTGAGTGAGTGAGTGAGTGAGTGAGTGAGTGAGTGAGTGAGTGAGTGAGTGAGTGAGTGAGTGAGTGAGTGAGTGAGTGAGTGAGTGAGTGAGTGAGTGAGTGAGTGAGTGAGTGAGTGAGTGAGTGAGTGAGTGAGTGAGTGAGTGAGTGAGTGAGTGAGTGAGTGAGTGAGTATGAGTGAGTGAGTGAGTATGAGTGAGTGAGTGAGTATGAGTGAGTGAGTGAGTATGAGTGAGTGAGTGAGTGAGTATGAGTGAATTGATGTATGAGTGAATTGATGTATGAATGAATTGATGTATGAATGAACAAATAATATATTCAAACAATATTATATAAATTGTAACACCTGCTTTGATGAATGCTGATAAAATACAATCATATCTAAGATTAGAGACCGATTGCTAATTAAAAACAGATTATTGAAATTGAAATTAATTTTAAGTTTTCTAATTGGATGCTATTATTTTTAAGAAGCCAGATTTGTTTTTATCTTATATTTATCTTTATATTATATTTTTACCAACGCTCTATCGATTGAGCTCACTCAATACTGAAGGTGGTGGTGGTGTTAGTAGTTTATACTCCGGGTCCCGGCGTGAACACATTTAAGGGTCCCAGAGTGACAGTTCAACAACCGCACAACACTCCTGGGCAGAACCAGTACTAGGTGCCTTCACCTCTGCAAGGAACTGACAACTTCTGTACATGCCAGTGGCAGTGGTACAGTGCGAATAGTCGTAGAAAGGATTTCATAACAAATCACAACAGTAGTGACCTGGTCCGCCCGGGAATCGAACCCGGGTTGTCCGATTCAGAGTTCTACACTCTACCGATTGAGCTAACCGGGCGGACATACTCACTACTGAGTGGGTGTGTAAGCTTATTTATATTCGCACTCGGGCCTTGCCCATTCTGCGAGTGCTCCATTAAGATTGTTAGTCATTTTAGGTTTTTGGAGCATAGTGCAAAGACAGAATGTAACCCTGAATGTTAGAGCTACACTGGTTCTTTAACGTGCACCAGTGTATAGCACTGTCACACGGGACCCCCATTTAACGTCCCTTCCGGAAGACGATTAGTTTTTGTTAGTGATGCGACGGGGGATCGAACCTGCGACCCTTGGATTGATAGTCAAGTGTGTTATCTCAAGACCACGGATCCGCCACACTCACTTCTGAAGTGCAGATAGTCGTTTGTTTATTTGAGTTTATCAAGGTCTGCCCGCGCCCATTGGCTGCATTATGGCTTGACCCGCCGTGACGCCATCACGAGTTAAATTGTGTTTAAATGCCATAAGTGATATGAGATAGAAGTGACAGCAATTCGCAGTCAAATCCAGACTTTGGAAGACTTGAAGAAACAGAGTGAGATACAAGAGATCCGGGTGCGATACCCTAGCTCTTTGCGAAGAGACCTCTTGGTTCTTTAACGTGCTCGGTGTAAAGCACCGATACACGGGATACAACTTTCCTGGGTTGAACCAGTACTGAGTACACCACTTTTCCAAGCACTTACCTTTAAATGCCAAGCGCCTTAACCATGGCGGATAGCAAAGGGCAACTGATAAGCCACGCCTTATTTGGACGCTGATTGGTCAGTCTGGTATTGGCCGGCTAATTTGACTGACAGCCCGCGTTACGTCAATTAGTGACATGATCATTTGCTTATAAAAAACACATGGCCAGTGGGTCATAAAACTATACGAAATACAACTAAAACACACACACATTCTAAATTTTATTAATTAATTCGACAGACGGTGGAAATTTTAATGACCGAATTATAAATCAATTGAAGTAATGACATATAAATAAATCTATAAAAAGCCAGCTTCCTTATCTCACTAATTATTGTATTTAAACTACCTAATTTAAACAATTGTGACAACTGTTTTGAAGAATGATGATAAAATCCGCTCCGAGATCATATCTAAAATAAGAGGCTACTGTTTTAAAAGAAAAGAGACTGATTATTTATTTAAATCAAGAACAAAAATATTAATTTCAAGTTTGCATGTTATTGAAAGTTCTGAATTTAAACTTATTGATCATCTCATAAACTGCATATTGAAACCGGCCAACATGGCCGAAATAGAATAGATAGAGCTTAACGTTATTGTACTATTTGTAACTCTAATGATTTAAAAGATGAATATCATTTAATCATAACATGTCCTGTATATAATGACTTCAGAAAAAATGATTAAAATATATCACAATAGAAACCCAGGTATGTACAAGTTTATCGAAACTATTGTTATCAAAAAACGTAAGCATACTAAGTAGCTTAAGTAAATTAATAAACAAGAAAGACCATTGATGCAAAGCATCAAAGGGCGCCGTTTAATAGTTTATGCACTTGTTATATGTTGAAAAACAAGGAATGTCAAGGCCAACAAGCATATTATGGTGCATTGAACCGCATCTATGAAATTCTCAAAATGTTTGTAGTTTTCTGCATGACAACATAGGCAAAAGCATTGAAATTGAAGATTTTCAAGTTGAACATTTCATTAGGGGTGGGGTACATTAATGAACACGACAGAATTAGGGTGCTTGTGCACTGTACTTTTTGTCATTGCCACATACCCATAACCAAGTTTTATTTCAATACCATAAGTAGTTTTAAAGTAATGCTCTGGTCAAGAAAAAGCGGCAAAGGGCAATAATTATGCAATTAGCTTAAAACAGCTGTAGTCATTTGTGCACTGCACTTCCTCTCGTTGTGCTAAAAACCATTGAATGATGTTTAATGAAATTCCAAAAAAAGTAGTTTTCTAGTTATACTCAAACAGGAAAAGATATAAAGGGAATAACTCTTGCAATACGCTGAAATAGAGTTATTGTTCATGTACACTGCAGTTCTAATCATATAGGGGAGGGGGCAACGTCACCATGCTGGAATGATAACTTGTAGGGAAGAATAAGTTACCTCATTCATCATGAAGAAGTGATATGAAATAACAATTTAACAATTTGTGTAGTACTTTAATAAACATTATCATTTCGCCCGAAAGTTGCAAACATAAATAGAACATAATTATTGAACTGTAAAGTTGCAAACATAAATAGAACATAATTATTGAACTGTTATATAAAAAGTGAACATTATTTACTAGATGAAATGCATTTATAACATAACATGCCTTGTTTTTAGCTGTTTAATAATACTAATGTTAACTTCTTCATTTACATAGTAAAGAAGAGTAGAAAATGGATGTTTTAGTTGAAATTAACACAAAAACAGCATGTGTCTTATTGGACAATGGCATTTTTTTCAAATATGATAAAAATAACGCATTCAAACTGAATATGTATCAGACTATGTATGAAGGAAATAATACTGTTTCTATTTTTCACAAAGGTTTTGAAATACAACAATGCACATATAAGCATAAATAGACCAAATATGCAAAAAAATAATAGTAAACAATGTGTGAAAATGATACTGAACACTTAAAATAATTTCTTTGTGCATTGAATGAATATATACCAGAAAAGCAATACTAAATCAAGTCCAAAATGTATAATAACATGAAGAACACCCCTTTATGAATATCTTCATAACAAATCAGAGTACATGTAAACAATAATCATTTATATCATTAGTATCAATTGTGTCCAGTTTAAAGTGTGTTTTCATTTGCATTAAATTACATTGTAATATATACCAGAAAAGCAATTATAAAAATCCTTAAATGTATAAGAAACTGAAGACAATAAAGAATAACACCCATTTATGAATATCTCCAAAACAAATCAGAGTTCACCTATATATAAAACAATAATTATTCGTATAATTAGTATCAAATGTGTCTAGTTTTTGTGTGTCTGTTCATTATCTTTAAATGAGCATCTTTAAAGTGACACTTTTATTTGAAATCAATACATATAATTGTATATATAACACACATCAAATTGAATGAAAAAACAATAACTACTTACTAAATAATGCATTTACTGAAATATCGTTTACTGATAACAAGCTTGTCACCCTGTTTATAATAGCAGACTGCATGACAAATATTAAATGATCAATTGGTGATTGCTAAAAGATTTACTGTGGTCTTCTATAGAACCACAAGGCAGAAATACCATGTTTTAAGTTCATTCTCATTAGCAAATTGAACTCAAGATCCTTCATTAGAAACATTGTTGTTGACATCTATCAACCCATTTTGAAAAATGAAAACAATAATATTAATTATCATAAGTCTTATTGGGGAGTAAGAGTGCATCTTTAAAAATAGTGTGTGTGTGTTTTTTCACTTAAATATGTAACAATTCAATTTGACAAATGAGACAAAAGTAAGGAAATAGAAGTAGTAATTGTACATAAAACATCAACACAAATTGACAAAGCTCAATATAACAGGAAATCTATATTATGAAAACACAAATCCTCAAAGGCCATAATTATTTGAACTGAATTAAGGTATAAGTAATACACACTTTTATAAAGCTTTTACGGACAACATAGTTATTATCATGGTACACTATGGGACTGTTATCCAAATTTTGAAGATTTTTTTCTGTAGATTAAAAATATTTTGTCTTTATTTGATTTTTTTTCACATTATCAGAGATTATGAAATAAACACAACAGTTTCTGGTAAAATAAACTTCAGTTAACAGAAAAAATACGGTCAACCGAACATATTATTGATACACATGGAAAAAAATCATTTTGATTGATCTTGTGAGTCTTCGGAACAGAGCAGTATTTCGATGTTTGAAAATATATATAGCAGTTTTATAAATTCATAAAAAATAGTTAATAATAAGACAACCTGCTGAAATCATTTCAATATTTTCTATGATGTCTAATGAACAATTCAAAAGACAATTTATGATAGTTTACCGTTCAGTTTTGAAGAAAATATACATAATGTCATGTAACTATACATTTTTATAACTAATAAAATGCTTAAAAATCAACCTTTTTCTTGTAAAAAGCTCAATTTGACTTATTCATAAAATGTAATCATTCAAATAAATGAATTTTACTTATGATACTAACTCAGAATTCAGATTTAAAAACAATGAATGAACTTTTAAATTAAAATATGTAAAGAAACAAGAACACTAAGCAGGCGGTAATGCCCCTCCAAAAATGTCAGAGTGAAAGTTCTCAACTAATGTCTTTTTAATATTATAACATGTAAACAGTCTCTGTTGGTAATCGATGTCTATTTGTTTTATTTAGTCAATGGTATTCTAACATTTAGAACTTTTCACAATAATTCTTCACTCTTCAACATTTGAAGTTTGGTTTGTTCCCATGCGTTTCTATGTACTTTCTAACTAATTTGTATAGATAATAATACTGCCATACATATACAAAATAAAATATAAACAGTTTAATATTTCTCAACATTATTTAAAAACAACAACAATAAGCTGATACATACATGTATATAATATAAAGAAAATTACTAAATTTATCAATAAAATTCATCATCACCACCACCATCACCACCACCACAACCACTGGATTATTGAAAACAGTGAGTTTATAAAACAACAAACACCAACTCAAATATGTTTTATATGAAATACTCACATCATCTCTATCAGATGTGGATAGACATGGATGTCAACTCTGTCTCAATGATCCAACAAAGTATTTAATGCAGGCTGGAATTCTTCATATAATAGTAATATTCAGTCCTTTTCCTGCCTGAAAGAAATAAGACTTCTGATTATCAACCAACAGAAACTACAACTGTAAAATACAAATGCACATGTATTAATTATACATTCTGCGCTAATATCCGTTTTAGCCAAGAGTAAGGGTTGGTAGGCACAAATGTGTAGATGTTGTGCCTATGGTTGATAATGATTCACAACAGTATGGCGATCAACAAGACCTACACCAAGCAAATGAATGTCGCTTGTGTCCAAGCTGTTGTGGCTTCCAGCCCAAAACCATGTACATCTTTTAATACAGGTTTATTTTGAAAACATGCAGTTTGTAAACAAATAATGGGTATTTTTAAGTCTAATATTCTTCTAAGATAAAACAATCAAATAAAAGATTACATACTCATATCATATACATAAATGATGTAAATAAGTACATTTAAAAATATGTAACATGTACATAATGCACCAGTCAATTGTAACCACGGCCCTCCAGGTCTGGGGATATGCCGGGGATATGCCGGGGAAATGGGCTGTGTTTTTAACTTTCAGGTGGCCTCGCAGTGCCGGGTGAATACGGTGGTTTTGTCTTTGAGCCAGATATAGCAGGGAATATGCCTTACCTAGGCTCCCTGGGGTACGGGGCATATGGCGAGGATTTGACCATCAGTTCGTCCCCGCAGGACGAGGATTTTACCCGGGGTTGGCTTGACAGAAAGTCAAAGTCCCAGCTATTCCTCGGACCTGGTGGGGCTTTGGTTACAATTGACTGGTGCATTATAAGTAGATGTATAGTATGTAACATGTATATTTATAGTACATGTAGAAATATTAAAACGCTGTCTTAACGTTTGGCAAATAAAAATGATTTAAGAATTCCAAAGAAATTAAAAAAAACAAACATTTTTGAACACATAAACTTACACAACTACTCAAGGATTCTTACATGAATAGCCCTTTGATACGAATATCCCAATTCCATGCTGATTGTTGACATTAGTTTTTTCGACAGAAAATCTTCTCTTACGCGTATAATTCACTTATAATCCATGTTTTACTGTAATGACTCAAATTGTTAGATGTATCGTAATCAACTGTCAGTGTGCACTTTTAGTGTTTACTTATTTTAAACGTATATTCATGACAAAACCGAGTTTCCAACTATTAATCGACGCTGTTGAAATTCCATTATTGACCTATGAATAGCGGGGAAATACCTTCTGGTTCTAAAAATAGCAACATCCGGATATGTGTAGTGTTCTAAAAATAAAACAACTCTGGGGCAATCGTAATACAATTTTACTAATGTCACCTTCAACACATTAAAAAATAAAGTTAGGTGAACATTTAATCCAATATCGATTAAATTAAAGAAAACAGCTTACCTCATTGTTTATTAATGCAGTAACATAACAAAACAACATAAAACATAATTATTCCCATTCACATAATTACCGGTCCACACATTTTACATTTCATTCGGAACTCCTCCGAATATTTACATTTCCGGCACATGATATTACAGTTAACCAATCGGAAAACGTAAACGAAACGGGAACAGTTATTTAACTTATTTGTCGTTCTTCAAATATAATGTTTTGAGGATAAATTGAAGACAATCTATTCAACCACAAATAGCATTTTTAACACCCATGCAATCGCCATCCATTTGCATTTTTTAATCATAATAAAATAACAGTAAAACCCAACTGTCAATCAACTTAAAAACCGCTTCTACCACTAACTAAAAAAAAATTCCCATTCCATAATCAAGCATTTATGTTAAGAAATTCCTTACTAAATAACATCGTTTAGATCTTTCAAGTATTATGACATTTGTAAATAGCCTCCCATAATACTTCATTAGTTAATATAATATATATCTCAGTTTGCATTTGAAATGTATCTTTTTTCCATTTATTGAAACTTTTTGTGTTCTTTAATTTAACTTACTTATACTAGTGTCTTTTATTTGTATATAGGCCATGAATCGTTGTGACCATACTGAATATTTATATGTGTGTTTATATTTTCTATATTTTGTCAAGAAACTGTTAAATAACATGTTTACGACAAAAACATGTCTGGTCATCCGTCCATCCTTAAGACCGCCCGCCCGTCCGCCCGCCCGTCATTCCGTTCGTGCGTCCGTCCGTCCGGCCAATTTAAGAAGCAGCAATACAGATTTTTTTATTCCTAAATGTATTTAAAACGGCTCTAATTGTAAGCTTACTTTTCTCATAATTTGTTACCCATTACTAATTTGTTTTATTGATAGCGGTTGACCCTAACCCACCCATTGGTATGAGGGAGTTGCAATAAAGATGCCCTATCTTTCAAGTTGCACTCTTACATGTTTGACAATTTTAACTTATTTAAGTCAGAATCAGAATCAGCTAAATTTGGCATCAATGTCTTCATTTCTGTCATTAAGGTACCTCACAATAATGATCTCAAATATTTGAAAATCTGCCGAAAATTATATTTTTCTTAAAGCGTTAGTATTATAGTAACGCTTTAAGACATAGAAGAAAATTTATTTAAGGAAATATAACACACAATCTAACTTAATCATTATAATTATTATTATCATGATTATTATTATTATCATTATTATTTATTTGTTATTATTAGTATTATTATTATTATTATTATTATTATTATTATTATTATTATTATTATTATTATTATATATCTATCCCGAACATGCGAGTGTACGGGCTCCGTACATACATATATATATTTTTTCCAATAATGCTGTGCATAAAATATGTTTTTCTTCAAAAGTACGTAAAAGAAATAAAAAGAAATGACATTTTTTTATATTCATTGATAACTACGTATATCCATGGGTGTGGGAATGGATAAACGGAAGTCCGTACACGTGGTGTTCCGTATACGTATTCGTGTACGGGTCCCGTACACGTTGGGTGTACTGGGTCGAACACGCCCGTATATTAAAGATGTATGGGGTTGGGTTTAAAAGACTGGCCGGACCGGACCAAATCCGGACGAACGGAAATCTCCGAATTGTTACGAAATTCGTTCGGAATTTTTCTAATTTTGTGTTGGAGTGGCCGGACCGGACAAAATAAAAATAATCATTGCTATGTTTTATAGATATTATATTTATTTATGTTTTATTATGTCTGTCTGTGCGCCTGTACGTGCATCTGTATGTGCGACTGTACGTGCGTCTGTAGGAATGTCTGTCTGTATGTATGTCTGTGTGGCTGTGCGACTGTCTGTGCGTCTATATGCATGAACGTCTGTTTCTTTGTGCGTCTGTATGTATGTATGTCTGTATGACTGTGTGTCTGAATGTACGACTGTATGTGCGTCTGTATGTATGTATGTATGTGACTATATTGTTCACACGGAATCATTTTCAAAGATTAAATTAACTTATGTATGTTTTTAAAAATACTTTGTAATAATCTGTTAATTATTGTTTTTATTATAATTATATATTATTTTAATAATAATAATTATTATTATTACTGTTATTATCATTATTATTATTATTATTATTATTATTATTATTATTATTATTATTATTATTATTATTATTATTATTTTAACCTGACATAATAAAATATATTAATTAATAAATAAAATATCTATGAAACATAGCAATGCGTATTTTAATTTGGGCCGGAAATTAGGTAAACTTCCGAACGATTTCCGTAACAGTTCGGAGATTTCAGTTGGTCCGGATTTGGTCCGGTCCGGCCAGTCTTTTATACCTACCCATGTACGGGACCGTTCTTTCTCGTATATTCAACCATTTTCCGCAGTGTTAGTACAAAATGCGGTACACATGTTGTGAATCATCATTCATGAAGTATGATAAGCCGTCTCATGCCGCGCTTGCTTTCAGGTGTTCTAATTTTATTTGTGTTATGTTAGGCTCTTTTTCATTGGCTATAGGCAATCGCCAAGGTTTACCGACTGCAAGATAATCTATTAATAGAATACAGCGAAACGCCTCTGATTGGCTGAAATTGTCTCTGTTTGCTCTCCGAATCTTGGCGATTGATCCAGAGTATGGTCACATATCACCAACATTCTGGTGAGCGAGAAAGATCAACATGATGGGTTCTAAACTTATAATGTATGGCTTATAGGAAGCACATTTTTATATATAATCTGTTCATTTTATACTGTCAGTGAGTTCAAATTTAATTTTGAAACGAAGCTGATCTCTGCATCTTTTAAGGATTTCCGAAAGTTGTTTTTTTGGACACTTAAAAGTTGCCAATATAATTTCGAAATTTGGATTCAAGGCTCTGTCTCCTCCACCCCATAAATAACAAACTAAGCACAACATTTACTTTTTATTATGATTGAAAGCAACTGTTTGCTTTTTTCATATTTTAAATATTGAAGAGAAAAAAATGACACATAAAAAAACTCAATCAAATTTTACAAACCCTACCTACATATAGGCGCGACCCTACCGATTTTATAATCAATTGGTTTAAAAAATATTAAAACAATTGTATTAATACTTGTGGTACATCTTCTTTGGGAATAAGAGTGCATCTTTTTTAATATGTAGTTTAAGCATTTTTACGTTTTATACAGGAATTCTTTAACGCTATTCGCCAATGGAAAATAACGTTCTTATATCAATATTCTTAAATCAAGCCTTATAAAAAATGCCTGTTTTAACCCTAACCAAATCTTTGTTTTGCCTTATAGTTCTTAACACAAATAAATTATTATAACAGTACAACAATTTAAATAAAAGATTAAATGAGTCACTTTGCTTTATAAATCTTTAATTTTAAATTACATGACCTGTTTCTCAAGTTATAAATGGTATGATGTCATTGCCAGTAAGTGTAACTGACCATCAAATTTTTGATCAAACAAACGCACTGAACGACCCCTGCTGAGAAAAGTTATAAATAGGTCAGATCTAAGTTGATTACATAAGAAACACCCGCTGCTGACAGTTTATAGTATATAAATTAAGCATCATCAAAGGAACTCCAGATAATGGGAGCAGAAATTAAATCACAGCGGGTGGCTGCTAATATCAACTAAAATGACTCAACAAAGGGCTACACTGTATACATAGATATTCTTAACCACAGATCAAGAGAGGAAATGTTTCACTTTTCATTAATCTTTACTTATATATATTTATATATATATATATATATATATTTAATAATTGAAATGAAAGAAGTCGATCATTTTCATGTACTAAATCGTTAAAATGTTTTAGTATGTACGGAAATAAATGTAGAGAAATAAATTACTTGACATGACACAGCCGTACACAGCCATTTATTTTGTACAAGTACATACTGAGCCAACAATCAAAGTCACTGTTATCTTAACATTTCAATGACAGGATGATGAGGATTTAAAATCAGTGTTTCAATGTCTAATATGTTGTTTAAATAGTTCAGCGTATACTTTGTTGCAGCCCTTTCAAAGGGACTGTCTCATAGATAATAAAATAGCGGAAAAAAATAAAATTGTCGAATAATGACATACACTTGGCATCGATGTGTACAATGCATTGAAACTTATTAACTGAAGTACCACATAGTTTACAATTTATTTAAGTTTAGCAGTTATATTGTATTTTACCAAAAAAATACTGGGTATGTCTACCAGGTAGAATTCATTATGTGTGATTGGCTAGTCGGTGTTATCACGTGATATTACCGACATAATTTATAATTTAATTATGTCACCCATAGTCTTGATAGCTCAGTAAGGAAGACGCTGGATTTCAATTTTGGCGACGCGGGTTCGAATCCGGTCTTGGACACAATCTTTTTTTTTACATTTTGGTACTTTTTTACAATTATGACATCAAAGCGTAACAAATTCTATTAGATTAATGTCCTGAGATTCGTTACAGAAAAAAAACTTTTTGGTGCAAATCTGTGACACAGAATTTGCTTAATGAAACCCCCTTTGTCCCCCTCTACTTAAACACTGTTTATACTCCGTACCTCTTATACATCCAAAATGTTACCTCTGTGTACCCTCCGTTGATACGTATGTACGGTACTAGTCAATAGTTTGCTCGCCATTAGAATTTTTGTCGTTAGATGCGAACCGGGGATTGCAAATTTCTATATATAAAGCATTGAATGTAAATTTTTGGCAATATCTGTCTCTAAATATATAAAGCTATTGTTTCTGTTGAGCAGGTGTTATTCACCTATTGTTTGTTTTATTTTCGGCAATTTTAATTCGAACCTGCGCTAGACGGACCCACTTCAATTGCAAATCAGCGCCTAGGATTCAAACCTATTGTCTACTAGCCGGCGTTAATAAATCACCATTGACATGCAGAATAGATCCCTGCCTGGAATTCAGTTACATATACTTTTTAATGAGTTTTAAATAACCATGATTGTTTCGAATGAACCCGACAATGCCTAGCTGAACATGAGCCAAAGGAGCGTTAAGCGAAGAATGTTCAACATTACACTTTTCGCTAATGTTCCCTCAGTCGAATTTTCGGGTTCTATTTTCGCCTACTCAGGACAAAAGCTCCAACTATCGAAATAGCACAAATTGTTGGGCTCGTGGCCTTGTTCATCCCTGCACTTTTCGTTATAGTCCCCTTACTCGAATTTTCGGGTCAGTGCGTCCCCAAAATGGCTTTTACAGCAGCAAATTTCGATTTTCGAGCTCTATTTTCGCCTACTCAGGACAAAAGCTCCAACTATCGAAATAGCACACATTGTAGGGCTCGTGGCCTAGTTCATCCCTGCACTTTTCGTTATGGCCCCCTTACTCGAATTTTCGGGTCAGTGCGTCCCCAAAATGGCTTTTACAGCAGCAAATTTCGATTTTTGAGCTCTATTTTCGCCTACTCAGGACAAAAGCTCCAACTATCGAAATAGCACCCATTGTAGGGCTCGTGGCCTAGTTCATCCCTGCACTTTTCGTTATGGTCCCCTTACTCGAATTTTCGGGTCAGTGCGTCCCCAAAATGGCTTTTACAGCAGCAAATTTCGATTTTCGAGCTCTATTTTCGCCTACTCAGGACAAAAGCTCCAACTATCGAAATAGCACACATTGTAGGGCTCGTGGCCTAGTTCATCCCTGCACTTTTCGTCCGCATGGGATTTGAACATTTATCATACATACTCGTAATGGTAGTCAAATTTTAAGCATTGTAGTTTCCTTACTATAAATAAAGATTATGTTTAGTTGGTATGGTCCCGTTGGCCCTAGCTGGTTTGTAAGATGAGAAATTGTTCTTTCACAAGAAAATAACTGTGTTGGTGGACCGCTTATCAAAAAGACCCGAAGTAATCAAAATTATACCAAACGTAAAATCTCATTTTTTCTTACCACTATTTGCATTCCTATAAACAGCTGGAAAGCATACAATGATTAACTAAAGTAGTATATAGTTCATATAAATCATTATATTCAAATTTAAAAAATGTAGCAGCTAGCTGCCAGCAGCATAGCAGCTAGCTACCAGCAGCATATCAACTTGCTGCTGGCAGCTTGCTGCTACGCTGCTGTGCTGCTAACTTCACGCACATCATTAATTCCTGTATTTCTCCTCACTCAACGACCCCATTTTAAACTTCCGTGATATACGGAATTATGTCGGACGGCGGTTGACAAAGCCTGTCGTTCAAATTTCATTTTTTGTGTCGAGCTGATAGCGTTATTCGATGCTAGACCGACATGTCACGCCGTGTTACAAATCAAGATAAGGTATCAAACAATGTCTGACTGATGTCGCGCCAGTTTGGATAATAGCATCTAATTTATATCGGGCCGAGGTCAATAACGTATGATATCCTTCCCTGGACGGATGTCAGGGTATGTTGCAAAATAAAGGCATATTGTTTAACCGATGCTGGGCCGATACTCGCGGTGACAAAAATTTAAATTCGTGACGATGTATCCGCGCAAATAGTTCAAGCCTCTTTGTCGGCACTGCGCTGTGCGGCGGCGACTCAAATCTCACGATTTGGTTGTTCCAGAGTAACTACTTCAGGTTAAACAGTTCAAAGATGTATTTTATCTAATCACAAGCCTTTGTATATTAACCACAATTACATTTTTATGTTTGAACACTCTGAAACATACAAAGTATATATACAAATTTAATAAACTTTAAAAGTAAATTACATTGCAGCTACAAGAATAATATATAAGTATTTTCATTTACACACATTTTATTAAATTATATGGAAAATTGACTTTTGCGTTTGTGTTAGTCTTTTGGGGTCTAATTTGGGGTTAAATTTATATTGTTTTATATGAAGATTATTTTGTAATGGACATGTATTGTGATTACCTCGATACTATTATAAGTGTTTTAACCGCAAATATTAAAAAAAATTTGTTTTGCACTAATTATCTAGAATGTGATTTGATACTGAAACTGTTCTATTGGACAAAGCAAACATTGCACGATGTAACATGTTGTGTTCTTATACGGAATTACTTGTCAATAACTAGTGAGTGCATTTATATTGATATTGTAAATATATCATACCAATGTGTGTTCAAACATATATTGAGTTGATGGACTACAAACCGATGTTTATAAGATAAGACAACCATAAGGTCCAACGTAGACCTTAATCTTCGACTTTCCATTCGGTCATTATTCTGGGCTATTTTTGTGTTTATACTTGTTAATAAGTATATCAATGAAAACCCATAACTGCACTATGATATTTTGCCACGCCCAATACAGATATTAATTAATAGGAACACATTATAAAATACACGGACCATGAGAACGGTTTCGTTGTACTACATTTTTGAAATTGATATCAGTGTGCGCAACGCATTCAATCTTACTTATTGATGTATCACATCGCTTTCGACAAATGTGTCTTCTTCAGTTTTTGCGTATTATTTCAATTCGAAATTAACTGGGTTGTCTTCCATGTAAATCCCATTTATTTTATAAATAGCGTCGGTATATGTATCTGTACCTATCAGCAGACTCACATGTTAAATACACACTATAATCTTAGAAACCATTATGCGCATTTTTAAACGGATTAACTCAGCTGAGAGAGCGGCAAATATTATTCTTATCATGTAAAATGACGTAGTATCGGCTTCGTACCAACTCGTACTGACAATTCTAGGCTTGTTTAAAGGTAATACTATATTTGCCGATGTTGGGACCATCTGGTGTTTAGTCCCTTTGATATATACCGTAGAACTCTGAATTAACAGATTCTGTGTCTGATTCAGGACTCAGCCAGAAAAAGGACAAATTTGGTACCAAACCCAAAATAAAAGGGTAGGTTGGGCGGGATTTGTTTCGGCAAAATTGTGTCGGAAAATCAAAATCGCACTTCCAATAGCACTGGTCTGGATTAACGTTACCTTATGCGCTCTGTGAAAACATTTCATCAGGCATCAGGATACTATAAAAGCTATCTAAAACTACAAAAAAAGAGATAAACCATGTCAGATGTAAATAAAGCATCAAGAACCGAATGGAAAACAATGCATTGTTAAGTAACCCCTTATTTATAATGAGGTGAAATTATGTGTGCATCTTCACTATGATAAGAACATAACATGAGTCTTTTTGGGGGCACAATTCTGCGTAATATCATATCACAAGTTGATGCTATTGTATGAAAATGAGCGATATGTTGTAGATAGTATGCACTGTAATGTTGTGTGTAAATATTTGAATAAACTTGTATAATGATAAATTATTATATAATTATATGGTTAAACAACATTACTGTTATAGAATGCATTCCTGCATTGTTGTGTGCAATAACACCGGGGATGAGCAAAAAAGTCACGTGACCACAAATGCAAACGCCAGTAGTATTTTGGCTCGATTGATCGTCAATCAAGGTATGTTTCTTATCGATATTTTTGTTATACGCGAGAGTTCGTTCAAATGACATCGCGCAAAAAAGAATGCATTGTTTTGTCTTTCGATCGGTGTATTGGTCACCATTCATGTCTGCATAGTTTTCGAGAACACTTCGATACAAATTGTGTCCATGAATGCAAACGCACGTAGGTAGTGTTAAAATGTCACATATTTTGATAAATTGCCACAATTTTTCAATTGTTTTGACTTTCAGTTGTTCAATAATGGCTTTTATTTGTTTTATGAATATTTTATGCGATGCAATTTGTACAAACAAATGCATTTTCTGAAGTATTTAAATTTGGCAAACGCACGTTGGCATTTTCATAAGGCAAACGTACGTAGTCTACCTAAAATGACAAACGCACGTAGGCATCTTATATAATAATAATAATGACTTATCGTATATGTCGAAAGCTTTTAAAACTTTTTATTATTTTCATATCCATAACTATTGCTGTAAGATTTTTGAATTTATATTTAATTATTATTATGATCATAATGCTTACGGTCATATGCATAAGGGAAAGTGAAACGCTTTATGTCGTTTTACTTAGCTAGATAAGCCATCTTTTAAGATTTTAATAAGCGTTTGTTTGCATGAGACGTATTTTTTATGAACATGCTTTTACAGATGATATTCTTTTAACAAACTACAATTTGTGTAATATATTTTGCGAAGTAAATAAGTGGCGCTTAATTAATGAATGACAGTGTCTGTTTCAGTGATGTCATTGTTTGCCACGTTTGTGGGAATGCGTTGAAAACGACATGGGGGCTGAAATTGCATGAGCGCCGCCATGACGGTGTAAAAGCATTTACATGCTGTTAGAAACAGTTATACACCACGGAGAGTTTGACGCGCCATATGTAAGTGTATTCTAGTATTAAAAAATGCTTATATTATTCTTGTTTTATTCTATATTATTCTATAATTAAGCAATTATCTACCAGTCACAAGCTCAGGCGTTTTTTTTATTAAAGGTTACCAAAATATTGCAATTACAAGTATTTTAATTGCATACTTTTAAAGGCATACATGTATTTATACAGGTGCATCACACATGGATCCAATAAGCAGTTTCCGTGTCCGAAATGCATGCAGGAGATCACCACACATACGTGCCTGAACAGGCATTGGCGAGGAGAAGATGGCACGACACGTTATACGTGCGACATGTTATCGGCATAGAAATAGATTGTGCAAGCAAAAGTTATTAAACACACCAAATAAAACATCAAATTTTAGATAATAAGTATCTTTCATGGCCGAGAGTGCAAGGTTCATCCCAACCCGAACATAGAGTGTATTGCGAAAGCGGGGTTTACCGTGTTTCCGCAAAACACCCTGCGAGAGGGGTGGGATGAACCTATCTTACACGAGCGGCGATGATCCTGGAAAAACCTGGAAATCTTAAGTGCGTAGTGAATATAATGCGCGTATAGATTTGTAATAATTCGTGTTTGTTATGGATATTCGTGCAGTGATTCAGATGATGTTTATGTTATGATTAAATATTTACAGTTCTAAAAAGAGGACAGCGTTATTTCTTGAATGGAGCGCGAAAACTTTTCTATTGCTCCATTTGAAGCGAGAAATAATCAATTCTGAATTTTAAAATTGCCACGAGACAATGTTTCCATGATGCTACAGACGACAGTCGTCTACAAGGGAGGTAATTGTGTGATGACGATTGAAAAAAATGAATTCCATACGGGTACTTTTTTATCTTGGCCCTTGCCAAAATTTTAGGTCAACTTATCTGATGTGGAAGAAAGTAGAATCTCAGGCAGATCATAACAAAAGTTTGTTTATTAATTAATCGTTATGTTATTTGATTTCTTATCTTTGATTTTATCTGATTATCTGTGATCGCTTTTATTGTCAATCATTTTATTCAATGTATAAAACTAATCTAAGATATACAGTTATAGAATAAATGAAGAACATGTCCATTATAATGTCTTTATTTCTGTAAAACAGCACTTATACATATAGTTCAAAGAGTATTTTCAGTGATATAAACATTGTTCCGGGTAGAGCATACATTGTCATTGTATCATCGCAATATCATTTTATGGTTATCATTATCACAATATCTGTCATTAACAATTATCATGACAGTATTATCATCACAACACGAAGAATGGTTCATTAAAGATGTTTAAATTATGTTCAAATGAAACGTTTATCCCCATGCGATCTGTTACAAGCATCTTAGAATCGTTGCGTCTGGCCCGCTCCCAGCACACACCAATGGTTCCCTTCTGTAATGCATTTCTGTTTATCAAAACAGTCCCGTACTGTACTGGACTCCGACTCTTTGTATCAAACGCGTGGTTCCTGAAATGTGACATTACAACAGCTGTTCTAAATATTCGAGATAAACATTTAACAAGCATTGTTAAGTAAGTTAAGTCTGTATACCACCGGTATGGCCGGATGAGAGTTTGTTCGAGAACTCATATTTCCCGCAACACTCCCGCATAATATCGTGTCAATGTTTGTTACGTATCATAAATTTATATAACTTTCATTATGATGGATATTTAATAATAAAGCGGATAAATATCTTCAATATCTTGAACACATTTTCAGTTTTTAAAGGCTAACGAAATATTCGTTTGCTCCTTATTATAAGATGCCTACGTGCGTTTGCCATTTTAGGTAGACTACGTAAGTTTACCAAATTTGAAATACTTCAGAAATTGCATTTTTGTACATATTGCATCGCACAAAGTATTCATAAAACAATTAAAAACAATTATTGAACAACTGAAAAACAAACATTTGAATAAAATGTGGCAATTTATTAAAATATGTGACATTAAAACACTACCTACGTGCGTTTGCATTTGTATCGAAGTGTTCTCGGAAACTATGCAGACATGAATGGTGACCAATACACTGATCGAAAGACAAAACAATGCATTCTTTTTTGCGCTATGTCATTTGAACGAACTCTCGCGTATAAAAAAAATATCGATAAGAAACATACCTTGATTGACGATCAATCGAGCCAAAATACTACTGGCGTTTGTATTTGTGGTCACGTGACTTTTTTGCTCATCTCCGGTGAATAATATTCGTACAAACAGAAGGCCAAGAACTTTTCAAAGAAGTTGAACATGTGTTGCTTTACAAATTTACGCTATGTTAATGATACTAACATAACGAACGCAGTGCCACTTCATGCGTATGTTAACAAGAACGAAAATATTACATAATATCCTGCCTAGAAATATTGGAACGTCCGAGCAAATAACGCAACTTTGATCATCATGCCCGAATTTCTCGAACTATATTATTTCTCTTTAAATGTATATAAAACTACATGTACTAACAGTACTATATAAAAAAACACTAGCAAATCTGTAAGGATATTGAATCATTTTGAGGCCTGCATGACAAACAATTGTACGTTACCTCATTTTAAAATCAGAATTACTACCGGTGAAGTCGACTATTGCAGTAATATGCAATATTACGTTCATAATCAAATATAAATTATCTGTCCAAACACTAAGTTCTAAAGGAAGGCAAATGTTTACGCATGACACGTGTTATATAAAAAGAAAAAAAGTATAAAAACAAGCACCAAAATGTTTTGGGGGGTTTCTACAAACATAAATGCTTACAGCATGAACACACATTCCACCTGTCTGTGATTCTGAACATGGAATGTAGCTGCATCTGAGCCCGGTCACTATAAATATAGTGTTAAAAGAAACTGTCATGTTCGGTGCGGTTGTATACAACGCAATGTTTAAACTTTTTCCTGCCCTGAACTATGCAATGCAATCGCTTAAAATTTAATTAATGCCATTTTAAAACCGTTTTGGATGTTTTGAGACATACCCAGGGAAATAAAATAAAGCCCTGTGTATAAAACTCCCAGACAGTTTTAATAGAATCTGCAGAAAAGACTTTCCAAAAAGAACATTATATATTTCATGAATAAGTCGTTGAAGTAGATTTTAACGGACCTCATTGGCATCGTTTCTCTTTACGGGAGGTCCGACCGCGCCATTTCTTTCTTCGGTCTTAAGGTAAGCGATATATTTTTCTCACACGATCCGCCGAACCAGCTATTAGTATTTAACCAAACTCATCATTTTTCGAAATTGTCACGAAAACAATACAATAAATGACACACAGACAAACATCAAACACTGTTTGGATCAATCCAATTATTGCATACTATGTTCATCCTTGATCAAGCTTCTTGATTTATAAATGGGGAAGCAATGCCCCCATGGCATTGTCTTACTTTTGCAGGCCCATTTGTCCTGTATGTCGTGCATCCCAAGGAATTGGATGGCACATTGTTTAGTAGTGGTCAAGCGCTGTCATTAACAACAGCAGGGTTGGGGACTGTAGCGGATATTGCCATTGACTGCGCCTCCCTTTTTTGCAAAATTACGATTGAGAGCGTCACAGAACAAGGATTACGTCGGTAAGAAGTTTGTATATAGGCTTGGTAAGAACGAAATGATCCTTGATGGATTAGTGATAAAACTTTGGATTAACAATCAGCACAATCAGTGTTTGTTGTCAAGTAAACAATGCAAATCATAACAAAAAGCATGGCGTAGTCATATCTAATCCACATTGAACTTCTTCATTTATTGTCCACTCAATCGTTAACGATCAATCCCAGAGTTTCATTAACAAAGAATGCTATCGGTGACTTTACGAACTCATCTATGGATTCGAACATACTTGTTGATTATACACATCTTTGGTCTCAGTTTCCTCATCAGACGGTAAAAATGTTCGGTAAACACATTCGTGTCGGCGAAACAACAAACACGCCTATCAAAAATAGAGTTGCGGAACGACTAATGCTTCAACTAAGTTTCAATTTAGCTACTGCATAAATTTTGTTGCAATATATACGTGTCTGTGCTTACCATATTTGCTAAGTTTACAACTGTATATTAATTAATACCATTTTACAATATTACCCTTAATAATGATTCATTCAGCAAAACACCTCTTAATAGATTAATAATAAGATGGACTTTAAAGGGACAAACCCCATAACCAAAAACCAATAATAAAGATACCATCAAAATCGCCACAAGAATAAGGCCTGACACACTGACTAAACTAAAGACACACAACGGCCGATCACACATGCATCCACTTATCTTTAACAAAATAAGTTGCTAATGGGGTCACCGCCTTAGAAGGGCCAGCAACACGGGAGATTACTGTGTCTACTAGCTAATTTGTATCCAAACCAACCCTTGTCCAACATTTATTTACTATTGCAACATTTGAAATATAAGTATAATCGTAGCTAGCATCAACTTAACGACAAGAAGAAAGTAAAGTATTAACAGCGTTGTTCGGCTGCAAGCGGCATTAAAAGAATTTCGTCCTGAGGCATTGCAAGAATTAAGAAGACTGCGAAGACAATGTAAATGGGTTTTATTTGGCCTGGTATCATATTTTACTATATACCTGCACCGTTTAGCTAATATTGATTAATTTGTAAAAACGAGAATACCGAATTTGGATCTGCGTTTGATTGCTTCATACGGGTGTTTGAGTTCAGTAAAATATTTTCAGAATGAATAATTTATGATGTAATTGACCTTTCTGTCCTCCAAACAATGATAACATACGTTCTTCACAACGTGTAGAACAAGAAAGCAAATACCAAATTGAACAATATTAAACGTACAAAACGAGAAGATCTTTCATTAAAAAGACTCATGTATATTAGTATGCACAGTAAGTTAAATTTCATAAAACCAATCCAGATTATAGAAACAATGGACCACAAAGCGTTTATTACATAATACTTTATATATCATTCCATATATCACCGATTTCAATAAAAATAAGTTACTGCCATTCCCACAGAATACCGCCTTGAGGTTCACACGGATTTGAACAACGGTTTGGTAGATGACTGGTTGTTTAACAACCTTTGTATCGGTAATAAAAATGAGGAAATAGCCGATAATTCCAGCGCCACATCGGGCATTGCGTTGTTTTAGGACAATGAAAACTCACTACTTCGTTGTCATAGAACTATCACTACAGGTAAACAGATCAAACGTGTATTTACTAATTATCTAATCAACTAGCACTAGCATTAACCACAGCTCAAACCAGGAGACTCTTGGTGTGAAAATAATGTGTTAACTGCACTAAGTGAACAACACCAACAACACTATTTAACATAACATAAGTATATATATCACTCGGAAACAAATAAACATCGTTAATGTATACAAGCAATCCTCTTTCAAAACAAATTACATGGCTGCAGCAAAAAGAGTACACACTTTCACGTTTATTGATATTTTTCGTAAATAATATGAAATGCTGACTTGAAGCTATTTTACTTTGAAAGTATTTTGGGTCTTAATTTCTGAAAAAATTAAATATATTTCGCATTTGCTGAAAAGGCTATGTTCACTTATCTTTAATAGTGGTGATTACTCTAGACTGTTAAATTGTATATCTGTATATCTAAATTAAAATCTGTAAGTGCATAAAGAGCAAGAAAGAACAAGAACAAAACGTTGTCAATAATTTCAAAGCATTGTTGTTCTTTCATAAGTTGTTTATTGTTGTCTGCACAGTGCTTTCAAACATCCAAAAGACAATACGCAGGTGTGTCGTTGGTTCACGAATGAGTGAAACCACTTTACCAACGCCATGGACAGTGTACCCCGCTTTGACAAAATATAAGAGCCAGACAAAATAACTTAATTCAAAATATCCAATGGTAATCTGAGATGAAACATAGTTGTTTTCATTGTTGTCCATGCAATTGTGCTCTTATTGTGTTTCGAAGTTGTACTGACTGACTCAAACTTGAATTCAATATTTAGTATGCTACAAAACAAGAATTGTATTCCCTCATCGGTAATAATGGTTGCATCCGGTGTTGAATAAAACGCTCTATGGATTTTTGGGACTTATTGAAACCATTGTATCCTGCAAGAAGAATTATATTCGCCATCTATTTAATTTTTCAAGTTAAAGGATAGCACTTGAAATATATGGGGTTGTTTTGACAAGCTTGTGATTCTTTTGTTTGGCATCACTTATCGCGAATAAGATGCAATTATGAAACTCAAAAGTTCGCACACAAAACATAATGGATTGTGTTGCATATCGTTTGGAGAGCTTTTTTAATGGACATACTTGTCAATGAACATAAAGTACCTGTCGAAAATGGTCAAATGGTGCGAGAGAGAGAGAGAGAGAGAGAGAGAGAGAGAGAGAGAGAGAAAGAGAGAGAGAGGGAGAGCCAGCTGTTTTCGAAACAGTTATAATCTATGACATTAAGCATCCCTGTGCATGGTAAAGTTGGCATTCGGTTTCGGCTGACTGGTTATTTTTTTACATACGCCAACAGTTATTAGAGATTTGTACTATCAATATACAGGTAACTTAAACTGGGCTGATATAACTACGTAGGTATTAGAAGTTACTTGTGAACTTATTGGATAAATGCATAAATAGAAAGTTGGTGTGGAATATTTGTCTAATGATTTCATTTTCTTTGATTTTAAACCACATCTGTTCCAGTCAACTGAATCGTGTGTGGGCAATCCAAGCAATTTTTTTATCTAAGCATGCTATTTGGAACCTTCATTAATTCATTCTCAATTCCGGAGCAGACTTTTGTAACATACCTATGCTGTATAATACATTCATTAGATTGACCCGACCGCAATGTAGGCATAAACATAGTTGTGACGTCACAACACATGAATCGAGAACACGCTAATAGAAAAAAAAATATAACACATTTCATAAAGGAAGCAATACTTTATCTTCACTACTTGTGTAACAGAATCGTCCATGATGAAACTGACTGTTCTGCTGTTCAAGGAACAAACATAATCATACTATGACAATCATACCCATATATGCTCAAGACATTTAAACACTGTTAATCACATCATAGTGTATGAATTTTGGTTAAAATGATGATCAAAATAACATAACTGAATCAGAGCTATATTGACTTCGAGATTATCAATTGTTAATTGAGTCTGGGCTGCTTTGGTGACTTCTAATGGACGAAATATAAAACATCTATTTACCTTAGCGATTTGAGGTTTGTCCATCATATCGAGCATGTTTTGGATCTTTTAAAGAAACACTTAATTTCAATAATGAAAATAAAACACATATGCAAGGATCAAACAAGGAAAACAAATCATATTTGAAACTGCCCGACCACCGATCTGGTTATGAGAGTGGTGCCATAAATACATCTAAACCAAGGATCAAAGCCCGAGCCTCATTAGTATGTTAACCACTGCGCTAATCGGACCACCACAATATATGGTTTCTCTATAAATCTCTCTGAAATATTTATACAGAGTATATATTCAAATTTAATCCAATTTGAAAACATAATACACTTAAGCTATACAAAAATGTAATTATTGGCAAACATTTTATCTCAAAAAGATGAATAAGTTATATACCTTTTTGGTATATAAAAGAATGTTGGAATGTATGTCTTTTCTTAGTTTAGTCACACTCTTGATATTGTACACGTTTATAAGTAGTCTATAATGCGCCTGTCAGGTATCGAATTTAACTTGAAACTATAATAAGTGTCACAACCGCAAGTAGAAAAAGAGCAAGAAATATCCAAAACATAACACACTCCATCGTTTCAAAGGACTGTTCTTTCATCATCTGATACATTGCAGTCACGTGTTTTTGACTACCTCGTACACTTTTAGACATCTACTTAAACTTTTATTGTTGTCCCTCTTTTTCGAGAATGCCCCGAATGCTAAATGCCTTGTCACAAATAACTGCAGCATGGACACTTGACTGGAGACATTAGGAATTGAGTCACTGATCATGGTCAGTAAAACCATGAATGAGAGAAACAGGGACACGCGGTAGGATATTCTCTCGCCACTTTGTAATGGGATCTTGAAACTGAGTACATTCATGAAAGATAATATGAATACCGGAACGATCGTATTTATTATATATGATAAAGGCTTCCTGGTCAATAAAATGTGCACCTCCAGATAACTTTTATGTGTGTGATAGTCATTTCGGTATATCGGTGAATCATGTATGGTCCATTCGCTATTTGATCCAACAGCTTCCGTAAGCACAAACTTTTCGGCTGGAATGAGTTGCATTTCTCGATCTGATAAACTCATTTTCGATATTTCAACGATACATGTTTGGTTGTCAAATGGATACCAACTGACATCTACAGTGCATGAGGTCTCGAGCTGGCCTCCTATAATCCACACGACACGTCCAACAGCAAACAGCATAACTTTATCAGCATCGTTAGTTAAAGTTTGGCCATAATCAACACGATTATGAAAATTTATATCTGGTGTCCATACCTGACGAGAATTAAGTGTTATTTTGTCTGCTCCCCCGAAATCGGACTCGTTCCATCGAAGAAGATCCTGCTTCCACCAGAGGAACAGAGCCATTGATGTTTTCAGTGTTTGATCCTTTGCATTCAACTCTTTGAGTTCTATCAGAGCTGGAAGGAGAGAAATATTAATTGACCTTGTTTGATCCAGCACTGGTCTTATTCCGGGCTCCGCTTCCTCTGTTATAAAAGTATGCAATCGTTTTTCATCTTTAAATGAGTGACATTGTACTTCGTACGAAATAAATAGAATAACCACCAAACACAGTCTACTGATAATCGCCTCTGGTTTTTTAGTAGAAGCCCAGTTGGAGTCATTTGTATGCCTGCTTTCTTATCTGATAATTAATTATACTTTAATTCTACTGACAGCTTCTTCTTTTCGATTATTATCAAATCCTTCACACAAAAAAACAAGAAATAACTTAGCTAATCTGCTCAAATAGTTTTAACCGGCTTGGTTAAAAAGTTTACAGGAACCGTCCTGTTAGTTATGGCTGTATCCCGGAACGTTTAGATCAATTGAAGTCATTATCCCACGCTAAAAGGATATATTTACGGTGTTTTTACTTTTTTTTGAAAGAAATGGATTGAAAGAATAGCGCTTACAACAACAAGCTTTATATCTGACACTGGGTGACTCTTTTGTTTTTTCAGTTACCGAGAAATACATTAAATATTGAAACGGGAAAGCTCACACACGACAAACATTGGATTGTGTTACAAATAGTTTCGAGGGTTTTTGAATGGATGTACTTGTCAATGGGCAGAAAGTAAATCGCATACTTGGTAAAATGATTCGACAGACGGAGCCCGTTGAGCAAACATTTCATTACGCATCATTTCATGTTGTGTTCTGATATAAGGGTACTTGTCAATAACCAGGATTTGCATTGATATTGGTATTGTTAGTGTAGGTACGAGTCGATGGACCATGAAATGACGATCTATATATATATACGCCCTCCCAAAAGAGACCTTATGCGTTCGGTTTCGGTCCGATGAATATTTTGGGCTATTCTCATTTTTAATACCAAATGTAAATGAACACACAATGAAATTCATTATGAAGTATTATGTGTAATATTGGAGCATCCCATCCTTACTTATACCACATATTTCTAAATTTAACTTTCAGATTGAACTAAACCAAGAAATAGGGTAGGTCGGACGGAATTAGATTCGGAAACATGAATTGGCGATTTTCAATTTTGCGGTCCGGACTGCTTAGCGATAATTTTGCGGCCTACGCGAGATCGCACACGAAT
This sequence comes from Mya arenaria, assembly GCF_026914265.1. Taxonomy (NCBI): domain Eukaryota; kingdom Metazoa; phylum Mollusca; class Bivalvia; order Myida; family Myidae; genus Mya; species Mya arenaria. The sequence goes on along the minus strand of NC_069136.1, from coordinate 57,462,061 downwards.
TTTCGATTTAAAATTTAGAAAGGCTAACGGTAAAGTCGTCGGTTGCAGTAACTCTGCAGTTTTTAGTACATTATCACATTCATTAATCTGTTAAAAAAAACTTACAATTTAAATGTGTGGCACCGCGAACGAGGTTTGGAAGATTATGATGGTGATCGATAAGCACGCTGTCTAAGAAAGGCGACTTATAGAAATGGTATATTTGTATCTGAATTTATTAAATGTTGTACAATATATGTATTTAGTAAAGGACAGAAAGTGGCACTGCTTGTTACGACATACTTCATATTAATTTAAATTGTGAAAAATGTGAGAAGAATGTCAGTGATCCCTCCGGCAAGATAATCGGATAAGGCTCATGGGACTTCCATGACTACAAGGCTAGTATTAGTGTTTTTGCTGATGCAAAAATACACATGCAACACGACCTTGTGTGCTTTTTCCAACTAGGATTACTCTCACAACCTTGTGCGCATACTGTAGCTTGGCAACATCTCGGACCGTGTTTCGTCTATGCATGAAATTATTTACAGCAATACAACTATTACAACTATATTGACTTTAAGAGTATGATTTATTATTTGAATCTGGCGCGTAATTATTCTGATTCTTTAAGCAAAAGTAAGCTTAGTAATTCAAATATTACAAAAATGCATTGATTTTTTGTTTGATAAATTGGTGATTAATTTTTGACAAATAGACAAGAATGTTTTTGGTAAAACATCATGAAATGCTATTGACATATTTCGTTTTTTTTGCTAAGTTTATAATTCACTCCTTACCGTTTTATTGTCATATATTAGGTGAAAATGGTATATCGTTTCTCAAAAGTTCCCATGACCTTAAAGTTGGTGGCGTTCGTGCAGGTCAATGTTTGTCTCTGATAAAGTTTGAAATTTGGCTGAAATGGACTCCCAATAGTTCAACATTAAAATGAATTTTCCTAATGTCTTTAAGACGTTATTTCATGAATATTCAAACAATGAAATATTTAAACATTTCAACTAGGTATTATTATTATTCAACAACTGTGAACTACGTCAGTATAATACAATTATGATACTTCTTCGCGAATACAACTTCTATGATAGTATACAATATAACCTCCATCACCTAAGAACAATTTGTAGCATTGTTAGAAACATTATTTTATCACACTTAAAAGCATTTGTTATTTACAATTTAAATAATTAAGAGAGAAAAAAAATGCAATTATCATTTACTCCCACATGACAATATTACCTTGACACTGAACATGACACGTTAGCATTCGAACCTACCTTGTCCTTTTTGTTAATAGGAATAGTATTTGTATCAGAAAAAAATATTTCTACATACAAATACACATAAATACATCATACATGCAGATATGAATTATATATTTCCATTCCAAACTGGTTTAATGAATCGCTTAGCAAATTAAATGAAAACAGCACACGCAAAACATATAAACAATAATGAATTGATGGAAAGCTCTTGTACACTAGTATTAAGTAAAGCTTTATTACACTATAACAGATTACGTTATATGTTCAGATTGATTATTGTAAATAAATATTCATAATCTGCAGCTGTTGTTCCAACAAATGAATTCCGGGAGGATCACATGGATGACAACAATGGAATGTCTGCGTATAGTTCTAGTCTCGTAGTTGGATTTGTGCTGTTTTGGGGGAGCGAAACACGCATCGTTTGTCCGGACCCGAACTACAATATCAGGTAATAATACAAAGGGTTATTTATGAAAAAGCTCAACTAACTTAGACCACGGACCGAACCAGGGGCCTCAAAGCATGAAAGCAGTGTGCGGACAATTACATTGTTCTTATCATTAATAATCTCGGAGTATATGTACAATAACAATCATCTTTGAAAGCGAGACAGATACCACAAAGAGTACATACCCTTATTTACACAGACACACGTCTGATAGATAGTATTATAAATTGCAATTATAGATGTTCCATTTTCTTTACTAATGATGAAACATTAATTAGCACGTCTTCTGTTTAACTTGACACTGCTATTAGGGTCACAACAGCAAATACAGAAAATACAAAAAGAGCAAGAAATAACCAGAACAAAACACGGTCGATCGTTTCAAAGCACTGCTGTTCCTCCCTTACAACGTCGACTTCCTTTTCGGTTTTTCCATCTTCTGATGTATTGCAATCGTGTATCTTTGACCTGTTGATACACAGTCCTTTCAAACAACAATTTGAAATGATACTGTTGCCTTGCTGGTTCGCGAAAGAGTGAGACCACTTTACTAACGCGATTGACAGTGATGTAACCGTTGCCCCTAATGCTAACTGCAGTGACACAAACAGCTGTAGCCCGGAAACCTGATTGGAGACATTTGGAATTGAGTCACTGACCATGTTGAGTAAAACCATAAATGAGAGAAACAAAGATACGGTATAAGAAATTCTTTCTCCGTTCTGCAATGGGATCTTGAAACTGAGTACATTCATGAAAGAAAGAATGAAGACCGGAATGATCGTGTTCATTATATATGATAAAGACTTCCGAGTCAATGTTATGTGCACTTTCAGAACACTTCTATCTTTGTGTAGGGCATTCTTGTACATTGGTGATTCATTAATGGTCCATTCGCTGTTTGGTACTTCGATGTTTATATGAACAAACCGTACGGCTGGAATAAGTTGTATTTCTGGATCTATTGAGGTCACGGTCGCTATTTTAAGGATACATTCTTGGTTATCAAATGGGTACCAACTGACATCTACAGTGCATGAAGTTTCGAGCTGGCCTCCTATCATCCAAATGACATTTCCATCAGCCATCAACGTAACTTTAAAAGATTTATCAGCATCGTCAGTAATAATGTTGCCATAATCAACACGATTTTGAAAATTAACATCCGGTGTCCATATTTGTCGTGCATCAATATTAAATTTGTCCGCTCCTCCAAAATCTGATTCATTCCAGTGAATGATATCTTGATTCCACATAAGCACTAACGCCATGGATGTTTTGAGAGTTTGATCTTTTGAATTTAGTTCTTTGAGTTCTGACAGAACTGGAAGAACAGAAACATTAACCGGTTGTGTTTGATCCAGCACTGGTCTTATTCCGGGCTTAGTTTTCCCTGCTACAAAGGCATACAATCGTTCTTCGTCTTCAAATGAGTGACAATGCACCCCGTAAAGACTTAAAAGAATAGCCAGAAAAGGCACCATGCTCCATTGGTGAAATATGAAGAAGCACATGTGGATCGTTGTTGCTTATGCAAGTGTGCTCTTATTCTTTTTAAATTTCTTCTGAACAAATCAAACTTGAATTTATTATTGAATTATCCAAATAACAAGAAATAGATTCGCTGATCTGCAATAATGAGTGCATCTGGTGTTGAATAAAACGTTTATAGCGATTTTTTGCGATCAATTGAAACCATTTTCTCCTGCAGAAAGAAACTTTTCAAGTTAAAAGGAAAGCACTTTCAAGAAATGGGATTTTGTATGACATTTAAAGTGGTTCTTTTTGTATCAACCATTATCGAAAGTGATATTGAAACTGGAAGGGTCACACTCAGCAAACATTCCATTGTGTTACACGTTGTTGGAGAGCTTTTAAATTGGTGTGATTGTCAATGAACAGGAAGTACATTTTCCATACGGTTATAATGGTGCGAGTGAGAGTCAGCTGGTTTCAAAGCTCTTCCAGTAAATGAACCTTTTATCATTAGAGTTTCACAGTTTATTCAAATCCATAAACGGCCATAGGCCCATGAGCATATATAAATGGAATTGATTATTTATATGAAACTGTCAATCGATCCTTGGTCACAATATAAGTATATGAAAACATGAATACAAACAATGTACTGACAAATTACAAATTATACTGGACATTCAAAATCGAATGTTGTACACATAGTATATAATATAATCAAGGTGAAGGACAGTGTTTACACATGTCATTATTATACCTCACTTTTGTCTACAATGATAAACTCTCATTACCCGAAGAAGAGATATTTTGACTATCAGAAACATTTTCAACCTTTTTGACACGTGACCAAGCGAAAATTCACTGTCAGATTATGTGACCGCAGTGACATTTTGAATGTCATATAAGGGCAAATACCTGCTTCAATATTTTTAGCTTAATCATGACGTGATTGCCTGTATACACATACAGCAGTGACGTCACTATTCAATTTGTACACAAAAACACTAGACAACAGTTTTTGAAGGAATGTTTGCATAATTAAAGATAGAATTTCTGGGTATAATTATTTTATTATGTTATATTATGTTTAACCTTGTTAAACTTGTTTGATTAAATACATTTTAAAACTATTTGATGTACTTAATTGTGTTCGGTATAATAAAATAAATATCAAATGTGTGACAGTGACATTGTCAACCCTCGCCTCGGGTGACATTCTGCTCTCGGGTTGACAATGTCACTGTCACACATGCTGCCATATGATATTTATATACTATAATGTATATAATGTACTTTAAGATTTCGATATATTTCGACATATAATTGTCATCTACGATATATTTCGACAAATAACTATCATCTGCGATATATTTCGACACATAATTGTCATCTTCGATATGTTAAAACAAAAAGTGTCATCTTCGATACATTTCGACAAATAGTTGTCTTCTACAATACATTTCGACACATAACCGTCATCTATGATATATTTCGACACATAATTGTCTTCCACAATATGTTTGAACACATAATTGTCATCTTCGATATATTTCGACATATAATTGTCATCTACGATATATTTCGATACATTATTATCATCTACGATATATTTCGACACATAATTGTCATCTTCGATATGATAAAACAAATAAATGTCATCTTCGAAATATTTCGTCATCTTCGATATGTTAAAAGAAATAAATGTCATCTTCGATATATTTCGACACATTTTTGTCATCAATGATATATTTCGACTCATAATTCTCCTTTCCAATATATTTCAAGACATAATTGTCATCTACGATATTTTAAAACACATAATTGTCATCTTTGATATATTTCGACACATAATTGTCATCTTGGATATATTTCGATACATAATTGTCATATACGATATATTTCGACACATAATTGTCATCTTCGATATGTTAAAACAAACCAATGTCACCTTCGAAATATCTCGACACATTATTGTCATCTTCGATATGTTAAAACAAATAATTGTCATCTTCGATATATTTCGACACATTAATATTATTGTCATCTATGATATATTTCGACACGTAATTGTTATTTAAGACATATTTAAAATATAAAAAAATCGTGGTTAAATTGCATAAGCAGCAAAATTCTGTGATATTCAGATAAATATATAAAACACATCTGATATGATGAAACAAACTACATAACAACAACTTCCATTTTCAAAGCCTTTTTAACATCTCAAGGTAAATATCAATTAGCGAGGCTTGCTTTGCAGGTCAGTTTTCATGTCAATATGAACATTGGTTTTCACAAAAGTATTTAAATAGAATATTCTGATCGATTCTATTTATCACCATAAATTATCGAGACCTGTATAAAACTTTGATTGCTGGCCCAACATTCATTTTAGAATGTCCAATGTCGTGCCAGCATGAAATTCACTTTTGAATGTCCAATGTTCAATGTCGTGCCAGCACGAAATTCACAAGTTCCGGCGCACGGTGGTTTGAGAATCTTGACTTTGTTTACATATAACGTATTTTAGCTTACTTCCATATGCAAAAAATCAAAACCAAGTTGTCCTTCATTTTCTACTCAATTAATTAGAATGTTAACACGACTTACTCTTATCATATGTGTCATTATTTAAGTTAGATGTTAGTTTAACTCTTCCTTTAAAGCGCTAGGCAGATTGTTGTCAAAGGAGAAATGAAACGATGAATACTTTTGAAGGTATTCGCTCATGTTTTAAGACCAAAAAATATTTTTTCCCGGTAATGCATCTGAATCACTTATTTTATCATTATTTTACTCTATGAGATCAAAATTGCAGAAAAAAATACAATAATAGCATAAAAAATATATTGGTTTTAGTGGGGTTCGAACCCACGCCGGTAAAGCCAAGAAAAGGTAGAAAAGAGCCGACTAGTCCATACGGCCACCGGGACATTAATAAAACTGGTGGATATGTTGACCTGTCGTAGTGCACGCGTGGTACTGGACGGGAAATATTGAATGACGTTCTCATCGCGTTGTCTCTAGGTTGTCATTGCATTCCTGCTACGTTAAAGGAGCTCTCACCACAACCTCTCTACGCTTTTACGATGACTAAGGTACGTACGTGCAACGTTGTAGAAGGCCTCATTTAAATGTTCTTTCGGTGCTTAACACGTCTTAGATACGTTTTATCAGGTTCTTACCACGTCCTGTCAGGTTCTGAACAGTGATCATGTATAAATACAGGATTCAACTCCCCTATAACTTCATTTTTTAAGAAAACTAGATATGAATGAAAAATATACAAGTATATGTCCAAGCATAGGACCATTTAATTGAACTACGCAAGGAATGCACTACCATGGTGATTATTATTTTCACAGATACGTCCATGGTCATCAGTGTATCCTAAATATTCCTATCAGTACCTCTGGCCGTTACACCATGACGTTCTGGTCAACGTTCTCTGAACATTTCAAGAAGAACACCAGGAGGAAGAGCACATCCGAGAAGTAACGCACCAGACCCGTTATAGATTTGTGCGTCGGATGCTGCTCCTTTCCCTGAAAATCACAAATTACATCAACGTGAACATACAGTACAGATAGTAATACCAAGAACAATCTAATTCAATCTCCACTAAAGACATTATGTGAAAGAACACTTACCACCAACATCTGCCCAGATGAACTTGTAATCTGCGTCCACTAGGGCCATAATCACCACATAAAAGAATCCCTTGTATTTGTAGTAGGTTGATCCGGAAGAGTTAGGGCATCTGCAGGCAACATGTTTGCCGTCAAGGGCATCACAATGAGGGAAGTTCCACCTTGTCATGAACTGGTTGGCAATCTTCCGGAGTGCTTGGGGGGGGTCATCACCTCAACCAGATACTCGTCAACGATCGCCCGGCACACTTCACGGACAAGGACGGAGATTGTGTTGGATGGTACGCACCACCCAAAATTCATGTCAGCATACTTAGATCCAGAGGCCAAATGTCGCAGAGTTACCGCCAGTTTAAGGCCAGGGTCGAGGGGCTCTCGGTAAAAGGTGTGCTGCTTCGTCAATCTGCCTCTGACACGTCCAAGGATCACAGCAAACATATCAGGTGGCATGCGCATAAAGTTCGTGAAGGAACTGACATTTTCCTGTCGTACAGACCAAACTCTTAACGCCTTAATATCCATGATTTAGTCCAGCACTGTCGTCTTCGTCGGGGTCTTTTTCTCTGCGGGCGAGGTCCCTTGATGTGTTCAGCTATGTTCAAGTTCAGTACATCTACTTCATGCTGGGCTATAGCAAGCATATATAGCCTCCCTAGTCTTTCTGGATCTTCCATAGTAGGTGCTCTCTACGGTAGCCCAAAATCAAATGAAGCTTGCTTACAAAGCATCGGTTTATATACCCATATGCATGGACGTTCGGGAAACGCTCGAATGACGCTCAATGGACGCCAGAAGGACGTTCGTTTGACTTTAGTCACACGCTGCGCTCGCTAGGGAACCGTTCAGCGGTCGTTGACAGGTCGCCAGTGAGTCGTTGACTGCAAAGCAAGTGATTAGTAACAACCAAGTAACGCTACAGTAACGACTGACTAACGATATCCGAACGCGTGCTACGCTCGGCTAACGTTTGTAAAACGTTCCACGAACGTTCTCAGTGCACTTTTGTGCATATTTAAAATAAATTTCCGGAGCAACGTTCTCCGCCGATTCCCGGCGATCATCGACGTTCACTTAAGGAATGAATTGCGGGGTTAATGTCATTATCGGGGTATGAACGCGATTGGGTTGGTCAATGTGTGTGGAGTCCGAAGGACTCCACGCGTACTTTGACCAACCCAATTGCGTTCATATCCCCGATAATGACATCAACCCCGCAATTCATTCCTTATATTTACACCAATAGTTGATTATTGCGTTCAGGAATTGTTAACAAAATTCTTCATTTCATTTAAGAAAACCTTTCAGTAATCCGTTCTTACCCATTCTGTAAATAGAACGACCCGACTATAACCGGAAACATTTTTTTTCAAATGACGTCACAATAACGCGGGAAAAGATCTACCACTTGAAATTAATTTAAAACGTAAAATTGAAACACTTCTGGTATCAATATATTTAAAATATAATAAACTAACACTTTTAAAAATGTTGATCTATATTTTACGGGACCTGCAGACACAATACAACCAATAACAAGATCAATAGCTTTCATGTATATTGTTATGCAATGAATTACGATCCGAACATATCCGAAGAAGTTGCGTTCATCGATTGATGAACGCAATTGCCGAAAGGCAGTTCATTTAAGGAATGGAAGTTGAGGTGTAAATATTAGCGTTCACACAACGCTCTTCTGGCGATATCCCAGCGATCATGGGAGACTACCAACGTTTCCTAAAACGTCATAGAACGCTTACCAGAACGTCATGGTGCGACGGCCCCATTATATAAGGATTCCGATTTAAAGTATACCTTTCCTTTAAGTGACACTCTTATTTAAAATCAATACATACACATGTATTTCAAACACAAATTTTGAGTGATAACCTTTAACTTATTACTAAGTAATGCATTTATTGAAAACATTAATTACTGATAACAAGATTGTAACCGTGTATTTAATAGCTGAAAACGCAAAAATACTAAATGATTGGTGAGTGCAAAAAAGATTTACTATTGTCTCGTAAGGTAGAAATACCATGTTTTCTGCACATTTCCTTCAAATTAAACTCGGTATCCTTTATATTATAAGAACACTTGTTTTGGACATTTATTCATCCTTTTTGATAAATTAAAACAATTGTATTGATTGTGGTAAATTTTTTACAGGAGTAAGAGTTCATTTTTAATGGATTCTATTGGAAAACTCTACGATATTCATCCCTTATTACAGATCGAGACTTGGTTCTTTACACAAATCCATAGTTGCATTGGTACCTGCAGGGTACGTATTCACTAAAGTCTAGAGTCTGAGTTTCAGACTCAGATAACTGAACTTTAAAATGTTTCTAAATATTTATGATGTGCGCCAGATTTTAGAGCAGAACATGTATAATACATACATCACGTTTATTATATTTTCTCATAGAATAGCATTTTTACAACACAATTAAAATTTAGTTAGAGCCTGAGTATTTAATTTATACTCAGAGGGTTAGCGAATACGGGCCCAGGGGCCGTATTCAATAAACAACTTAAATTGAACTTAAAATTAAGATTAGAAACTAAGTGTTATGGTTTGCCTGTATTTGAGATGACCAGTAAGCTGAATGGAATCACTGACTGTCTAAGATCGACATTGAAAACTTGTAAACTACCCAGGAACTCCTGTTTTCGCTGCCCTGCGCAATAGGTCTCCCCCTTCATTAATTGATGAACATATTCGTGACGTTGTTTGTCCTTAAGGCCTTTATCTTGTGCCTGCAGGGGCGTAGCTTGACCAAAAGTGTTGTGCAGGACAGGTTTAATAGGTGGGTTTGGGGGCATGCACCCACCTATTTGCATGGTGTATCATGTTCTCCTTTCAGAGTGCTATGTACTGCTTCGAGTGTGCTTTGTACTGATTTGAGTGTGCTGTGTGCTGATTTGAGTGTGCTTTGTACTGATTTGAGTGTGCTTTGTACTGATTTGAGTGTGCTGTGTACTGATTTGAGTGTGCTTTGTACTGATTTTAGAGTGCTATGTACTGAATTGAGTGTGCTGTGTACTGATTTTTGTGTGCTGTGTACTGATTTGAGTGTGCTGTGTACTGATTTGAGTGTGCTGTGTACTGATTTGAGTGTGCTGTGTACTGATTTGAGTGTGCTGTGTACTGATTTGAGTGTGATATGTACTGATTTGAGTGTGCTTTGTACTGATTTGAGTGTGCTGTGTACTGATTTGAGTGTGCTTTGTACTGATTTGAGTATGTTGCGTACTGATTTGAGTGTGATGCGTACTGATTTTAGTTTGTTATGTACTGCTTCGAGTGTGTAATGTGCTGATTTAAGTGTGCTGTGTACTGATTTGAATGTGCAGTGTACTGATTTGAGTGTGATGTGTACTGATTTGAGTGTGTTGTGTACTGATTTAAGTATGTCATATTTCGCTTTCTATGACAATGTCAAGTTCTGCTTATCATTTGCAGTTTGTTCTACTTTGTTAACAGCATGTTCTAATATTGCAATATATGAACTACAACCTATACTGAAGTTGTAAAAGCATGTACGTAACGTCGATTGAATTAAATTGAACGTAAAACACAATTGCTTACATTTTTCATTTTCTTCTCTTTTTTGTGAAAATCCTAAAAAAATATACGATTACAGTCCTTATTTCTAAGTTTTCAGTTTGACGCGCGCTGACGTCAGTGCGCGTGTTGACATCCCTACATGTTTGTCATTGCGTCTTTGAATGAACTTCATTGTAGGTGTTAATATCTTGAAGGTACACAAACACAGCGGTTTCAGGATAGGGGAGCGAATTATGGTCTTAATGGTACTTATGAAAAATATAAAACGATATACACCCTGTTACATAAATCAGACCTAGAAATTCATACACATTGACAAAATATGCAGATTGATTGAGTACCATCACAAAAATCTCCTTAAACTGTAATATATGTCAAGTGTTAAAACTCTATGCAATGTTGACGGTAAATAAATGACCAAATCAAGCTCAAAACATTTTTGAAAAATATCCTCAAAATACCATGCTCACAGATGCATTAGACATTAATCTCTATGCTGGTATAGAGATCTTGATCAATGAAAGTTGCTAGAAACAAAAACTTTGCCGAATATTGCATTTGTCCAGCGGTGGTGATTGTTGGAATTTTATCACTTTAATAATGTAACAGTTTTAGGCGATTGAGATATTTAATTAATTCCTTGGTTTGTCAATAGTTGAATCAAATTTTAGATTTTTCCAAGAACTCCATTTAGGCCCTGAATCGCTCACCTGTTCTAAAGCCGCTGTTTACATGAAAATTCATTTCTTATTTGGAAAATGAGAGAATGTCTACCTTTCTACTTGATAACAACCAAAATATATTCGAAAAAAACCTTTATTTTTTAACCCTTTGTATTAAATACATTTCATATTAAACAGAAAAAAATGCATCACAGTTATGCACCAGACAATTGTAATCACGACTCCGCAAGGTCCGGGGAATAGCGGAGACTTTGACTTTCGGTCCTGTCAATCCCGGATAAAATACCCGCCCTGTGGGACAAACTGCTGGTAAAATCCCCGCCAAATGCCCCCGCTTCCCGGGATACCTAGGTAAGGCCAATTCCTCGCTATTTTCGGCGCGAAAACAAAACCATCGCATTCACTCGGCACTGCGGGGCCACCTGGGAGGTAAAATCACGGCCCATTTACTATCCCCGCTATCCCCGGTATACTCCCGGACCCCAGGGACCGTGGTTACAATTGACTGGTGCAATTTCAACAGTTTAAACAATAATGAATATGATATAGAAATGGTAACGAAAAACTATTTGTCAAAACATGTGTGGAATTATGTAAGCGCGCTCATGTCAAAATGTCTTCCAGTTGAACAGCACTGATCAGAGACCTAGGAAGTGGCAGTTCTGTCGCTCTGTCAATCAAATGTCCCGTAATACAACTCCTGATTTTCAACAAAGTCCATCTAAACAAACTCTGAACAGTTGTCGCTCTTTGTCTGAAGTACTCACACATCACCTGGTTATGTAGTAAGCTACTAGTTGGCGTGATTGACCAGTCCACTAAATACGAGACACACGAAAGGTCATATCCAACGTCGGCTAGTAATATTGCTATTTCGAAAGCGCCAACGTCAAGAGCCAGATGAAAAACGTCGGCGGTATAGTCCAACTCGCCTCTTACAACGCGGCCCTTCCGGTACAGGTTGCTATGCCACCGGAGAAGTAGCTTCGCCGTCCGTGTGTCCTTGTTCCGTGTGGCAATTTGTAAAGGCGTGACGCCGCACCAAACTGAAACGAATTGGACGTTTTATTAAGTCTAAACCTTATCTATTTACAACGATTGAGAGAAAAAATTATTAAGTATGCTAATCCACTCTCGTTGGAACCTAAGCGCATTCTGAAAACTAAGTGGAAAATGAACCTTAGCGCATTCTAAAATCTTAGTACAAAATGAACCTTAGCGCATTCTGAAAACTTAGTGAAAAATAAACCTTTGCACTTTCCGAAAACTTAGAGGAAAATGAACCTTAGCGCATTCTGAAAACCAAGAGGAAAATGAACCTTAGCGCATTCTGAAAACCAAGAGGAAAATGAACCTTAGCGCATTCTGAAAACTTAGAGGAAAATGAACCTTAGCGCATTCTGAAAACGTAGAGGAAAATGAACCTTAGCGCATCCTGTAAACTTTGAGGAAAATGAACCTTAGAGCATTCTGAAAACTTAGAGGAAAATGAACCTTAGCGCATTCTGAAAACCAAGAGGAAAATGAACCTTAGCGCATTCTGAAAACCAAGAGGAAAATGAACCTTAGCGCATTCTGAAAACCAAGAGGAAAATGAACCTTAGCGCATTCTGAAAACGTAGAGGAAAATGAACCTTAGCGCATCCTGTAAACTTTGAGGAAAATGAACCTTAGCGCATTCTGAAAACTAAGAGGAAAATGAACCTTAGCGCATTCTGAAAACTTAGAAGAAAATGAACCTTAGCGCATTCTGAAAACCAAGAGGAAAATGAACCTTAGCGCATTCTGAAAACTTAGAGGAAAATGATGTCTTAACCTTATCTATTCACAACGATTGAGAAGAAAATTTTATTAATGATGCTAATCCACTCTCGTTGGCACAATGTTGCGAGAGAGTGTGGTCTTGTGTTGTGGGGGAAACCGGAGAACCTGGAGAAGATCCACTTGCCCGGCTTGATGACCACCAACCAAACTCCCATGCGCCCAGGCCGAGAATCAAACCCGGGTCGCCTTTGAGTGAAGCGAAAACGCTTACCGGACGTTTTATTGAATCCAATGAAGTGGCTTCTTCGAAACAGCCTCGACAAGTGGGCTGGGGCAGACGGAAGACGGACTGACGGACGAATGCAACAAAGAGATGTAACCTAAACCATACACAATTTTAATTATTCGAACAGTAAATCCAAGCTCGTATTGGTAATGATGGAAATACAAAATGCAGTAGAGTAACTTTCCTGCATTTTGTTTGAATCAACCAGCTGGTACAATCTTACATACAAAGATCCCTGTGATTGGGACTCCTTCATCATCGGATACCCCCGAAACACAACAACGCTATGCTTCGTTGTGTACCGTGGGCGCTTTTGCTATGAAAGCTCGAAATGATGAATAATGAATGAGGCAGTTGTATTTGTTCTGCAAGAAACCATATGCTTTCCCGTTGAAAAAAATACTGGCGAAAGCCGAAATGAACCCGATCCGCCTTTCCAGTACAATAATTTGTGATGTCCAGATAAATATTTGTAGAACTTGGCAGGAAGCTGAAGGCTGTGACAATTGATTAATAAACATATGGCTGGATAATTCAGCTTATGGGAGCCTTCTCGGACTCTATTTGTTTAAGTGATGGGTAAAAATACAGCTCAACCACGAGCCTGTCCTTGCAACATTAGAGGGATCTTTACCTTTAAACGATTTCTTATTTACTTACAATCCCCATTTTGAGAAGCACCGTTACATAGGAAGTAGTTCACTAAGGGTGCACACCGAAACAGCGTGGCCATGCACAGGGCATTGCTCTGCTCGTACTTGTGAAGATTTAGGTTTGCACCGGCCTGAAAATGAACAAAACCTCGTTCAATCAATCAATCAATCAATCAATCAATCAATCAATCAATCAATCAATCAATCAATCAATTAATCAGTCAATTAATCAGTCAATCAATCAATCAGCCATTCAATCCACATATCAATGAATGAATCATTCAATGAATCATCAACCAATCAATCGACCTTCCATCATTAAGTCAACCAATTGATCAATAAATCATTCAATCAATTAATTAATCAATCAATTAATCAATCAATCAATGAATTTATCAATCGACTTTTAATCAATTGTTCCTTTAGTCGATAGTCAGAAAATCAATCAATCAATCAATCAATAGACCAAGTAGTCAGTCTATCAATAATCAGTCAGTCAATCAATCAACCTGAGTATTAACAATCAATCTATATATCAATAAATCATTCACTAAATCAATCAACCAACCAGTCATTCGATCAATCAACCAATTAATTAAATGATCAATATATCTCACAGTCAATGTTTTGAGACATTTTGTTAGAAAAGTGGTATAACAGCCTTCATAGTTCAAACCTGACGTTCTACATAAGAGAGCAATTTGATCGACAACAAGTTATTCAATTTGTTTCATTAAACTCTAATTCACACCTGAATGAGCATGATGACGATTACCATGACGTCATCATCTACGTCACCAGCCAGGTCGATGCTATGATGATACCAGAGAAGGTTGGTTACCGTGCACCTGCCCGCGCTATCGAGCGTGTTGAGGTCAGAGCCGGCGGTCAGCAGCGCCTCTATCACAGGAATGTGCTTTGTCATCGTCGCCCTCTAGATTAACAGGTTGTTTGTACTTTTAACAAAAAATGGAATAAAACAAACTAGGCCTAAAATATACATTTGGTTCGGGTTACCCGACCCTTTCTTCGACATAGACGCCGACCTTACCATTGTTATAGTCAGTTGTAAAAAAAAATTAAAACATAAAAAAGTGTGTGTTTTTATATGGAGTTTAAAACCTTTTAAGCTTTATACAGAATGATAACAATATAACATATAACATATAAAGCCTATAAATAACATTTGGTTCGGGTTACCCGACCCTTACTACGAAATAGACGCCGACCCTAACGTTTTTAGTCAGTTGTTATTAAACATTTAAAAAAAATAAAAAAGTGTGCTTTTTTATGAAGTTTAAAATCTTTTAAGTTGATACAGCATATTACATTAACACCGTTCTCCAATGATGACAATAACGTACAACGTATAAAGCATAATAAAAAAAAAATAAAAAAAAATAAAAAAGCCTACCTACCCTACGTGTTTTTGAACAGGATGTAAACCTTACCAGGCCATTTCTTTTGGCCATGAAATGTGTTGTCAAACTGAAACAGTTATGCCTAAAATGTACCCATTGACTTTTAAATATAGAAAGTTTTCATACAATATTCCGCCACTTGGAATACTTTAAAGACATATATTTACATTCACACTTCATTCCTTAACGATGGTTGTTGTTTATCAATTGCACTTTATTTCTGTATAAAGTGCAATGGCATTTCCCATCGATATCGCGTGCGTTTATTCGATACTTCTGTCCTGTCATTGGGCGCAATAATACCAAGGGGCGGGGCATATTTACTACGGAACTATTTTTTAATGAAATCGTAGTAAAATTATTGGCAACATGCAAAACTGTAATCTGCAGTAAAGCCGTTAAAACAAAATAAGCAACGATAATTTGATCGATTTAAATGTAGATAATTTCATGATGGACGGAACAGTTGAAGAAACGTTTGTGTTTAAAAATGCTGTTAAATGTCACGAAAATGCAATTTAAACAGTTAGTTCAAATTAACCTATATAACGGGTGCTTGTATGACGTCATGAGTGATGTCATTGAAAAAGTTTTACATTCAGCTCGATTCGGGCCGCAACATAACTCGGCAGCTTCATTTTGTTTCGACGCCATTTTTTGCAGTGTTCATTCGTTTTGAAAGTGTTGTTTTTGCGAAAATTGACTGGATTACTGGGATTATTTACACACAATACCTACTGGGTAATCAATTAATTACCTATTTAGTCCTACTTTAACCATTATTTGTTTTGATAACTAATTTAAGCCTGAAAATATTGTAAACTGGCATGTTCTTGATAAAATGTATGTAGCATCTTCAGCATCAGAGAAAACATATTTGAAATTTCTTTGTTCATTGCATACGACGTAATGGAATCATGTCCATATACGTAAGTCGTATGTTCTGAATAAAACCGACAGAAATAACTAAAGTTTGGAGGAGTTAGTCGTTTTAGACATAATTTAGTGCTTTTAATAGTCAAAACAACTGCAGAAAAAACTATTTGGTAAACACTTCAGCTTGCCAGGAAAAGACAACTCTGTAGAAAATATGTAAGTTATATGTGGTTTATTTTATGTTTTGGTATTTGTATGCAGCTACATTATATATTCTAAAATATGTTTTTGTGCAAAAGTTTGCATCGTTGACCAACCTTCGGTCAGAAACCAGGTCGCTTAGCCTTCATTGATGCGGGCCCTGAAAGCGCATATGTAAAACAAGAAACCGGGCATTAACGGTACGTGAATTTACTGAATAATGCACGTTTTCTACAGATAACGCCCGGGTTTTTGCGTTTTAATACACCACGATAAGGCCTAAAAAATGGTTTGTTTCTGGTTACATGCCCAAAAAATATTGGGTCGGTAGGTAGGTTTTTTTTTCTTGTTTTTTTTCTTCATTGGTTTGAGTATTACATCTTCTTTTCTGCCATGTAACTCATCGAAAAGGTATTTTATAGGTTGTCCTTGTTCTACACACTTTATTTGTTTGAATCCCAATGCACAATGAGTGCAAGGGTATACATTTACTGCAATCAGGCATGTTAATTTCGTCGCCATTCCGGTCTACTCAAGGGGCATTTTGTTGTCAGGAAAAAAGAACTAATGCACCGGTTGGTGCTGGAAAAATATCTAGTTGTGAAATTTAGCAAATGGCATAAATTTCGGACAATTTTTTTTCCGGATACCGGATATTTTTGGCAAGTGATTTTTTTGGCAATAATTTTTTTTTGAGTCGGTGGCAAATAAATTGAGTCGGTCGGGTAACCAGAAACAAACCTATTTTTTGTTTAGGCCTAACGGACCGAAAACACACATTGTCTGCAATAATACGTATTTATAATATTCTTGACCTTGAAAAGATAGAAAATAAACATATAAATAAGGAACTATTTTATCTGTGCATTCATTGTGGTATAAAATTAGGTCAAAAATTAGGTATTAAAAATAGCTGTTCTAATTTACCCACCGTTAAGAACAACGAGAGAAAGAAAAAAGAGAAAATGCTCTTGAATAATCAATTTATTTTAGCAGAAATGTAGATTTAAATGAATGTAAATATAAGTATTAAAATTCGACATGTTGCATTTTATTGGGGTATGGTATGCAATGGGGCTGTTCAAAATGGGTGGAGTCCTAATGCAACATGTCGAGTTTTAATCCTTAAACCGCACTCAACCATGTTTTTCTTTCAATGTATATCGAAATAAAAAGTGTATACATGTACATTGTTTTCACTGTTAAATGCACAAGTTCCCTGATCATAAGCGTTGCACACAACGTAAGGCAGTCAACACTTCTTTATTGCTAAACTTTTTTTTAAATCAAACTTAAATTGAAACTAGATTCCATTTATCCGCTTGAATTTAAAGACAGTCAGCTTTTGGAAACGTACTGCAGCTAATCCATGATGACGTCTTAGTTTCTCAGTTTTTTTTAGTGGAAATAGCACTACTTTAAAGATTTTGGTCACTGTTTTATTTAACTATAATACGTTGTTAATCCTGGCTTCCATAACTTTAATGTATATACACCTCCTAAAAGCTAATACATAACGTGTTCGCTGAAGTTATTTAGCTAATAAGTTTGGTTCAAAATCTTTGAAATAACGTCAGCAAAATGACGTCACAAAGTTAAGTGCTACACGCGATTTACAAATTTACTCCAATTAAATTGACATTTTCATCCTTTTTTCTGATTTAGCTGCTGAACAAGGAAGGTCACTTTTCATTACAATTTAAATTTTGAAATCTGATTTATTTCATATATTTTATCAGACGAAGGAAACTAATAGGACAAGTGCAATTCAAAAATTAACCCAGTCTAGCGGTACAAGGTAACCCAGTCTAGCGGTACAAGGTAACCCAGTCTAGCGGTACAAGGTAACCCAGTCTAGCGGTACAAGGTAACCCAGTCTAGCGGTACAAGGTAACCCAGTCTAGCGGTACAAGGTAACCCAGTCTAGCGGTACAAGGTAACCCAGTCTAGCGGTACAAGGTAACCCAGTCCAGCGGCACAATTTAAGAATCCAAACGACACTGAACGGGAGTCACAAATATTCAAACACCATATTCGGAACTGCTCGGCCATGTTCCATCGACAACAACAAGTGGCGGTAACAATATTAAATAACAGTATTAATTAAGTGTAGTGTTTTAACAAGTATTTTGTGATACTAAGTTTAATCTATTGCCAGTGAAGGGTATTATTGCATAGATAAATAAGATTCCAAAGAGTAAAGTCATAAAGTTTATCTGCATATTTAAATTTACCTCGCGATCAACTAGCAGCGTAGTGTAATGTAAAGAATTATGCCATTGTAAGCCGTTCATGTACATCCTAGGTTATTTTTTATGGAAAATAGCCGAGGTATTTCGATTCACAAACACCCCGTGCACACGTACAAACAGTCGAAACACGCATCCAAATAGCTTTACCGATAAACGATGGGACACATTATATTTTCTTCGTGTTTCAATTCCGCTTCATGCACAATAACTATCTCCTTGTACCTGAAGCGCGTTCCTGTTTTCCCGGTAGTCCCGCATGTTGGGATCAGCTCCGGCCGCGAGCAGCATTTGTACGATCTGGAGCGTGACGTCAGCGTCCAGCGACTTGTCCCCACACACCGATATTAACGGTGTCACGCCGTAATTGTTTGTGACGTTGACGTCCGCACCGTAACGTAACAACAACTACAGTGAAAAAACTTACAATTATACTGTGTATAACATCGCCCTCAAACTGACTCACTCATAAGTTGTAAAATAGCATTATTTTGTTTTGTAAAAATTGGTTTCCTGGCCCGAAAGCATGCATTGCAGACCAAAACCCGATCCTGAAATTCCTGAAAAATTACTGTAGTAATCAGTGTATGTATACTACTAGCGGTTCCATGGAGGGGGTGCACTCGGCGACCCCCTCCCCCCTCAAATGCAATATTTCGGACTAGAAATTGTTAAAATTTTCCTGGATGAACATCCCCAAACCCCCCTGCCAAAACTTTTACCAATCATAATTTGGTTCTGGTGGAGGGAAGCAAGTCAAAAGGTTAAGCCCCTAAGTTACGCCCCCTCTAACGTCGAATCGTAGATTCGCTCCTGGATACCACGTGATTCATTGCGTCATCATAAATGCTACGTCGGAAGGCAATATTTTGCCCTGAATGAAGATTGTAATAAAAAAAACTTTACATTATCATCGCGGTTTTGAACAATACCAAAACTAAGTGAAAGCTTGTACCGTGTAGTTTATAACTCGTGTGTCTTTTACGTTTTTAGAATACAATCAACATTCACACCAATGGAGATAGGCAATCATTAAGTACTAGACTGAATCATTAAAAATTTCAACTTCGTGGGTGTTTAAAGGTCCGCCCACTGCCACTTATCTGATACACAATGCCTGCGTCATATTTTGCGTTGACAATGTGCCATTCAATGAGGCCCAGATTACCTGAATTAAAACTTTACGATTAAAAAGGCCTCGTCTGCTACACTCACTTTTCCAATTCTTATTCATTACTATTACATAGAAGCTTGCGAATGCGCACCTGACACTATTTAATAATGCTATCACGTGACAATACTACAGGTATTTGCGAGTTTCCTGATGAGATTTGCTTGAATATCAGTAAACTATACCCAAGTTCAACAGCATCATAACATTAAACAATAAGATGTATGTGTTTTAGGCGGAATTGAATTATTCGATTTGTTGTGTGTCTGTTTATAATGTATTGCTTTTTTCTTCCTGAAAATGGAGAATTTCAAAGGCTCATTTGGGGAAATCAGTGTCCGCAGCGCGTACTGGCTACGACAAAGTAAGGTTAAAATGCACCGGCAATTACTTTAGCTAATAATAATAGTAGTTTACTACATTTTCTAAAATACGTATTTCGGTAATCGAATATTCGAATATTCGATCGAAAGAATTACCGAATATCAATTTTGCCATTCGTTTGCATCCCTACTTTTAGCGATTAATGATAATTAAATGACTTATACCTGGACGCACTCCGCTGAGCCTCCTTCGACCGCGATGTGCAGAGCGGTCTTTCCGTACTTGTCACCGATATCTATGGCTTCCGGATTGTGGTCCAGCAGCAGCGCCGCTATGTTCTCGTACTGGGTCAAAATGCTGTACATAAGCGGCGTCTGGTACCAAGTGTCACGGATTAACACGTCAGCGCCCTTCTCCAGTAAAACCTGAAGGCAAGTGAAACGTCGAACATGAATTAGTGCGACTCCAGCAGGGTCGCCAAGTTCTCGTACTAGGTATATATGCTGTACATAAGCGGAGTCTAGTACCACGTGTCACGGATTAATAAGTAAGCGCCCTTCTCGTATTACACCTGCAGATAGTAAAGAGTTGACTATCATCTAGTGATCTGAAAGTAGAGCCATTTTGCCTGCCTACTTGATAAATGCGGAAACACTGTCTTCAGAAAGAGATGCAAACATCTTATATGTAAAGATATTTTGTTAGAATATTACTGAAATGGACACGTTATCGAATAGTTTTACAAAAAAAAAACGTCCAGGATATTAATTCTTGGAATTTGAGCCATACCTTGACGAAGTCGCGGCGTCGCTCTTGACAAGTAATCGGTGACAAATCATTCCACTTTTCGCTCACTTTGTAAGTCAGTGTTTAAGCTTAAATGAGCATCTTATTATTTTCTATTTCTTACCTTGGCGCATTCGTATCGTCCCTTTTCACAGCACATATGGAGAATGGACTTAGCGCTTATAAGAGTCATATCTTGGTAGTACTCGTCTACATCGCCACCACGGTCTATCAGCCGACGTAACGTCGCCGGCTCGTCACTCTGCACGGCCTGGTACATCTTCGCGTCCATACTGACGTCAGTGTGTCTATACTGAACAGAGTATGCCATTGTTCAAATAATATATATATATATATATAAATCCAAAGATTCAATATGTTTAGGTCACTAATCACTAGATATAAAGGCAATAGTTATTTTCATTTTTGCTTTAAATTTATAATCATCGATAAAACAAGCATCTTATTTAATGTTTGTAAATACATACGAAGAAACAAGTTTTACTATACCCACCATACATATCCATGAAACAAAACATATCCATTAGACATATCGATTAAACAAATCCATCAGACAAATCAACCAGACATACCCATCAGGCATATCCATCAGACATATCAACCAGCCATATCCATCAGAAATATCCATCAGGCATATCCATCAGACATATCCATCAGGCATATCAATCAGACATATCCATCAGAAACATATAGCAGACACATCCATCAGACATATCCATTAAACATATCCATCAAACATATACATCAAACATATCCATCAAACATATCAATCAAACATATCCGTCAAACATATCCATCAAACATGTCCATCAAACATATCCATCAAACATGTCCATCAAACATGTCCATCAAACATGTCCATCAAACATATCCATCAAACATTTCCATCAGACATGTCCATCAAACATATCCATCAAACATGTCCATCAAACATGTCCATCAAACATGTCCATCAAACATATCCATCAAACATATCCATCAAACATATCCATCAAACATTTCCATCAGACATATCCATCAAACATGTCCATCAAACATGTCCATCAAACATATCCATCAAACATGTCCATCAAACATATCCATCAAACATGTCCATCAAACATGTCCATCAAACATGTCCATCAAACATGTCAATCAAACATATCCATCAAACATATCCATCAAACATATCCATCAAACATGTCCATCAAACATATCCATCAAACATGTCCATCAGACATATCAATCAAACATATCCACCAAACATGTCCATCAGACATATCCATCAAACATATCCATCAAACATGTCAATCAGACATATCAATCAAACATATCCACCAAACATGTCCATCAGACATATCCATCAAACATATCCATCAGACATATCCATCAGACATATCCATTAGACTTATCTATCAGACATATCAGTCAGACATATCCATTAGACTTATCCATCAAACATATCCATCAGACACGTCCATTAGACTTATCCATCAAACATATCCATCAGACATATCCATCAAACATATCCATCAAACATGTCCATCAAACATGTCCATCAAACATATCCATCAAACATATCCATCAGACATATCCATCAAACATATCCACCAAACATGTCCATCAGACATATCCATCAAACATATCCATCAGACATATCCATCAGACATATCCATTAGACTTATCTATCAGACATATCAGTCAGACATATCCATTAGACTTATCCATCAAACATATCCATCAGACACGTCCATTAGACTTATCCATCAAACATATCCATCAGACACGTCCATTAGACTTATCCATCAAACATATCCACCAAACATGTCCATCAGACATATCCATCAAACATATCCATCAGACATATCCATCAGACATATCCATCAGACAAATCTATCAGACATATCAGTCAGACATATCCATTAGACTTATCCATCAAACATATCCATCAGACATATCCATTAGACTTATCCATCAAACATATCCACCAAACACGTCCATCAGACATATCAATCAAACATATCCATCAGACATATCCATCAGACATATCCATCAGACATATTCATTAGACATATCCATTAGACTTATCCATCAGACATATCCATCACACATATCAATTAGACTTATCCATCAAACATATCCATCAGACATATCCATCAGACATATTCATCAAACATAATCCTCAAACATATCCATCAGACATATCCATCAGACATATCCATAAGACATATTCATTAGACATATTCATTAGACTTATCCATCAGACATATCCATCAGACATATCCATCAGACATATTCATCAGACATATCCATCAAACATATCCATCAGACATATTCATCAAACATATTCATCAAACATATCCATCCATCAGACATATCCATTAGACTTATCAATCGAACATATCCATCAAACATATCCATCAAACATATCCATCAGACATATCCATTAGACTTATCCATCAGACATATCCATTAGACATATCCATCAAACATATCCATCAGGCATATTCATCAAACATATTCATCAAACATATCCATCAGACATATCCATAAGACCTATCCATCAAACATATCCATCAGACATATCCATCAAACATATCCATTAGACATATCCATAAGACATATCCATCAAACATATCCATCAGACATATCCATCAAACATATCCTTCAGACATATCCATCAAACATATCCATCAAACACAACCATTAAGCATATCCATCAAACATATCCATCAATCATTAACCATATCCATCAAACATATCCATCAAACATATCCGTCAAACATATCCATCAGAAATATCCATCAAACATATCCGTCAAACATATCCATCAGAAATATCCATCAAACATATCCGTCAAACATATCCATCAGAAATATCCATCAAACATATCCGTCAAACATATCCGTCAAACATATCCATCAAACATATCCGTCAAACATGTCCGTCAAACATATCCATCAAACATATCCATCAAACATGTCCGTCAAACATATCCGTCAAACATATCCATCAAACATATCCGTCAAAAATATCCATCAAACATTTAAATTAAACATATCCGTCAAACATATCCATCAGAAATATCCATCAAACATATCCATCAAACATATCCGTCAAACATATCCATCAAACATTTCCGTCAAAAATATCCATCAAACATATCCGTCAAACATATCCATCAAACATATCCGTCAAAAATATCCATCAAACATTTAAATTAAACTTATCCATCAAACATATCCATCAATCATATTCATAAAACATATCCATGATGGTCAGCGATGAGAATACGTGTACTTACAGCATTAACGCAGAAAAGGAAGATAATGGAAAATAATATAAGGTCTATAGGTTTAAACCCAACATCAATAATGGTCAAAGGTTACAAGGATGCACTTACGTCCTAGGTCCTGGAATGTCACAGACACTTAATGACCATTAAACCATCCAAATATAGTGCTTGAGATAAGGTTTTGTCAACTGACCCAGTCTCTTAAAAACCTCATTAAAATCAGTAACGGCCGACTGCTGATTTATCAAAATAAATGTGCGACATAATTAAGATATACTGTCACCCAATTGCACAAGAAATAATTTTGATAACTTTTTATGATCTTTGATTTGTTATATTATTCTTTCGCAAAACTCCTGCAATGTAATGGCATAACAAGTTTATCTGCGTAGATGTCTTGTGACACAGCGATGATGTGTAACATAAGCAAGTATAGATAGACGACATGAGTCATATTATACAACAATTTCTCATAGAGAAAACACAATCAAAACAGCATACATACATCTAAAAGCAATCAGATATAATTCCACTTCATACGGAAAGCTTCGGAATTAATCGGAAAACTCCAATAACCGATTTATATTCCAAATTTCCTCAGTAAAAACACAAAACAAATCTAGGCGAAATTTCCAGAATTATATAAATAGCATGTACGCTATTGGCACAGGCACAGGTAAACATTTCGTCAGTACAGACTGGAAACCGCCCGCTGATAAAATACATCGGTACACCAGTCTGACCTTGATAAGTGATGCCAAGACAATGCCTGCCTACAGAGTTCCCAGTGTAACATGTGTAAAACATTGATCGAATGTATGTATACATTAGGTATGTAACTATTTATTACAAAAATATTCAGCAATACGTTATTCATAATTTGGATTTCTTATCAAAACTGGAGTATGCGTAGACCGATCAGTACCAAACAAAAACAGTTTGAAGTAAGGAGAAAACAGAGGACAATTATTTTAGATGATGATATCTAGATACAAGATCTCCGATCAAACGGAAATCGATTCATACACTTAACTGATGTCGTAGATACAAGATCTCCACATCTGGAAATAAGAGTTTGTCAGTAAGACTGTATACTAAATTTGGATATAAGGTGGTTCGAAGATACTTACCTTCTGCGGCAATCATGTTTACCATACACCGGCAAAATTGAGTTTTTCCCCATTATATCTC
Source organism: Mya arenaria (assembly GCF_026914265.1). Classification (NCBI taxonomy): domain Eukaryota; kingdom Metazoa; phylum Mollusca; class Bivalvia; order Myida; family Myidae; genus Mya; species Mya arenaria. The sequence goes on along the minus strand of NC_069136.1, from coordinate 57,436,745 downwards.
GATCCCTAATGTTGGGCATCGAACATCAAAAGAAAACATCAATGTGGTATATAAATGTAATTTAGTCGATGATAAGTTAAGTTTGAAAAAAAATGAATGTGTTTATAAAAAATCGTCTGATAAACATCGTGACTCCTTTGATATAAACTGAATCAATTTAGCGTATATGTCGGCAAAAGAAGGAAAATTGCCTTATAGCAGTCGGAATGATTGCTTATGATCTCATGTTTCGAATGCACGAAGAAACACAAATGCTGTACAGTAACGAAAGGGTTGAAAAGCCGCGGGAAAACGCAGTTGTTGTTTCTTCGTAGGTTATTTCGTTTCCCCGGCCCCCTCCAACCCACATCGAAATCAACGAAGCCCGGCGCAATAGTTTCATTGTCGTTGACCTAAGGTGGCGTAGGATGGAATTGAATTGTGTTGTGTGTAAACTTTAATTGATTGATGTACAACCCCTATTGATTAATATTGTCTTCCCCCTTTACTTCTCCAATTTGCTTGTGTATACAAAACAATGGAAAAGCTATGGTAATAATGGCTGTCCTTGATGTTCTCCTCTTGCAATGTTAACTGGATTAATCCATATAAAAACAAGGACCGACTTCTATTTTTCTCTTAATAAGACTATAGACAGAATATTAATGTTATTTGAACCAAACACTTCATTACATCGAATGCTTTATTGGACTCGCTAAATAAGGCAAAAAGCTGTCACCTATTAATATACGCATTATGTTAAATGTAAAAGAACCGTTATGAAGACATACATTAAATTATGTCGATGAGTCAAATGTATTATTTGTTATCAAACGGCTTGAAGAAGTTTGCATTTCCACGCAAGTTGATGCTGATAAGAGCGGCCGTTGGAGCGGTAGCTTTAGATGTTCCGCCAACGCGTTATACAACACAAAAGCTGTACACTTCTAAACAATAATAAAAGCTTCAAGTGACACTCTTATTTAAAATCAGTACATACACATGTATAACAAACATATATTTGCGTGTTAAACCTTTAAAAAATACAAAATAATGCATTGATGGAAAATATTAATTACTGATAACAAGATTGTAACCGTGTTTTAATAGCTGAAAACGCAAAAATAGTAAATAATTGTAGAGTGCTAAAAGATTTACTGTGATCTACTATCGTCGCATAAGGTAGAATTACCGTGTTTTCTGCACCTTCCTGTCAAACTAAATTCGGTATCTTTCATATGAACCATTGTTTTCGACCTTTGTTCATCCTTTTTGGTAAATTAAAGCAATTGTTTCAATTGTGGTAAATCTTATTTGGGAGTAAGAGTGCATCTTTAAGGCGTTGAATGAACCTATCGTACACGAGCGGCTATGGTAGATGCTTTTTCTCCCACCTCAGTTAAACAAAATTAAGTAAAAATGTACTTTTTGCTGGAACTTTTTTGTGCGTAGTGAAAATAATTTCCTATGGATATGTGATCATTCGTGGTTGTCATGGATATTCGCACAGTGATTTCGATTATGTTTGTAGTCAAATCGGTCTTTAAATAGTTCTAAGGAGAGTGAAGCATTATTTCTTGAAAGGTGCGTGAAAACTGTTTTATGGTGACATTTGAAGCGAGAAATAATTAATTAGCGTTCTAAATATTGCCACAAGACAAGGTTTCCATAATGCTACAGACGACAGTCTTCAGCAAGGGAGGTAATTACAATGTGATGACCATTAAAAAGGAGCTCCATACGGGTATTTTATCTTCGCCCGTGGACAAGAAAAGAATTTCTAGCATGGTTAATTTATTGGATCAATTTATCTGAGGTGGGAGAAAATGGTTTCTGTGCCACACGCTTTCAACAAACACAAGAACAAACTAACAATCAAAAAAACAAGAAGTGTCAAATAAGAGACAATTTAGGCAATATAAAACTAGAAAATATACTTATGAATGAAATACAATCACCATAAAAAATGATTGATAAAGTGAAGTATTTTTCTTTCATTTAAAACATTATGGTTGAATATCTTACGCCAAATTAACATTTAATTGCTTCATTTTACGATCTATATATTTTCCGGGTTTTAACGAGTTCTCAGAGTTTATTTCCGGGGAATAAACCTGTCCGAACGAGATATCTACAATGTACATGTAGATAGTATCGGTCCTCGGCCGGGCAATATCTAAACACAGGTATTTAATGCATGTATTTATTTCATTCAGTACGCGTTCATTTTGAAACTATGTGCGGATTCTGCTTTTCATATTGCGTTCTTTCACTCGCCGATATTAAAATATTGCGTTCTATATGACTTTAATTGCGTTATGATACGCAAAATGCAGCTTGTTCGAACTATATTAATCGCAAAACATAGATTGATAACTCATTACAGGGCTATTTTAGCAAGGTAGTTAATATGCAGAGCGCAGTCCGTAGCTATTAGAGCAGTTTGCTTCTAGATAGTTTCGATGTTAATGTTAATGTAAATTAGGTCGTTGACCACCGCAGTTCTAACCGTGCTGGGGTTGATACGCCCGTGCGCGCATTAATTCGCCAAAAGTTAAAAATGTTATGTCGATCTGCCGATGTGATTTCCGAGATACGGTTATAAAAGTATGCAGGCCTGGCGGCCTACAGCATATAAATGGTTATGCAATTCAATATAGATGAAAACGAGCATTGTCAAGCTTTAATTGTTCAACAATTTCAATGCAAATTGATGTTACAGTCAAAACTCGTTGGCTCGATATCCTCGTTGGCTCGAGCCACATTAAAAGGACCGTTTTATTTCACTAAATGTTCATATTAACTTCGATTGGATGGCTCGATATCTTGAGGGTCGATATTTCTCCACGCGTGATGTCATTTTCGCGGTCCCTAGTAAGAACTTCACACTATATTTTGTTTTGTTGGCTCGATGTCATTTTCGCGGGCTCAGGTAAGAATTTCATTCCTTGATTTGTTTGCTTGACTTCATTTAGCAGAGAGCCCTTATCGATTAGATTTGCTTGATTGATATCATATTTATTATTTAATTATTATGTATTATTATAATGTATATAAGAACGCTCATACGGGCGGAAGCTATACATATGCTCAGCCAACGTTATACATAAACAACTTGTTCCATAAAAAATGCAACATTTCTTGCCCCAACAAGAAGTTAAGTTTTAACGATTAATAAAATATACGAATAGGAAACACCGAGGCTTGTTACGACTTAAGCTGTTAAGACAACATATTGTTGATGTCTTTATGACGTATCAAAGCTCTGCCGTGGTTAGTGCTGTCATATTTAATGTTCGCTGTGAATAAATTTCCAACAATTAGACGGCAAAAAAGTTATATGCATGAGATGTAGCTTCATGTGCACAGTCAGGGAAAAACGGGAAATAACAAGGTACGTGATATTAACCGTGGATAGTTTAGGTGTGTTCTTGTAATGTATTTGAATAGACACTATTATGTACATGTATTTTAGTCGAATACACTAATAATTCAACGTCATCGTTATCAAATCAGAATTCGTTGACTTAATTAAACCTTTTAATTTATATAACAATATTCGATCCTTATATTGTAAATGATTTTGATGTGTTTATTAAAAATTGAACCCTGATAAAAAAAGAATATATTATATAACTGAAGACGCCAAAATAAATTACGCGCTGTATAAACTTACCATACGCTATAGCCTCTGTATTCATATCAATGTTATGTGTTATCGAATCATTTATCATTAATATACATTCCTAAAAAGAACACATGCACTTCATTATTGTTTATTTAAGTTTGAAATATATATTCATTTCTATTGTTTTCGAAATAAAGCATTTTTGATCATTATCTAAGCATGTTCAGAGCCATTCACATTTCATGGTTTTATGGATATTTTGCTGGAAGAAAATAATAACAAACATAAAAGTATATTAAGACCTTTTCTCTGTTATTCTTGTGTGTTTAATTTCGGTTCTTTGACCTTTTGGAAAGCTTTGATTACGACTGGGTCTGATTGAGATGATTGGACGGTAAAGGTTCAGTCGAACCCCGTTTGCTCGAATTCGCTTGGTTCGAATTCCTCGTTGGCTCGAACTCCATGTTAAGAATCGATTTCGATATAATGAAGGTACGTATTTCCGCTTGGCTCGAATTTTCCGAGGCTCGAGGTATTTTTGCGGGTCCCTGAGAGTTCGAGCCAACGGAGTTCGACTGTATATATATATTATAACAAACGTACAATACTATTCGGACTATTGGCTAGGTACATGAACATGAATCGTGACAAACAGAAATAGGCCGTTTACTTAAACTTATATTTATTGGACAGTTAATCGGAAACAGTTGTTGAACGAGCTTGGATTTGCTTATTTATTTACATGTGATAATGTAACGAATATACAGATAGAAGCTGTCGTTAGAAGAATATATGATACTTACTTACAACAATGGTATACAAATGTTAGAATTTCAGACAAGCTACAGTGTTATGTTAATTTTAAACAAGATTTTGCGATTGAAAAATATTTATTTTGTATTAATAGCAATAAGTCAAGGATACTACTTACTAGATTTAGATGTTCGGCACACAACCTTTATATTATATATTGAATATATATATATTATCATATTGAAGAAGGAAGATATAGAAATATAAACCGAGAAGATAGAAAATGTAATAAATGTAATATGAATGTTGTAGAAAATGAATATCACTTTTTGTTAGTGTGTCCTCATTATTTGGATTTACGTACAAAATATATACCCAGGTATTATATTCACTGGCCTAATATGACCAAATTTAATAACTTGATGTCCTGTAATAATGATAAAATATTGAATAATATTGCTACTTATTTATCATTCGCTACGGATAGAAGAAATGCTGCTTAGCATAATTAACATGTCTAAATACATTTCATGTATAGTTATAGTTCATACTTTTCTCCTCAAGATTAAATGTTGTAAAAATGATCTCATATTGTTTTCATATCTATATTTCACTCTATTTTGTTGTCATTAATGCCATCTAGTATGTTTTTTTGTTTACTGGCAATGTTCTAATTGAATTTGCTAATAAAACTTTGACTTGACTTGGTCAAGTCAATATTACTATATTACTATTAAAGTACGTTTGAGGTTATCATAGTTTCCTGTAATATGACGTCATGAATTCCTGAATTTTGGTACTAAAATTATAATGGCGGCATCAATCAATATTGGATGTTTCTTTAAGGTCGTTTACGATTTTTTTTACTAACATAATGTTTTGATGTGATGCCAAAAACATGACAATTTGCAAATTAAAAATAATAAGAAAAAATAGATAATTTGAATAAAACATATAGTTCACTATTACCCAAATTAACAGTTATATTTGCATGCGCCAGAATGGTTTTACGGTGTGTCTATATGCCCCGAAATTTAGTTGAAATGCCAGCAGACCTTTTTTCGCTGGAAGGTTTGGTAACCCGAAACAAATGTATGTTTAGGCCTTAAAGCTGCACTCTCACAGATTGACCATTTTAACAACTTGTTTTTTAGTTTTTATCTTGGAAAGAGCAAATTAATGCGTAAATATCTGCAAACCAATGTTATAAGAATGCTGACAAAAATCAGATCGTAGATTTTCATATTTCCGTTCGAAAATTAATGTTTGATGGCTTACACCGTTACTAACGGTGTAAGAAAAATGCATAAAACATCAATTTTTTAACTTAAACATAAAAATCTGCGATCTGATTTTTTGTCAGCAGTCTTATATAACTGGTTTCCATGGATTTTAGCAAAAAATAGCTCGTTCCAAGACAAAAAAATAAAATGTTGTCAAAACGTTCAATCTGTGAGAGTGCAGCTTTAACCTGTTAGGGACGATTGTGTTGAATCTGAACCATCAACTTACTGAGAAATGAAGAATATTCACCGATCTCGACATCACCGATGAATGCCGAATCCAGTGTTTTATAATTAATTGTGTCAAATTTTGCGGCAAACGTAAGATTGCAATATGTGCAGTTGTAACCAGAGCACACTGACTTACTGACTATTCAAACAGACGATAACCGTCTGCAACTGTCAAAATGTCAGATTCAGTTTATTATGTGTGCATGTTGTTAAATCCCTTTGTTTTATCATCCTCGGCACACCAGTGTTTCATAACCTATATGATATAGGTTATGATACGCCGGGGTGCCGAGGATGCTGTTTTATATGCGTCCATAATGTTTGTTTAATCTATGTCTATTCTTTGTAGTGTATATTTTGTAAAGCTATACACATCTTAACACATGGAGAATAAACATTATAAACTAAACTTCAGGATTTGACGCTAGAGGGTGCGTAACTTAGTGGCATAAACCTTTGACTTGCGCCCTTCCAGCAGATTTAAAATAAAGTAAACAACACGATTAACGACATTGTTTTTTATATTTTAAACGTGAAATATTTAATGATGTGCTCATGTATTCATGTGCTCAGTCAGGAGTGACAACTCTTCTTCCAATGAATGCACATGTTACACTCAAATATTGTTCAATAACGTTACAGTATCAGTAGCCTCCGTGGCAGTGTGGTCTTGACTTCTGCCAAATATTATTGTACTTAGGAAGCGGACCCGTTCAACTCCGGCAATCGCCAGAATATTTTTCAACCGTAAAGCATCTGGTACTTTGGGACCAATGTAACTGCCTCATTTATTATTAATGAGTACGACGATATCAAAATTGGTCTGGCTACAGCTTTGCATATTATTTCCGCTATGCTTCAAAATCAAGTAGTCTGTTGACTGTCCTTTTCATAGCATACGTATATATTTAAAATATCAGAGTCTAAAACCAGGCCACAATTTCTCGAAGAAAATTAGCTTATCGAGATGAATTTTTATATAGCGTATTTGACTCCACAAAATAAAAAAAAATGTTGATTATGACTTGAGAAAGGTAGCTTCTTTTTAAAATAACACTATGACTTACAGCAGAACAGAAAACTGGGCATAACTTGATCCGGCTATAAGCGACTTGTTCCATAAATTGTGGCCAGTACTTACTTCCTTTATTTTCAGATCCCACCATGTTTACACGTCCTCTTCTCCTGCTGTGTACATGTGTGACAGTTGGTGTGGTCACGGCACAGGGCCCCCCGCTAGACACACAAGCAAGTGTGAGTATAGTAGCTTATTCTTAACGTCTGTAAAGAAACGATGTGTCCCCGATTTTAATACTAGTAGATTGATTCGTTGATTTATGTACCACCGGTAACATTCTTCGACGTGTCCATTCTGTACTTGGCGTAATGTATAGTTGTTACACAGGGGCAGTGTGCGTCGTTATAACTCACCCCTATGACTACACCCCTATTTTTTAAAAATATTTTTTTTTTTTTTTTAAATAAAATAAATACATAAATAAATGAATGAATGACTGACTGACTGACTGACTGAATGAATGAATGAATGAATGAATGAATGAATGAATGAATGAATGAATGAATGAATGAATGAATGAATGAATGAATGAATGAATGAATGAATGAATGAATGAATGAATGAACGAATGAACGAACGAACGAACGAACGAACGAAACTAACGAACGAACGAACTAATCAATCAATAAATCAATCAATCAATCAATCAATGAAAAATTAATTTTATAAATAAATAAATAAATAAAAAAAATAAAAAAATGAATAAATAAATAAATAAAAAGAAAAGAAAATAAATAAATAAATAAATAAATAAATAGATAAATAAATAAATAAATAAATAAATAAATAAATAAATAAATAAATAAATAAATAAATACAAATAAAATAAAAAAATAAACTGAATAAAAAAAAAAAAAAATAAAATAAATAAATAACTAATAAATAAATAAATAAATAAATAAATAAATAAATAAATAAATAAATAAATAAATAAATAAATAAATAAATAAATAAATAAATAAATAATGATGGGAGAGCTGTAACTAATGATAACTAACAATAATTTTATTTTTATACTTTTAAAGTATTGACGCCAGTGGGACTATGACTAAAAATTCAAAGTTTATATTTGGGCAGTCGCAATTTGACATGGAATTACAGTCACTAACAACTCATGGCCCCTTTTGTCATTCGCTGGGACTCGGTCATGTGTTTGTAAATGCATTTTTGTAAGACGAAATAAAATACGGCAAATCATTACGCGTGTTTAAACTAAGATACTGACGGCTGAAACCCTTCAACAAATGTTTATGTTTATATTTATCTGTGAGTCCTTGTGGTGGGCGGGCTATTGTTGTCAGTTTTCTATTTTTCCCTGACTGTATTTTCGCTGGTCACTGGGAGTTCGAGCCAACAAGGTTCGACTGTATATTAAATATGGTGCCTGAACGACACAAGTCCACCAAAGTTATTTCTGTGCATTGTATCCCCATTTTTCCCTGGACTAATCTACTCATTCATCACACCTTATGGCGAACACTTGCAAATCGTTATGTGTTGAATTATTTATATACAGTTGGGACACACTAGTCGCATTAAATAAACAAGGATGAAATATGAAACACTGTTAAAGGGGATAGCTGCCTAATGTCACTGTTGCTAGTTCACTACACATTTCATCATTTTTCTTGCCCAGTGTTGACCACAAAATCTGTATTTATGTCAGGCGACAGAGTATAAACCTCGCAGAGGGCGTATCGTGGCTCGCGTCCATGGCTCCAAGCTGAACATCCCCTCATTACACAAGAAGGCTGCCGAGAGGTTCGCTTCCCAAACGAGGGTTAATTCAGGTAGAATTTTGAAATTTCCATTAATGTTTTTATCTCTTCTAAGATGTCATCGAAAATCATCATCGTCGTCGTCTTTATAACGTAGTCATTATCATCACCTTTAGTATCGTTGTCGTAAATCATCATCATCATCATCATCATCATCATCATCATCATCATCTTGACCAAGTAAAAAAGGGACTCGCTCATGTTTTGAGGCAAAAAAAATCCTGGTTATGCATCTAAAAACACAAGTACAATTATAGTACAAAAAAGTATTTTAGTTTAAGTGTTGTGCGAACCTACGCCGGTAAAGTCAAGAAAAAAGAAAACAGACGATATAACCTATAGGCCACCATGACCTTACCAAAAGTGATGGATATTTTTACATTTTGACATTTTAACAATAGATTGGTATCATCATGTGATATATCTCGCAACAACGAATTGCTAAAACTCGTTATTAACGCCAATGAAAATTGTGGCATTAAAAGACGATATTTGACCAATTATAAACATCTGCGCTTGGCGTCTAAGTCTTAACACGCCTTATTTAACACGCCTAATGATTTGCATCATTTTGTTTCGTCATACAAAAATGTTCATTTTACAAAAACAGGAGCGAGTCTTATTAAGAGACACTGTATTTGTTTCTTAAATTGACTTGCTCATGGTTTGGAAAATGCACAATTTTTAATTACGAAATAAGTGCGGCAAATCATACGGAGTGTTAAAACTAAAATACCAAAAGCTGGAACCCTTGATATTCGTTCAAATATCGACTTTGAAGACCATAATTTTCACTAGCGTTTATAACACGATTTAAAAATAATTACGGTTGTGGTGTTGCGTGATTGGTTGATTGACATTATCACGTGATGTTATCAATGTATCCGTAACAGGTCAGCATATCAACCAGTTTTGTTAAAGTCCCGTAGGCCATGTGGACTAGCCTGCTTTTTTCTTCTTCTTTTTCTGGACTCTTCTTAGTTCGAACTCCACTAAAACCAAAATATTTTGTGTATGCTATAACCGTATTCTTTCTCAGCAATTTCGATATGATAGAGTAAAATAACGATAGAGTAATTGTTTTCAAATGCATTACCGGGAAAACTTTTTTTTGTCTTTTTCGAGTGCAATTTATGCTTACAAGAAAGAAGACGAAATGATGTTGCTTTGTGTCCATATTTAGGAAGTTTTTAAATGTTAAGTAGCTCATTAAATAAATGATGTTATTTTAACAGCAGAATGTGGTGAGCTGTGTCCACCACAATGGCTGACGTATATTGACGGAATGAGGGGATTGATAGCGAACGTTTCCGAACCCGCCTGCGAGTTTGCCGAACAGTTTTCGGCTTGTTCCGTACCTCACGAAATATGCCAAACGACGCCCGTTCGTTTCCGATGTTGTCCGAGTCACTGTGTGACTTCGGCAGCAACGTGCTATCGTGGACCCCCTACTGACTTCATTTGTGTGCCAAAGACCATCCAACGTAAGACGAGATTAAGTGAAAAGATTACAACACATATGCTCAATTCTTATTAAAAAAAAATGTCTCTTATATTTCACCAAAAATCGAATTGATCGCAATAATGGGCTGATCGTTCAGAACTTTATAGACTTAACAAAGTTGTTATCGTCGTCGTTGTTAAATTTCATTTTTTCGGCTCTTGAAGTTAAATGGAAACACTTGTGATATTCAGATTTTTTAACAAAGTTCTGAATAATCAGCCCGCTGTGTTATCCACTCATATTTTAATTATATGCACGTGTTTTCCAAATCGAGGCTTCTGATTTGGGGCCAAATATCACGTGATGATATATATGCTTTTATTTTTGCAAAAGGACAATTATTCAGCTCCAAAATCAATATTGTTCTCCTTCTTTTCTTAATCAGATTTTGACTAAAGAGTAATAGATGTCTTAACAAAATAACCACTGCAAGGTTACATCCAGTTCAAATTTGACTGAATAGTATAATATAACCATTGCAAAGTTGCATCAATCGTATGGCTAAGATTTTGACTGAATAGTATAATATAACCATTGCAAAGTTGCATCAATCGTATGGCTAAGATTTTGACTGAATAGTATAATATAACCATTGCAATGTTGCATCAATCGTATGGCTAAGATTTTGACTGAATAGTATAATATAACCATTGCAAAGTTGCATCAATCGTATGGCTAAGATTTTGACTGAATAGTATAATATAACCATTGCAAGTTGCATCAGTCGTATGGCTAAGATTTTGACTGAATAGTATAATATAACCATTGCAAAGTTGCATCAATCGTATGGCTAAGATTTTGACCAAAGATCAACATATGTCTTAACAGTATAACCATTGCAAAGAAAAACCCATCGAATGGGCCCAGCTTGTCTGAGACTAATAATTATTACGTATTATGACCGTTTCTGATATGCCATAACAAGTTTTGCCTTAGGCTTCATTAAGCTATACATATGTTATGCACCAGTCAATTGCAACCACGCCCCCAGGTTCGGGGTATACTGGGGATAGCCGGGGAAATGGCCGTGTTTTACCTTTGGTCCCGCCGTGCTGAGTGAATGCGGTGGTTTTGTATTCGCGCCGTAAATAGCAGGGACCGGGCCTTACCTAGGATGTCCCCGGGTGCGGCGGCATTTGGCGGGTATTTTACCTTCAGTTTGTCCCCGCAGGACGGGGATTCTTCCTGGAATTGGATGGACCGAAAGTCAAAGTCCACGTTATTCCCCGGACCTGGGGGCGTATATTCAATCAACTGGTGCATTATGTGATTGATCATTTGCTTTACAGTGTCTTAGCAAAACGTTTCATTTACATTTCAGCGTGGATGGAGAAAATGTTCAAACTTCTGGTACTTGGCCAGGCTGTACGAACCTAACACTTGGGAAGTGTTCACACAGGGATTAACTCCCTTGTCCAGTATCTAATTAAATCATAGTTTAGTGCATGAAGATACATTGACAAAATATATGATAATGAAAATTGAAACAAAAAAGTGCATTGTGACATTATATACGTTCATATAAAAACGGACATGCAATGTGATTGGACCACGAGTTTTTTCAGCATCAGTTACGGCCCTTTCCATCTAAACGAGAATAGCATTGAAGCTAAAAAACTGTTTCAATAAAATGGTGTGTAGTCTTTATGTACTTTGTACAGATACTATATACACAGTCTTATACCAGAGGACTCCTGAATTTCAGCAAGGGCTTATTAGCAAGTAAATTACTAATAACTGTAAACATCCCCTGAGCTGAGAGCCTAAGACCACCAGTGGTTGGCCCTCCTAGATTTTATCTGTGGTCCTGTAAATTGATTTCTGAAAAGTCATGTTCATATCTGTAGATGACGTTTTGCATATAATTAAAACACTTATACATTTTCTTTTGTACATAACTGCTTTACTTAAACATACCAGGATGCTGCGGAAAAGTGCCAGAGGGTTTAGGAAGAGAAGGGCACGTTATGTCGGGCAGTGAAGACTTCAAACATAATGAATTTCACAGAAAATGTGTGCTTTATTGAAGAATTATTAAGTTTGAACTGCAAACTATTGACAAGTTTGTATGCATCTATAATCATGTTCTAATTTTTAATCAAAACGAAAGAAAATATTTTATCGTCTTCAGCATTTAAATCCAAGTAAGGATGGCAGAAGGATACCAATGCTGGACTTCGTGAAGTTAATAAGAGGGTACCGCGGGTCCAGCATCCTTCTAGAACTCGTGAGCCATAACCCTGCACGTATATATACCAGTGTGTGGAAGGCCATTTTTGCTTAAAATGAAGACTTAAAACAAAGATAACTTTTCTTTTACTACACCATTTTAAATGAAACAAAGAGCAGTCTATGACGATTGAAGAGTCCTGCCTTCGTTTTATTACCGGAGTTTGTTAAGGTGATTAGTTTCATCGAACACTTCGACAAACCTGTTTCCAAAGTAATGTTTTGAAAGTGCTCCGTCAGACGGCCGTTTTGTGAAAAGGTTTATCGAAGTGTTTTAAGAAACTAAACTCTCAATCAAACTCTGATAGAAGATCAAAGGCGGGGCTCCAAAAGCGGCCTAGACTGTGCTTTGTTTCATTTAAAATGGTGAAGAAATAGTGAAGCTATCTTTGTTGTTGTCATTCGGAGCAAAAAGTTGCCTTCCGACGTAGCATTTATGACGTAATTTATCACGTGGTATACACACACTGTATACGTACGTATTTTCTAAAGCACATCCATGAAGGACAATCCCTTGATGTGGTGATCTACAGAAAATAGTGCCCGCAATCACCTTACGTGAAAAATTGAACACCTGAAATCTGCCGTCCGTCGTAGAGGTACTCAAAATAGTTATGCGGTGTTGCAAATACAATAAAATAATATAATTGATTTATTTTTTAGGAAACAACTTTGTTTGTTTACGCATTTACAAATCTGCTTACGAAGTTTGCGATATAATGGCTAATTCATGAAAAGCGACAATGCTAACTCTCGGAATATTGTCACAAAAAAGCGTATGAGAACGGGTTTGGTGCAGAGTTTGAAGTAACAGCAATAAAACTCCGGTAAAGAACCGCAAATATGACTCTTTGTTTCAATAAAATTGGTGGAAAAATAATTATTCGTGACGTCACATACCACCTAGTAAATGCAAACTGTTCTATGTGAAAAAAATGCATTAACAAAAAAGAAAGAATACACGTTCCAATATACTACAAATAAATCAATAGTGTTTCATTATGTGACTTGTTGAATTCATATTTATAAATGTGTTTGATATTATTTTACTATGTACTGTGATCCTACATTTGCAAAATATATGGGAATGAAAACAAGAGAAACACAGAAACAGTGCATTGTAACAGTTTACGTTCATATAAAAAATGACATGAAAAGTAAATGGGCTACGAGTTTTTCCAGCATCAGTTACGGCCCTTTCCGAATAAACGAGAATAGCATTGATAGAAACACTTTTTCAATAAAATGGTGTGTCTACACGTCTAATAAAATTCTGTTCTGTTCTGTTAAAACCCTACAATGTCAATGTTAAATCCCATCTTAAAACGCATTGGAACGATTGCCAGTGATAATTAAGTTGTTTATCTTGATCAACCTTTCATGCATAAGGTTCATTATGTTTGACCCATGCTGCATACTGTATGTATACTAGATAATGTGTTTTTTTTACATTTAACAGCATTTCTATTCATTCGCAAGATACGCTAAAATCCATGGAGAACGGAGGTGAAACTCTGTCCGTCTTTGCGAAAAAAACAATGGTAGGCTGATTGTGTCCTAATCCCTTCTTTATTGTTTTTCTATACGTCGAAAAGTACAATGTTTAGCAAATTTATCAATAATTACGAATAACATCAACTGGAATATACTCACTTAGCTTGTTAATTTTAACTGATTCTCAAAAAGTCTGTTAACCAGCGCCTTAGACCGCTCGGCACGCTACCCTTAATGATAAGGTTGCCAGGGCACTAAATCTACTAGTTGTCAATTACAAGTGAAAGTATTGGTCAAAATTTGTGATAATATAGTAATATGTTTGGTACATATTATGTATATAACTGTTTGGTGACCGTTTTGCTCACTATCTCCTACTGACAATGTCATGTCGAGAATCAATGGATGTAATTATAAATTCATTTGATCATAAAAAGTGTATAAATCACTAGCGGATCCGGGGGGGGGGGGGGGGGGGCGCACCCGGCGCCCCTTTCCCTAAAAATCGTTTTGTTTGTATTTCAATATAGGAGACAAAAGGGAATAAAATACGCCCCAAACGCACCATTTCGGACTAGAAATTGTTAGAATTTTCACCCCCCCCCCCCCCACACACACACACCCATGCCAACTCTTTTAACAAAAGAAAAATCGGTTCTCAGTAAGGGGCATAAGTCAAAAGGTTACGCTCCTAATTTACGCCCCCTCTAACGTCGAAAACTGGACCCGCCCCTTTAAATGTTTGATTCTATTAATACATACAAGCTCTTTTCTAGTACATACAAGCTCTTTTCTAGATTATGAATCAGAGCTCTTAATTGAATTAATTATCGTTACGAACGTTTTATACGCTGACTGATCACCAGATGGTAATGGAATTATGACTATCAGCAAGAAGAGCTTACGCGCCTGGGATTATCCTTATATGTACGAGATGTAAAGCAATATTCAGGCACGTAGCTGCCTTTACGCGAGTACGCGGCTGAATCCACATGACTAAATAAAAAAAATCAGCCAAAGTTGCAGTATGCATACTTGACTACATGATCCTAAAGCTGAATATTTTTCAGTACTACATAAAGCACCACAGGACGCCCTGAATGCAAGATTGCACTAGGGTTTTCAAATTTTACGATTGGGCCGCAGCCCCCGAACCCCTCTAGCACAATTACGAATCCACGTGAATAGAGGGCTGGCTACGCCCCTGGTATTAGGTTGAAATGAAACAGAATAACAGAACTGATTCAGAAGTTTATTTCCACACATAACATCACTCATAATTACATCAATGAAGTAAACTATGACAGGCCATGATCATTTTTCATTATTAAATATTTGCTTGGCGGTTCATATAGAACATACAGAAAAATAAATATTTAACTTCTTTTTAAGAACTAATATTACGTACGAATCATTTAAAACTTTTTAACAGTTTAACGGTACTTAGATATTAAAAAAACATGTATATGTATGTAAATTTATGAAATCCTTTCCCTGAGCAAATGCTTTATACACGGACAAAGAAAGCTTCTTTAACACACATATAATTTCTGTATTCAGCAATTATATGGTTTGATACATATTTAGATGAGAACGATAACATCATGGAATATATTTCGATCTAATATTTGTGATAGGCTTCAATCAAAAATGAACTGGTCTTCTAAGAAATTAAATTATGGGTGAATTATTTCCCCACAAACTGTATTATTCCACCTACCAACTTCTTTATTGAATCGATGATTAAATTGACCATTTAAAAGGTATCTACTAAACATATCCTTAATTTTGTCTTTATTAGCCTTAAATTTCCACGTGTTACAATATTCCTCTAAAATATTAATATTCGCTTGTAATTCTTCTGCTAGATATACACATAAAATAATAACGGAGATAGACGTTCGCCTTGACGGACACCTTAATTACTTTAAAACACTGCACACTCACGATGGTATTTATCTCTTAAATATACATGATTATACATATACTTTATTAATGAAAACGATTGCCTGTTTGAACTTATATATATATATTACAGCACAGATTGTCACGTACTACATAGTCAAACGCTTTCGTAAAATCCATAAAAAAGCAACATAGAATAACTGTTTGTTTTTATTACGAATATGGTAAATTAATTTTCGTGATATAAAGATATTATCGACGGTACTCAATTTAGCTCTGAAACCAGCTTGTTTCTCGATCATGTTGAAAGCCGACTATTAATTAAATTTGTAACTAGTTTTCCCACAAAACTTAATAATGTGATTCCTCGAATTTTTTCAACTTCATTTTATTTTCCCTTTTTATGTATTGGGATTCTATAACCCTTAGTCCACCTTTCCGGAAATTCCCGATAACTTATAGTTTATCAAATAGTCTTAATAGAAAAGTCGATAATCTATGTTTACCATATGTCAAAAAATAAGAATCCGATCTATACCAGCACTTTTGCCAAGTTCAAATTTGAAATACCCTTTCGAACGTCTTGCTCAGTGAATGGCAAATCTAGTTCAGGTAAAATAATATTTAATTTATTTTGTAAAATAGTATTATTAAAGTATTATATGTCTGACTGAAAACCCCCCACTAGGATCATTAATTAAGTAGGCTGTAAACTATTCAGATATATTTAAGGAGTTGTTCCATCTTCTAATATTTTCCAATGTTCTTTTGCATTGTTATATGTAGCATTTATTAATTATCATTCTTTTATTCCTATATTAATAGTTATAACTTCTTTTATAAATACTTCTCGCCCGAATCATTGTATCCTTATTTTCCACAGTTTTATATTTCCTGTAATTTTTTCTATTAAAGCAATGTAAATTGACGTTCGATCGTCTTTTCACGTTTCATCGAAAAAAACTATTCCTTTCACCAAAAGAAGAAGGATTTACATATTAATCTGTTTAACATAAAAAAATATGGTACGCATATATAATCGATACCGTTAATAAAAATCGATAAACACGAATCAATATCAGAATTATTTTCCGATCGTTCAACTGATCTCTCTAACTGATTCATAAACTGAATAAAATTTTCGCCGTTTAAAGTACTATCATATTTTTTTTTCTCCGTATGACTCCACGAAATGGTATTTTCAAAATTATTATGTGAATGACTTGCGTTATTTTCTAATTTTTCATGTATATTTGATGACAGTTCTAGTTCAAATTCAGTTAAGCTGTAGTCTGACAAAACGTTTGGCCCATGAGCATTGAAATTTACAAATTTAGCGAGCAAAGCCTTATCTTCAATGCAGTAACCTATTACACACCCACTAATGTAAAAGCCCCAAAATCTTTATCATCCCCTTCACGCCCGTTTGCTATTCTAAGTCCTGTTTCAATAAAAAAAATCAATATGCAGTCCACCACATTTTGTTTAAAGTCATCACTCGAGGCAAAATATTGCCTTCGGCGTAGCATTTATGACGCAATTTATCACGTGGTATACACACACTGATATTGCAGGGAGTCAACGTAAACCTTTTTGCTAACGTGGGCGACTGTTCGCAAGCTGGTGTAAAAAGCCAACAAAAGCTAAACCACATGACAGACAGACAGAAGTGTTTATACTGAGCTGATGCAGTAACTGTATTATGAACCGTAACAAGGCCTTGCAATATATATCCCGACGCCCGTTTAATTGTTGTGTACAAATGACAAGTTTCTGATTGCTGGCTGTCATCGCTAAACGACATCCAATTAGCATATCATTTTGTCATAAATGCTTTTTTGTTTTCTCTCGGAGGCCCGCTCTATGATCGTTTAATAAATAATATCATGCAACAGGATAATATTTGCGTTACAGGCATGCTCTGAAACCGCAAGTGTAAATAGCAATTTGTGCAAGATCAAGTTACTTAGTTTCTTTATGAAGCACTCTTATTTTTTTAGAGATGATAGCCTTTGGTAGGCCTTAACTACTGTAGGGTTTTAGTCAGGTTTTAAAAAAGGGAAATGTGTTGCAGAAAAAATACACAGAGTGATGAGTGTGAAAAAGGCCACATTGTTTCGGGCTGTGAAGAACTAAATAGTTTTAAATTTGACAATGTTTGGAATGTGTTTAATTGAAGTAGTTTTAACTTCCAACTGCCAGATATGTTAAGTTTTTACGTAGTTACAACATATTATAAGCATTTTAATAAACGACAGCACACATTTTAACAAATAGAGCATTCAATTTCTTGATTGAAAAAGAGTGCACATGATGTTCTCCATGAGGGAAAACCCTTCCAAAAAGGTCAGCTCGCTCTAATAACTCACTGTATTCACAAAGCCACATATAGGTGTTCAGTACAGATCTTCAAAGTGTCCATGATTCAATTCAATTAAAATGTGTGTACCATTACAAAAAATGAGATGTGATATTTTTACTCACAAAGTCACATTAAAGTAGTCTTTAACTTTTAAAATCAATGTACTCACAATGTCAGCTTAAAGTAGTTTCTAACCTTTACAATCAGTATACTCACCTTAAAGTAGTCTCTAACCTTTACAATCAGTTTACTCACAATGTCACCTATAAGTAGTCTCTAACCTTTACAATCAGTTTACTCACAATGTCACCTTAAAGTAGTCTCTAACTTTTACAATCAGTTTACTCACAATGTCACCTTAAAGTAGTCTCTAACCTTTACAATCAGTTTACTCCCAAAGTCACCTTAAAGTAGTCTCTAACCTTTACAATCAGTTTATCCACAATGTCACCTTAAAGTAGTCTCTAATCTTTACAATCAGTTTACTCACAATATCACCTTAAAGTAGTCTCAAACCATTAAAATTAGTTTACTCACAATGTCACCTTAAATTAGTCTCTAACCTTTACAATCAGTTTACTCACGATGTCACCTTAAAGTAGTCTCTAATCTTTGCAATCAGTTTACTCACAACGTCACATTAAAGTAGCCTCTAATCTTTGCAATCAGTTTACTCACAATATCACATTAATGTAGTCTCTAACCTTTACAATCAGTTTACTCACAATATCACATTAAAGTAGTCTCTAAACTTTAAAATCAGTTTACTCACAAGTCACCTTAAAGTAGTCTCTAATCTTTACAATCAGTTTACTCACAAGTCACCTTAAAGTAGTCTCTAATCTTTGCAATCAGTTTACTCACAACGTCACATTAAAGTAGCCTCTAATCTTTGCAATCAGTTTACTCACAATATCACATTAAAGTAGTCTCTAATCTTTACAATCAGTTTACTCACAATGTCACCTTAAAGTAGTCTCTAATCGTTACAAACAGTTTACTCACGATGTCACCTTAAAGTAGTCTCTGACCTTTACAATCAGTTTACTCACGATGTCACCTTAAAGTAGTCTCTGACCTTTACAATCAGTTTACTCACGATGTCACCTTAAAGTAGTCTCTGACCTTTGCAATCAGTTTACTCACGATGTCACCTTAAAGTAGTCTCTGACCTTTACAATCAGTTTACTCACGATGTCACCTTAAAGTAGTCTCTAATCGTTACAATCAGTTAACTCACAATGTCCCTTAAAGTAGTCTCTAATCGTTACAATCAGTTTACTCACGATGTCACCTTAAAGTAGTCTCTGACCTTTACAATCAGTTTACTCACGATGTCACCTTAAAGTAGTCTCTGACCTTTACAATCAGTTTACTCACGATGTCACCTTAAAGTAGTCTCTGACCTTTACAATCAGTTTACTCACGATGTCACCTTAAAGTAGTCTCTGACCTTTACAATCAGTTTACTCACAAGTCACCTTAAAGTAGTCTCTAATCTTTGCAATCAGTTTACTCACAATATCACATTAAAGTAGTCTCTAATCTTTACAATCAGTTTACTCACAATGTCACATTAAAGTAGCCTCTAATCTTTGCAATCAGTTTACTCACGATGTCACCTTAAAGTAGTCTCTAATCTTTACAATCAGTTTACTCACAATATCACATTAAAGTAGCCTCTAATCTTTGCAATCAGTTTACTCACAATATCACATTAAAGTAGTCTCTAACCTTTACAATCAGTTTACTCACAACGTCACATTAAAGTAGTCTCTAATCTTTACAATCAGTTTACTCACAAGTCACCTTAAAGTAGTCTCTAATCTTTACAATCAGTTTACTCACAATATCACATTAAAGTAGTCTCTAACTAATAATCACCTTAATTAGTCTTTACCTGGAACATTATTTTTGTCTACTACCGAGCCAGTATACCCATTCATAAATAAACATTTTCGCGTGTTCCTTTTAATGTATAAATACTAAATTAATTTTACGTCAAGCATAAAACGTGAATCCAAAATTATAACAATCACATTTACTAGCAATGCATTGTTTTAATCATACAACTTCAACACTACTTTCTTATGTGCTTGATAAAAACTAATTCCCGGGCCTCCGTTTTAAGCACACCGTGTCAAAGTCGTGTTTAATTGCAATCAAATAAAGCTATTACAATCGCTTGTCTGCACACTCTTAAAGCTACAGCCTTGTGAAAGCAAACTCAGCCGTGAAGATGAGGTACGCTAACGATATAGCACTATTTATGTGTGTTTTATATGTGTGCGTCCGTCTGTCCGCTGCACAATCAGGACCTCCTCAGGGTGAGTGCGCTTTTTATATCGGTTCTGTTTTTGTTAAATCTTGCTAAGCTGGTAATTGATTATATATGGCAAATTTACGACAAGAGTAATACTTAATTGTATGCTTTTCGATGAAATATAATTGAACGTTTTCACTTCTGTTATTTTCACTGCAGTGAAAATATCAATTTTATATTATTTGTGATTTAAAACCGTTTTCTTTGTAACGTTTATGGACTTTACCGTTTTTAAGTCTTCAAAATGAAGTCACCAATATGACGTCACTATGTTATGTTGATCATTCGACTGAACAAAAAACAACAATTAAATTGACATTTTTAATAATTTTGAGCATAAAGAAACAGAATATTTCTTGATGTTGGTGTACAATCAAAATTTAATTCACTCGTGATCACAGAAACGTGTTTATTCAAGCGTAACTTAGTTAACTCGTGAAACATTTCATTTCTCTCGGTGAAATAAATGTGGTCTTATACCAACATTCAAAAGGAATCCTTTATGTACGCTTTTTTTTCCTGGTGGGGGGGGGAAGAGAAATAACAAGTTGAAGAAATATCGTTATACCGATCAAAATATATCTCAATCTATCGTAATACATAAATATTAAAGATCAATGTTTTTAAAATCTGGATGTTTATGTGTATATGTATAAAGCAATGGCATTTAGGGAAATATTTATCATATATTACGAGTTATACTCATGCCATTAGATACTTCACACTATAATATATAAGGCCGCGATCATATGGTTTTGATCATATTGTAGATTGAAGCTTTAGAAGTTAATATTGTACCTTCAAGTGACTAAAAATACTTAAAATATGTAATCATAATGGGTGTTCTTATCGGCATTTTGCCTAGATATATTGTTTAATAATTACTACATAATTATTATGTTATGGAACACAGACAATAATAATCCATGCATGTTAATTGTGTGTGTGCATACTGTGTAATGAACGGAAAAGAAGATAACAGAAAAGAACATAATTTTATTCGACAATGTACATAGTCATAGGATATAAAATAGTTATTAGTACAGCGTTTTGATCCGGGAGGTTGTATTCCACTCGATTTTTGCAGTTTCGGATTACACGAGTCATATATTCATTTCTGGTAGATCACTTAAAAGCCAAATGATTTTTCATAATAAATGTCATTTTAACGACGCACTATTTTGTTTTATGACGTCATTCTAACATGGCGAAACGATATTTGCTATGACGTGACGTCACACGAGTGGAATACGGGCTACCGTATTTTGCGATATCTATTGCGTGTGGATTTATGATGAGTATATAATAAATACATTTATAAAACGTGAATTTAACATGTCACATAATATAGATTCGATGCATGCAATGTCTATATGTGGATATGAATAATTGTCCGTACCTGAAAAAAAATGCAAATGATAAAATATGAGGAAGAGCTGATATAAACTTATCTTATATGTAACGGTAGTTCTGTGTTCAAGAGCTTCTTAATGATAGTCGTGAAAGTCAAAGTGCAATCTATAAAGGGATTTCACTGACGTTGCTGTGATTATGTTTAGGTACCTTGTAAATAATATACATGTGTGTGTGTGTGTGTGTGAGTGTGTGTGTGGGGGGGGGTGCGTGCGTGCGTGCGTGCGTGCGTGCGTGCGTGCGTGCGTGTGTACGTTTATTTGTTTTCGCACTCGGACAAGCCCATTCGGCGAGTGCTCCGATAAGATTGTTAGTCATTTTAGGGTTTTGGGAGCAAAGTGCACATACATAATGTAACCCTGGTTAGAGCTACCCTGGTTCTTTAACATGCACCAGTGTATAGCACTTTCTCACAGGACCCCCATTTAACATCCCTCCAGGAAGACGATTATAATGTTTAAGTAATGCTGCGGGGAATCGAACCTCCGACAAATGGATTCGCAATCAATTGTGTTACCACTATACCAAGGGTCCGCCACACAATACACATACCCTATGATAAAATTTAAATACCAGTTGGAAGTGTCCGATCTGTAAGGTGCATTATTGGTAACAATAAGCTATCGCTTATATACTATACTGTTATATTCTACTACTTATACATCATCTTATATAAACTGTGTCTTTAGAATGTTGTTGACAAGTTTGAATGTACTAGCTGTTCGAACATTTTTCGGCCATCTTGTTTATTTTAGTCATTTATTGACGTAAAATATCATTTCGACTGTATCGATTTTTTCAGAACGATTTGTCCGCCGTCTTGAATATTGTTGTCACTAATTGAAGATTAATATCATATTAAATGTATAACTGTTTTCACAGCGAGCTGTCCGGCTGATTACCCGCAGCCTTGTATATTGTAATTATCTATTGGTGATATTATCATATTGAATGCATATCTGTATTCACAGCGAGCTGTCCGTCCGATTGCCCGCAGTCTTGTTTATTTTAGTAATTAATTGATGAGGAATTTCATTTTGAATGTATCGGTGTATTCACAGCGAGCTGTCCGAACAAATCTGTCCGCCGTCTTGTAAAGTGCAGTTATTTATTGGTGATGAATATCATATTGAATGAATATCTGTATTCACAGCGAGCTGCCCGACCATTATCGCCATCTTGTAATTTGTAGTTATTTATTGGTGATGAATATCATATTGAATGAATATCTGTATTCACAGCGAGCTGTCCGACCATTATCGCCATCTTGTAAATTGTAGTTATTTATTGGTGATGAATATCATATTGAATTAATATCTGTATTCACAGCGAGCTGCCCGACCATTATCGCCATCTTGTAAATTGTAGTTATTTATTGGTGATGAATATCATATTGAATTAATATCTGTATTCACAGCGAGCTGTACGACCATTATCGCCATCTTGTAAATTGTAGTTATTTATTGGTGATGAATATCATATTGAATGAATATCTGTATTCACAGCGAGTTGCCCGACCATTATCGCCATCTTGTAAATTGTAGTTATTTATTGGTGATGAATATCATATTGAATTAATATCTGTATTCACAGCGAGCTGTCCGGCCAATTGCCCGCCGTCTTGGGTCAATCTTCTCCAAGAGTACATGCCAATGATCGGGAATCTAAATGTAAGTATCATGTTATGAACATCTAATGTTTAAAAAATAACGGAATAAAATCCTCACTGCGGCAAAAAATGTAGGGTCGGGAGGAAACAATAGTGTCGGTCAGGTAAATGGAAAGAAGCAATTTTTATTTTACGCCTAACTGTGAGTTTTTTAGATATAAAGACATCATAAATGAAGTTCGATATTTTTAGCAATGTCAGATGTTCAAACAAAATGTATGAAAAATATCTACTGTTATTTAAATGTTTTTATACAGTCCATGCTATTATTAGTTATTTCAATGCAGTTAAGACTTTCGATCTACAATTACATGTATGTTACTTTTTGATGCTTGATGACCCCATTACCTTTTAGTATCTTTTGGAAGGATTTATGAGTAGGAAGAGCATATGTAAATAATAAACCGAAACAAATATTGGAAACCCCCATGTTTTGTATTGAAAGCTAGCAAACGGGCCATTGCACGTGCATTTTATCAATTGCAGTCGAACCCCGTTGGCTCGAACTCTCAGGGACCAGCAAAAATACATCGAGCCTCGAAAAATTGGAGCCAAGCGGGCTATTTTACCTTCAATATAAAGAAATCGGTCCTTTATGTCCAGTTCGAACCAACAAGAAGTTCGAGTCAAGCGAGTTCGAGCCAACGGGGTTTGACTGTATGCTTTTCTGGAATCTATTTTGCAAATACAGTCGTTTTTTTTTCGAATATTTTGAGTTTATTAAGAAATGTATTATGTCGGTTATATCGAGTGTTCGTTATCTCGAAGTTTCACCCAACGACTTCGATATAGCGAGTTTTTACTGTATGAAATAAAAAATGTAAGACCCCTCTAAATACTACTAAGCATCAACAAATAACATTATAAGCAATGCCTAAATGAAGTGACGAGTTTATTTTACATCGGATACATTTAAGGGACTAGACACTAGATGGTCCCTTGATTTAAAGGGACTTGACACCAGATGGTCCCTAAATCGGGAAATACATTATTTCAACAATACAGGCGTAGAATTGCCAATACGAGCTGATATGGGGCTAATACATCGTTTAACGTGATTAAAGTAAGTGAGAACACCCGTTTAAAACTAGCGCATAATGGTTTCCAAGTTTATAGTGTGTATATTAAGCATGTGAAATTCAAATGATTAGTACAGATGCTTACACCGACAATATATTTTTAATTAACTTTGTTAATTGTTAATTAACTGGGACTTATACGTGGTAGACAAACCCAGTAAATTTGGAAATGGAAAAATACGCAAAAACTGCGAAAGATACATGTGTCGTACGCGATCAGATACATAAGTAAGTAAGATTCAATGCATTGTACACTATCCATAACGATATCCATTTTATGTAAGTTTGTCTTGCAACTGTGTCATCTGGTGTCTAGTCTCTTTAAGTTTTTCACCACCTTAGAAAGATACTGTGTGCGTTTTTAGCACAACCATTCTGTTTGCCGAGTTGCCACGAATGCCGGCCTTCTGAATTCCTGTAGCAACCCGGGAAATAGGTGCAACCCACACGGAAGTAACCCAGCATTCGTCTGCTGTCCTGCCAGTTGCCTATCATCTGTTCCAAACTGTATCCAAGGGCCCCAAAGACAGAATTTGTGTGTTCCCACAGATATCAGCAGTAAGTAAAATTTTAATTATTTTCATTTATTTTTCCACATCAGAACTCCAAGATCAGGTTTTATTTGACAACTGAAAACGAAAGGGTGGCACTCACTCGTTCACTATCGTTGATTGTGTGGGTGGCACTCACTTGTTCACTATGGTTGATTGTGTGCGTGTCATTAACTCGTTCACTATGGTTGATTGGGTGGGTGGCACTCACTCGTTCACTATGGTTGATTGTGTGGGTGGCACTGACTTGTTCACTATGGTTGATGGTGTGGGTTGCACTCACATGATCACTGTGGTTAAATTTGAAGATGGCACTCACTCGTTTGCTACGGTTGATTGTGTGGGTGGCACTCACTCGTTCACTATGGTTGATTGTGTGAGTTGCACTCAATAGTTCACTGTGGTAGATTGTGCAGGTTGTACTCACTCTTTCAATATGGTTGATTGTGTAGGTTGCCCTCACTCGTTCACCATGGCTGGTAATGTGGGTTGCACTCACTCGTTTACTATGGTTGATTCTGTAGGTTGCACTCACTCCTTTTCTATGGTTGATTGTATGCGTTGCACTCACTCGTTCATTAAGGTTTATTGAGTGGGTGGCACTCACCCGTTCACTATGGTTGATTGTGTGGGTGGCACTCACTCGTTCACTATGGTTGATTGTGTGGGTGGCACTCACTCGTTCACTATGGTTGATTGTGTAGGTTGCCCTCACTCGTTCACCATGGTTGGTAATGTGGGTTGCACTCACTCGTTTACTATGGTTGATTCTGTAGGTTGCACTCACTCCTTTTCTATGGTTGATTGTATGCGTTGCACTCACTCGTTCATTAAGGTTTATTGAGTGGGTGGCACTCACCCGTTCACTATGGTTGATTGTGTGGGTGGCACTCACCCGTTCACTATGGTTGATTGTGTGGGTGGCACTCACCCGTTCACTATGGTTGACTGTGTTGGTGGCACTCACCCGTTCACAATGGTTTATTGTGGATGTGGCACTCACTCGATCACTATGGTTGATTGTGTGGGTTTCACTCACTCGTTCACTATGGTTGATTGTGTATGTTGCCCTCACTCATTCACTATGGTTAATTGTGTGGGTTTCACTCACTCGTTTACTATAGTTGATTGTGTAGGTGGCACTCACTCGTTAACTATGGTTGATTGTATGCGTTGCACTCACTCCTTTACTATGGTTGATTGTGTATGTGTCACTCACTTGTTCACTATGGTTGATTGGGTGGATGGCACTCACCGTTCACTATGGTTGATTTGGTCGTTTAGTAAGGTGACACTCACTCGTTTAGTAAGGTTTATTGTGTAGGTGACACTCACTCGTGTATTAAGGTTGATTGTGTAGGTGGCACTCATGCGTTCACAATGATTGATTGTGTAGGTGTAGCACTCAGTCGTTCACTATGGTTTATTGTGCAGGTGTCACTCACTCTTTCACTATGGTGGTTGTGTGGGTGGCACTCACTCATTTACTATGGTTGATTGTGTGGGTGGCACTCAATCGTTCACTATAGTTTATTGTGTAGGTGTCACTCACTCGTTCACTATGGTTGATTGTGTGAGTGGCACACACCCGTTCACCAAGGTTAAGTGTGTAGGTTGCACTCACTCGTTCACTATGGTTGAGTGTGTGGGTTGCACTCACCTGTTCACTATGGTTTATTGTGAGGCTGGCTCTCACTCATTCATTATGGTTGATTGTGTGGCGATTGTGAGGCTGGCTCTCACTCAGTCAATATGGTTGATTGTGTGGAGATTGTGAGGCTGGCTCTCACTCAGTCATTATGGTTGATTGTGTGGCTATTGTGTGGCTAGCTCTCACTCATTCATTATGGTTGATTGTGTGGCGATTGTGAGGCTGGCTCTCACTCAGTCATTATGGTTGATTGTGTGGCGATTGTGTGGCTGGCTCTCACTCATTCATTATGGTTGATTGTGTGGCGATTGTGTGGCTGGCTCTCACTCAGTCATTATGGTTGATTGTGTGGCGATTGTGTGGCTGGCTCTCACTCATTCATTATGGTTGATTGTGTGGCGATTATGTGACTGGCTCTCACTCTTCCATTATGGTTGATTGTGTGGCTTGCTCTCACTCTTCCATTATGTTTGATTGTGAGGCGATTGTGTGGCTGACTCTCACTCTTCCATTTTGGTTGATTGTGTGGCGATTGTGTGACTCTCACCTACTCCATTATGGTTGATTGTGTGGCTGGCTCTCATTCTTCCATTATGGTTGATTGTGTGGCTGGCTCTCACTTATTCATTATGATTGATTGTGTGGCGGTTGTAACGCTGGCTCTAACCCATTCATTATGGTTGATTGTGTAGCTGGCTCTCACTCTTCAATTATGGTTGATTGTGTGGCGATTGTGTGGCTGGCTCTCACTCTTCCATTATGATAGATTGTGTAGCTGGCTCTCACTCTTCCATTATGGTTGATTGTGTGAGAATTGTGTAGCTGGCTCTCACTCTTCCATTATGGTTGATTGTGTAGCTGGCTCTCACTCTTCCATTATGATTGATTGTGTGGCGATTGTGTGGCTGGCTCTCACTCATTCATTATGGTTGATTGTGTGGCAATTGTGTGGTTGGCTCTCACTCATTCATTATGGTTGATTGTGTGGCAATAGTGCGGTTGGCTGTCACTCATTCATTATGGTTGATTGTGTGGCAATTGTGTGGTTGGCTCTCACTCATTCATTATGGTTGATTGTGTGGCAATTGTGTAGCTGGCTCTCACTCATTCATTATGGTTGATTGTGTGGCAATTGTGTGGCTGGCTCTCACTCATTCATTATGGTTGATTGTGTGGCAATTGTGTAGCTGGCTCTCACTCATTCATTATGGTTGATTGTGTGGCAATTGTGAGGCTGGCTCTCACTCATTCATTATGGTTGATTGTGTAGCTGGCTCTCACTCATTCATTATGGTTGATTGTGTGGCAATTGTGTAGCTGGCTCTCACTCATTCATTATGGTTGGTTGTGTGGCGATTGTTAGGCTGGCTCTCACTCTTCCATTATGGTTGATTGTGTGGCTGGCTCTCACTCTTCCATTGTGGTTGATTTGTGGCGATTGTGTGGCTGGCTCTCACTCTTCCATTGTGGTTTATTGTGTGGCTGGCTCTCACTCTTCCATTATGGTTGATTGTGTGGCTGGCTCTCACTCTTCCATTGTGGTTGATTTTGTGGCTGGCTCTCACTCTTCCATTATGGTTGATTGTGTGGCGATTGTGTGGCTGGCTCTCACTCTTCCATTATGGTTGATTGTGTGGCGATTGTGTGGCTGACTCTCACTCATCCATTATGGTTGATTGTGTGGCGATTGTGTGGCTGACTCTCACTCTTCCATTATGGTTGATTGTGTGGCGATTGTGTGGCTGACTCTCACTCTTCCATTATGGTTGATTGTGTGGAGATTGTGTTGCTGGCTCTCACTCTTTCATTGTGGTTTATTGTTTGGCTGACTCTCACTCTTCCATTATGGTTGATTGTGTGGCTGACTCTCACTCTTCCATTGTGGTTTATTGTGTGGCGATTGTGTGGCTGACTCTCACTCTTCCATTATGGTTGATTGTGTGGCGATTGTGTGGCTGACTCTCACTCTTCCATTATGGTTTATTGTGTGGCGATTGTGTGGCTGGCTCTCACTCTTCCATTATGGTTTATTGTGTGGCGATTGTGTGGCTGACTCTCACTCTTCCATTGTGGTTTATTGTGTGGCGATTGTGTGGCTGACTCTCACTCTTCCATTATGGTTGATTGTGTGGAGATTGTGTAGCTGGCTCTCACTCTTCCATTGTGGTTTATTGTTTGGCTGGCTCTCACTCTTCCATTATGGTTGATTGTGTGGCTGGCTCTCACTCTTCCATTGTGGTTTATTGTGTGGCGATTGTGTGGCTGACTCTCACTCTTCCATTATGGTTGATTGTGTGGAGATTGTGTAGCTGGCTCTCACTCTTCCATTGTGGTTTATTGTTTGGCTGGCTCTCACCCTTCCATTATGTTTGATTGTGTGGCTGACTCTCACTCTTCCATTGTGGTTGTTTGTGTGGCTGGCTCTCACTCTTCCATTGTGGTTTATTGTTTGGCTGGCTCTCACTCTTCCATTATGGTTGATTGTGTGGCTGGCTCTCACTCTTCCATTGTGGTTTATTGTGTGGCTGGCTCTCACTCTTCCATTGTGGTTTATTGTGTGGCTGGCTCTCACTCTTCCATTGTGGTTTATTGTGTGGCTGGCTCTCACTCTTCCATTGTGGTTTATTGTGTGGCTGGCTCTCACTCTTCCATTGTGGTTTATTGTTTGGCTGGCTCTCACTATTCCATTGTGGTTTATTGTGTGGCTGGCTCTCACTCTTCCATTGTGGTTTATTGTGTGGCTGGCTCTCACTATTCCATTGTGGTTGATTGTGTGGCTGGCTCTCACTCTTCCATTGTGGTTTATTGTGTGGCTGGCTCTCACTCTTCCATTGTGGTTGATTGTGTGGCTGGCTCTCACTCTTCCATTGTGGTTTATTGTGTGGCGATTGTGTGGCTGACTCTCACTCTTCCATTGTGGTTTATTGTGTGGCTGGCTCTCACTCTTCCATTGTGGTTTATTGTGTGGCTGGCTCTCACTATTCCATTATGGTTGATTGTGTGGCTGGCTCTCACTCTTCCATTGTGGTTTATTGTGTGGCTGGCTCTCACTCTTCCATTGTGGTTTATTGTTTGGCTGGCTCTCACTAAGTCATGATGATAGTTTGGTTCTATTTCTTACAAAGCCATAGTTCCTTTCAGAAATGAATCCGTTTTAAAAATAATATGCATGGTTATCAAGCGCCTCTTTAAGATGATTTAGAAATATAAGAGTTGCGTTTATTTTGTCGCTGTTTTTTGTTATTTTATTGTTAAATGTTTTACGCATTAACGTTCATATTCTTGACGTTGTCACAAACAAGTTTGCGGTCGCATTTTAATTTATAATGCCTATATATGAGTTGTTACTGTTGTGGTTTGTATATCCGGATGATAAAGAGAATTATCGAGAAACAATAATCAGTTTGCGATATTTCAATTATTTTTTTTTCTTCATAAATTAGCATTTTTTCAAAACAAACACACACACGATCTGTCATTACAACCGTGCGTTTTATAAAGCTAGTGTAATGATGTACAACTGGCGTCAATTATCTGTAAAATGATAGAGATGTTTTTCATTTAGAGAACACGTATCAAACATTAAAGTTGTCCCGCGTGTTAAAGGGACTTGGCACCAGATGGTACTAAAATCGGAAAAAAAAAATTATTTTCCAACACAAACCCAGAATTGTCAATACAATCTAGTATGGGACTGACGATACACCATTTTACAGGATTAAGCGTATATTTTGACGCTGTCTCAGCTCAGTTTATCCGTTTAAAAATAGCCCTGAATGGTTTCCCAGTTTATAGTGTCTATATTTAGCATGTGAATGTCACGTGATTAGTACAGATACATATACCGACGCTACTTTTATATTAACTGGCATTTACGAGGTAGACAATCCCAGTAAATTTCGAATTTGAAAATATGCAAAAACTGCGAAAGACACATGTGTCGTTAGCGATGTGATACATCAGTAAGTAACATGCGTTGTACACAGCGATATCCATTTTATGTAAGCTTTTAATAATTTTCTCTTTTTTTCTTGCAATTGTATAGTCTGGTGTCAAGTCCCTTTAAAGCATTTACAATGATCTCAGAATTTACTCAAAATTTATGAATCCTATGTGCAATTTGGTAAGTTTGGGGAACCTGCTGACCCTTATTTTAGTATACGTTGAAAGTGTTTGACCTGTGGAAATAGAGTATGTAAATCACTATGCTCAAAACCAACAACAGTTACAAAAGCCATACACTGCAATACAGTCGAACCCCGTTGTCTCGAACACGCTTGGCTCGAATTCCTCATTGACTCGAAATGGATGTAAAGGACCTATTTCTTTCTACTGTATGTAAGCATTCTCGCTTCGCTCGATTTTTTTCGAAGTTCGAAGTATTTTGGCCGGTCCCTGGGATATCGAGCCAATGGGGTTCGACTATAACTGATCCTATAGTGTATTTTTGGCCATCTATTTTGCATGTTAGAAATCAGCAAGCGACACCCTTCCAAATGTTGCCAGGCATCATAAGTTAGTACTATCGTCAATGGCTAGATGTACGGCAAGCTCAGTTATACACAAGATACCATAAAACAACACTTCATGGAACAACGTGGTAAATATTGGTGAATTTGTTCACTACCGAAGGATGCTTCCTTGTTCGCTTTGAATATGTTAGAGTGTATTAATTAAATTATTCGTAAATAAGTAACCTAAGGGAGCGGAGCGCACCGAAGAAATTACTTAATTAATTAATTTTACTGTCCCAATCGAATCGAGCGGTGAATCTTTCAGGGTCGTTCTGCTATAAAAAATATTAGGTAAGAACGTTTTTTAATTGAGTGAAGTTCATGTCATTAATTCCATAAACTGTATTTTTACGCGTATCTGTCTTTCGCTCTAGTTAAAGCGTGGGTTTAATGTAAAAAAAAAATGAAGATGCAACCACAGCATGTCACTAACTCTACCAAGGCCGTAATCACACGATGTTCCTAGCCACAACATGTATTATAATTGATGATTATCAAAGTTTAGTGTAAATACATACATTATTTTGTTTACGACCACAAAACACAACAGAGAAAAGATAAACAAACCACCTACTTTAAGCAACAACAACAACAACATCACCAACAACAACATTTACTCACAAACAGGCGTACATTGTCAGTTAACAGATCGATTAATGGGGACATAATGGATTTTATATACATATACTACATAACCAAAGGCCATTAAGGCGGCGAAATTTATAAACATTTGAACATTATAAGGCTTTATTTGAATTCGAACAAGGGACCCTATTAAATAATCACCAAGTATGATAGTATCTTTTTTTCTCTTAATTCCGTTTTTTAAACTACAATGTACAGTCGAAACCCGTTGGCTCGATATATCCCTGGGACTGGCCAAAATACTTCGAGCCTCGGGAATATCGAGCCAAGAATGAGGCATATTAAGTAGACATTTTGAATGAGGTATATTAAGTAGACATTTTGAATGAGGTATATTAAGTAGACATTTTGAATGAGGTATATTAAGTAGACATTTTGAAAGAGGCATATGAAGTAGACATTTGACAAGATAATCCCATCTATATCTTTTCCTTAAGTTGGGGATTGCTACTTGCCCTTTATTATTATTGTATCGATTCCCCATAAATTCCTTATAAAAGTGTAAGTATGACAGTTTTTGCAAAATTGATGTTCGATCTAGAATAGAAATGTAACTTGTTCTTCTTCTTTCTTTCATACATTTCCCTAACAAATTGGGTATTATCAAAGGGCAATACTTAGATAATTAGTTTTAAAACTGTAATTGAAGTTACTTCCCTTTGATCAAAACTGAGAATAATAACTTTATATCAATTAATAGAAATATCGTAAATGATTCGTAGCTGATGAACAAGCCGTTTTGGTATGACACTCATGACCTAAAATGCGGCCACTAATATCAACAAATGTTCTATATCTGCTTTCTTTTTGCAATTATTGATAAATCCTCGCATTTTTCTGTCTGTACGAAGGGCAAAGAAAACCATATCGGGTGAGAGTAATTGGAAACCGACCATGGTTTCCGCGCACTATATATCCCATATCATGTCACCTACTATCCACGTAAAGTATATATCACGTCGATAACCTGTTTATATTGGCCAACTTATAGGAAATATTTGATTTATTCATCGGAATCGGAAAAAAAGCGTCATTTAGACACGATATAACAAGTAGTGGAGCAAAATAATGGGGTCGACGCGTGGTGTTGCTTCAATGGCGTTGCTTCAATGGCGTTGGGTCAATGGCTTGTTTCAATGGCGTTGCTTCAATGGCGTTGCGTCAATGGCGTTGCTTCAATGGCGTTGCATCAATGGCGTTGCTTCAATGGTGTTTCTTAAATGGCGTCGCTTCAATGGCGATGCGTAAATGGCGCTGCTTCAATGGCGTTGGATCAATGGTGTTGCTTCAATGGCGTTGGGTCAATGGCGTTGCTTTAATGGCGTTGCTTCAATTGCGTTGCTTCAATGGCGTTGCTTCAATTGCGTTTTGTCAATGGCGTTGCTACAATGGCGTTGCTACAATGGCGTTGCGTCAATGGCGTTGCTTCAATGGCGTTACGTCAAAGGCGTTGCGTCAATGGCGTTGCGTCAATGGCGTTACGTCAAAGGCGTTGTGTCAATGGCGTTGCTTCAATGGCGTTCCTTAATGGCGTTGGGTCAATGGCGTCGCTTCAATGGCGTTGCTTCAATGGCGTTTGGTCAATGGCGTTGCTTCAATGGCGTTGCTTCAATGGCGTTGCTTCAATGGCGTTGCGCCAATGGCGTTGAGTCAATGGCGTTGCGTCAATGGTGTTGCTTCAATGGCGTCGCTTCAATGGCGATGCGTCAATGGCGTTGCTTCAATGGCGTTGAATCAATGGCGTTGGGTCAATGGCGTTGGCGTTGCGTCAATGGCGTTGCGTCAATGGCGTTGAGTCAATGGTGTTGCGTCAATGGTGTTGCTTTGATGGTGTTGCTTCAATGGCGATGCGTCAATGGCGATGCGTCAATGGCATTGCTTCAATGGTGTTGCTTCAATGACGTTGCTTCAATGGCGTTGCTTCAATGGCGTTGCGCCAATGGCGTTGGGTCAATGGCGTTGCGTCAATTGCGTTGCGCCAATTGCGTTTGGTCAATGGGTTTGCGTCAATGGCGTTGCGTCAATGGCGTTGCGTCAATGGCGTTGCGTCAATGGCGTTGCGCCAATGGCGTTGCTTCAATGGCGTTGCATCAATGGCGTTGCTTCAATGGCGATGCGTAAATGGCGCTGCTTCAATGGCGTTGGATCAATGGTGTTGCTTCAATGGCGTTGGGTCAATGGCGTTGCTTTAATGGCGTTGCTTCAATTGCGTTGCTTCAATGGCGTTGCTTCAATTGCGTTTTGTCAATGGCGTTGCTACAATGGCGTTGCTACAATGGCGTTGCGTCAATGGCGTTGCGTCAATGGCGTTGCTTCAATGGCGTTACGTCAAAGGCGTTGCGTCAATGGCGTTGGTTCAATGGCGTTACGTCAAAGGCGTTGTGTCAATGGCGTTGCTTCAATGGCGTTCCTTAATGGCATTGCGTCAATGGCGTTGCTTCAATGGTGTTGCTTCAATGGCGTTTGGTCAATGGCGTTGCTTCAATGGCGTTGCGTCAATGACGTTGCGTCAATGGCGTTGCGTCAATGGCATTGCTTCAATGGCGTTGCTTCAATGGCGTTGCGCCATTGATGTTAAACGGTGATATCATAAATAACAGGGTATGTAGGTGTCCCAATATGGTACACATGGGGGAAAGGAAACCATATCGAATATGTTTTTGCGCCCCCTATATTCAATATCGGGTCACTAATTAGCCCCTAACGAATATTATAAGTTACGGGGTTAGTAGGTGACCCGATATGGGATAAACGATGCAAAGGAAACCATATCGGGTGAGAGTAATTCGATCCAGACCATGGCTTTCCAGCGCCCCGTATATCCCATATCTGTAACGCATATATCACGTCGACAACCTGTTTCATTTATTCATCGGAATCTTCATCGGAATCGGAAAATAGACGCCATTTTGGTACGATATAAATTTGGTGACCTAATACGGAAAATATGGGATCACCGCGTGACCAGTCCTGGACCAATGGCATTGCGTCATTTATGTTGGAGGCGTGATATATCACGTTACAACCTGCGGTAACGATGATCACCTTCATAAATTTATGAGAAATGTTTCAATTATTCATCGAAATCGGGAAAAGATGCCATTTTGGGACGATATAATTTACTGGCCCTATATGGAATAATATGGGGTCATTGTGTGATCAGTCCTTGACCGATAGCTTGGATGACGTTGCGACGTTCATGTTCGAGGCGTGATATATAATTGTTCAGTTTCCTTCGGATCGCAGTGTCAATAATCCAACATACAAAATATACCCGTGACCAAATTTACCGTTTTTAATGTTAAAGATGCTTATGGTCGGAGTGAGTCGCTTTTTCAACCTTGCCTTCTAGTTAGACCAATTCGGCAACCATTTTATTACAATCTCTGCTTAAGCATTTATGAATATTTTCAGGTTGGCAGAACCAGTTCATACAGGCATTCTTGTCCGGAATAACCGGGTAATTACCATTCGACACTTAAAGCTGCACACGCACGGATTTATCGTTTTTACAACTTGTTTATATTATGACAATTTTTGTGTAAATGTTTGGAAATCAGTAAATATAAAACTGCTGAAAAAAGAACAGATCGCAATTTATCATATCTAAGTTCGAAAAGTAATGTCGTGTGCTAAAATGAAATTTTTGGCAGTTCGTTCTATTGTGAATTATCTATTGACTGACTTGCAGGCATTGATAACCAAATCAGCCGATTCTGAGATGACTTTTCTTTTAAAAAGTCTTAAAACTGACAATCTGTGAGAGTGCAGCTTTAAAGGCAACCAAGTGCGAATGTCTGTTTAAATATAAACCTACTTAATTACAAAGAATTGGTGGCAGATCCGTGGTCTAGTGGTAACACACGTTACTGTCTATCCAGGGGGTCACAGAGCGGATCCGTGGTCTAGTGGTAACACACTTTACTGTGTATCCAGGGGGTCACAGGGCGGATCCGTGGTCTAGTGGTAACACTCTTTACTGTCTATCCAGGGGGTCACAGGGCGGATCCGTGGTCCAGTGGTAACACTCTTTACTGTCTAACCAGGGGGTTACAGGGCGGATCCGTGGTCTAGTGGTAACACACTTTACTGTCTATCCAGGGGGTCACAGGGCGGATTCCTGGTCTATTGGTAACACACTTTACTGTCTATCCAGGGGTCACAGGGCGGATTCCTGGTCTATTGGTAACACACTTTACTGTCTATCCAGGGGTCACAGGGCGGATTCGTGGTCTAGTGGTAACACACTTTACTGTCTATCCAGGGGTCACAGGGTGGATCCGTGGTCTAGTGGTAATACCCTTTACTGTCTATCCAGGGGTCACAGGGTGGATCCGTGGTCTAGTGGTAACACACTTTACTGTCTTTACTGTTTATCCAGGGGTCGCAGGTTCAATTCCCCGCTGCACCACAAAATATAAGATTAATCGTCTTCCGGATGGAACGTTAAATGGGGATCCAGTGTAACAGTGCCTTACCATGGTGCACATTAAAGAACCAGGGTAGCTCTAACCAGGGTCACATTCTGTCTGTGCACTACGCTCCCAAAACTTTATATGACTAACAATCTTATCGTAGCACACGCCGAATTTTCATTGCCTTGGTATAAAAAAAAACTTCAAAAGATCAGAACGCACTTTTCATCTTTAGGTTCGTTTAATTGCTAAAAGTGTTACTAAACTTTAAGAATAATGAATTTTTCGGCATATAGCATATTTTTTTGAAAGAAAAGTGCGAACTGATATTTTGTCAGAAGTATTTTATTACCGGTGACCAGATATTCACGAAAAAATCAAAGACAAAATAAAATAAATTATATTTTTTTTGTCCAAACAGTCAATCTGTAAGAACTAAAATGTACTCTCATTATTTAGGCAAACAAGAAAGAGTACTTAAATCAAATTGTACACGGGTATTCTAAAAACGTCGGTCGGGAATGCAAAAAGAAACCTTGTTATAACTGATGACACATTGTATGTGCAGGTCGATCTTAAATATATCAAAATTGAACTCGGAAGGCATTATTCTTCATTTTTTTAAGATGAATGCACTCTGAAGTTTAAAACTAGTCATGTTTAATACGAACCTGTGTCCTTATAAAGATAGGTACAGTTTATTGTACAAATTAGTGGTCTTAATCCTGTTTTAAAGCACGCGGGTCGATGCCCGACAAACGCTAAATAAGAGACACACTCAACCAATCTCGAACGCAGTGATCTCCCCTGACAAACAGACTGGATCACTGCCACCATAAGCAAACTGGATCACTGCCACCAGAAGCAGACTGGATCACTGCCACCATGAGCAGACTGGATCATTGCCACCATGAGCAAACTGGATCACTGCAACCATGAGCAGACTGGATCACTGCCACCATGAGCAGACTGGATCACTGCCACCATGAGCAGACTGGATCACTGCCACCATGAGCAGACTGGATCATTGCCACCATGAGCAAACTGGATCACTGCCACCATGAGCAGACTGGATCACTGCCACCATGAGCAGACTGGATCATTGCCACCATGAGCAGACTGGATCACTGCCACCATGAGCAGACTGGATCACTGCCACCATGAGCAGACTGGATCATTGCCACCATGAGCAGACTGGATCACTGCCACCATGAGCAGACTGGATCATTGCCACCATGAGCAGACTGGATCACTGCAACCATGAGCAGACTGGATCACTGCCACCATGAGCAGACTGGATCACTGCAACCATGAGCAGACTGGATCACTGCCACCATGAGCAGACTGGATCATTGCCACCATGAGCAGACTGGATCACTGCCACCATGAGCAGACTGGATCATTGCCACCATGAGCAGACTGGATCATTGCCACCATGAGCAGACTGGATCACTGCAACCATGAGCAGACTGGATCACTGCCACCATGAGCAGACTGGATCACTGCAACCATGAGCAAACTGGATCACTGCCACCATGAGCAGACTGGATCACTGCCACCATGAGCAGACTGGATCACTGCAACCATGAGCAGACTGGATCACTGCCACCATGAGCAGACTGGATCATTGCCACCATGAGCAGACTGGATCACTGCAACCATGAGCAGACTGGATCACTGCCACCATGAGCAGACTGGATCACTGCCACCATGAGCAGACTGGATCACTGCCACCATGAGCAGACTGGATCACTGCCACCATGAGCAGACTGGATCATTGCCACCATGAGCAGACTGGATCACTGCCACCATGAGCAGACTGGATCATTGCAACCATGAGCAGACTGGATCACTGCCACCATGAGCAGACTGGATCACTGCCACCATGAGCAGACTGGATCATTGCCACCATGAGCAGACTGGATCATTGCAACCATGAGCAGACTGGATCACTGCCACCATGAGCAGACTGGATCACTGCCACCATGAGCAGACTGGATCATTGCCACCATGAGCAGACTGGATCACTGCCACAATGAGCAGACTGGATCACTGCAACCATGAGCAGACTGGATCACTGCCACCATGAGCAGACTGGATCATTGCCACCATGAGCAGACTGGATCACTGCAACCATGAGCAGACTGGATCACTGCCACCATGAGCAGACTGGATCACTGCAACCATGAGCAGACTGGATCACTGCCACCATGAGCAGACTGGATCACTGCCACCATGAGCAGACTGGATCATTGCCACCATGAGCAGACTGGATCATTGCCACCATGAGCAGACTGGATCACTGCCACCATGAGCAGACTGGATCATTGCCACCATGAGCAGACTGGATCACTGCCACCATGAGCAGACTGGATCATTGCCACCATGAGCAGACTGGATCATTGCCACCATGAGCAGACTGGATCACTGCCACCATGAGCAGACTGGATCATTGCCACCATGAGCAGACTGGATCACTGCAACCATGAGCAGACTGGATCACTGCCACCATGAGCAGACTGGATCACTGCCACCATGAGCAGACTGGATCACTGCCACCATGAGCAGACTGGATCACTGCCACCATGAGCAGACTGGATCATTGCCACCATGAGCAGACTGGATCATTGCCACCATGAGCAGACTGGATCACTGCCACCATGAGCAGACTGGATCACTGCCACCATGAGCAGACTGGATCACTGCCACCATGAGCAGACTGGATCACTGCCACCATGAGCAGACTGGATCACTGCCACCATGAGCAGACTGGATCACCGCCACCATGAGCAGACTGGATCACTGCCACCATGAGCAGACTGGATCACTGCCACCATGAGCAGACTGGATCACTGCCACCATGAGCAGACTGGATCACTGCAACCATGAGCAGACTGGATCACTGCCACCATGAGCAGACTGGATCACTGCCACCATGAGCAGACTGGATCACTGCAACCATGAGCAGACTGGATCACTGCAACCATGAGCAGACTGGATCACTGCCACCATGAGCAGACTGGATCACTGCCACCGTGAGCAGACTGGATCACTGCCACCATGAGCAGACTGGATCACTGCCACCATGAGCAGACTGGATCACTGCCACCATGAGCAGACTGGATCACTGCCACCATGAGCAGACTGGATCACTGCCACCATGAGCAGACTGGATCACTGCCACCATGAGCACCATGAGCAGACTGGATCACTGCAACCATGAGCAGACTGGATCACTGCCACCATGAGCAGACTGGATCACTGCCACCATGAGCAGACTGGATCACTGCAACCATGAGCAGACTGGATCACTGCCACCATGAGCAGACTGGATCATTGCCACCATGAGCAGACTGGATCACTGCCACCATGAGCAGACTGGATCACTGCCACCATGAGCAGACTGGATCACTGCCACCATGAGCAGACTGGATCATTGCCACCATGAGCAGACTGGATCACTGCCACCATGAGCAGACTGGATCACTGCCACCATGAGCAGACTGGATCATTGCCACCATGAGCAGACTGGATCACTGCCACCATGAGCAGACTGGATCACTGCCACCATGAGCAGACTGGATCACTGCCACCATGAGCAGACTGGATCATTGCCACCATGAGCAGACTGGATCACTGCAACCATGAGCAAACTGGATCACTGCCACCATGAGCAGACTGGATCACTGCCACCATGAGCAGACTGGATCACTGCCACCATGAGCAGACTGGATCATTGCCACCATGAGCAGACTGGATCACTGCCACCATGAGCAGACTGGATCACTGCCACCATGAGCAGACTGGATCACTGCCACCATGAGCAGACTGGATCACTGCCACCATGAGCAGACTGGATCACTGCCACCATGAGCAGACTGGATCATTGCCACCATGAGCAGACTGGATCACTGCCACCATGAGCAGACTGGATCATTGCCACCATGAGCAGACTGGATCATTGCCACCATGAGCAGACTGGATCACTGCAACCATGAGCAGACTGGATCATTGCCACCATGAGCAGACTGGATCACTGCCACCATGAGCAGACTGGATCACTGCAACCATGAGCAGACTGGATCACTGCCACCATGAGCAGACTGGATCACTGCCACCATGAGCAGACTGGATCACTGCCACCATGAGCAGACTGGATCACTGCAACCATGAGCAGACTGGATCACTGCAACCATGAGCAGACTGGATCATTGCAACCATGAGCAGACTGGATCACTGCCACCATGAGCAGACTGGATCACTGCCACCATGAGCAGACTGGATCACTGCCACCATGAGCAGACTGGATCATTGCCACCATGAGCAGACTGGATCACTGCCACCATGAGCAGACTGGATCATTGCCACCATGAGCAGACTGGATCATTGCCACCATGAGCAGACTGGATCACTGCAACCATGAGCAGACTGGATCATTGCCACCATGAGCAGACTGGATCACTGCAACCATGAGCAGACTGGATCATTGCCACCATGAGCAGACTGGATCACTGCCACCATGAGCAGACTGGATCACTGCAACCATGAGCAGACTGGATCACTGCCACCATGAGCAGACTGGATCACTGCCACCATGAGCAGACTGGATCACTGCCACCATGAGCAGACTGGATCACTGCAACCATGAGCAGACTGGATCACTGCAACCATGAGCAGACTGGATCATTGCAACCATGAGCAGACTGGATCACTGCCACCATGAGCAGACTGGATCACTGCCACCATGAGCAGACTGGATCACTGCCACCATGAGCAGACTGGATCACTGCCACCATGAGCAGACTGGATCACTGCAACCA
The DNA here is from genome assembly GCF_026914265.1 of Mya arenaria. Classification (NCBI taxonomy): domain Eukaryota; kingdom Metazoa; phylum Mollusca; class Bivalvia; order Myida; family Myidae; genus Mya; species Mya arenaria. The sequence goes on along the minus strand of NC_069136.1, from coordinate 57,395,441 downwards.
TGAGCAGACTGGATTACTGCAACCATGAGCAGACTGGATCATTGCCACCATGAGCAGACTGGATCACTGCCACCATGAGCAAACTGGATCATTGCCACCATGAGCAGACTGGATCATTGCCACCATGAGCAGACTGGATCACTGCAACCATGAGCAGACTGGATCACTGCCACCATGAGCAAACTGGATAATTGCCACCATGAGCAGACTGGATCACTGCAACCATGAGCAGACTGGATCACTGCAACCATGAGCAGACTGGATCACTGCCACCATGAGCAGACTGGATCATTGCCACCATGAGCAGACTGGATCATTGCAACAATGAGCAGACTGGATCATTGCCACCATGAGCAGACTGGATCACTGCCACCATGAGCAGACTGGATCACTGCCACCATGAGCAGACTGGATCACTGCCACCATGAGCAGACTGGATCACTGCCACCATGAGCAGACTGGATCACTGCCACCATGAGCAGACTGGATCACTGCCACCATGAGCAGACTGGATCACTGCCACCATGAGCAGACTGGATCACTGCAACCATGAGCAAACTGGATCACTGCCACCATGAGCAGACTGGATCATTGCCACCATGAGCAGACTGGATCACTGCCACCATGAGCAGACTGGATCACTGCCACCATGAGCAGACTGGATCACTGCCACCATGAGCAGACTGGATCACTGCCACCATGAGCAGACTGGATCACTGCCACCATGAGCAAACTGGATCACTGCAACCATGAGCAAACTGGATCATTGCCACCATGAGCAAACTGGATCACTGCAACCATGAGCAAACTGGATCATTGCCACCATGAGCAGACTGGATCATTGCCACCATGAGCAGACTGGATCACTGCCACCATGAGCAGACTGGATCATTGCCACCATGAGCAGACTGGATCACTGCCACCATGAGCAAACTGGATCACTGCCACCATGAGCAGACTGGATCACTGCAACCATGAGCAGACTGGATCACGGCCACCATGAGCAGACTGGATCATTGCCACCATGAGCAGACTGGATCACTGCAACCATGAGCAGACTGGATCACTGCAACCATGAGCAGACTGGATCACTGCCACCATGAGCAGACTGGATTACTGCCACCATGAGCAGACTGGATCACTGCAACCATGAGCAGACTGGATCACTGCAACCATGAGCAGACTGGATCATTGCCACCATGAGCAGACTGGATCACTGCAACCATGAGCAGACTGGATCAATGCCACCATGAGCAGACTGGATCATTGCCACCATGAGCAGACTGGATCACTGCAACCATGAGCAGACTGGATCACTGCAACCATGAGCAGACTGGATCACTGCAACCATGAGCAGACTGGATCACTGCCACCATGAGCAGACTGGATCACTGCCACCATGAGCAGACTGGATCACTGCCACCATGAGCAGACTGGATCACTGCCACCATGAGCAGACTGGATCACTGCCACCATGAGCAGACTGGATCATTGCCACCATGAGCAGACTGGATCACTGCCACCATGAGCAGACTGGATCATTGCCACCATGAGCAGACTGGATCATTGCCACCATGAGCAGACTGGATCATTGCCACCATGAGCAGACTGGATCACTGCAACCATGAGCAGACTGGATCACTGCCACCATGAGCAGACTGGATCACTGCAACCATGAGCAGACTGGATCACTGCCACCATGAGCAGACTGGATCACTGCCACCATGAGCAGACTGGATCACTGCAACCATGAGCAGACTGGATCACTGCCACCATGAGCAAACTGGATCATTGCAACCATGAGCAGACTGGATCACTGCCACCATGAGCAGACTGGATCATTGCCACCATGAGCAGACTGGATCACTGCCACCATGAGCAGACTGGATCACTGCCACCATGAGCAGACTGGATCACTGCCACCATGAGCAGACTGGATCACTGCAACCATGAGCAGACTGGATCACTGCCACCATGAGCAGACTGGATCACTGCCACCATGAGCAGACTGGATCACTGCCACCATGAGCAGACTGGATCACTGCAACCATGAGCAGACTGGATCATTGCCACCATGAGCAGACTGGATCACTGCAACCATGAGCAGACTGGATCACTGCCACCATGAGCAGACTGGATCACTGCCACCATGAGCAGACTGGATCACTGCAACCATGAGCAGACTGGATCACTGCCACCATGAGCAGACTGGATCACTGCCACCATGAGCAGACTGGATCACTGCCACCATGAGCAGACTGGATCACTGCCACCATGAGCAGACTGGATCACTGCAACCATGAGCAGACTGGATCACTGCCACCATGAGCAGACTGGATCACTGCCACCATGAGCAGACTGGATCACTGCCACCATGAGCAGACTGGATCACTGCAACCATGAGCAGACTGGATCACTGCCACCATGAGCAGACTGGATCACTGCAACCATGAGCAGACTGGATCATTGCCCATGCAACCATGAGCAGACTGGATCACTGCCACCATGAGCAGACTGGATCACTGCCACCATGAGCAGACTGGATCATTGCCACCATGAGCAGACTGGATCATTGCCACCATGAGCAGACTGGATCACTGCCACCATGAGCAGACTGGATCACTGCAACCATGAGCAGACTGGATCACTGCCACCATGAGCAGACTGGATCATTGCCACCATGAGCAGACTGGATCACTGCCACCATGAGCAGACTGGATCACTGCCACCATGAGCAGACTGGATCACTGCCACCATGAGCAGACTGGATCACTGCCACCATGAGCAGACTGGATCACTGCCACCATGAGCAGACTGGATCACTGCCACCATGAGCAGACTGGATCACTGCAACCATGAGCGAGTAAAGCTGGGATTCATCTATATAATCATTTTTATAAAAAAATCCCTTTCTTGGATTAATTGTATAACATTTCAATTTCAAAAGATGGATGGAAGTTGAAATACAAAAACAACTTTCAAAATCAAAGATTCTTTACTATCTAAATATCTATGTATCACGTGATATCTATCACTGGCCATGTGATTTTCATGGTGGCAGTGATTACTGCATTCGGAGCTACTCGGCTATTTTTATCGAAAAAACATCGGGTGTATGCCGGTACATCAGTAGAAGTAGTTCGTAAAATTTTGAATAATATCATTTATTAAATGTAGTGTTTTAGCTTGTATTTGTTGATCTTAGTTTAAATTGATTACCAGTGAAGTGTATTATTGCAAACATAATTAAGATTCCGAAGAGTTAAGTCATTAGGTTTAACTGCTAAATTGAATTACTACGCGATCTACTAGCAGCGGACTTAAAAAGACCCGATTTCTGGCATTGTATACCGTCAATATACATCCGAGGTTGTTTTCGATAAAAATGACCGAGGAGTTCCGAATATGATTATTGTACTGTAAGGGAAGTAACACTTCGAGGAGTTTGACACAAAAGATCACACTTCACGCGACGGTTACTTCCCATTGTCGCACAGCAGTACCATGTACATTACGTGGTGATGGTCAAAATCACGTGACGATATTAAAATAGTAAAAAACGTCAATTGAGATAATGTTTTAACGTTGAAATAAAGTTATGTAATGATATTTTACTATTTTGCATAAATACGTGTAAAAAAACTATTTTTAAAACACATACAAAAATATAGCTGAAACACAGCCATTTCTGTACGTGTATTTGCTTGTCAAGGGAGATCACTGCGTATGATATTGCCAAAACATGACAACAAACATATTGCACAAATATCGTTATCAGAAAATGCAAAATATCTTTCTTGAAATAGAAACACTTGTCAATATGTCATAATTAATGGTTATTTGGATGGATGGAAGAGGTTGGTGGAGTCGGCACGCAGTTTCGTGTATTTATGATGGCCGAGATACAATTTTCGATTGTCAAACAATTATTGATATAGTGTTCGTTGAATAATGTATTGAATATGATTAAGCAACGATCGTCCACCAAGGTCAATTAATTCGTATTTTAACTGGTCGAGCTACGACCTACGATGTACGTGCCAACTTCACTTCATCTTTATAATGTGAAACATAAAATTACGTACAACCTAACGTACTTCTTATGGACCCTTAAACGAGTTAAAGGAATAATTAAATTGCTTCGTTGTTATCAGTTTTAATAATAAATTACGTATAATACATGTATTCATACTTTACATACGCTGATACTAAGCAAATAAAATATAAAACCTCACATTTATGGTTATATTTCCAGGTGAATGGAGTGAAGTGCTGTCGTTTTACAAAATCTGTTTCAAACTGTATCTGTTTTATAATAAAACAATCACTGTTCAATGCGTTCTTCAATTTTATTACAAAATTTATTATACAGGCGAACCCCGTTTGCTCGAATAACTCGTTGGCTCGAACCTGATATAAAGGACTGATTTCTTTAAAGTAAGCATTCAGCTATGAAATACACGATTATAATCGTGTTATCAGTAATTAGTATTTTCCATAAATGCATAAATAAGTAAGAAGTTGGAAGGGTAATCGCACAAAATGATGTTTGTAATACATGTGTATATATTGATTTTGAATAAGAGTCGCACTTTAAGGCTAGTTCGCGTTTTTGGGTGATTCGGTCAGTGGTATCATGTAAAACGAGACCACGGGTTGTATTCAATATTCAACTTAAGTTAATCTTATGGCCATACATCATTGACTTTATTCACTCTATTTGTTAGTTATTAATAACCAGTAATCCGATTAGCTACATCGTTCTTAGATCCAATTAAGCCAATTATTAAATACCAGCCCACAATATTAGTAAATAGTATATTGAGTTACAATATTGCTATAACCTGAAACAAGGTCAAGTTTAAACTGTCTTCGCTTGCTCATACTAAGTATCTTGTATCTTTTTAAATTCACCATATTTAGACAATTATTTCATGTTTTTCTCAAACGCTAAATTCTATTGATTCCTCATTATTGTCTGTTGTAATATCGTGATCTTCCGGAGAGTCTTCGTCATTTTCCGGAGAGTCATCGACACTTTCAGAAAAGTCTTCGCTATATTCCGGCAGTTCTGAATCGGTGTACGAACGATCATCGTCATCGGCGAAATACTGAGCACCAGTATCGTCACTGACTATTTCTACAATTTCACCGAACAGCTCTCTCCGAAATTTGACGATCTCGCTTGCTCTCAGATTGGCGTATTCATAAAACATATTTCGGATACCTCCGACGATGACCAGCCGAAGCCGAAACTTATACCAGAAGACACGATCTGAGTTCGTTTTGGCTGCGTGGTACCGAAAGAGTACCCCCTCCATTTTCCTGTTCAGGAGAATAATCTGGTCGCATGCGCACCGGAAGTGATCCTGCGAGCGCCTCAAAAGCAAGCGCTTGTCTGTCACGGATTTAACTCTTGTCGGGCTGGGTGTTGGCAGGTTGTAAAGCTGCTCCATGATTTTGAAATCAGACAAACTCCTGTTCAATGGTTGGTGTTTGTGTTCGTTACACACTTTCCTTTTAGTAATAATTTTATTCGTGTTCGTTCAAAATCAGTATATGTGCAACTTGAACCAATCAAAAATGAAGGTATTCAATTTTAATTTGTACTGTTATATATTTTTCTGACAAAATACTACTTTTCTCAAGATTTTTACTGTTAAGTCCAATAGGTCACCGTTATACTGACCAGTCCTTGCCAAGATGCGGATTTAAAAGGTAAAAGTTTATCTGATGGTCCCGTGGCGAATTACCATCTCCCGCAGTCAATGGAACGCTGGCACGTCCGCCATAGAACGTTTCTATAGATCCGGGCCCAAATCCGGGCCTGCTTGTGTGATTGGCTAATTGCAATTAATGTGATGTCATACATCCTGGTTGTAAACATGATTTTAACTACAGATAATGGTGGTATTAACAGCTGGAAAAGCATTTATGGATAAATTCAGTTTCGCGCAAAATTAATTGAAACTTGATAGTACAATAACGAAAAATAATTGGGCATTATAGAAGTGTGTTAATGTGCTAAATTTTTATCGGCCTTATGAAATCATTTTTATCAAAGCGTGTTAGCGTACATAATCTTTAACGATAACAGTTTTATTTGTATTAAATAAAACTTTTATCGTTAAAGATTATGTACGCTAACACGCGATAATTTTTTAGCACATAACGATATCTCGCCTAGGTTTGTATAACATTATTCGATATAGCCCTTGACCAAGCAATGTTTGATTCGCTGTGGTAACCTAACAAACCAATGACAACCATATTCAACCCATGACAACCATATTCAACCCATGACAACCATATTCAACCCATGACAACCATATTCAACCCATGACAACCATATTCAACCCATGACAACCATATTCAACCCATGACAACCATATTCAGCCCATGACAACCATATTCAACCCATGACAACCATATTCAACCCATGACAACCATATTCAACCCATGGCAACCATATTCAACCCATGACAACCATATTCAACCCATGGCAACCATATTCAACGTGCTTTTCTATCAATTGTTCATGCTTTTCTCGGCATATGCTAGAAAAAGATGGAATCATTGATTTAAATTTATAATAGATTATACTTGTTTTAATAAAACATTTACTGTTCAGTGCGTTTGGCAATTTTATAATAATTTATATTGCAAGTTCATGTACATAACATTACAATCAGCATATTTTCAGATTATATATATAAATATATATATATATAAATATATATATATATATATATATATATATATATATATATATATATATATATATATATATATATATATATATATATATTATCTTAACTGAAGAAGAACAACGTATCTTTGCGTTAAAATATAAAATAAGGCGAATGATCTGGTCATATGCGCACCGGAAGTGATCCTGCGTGCGCCTCAAAATCAGGCGCTTGTCTGTCTCTGATTCCAATCATGTCGGACTGGAAGTTGGCAGTTTGTAAAACTGATCCATGATTTTGTTTTCTGACAAACTCCTGTTTAATGTAAGGTGATTTGGTTTGTAACATTCATTTTTTATAGTGTTAATTTATTACGTGTTGATTCAAAAAAATGGTTTTATACGATTCAGCATATATGCCCTTAGATGTATGTTGAAGGTATACACTTTTTGTATGTACATGTATTGTTATATACTTTACGAACGTTATTATATAAATATTGACTGCCTTGAGGGTGACAGTGCATATTGTCAACCTGAGGTAAATACTGTCGACCGAGGCAGTCAATATCTATTTTATTATACCGAACAAAAACTGTAGTATCTTAAAGACTAAAAATACCATTTTCACTGACAGCTACGAATCTTGTTGCCATTTTGGCAAGAATTGTCGGCTGGTAAACAAAGCGCTCAGGTGATACAGACTTTAAGTAAAATACTATCAGTAAATCCCGTATTCGTACCGTATTGCCAATTGCATATGTTCTATAGAAGTGAGGTTTTATAATTAGTGCATTTTAAGGTTGCAATGCCAGTTTTATATTAATCATAATTTTTTACATACAAATCCAACATGGCGGCGTATTTGTAGCGTATTTTCAATTTCATGACGTCAGAGGGTGACAGTGCGGCAGAGGGTGATAGTGCGGGGTGATAGTCGAAAATATTGCCCTGGCGTTTTTACTATATGTTCTATAGAAGTGAGGTATAATAATATCCTTTATTTTTATCTGTCTCGAACAATTGAATGTCGTTTTTTGTCCATACAACAACATTGATTTTGAAAGTGGGAGTTTATCAGATGACCCATGGGACGCTGGCGCGTCCGTCATAGAACGTTTCAATAAGCCCTGGGCCCAAGTTCATTCGATTGTGTGATATGGCTTATTGCAATTAATGTGAATTCCGTCAAATAACGTTGCAATTGCTCCGGGCCCAAGTTCACTGTGTGTGATTGGCTTATTGCAATTAATGTGAATTCCGTCATATAACGTTGCCATTGCTCCGGGCCCAAGTTCACTGTGTGTGATTGGCTTATTGCAATTAATGTGAAGGAATGTGTCCGCGCTGTAAACATGATTTGACCTACAGATAACGGCTCTATTAACAACATGTTAAGCACTTATTGATCATTTCTGTCTCGCGCGAAATTAATTAAAACTTGATTGTACTTTAATTAACAATGAGAATACTTAATTTGTGAAATATTTTGTAAGCTAGCACGCATTGAAAATGTGGTTTTGCAGGGATGGTAAAAATAGTGCAGACGGACAGAAAGAAATTTTTATTTTCGTCAACAGTTTCTTGACAAAATATAATAAATATAAGCACACAAATAAATATTGAGTATGGTCACAACGATGCATGGCCTAAATACAAATAAAAGAGAAAAGTATAAGTGAGTTAAATTATAGAACATACCAGAAGACATCAAAATAGTAAAAAAAAAGAGATACGTATCAAAATCAAACAGTAAGATATAAAATAAATATACTTATGATATACTATGGGAGGCTAATTACAAATGCCATAATACTTGAAAGATCTAAACGGTGTTATTTAAAAAGGATTTCGTAACAGAAATGCTTGATTTATAAATTTACCTAAGCTTCTTAGTATGCTTACGTTTTTTCGATAGCATTAGATAGATAAACTTGTACAAAATTGATGAAAATATAGCACATAACGAAATACCGCCTTATGTTGTATATAAAAATCCTAGGGGTAGATGGAACATAACCAGGCCAATGATACGTGCAAATCTTGTTACCAACCAATGTTTGAGTCGCTCGTATGATCTATCAACGCCATGACAACCACATCTATCAACGCCATGACAACCACATCTATCAACGCCATGACAACCACATGTATGTTCCATGAGATTTACTTTTAACTGCACATATATATCATTCATTTTATTTTCAGGATTCTGTCTTTTTTCAATACTTGTTTCATGTATACTTTTTTCAATGCAAAATGTAAACCAATCAATATTGTGCTGAACAATTTATTTAACTTTATATCATATAATAAAAAACAGTCAGAAGCATATATTCAGAGAGAAGCATTCAAAATCAATGTTTATATCAAATAGTACTTTAATACAAAGAAAATCAATGTTTTTGTATGTACAAAGTTGAAATAAAAAAAGAACCATATTTGTAGAATTATTTTCTCTTTTTTCAAATACTAATTTCCATTGATTCTTCATTATTGTCCGTTGTATCATCGGGATCTTCCGGCAAGTCTTCGTCATTTTCCGGCAAGTCCTCGGCACTTTCGGATAGGTCTTCGCTATTTTCCGACAACTCTGAATCGGTGTACGATCGATCATCGTCACCGGCGAAATACTGATCACCAATATCGTCACTAACTATTTCTACAATTTCACCGAACAGCTCTCTCCGAAGATTGACGATCTCGCTTGCTTTCCGATTGGCGTATTCGTAAAACATATTTCGGATACCTTCAACAATGGCCAAACGAAGCCGAAGCTTATACCGGAAGCCACGGTTTGTGTTCGCTCTGGCTGTGTGGTACCGAAAAAGAACCCCCTCCATTTTCTTGTTCAGGAGAATGATCTGGTCACATGCGCATCGGAAGTGATCCTGCGTGCGCCTCAAAATCAAGCGCTTGGCTGTCACTGATTTTATTCTTGTCGGGCTGGGAGTTGGCAGATTGTAAAACTGGTCCATGGTTTTGATGGAGCTTTTATATATATCCCAATCTTCTGTTTAGTGTTAATTTAATTCGTTTTCTTTCAGCAGCACGACTTTACAAAATAAATCGGTACGTTTGCACCTTTAACGTATCCAAGTAATAACATTGAATGTTTTCGAATTTGAAGTGTACTGCAATATATTTTCGCTGTCAAAGTACAATTACTCTTCAACTTTTAGCTCTCCAGTCCAAAAGGTCACCGTAAGACTGCCCAGTCCTTGCAAAGGTGTGGCTTTAAATCGTGGGATTTTATCTGATGGTCCCGAGGCAAGTTGCCACCTCCCAAGGAACGCTGTCCGTAATAGAACATTTTCATATATCCGGGCCAATATTAAGCTGCTTATGTGATTGGCTAATTGCAATTAATGTGAAGTCATACGTCCTGGTTGAAAACATGATTTTAACCACATATGATGGTTTCAATAACAAGCTGTAAAACACTTATGGGTAATTTTTGTATCTTGTGAAACTAATTGAAACTTGATTGTTCAAGAATTAACAATTGTAGGACATATAGAAGTTTTGTAAAACAAAATAAAACTTTAATGACTTCCGTCAAAGATTTTGTACTCTCACACGCTTTGATAAAGTCGGTTTCATAAGGCTGGTAAAATATAACACTACGAAATCCCTTCTTAGTTTGTATAAACAAATCCTGAAAGCAGATGTAAACTAACCAGGACTATGATACGACTAAATCCCTTGAAAAAGCAATGTTTATTTCGCGCTAATGACCTAACAAAGCCATAACAAATATATTTCACATGCTTTTCTTTCAATTGATTATGCATTTCCATGCATATGCTTGGAATAGATGTAAACATTTATTTACGTTAATTCATACTCTACTAGTTTAAATAAAAACAAGCACAGTTCAATGCGTGCTCAAGTTTACATAATATTTATACTATATTACAATAAAGTCAGAATGTTTCTGAAAGACAAGATCAAATTATCGTACTGCAAAATTGTCATAACATTATTTTATTTTTAACAAAGAGAAACAACGTACGAACATGAAATAATAAAAAAACACACTTTTTGGATAATAAATTCATCTTGTTATTCAAATACTTATTTCCATTGATTCCACATTTTTGTCCGCTGGATTAACGTGATTTTACGTCAAATCTTCGCCATTTTCCGGCAAGTCCTCGACACGTTCGGATAGGTCTTCGCTACTATTTCCGATAATTCTGAATCGGTGAGAAGACGACGAAGAGGTGGGAAATGCATAAAGCCGTCGATTTCTGAGAGATATGGAAATATGTGAATTACATATATAGGTGGGTTTTTTTGTTCTTATTGTCCTGATGTATTTTTGTTTAAGATCGTTATTTGAAAAAGGAAAAAATCTGTGTCTGAGTCTTAGACTGGTCTTATACTGCTGCATCCCATTGAACATATATGATATCCACATTAAGAAGAATGAAATTTGTTCATTTTGCTACTATTTAAATCTATGCTGTATCATTCAATGTTAGCAAATAATATCACGTGACATGTCCATGGTAATACAATTAAACATATGTCTATGATAGTGTAACATAGTGGAATGTAACCTTACCATATGCTGTGATGTAACCTATTTCACATTCTATTGACAAGAATATGATTTAATACATTTGGTTCTTGTTTATAATGCCGCTTTTTCATTAATAATGGAAAGAAAATATTAGCTTTGATAACCTATTTGTTTCTAACACAATTGTAAAATCTATGGGTGGGGAAATGACACTCAGTGTATTGTTTGATAGTTAAATTGACTATTTTTGACATAAATTTCAGCCTTAAAATTATTGTGTACTGATATTTTGTTGTGCCATTATTAAAATGAATATTGAGATATATCATAAACAGTGTGTATACCACTTGACAAAATACGTCATATATGCTACGTCATATGTTTATGATATGTTTAGCAAATACTATAGATACAGTTGTAAAAACCATGATACCAATACACTTGTTAATAAGTAAATTCATTTATCATTTATGATATGTATATCAAAGTCTATAGATACAGTTGTTAACACTATGATACAAATATACTTCTGTATGGTGTGCATGTTCACACTTTGTATGCGTAAACCATCTTATTATATGATTTGATCATAGGCCATGTTGGCCTATTTCAAATCCATTTCGTGTGGTATATTTCCTTTAATAAATTTTCTTCTTCTTCTTCTTCTTCTTCTTCTTCTTCTTCTTCTTCTTCTTCTTCTTCTTCTTCTTCTTCTTCTTCTTCTTCTTCTCCTTCTTCTTCTTCTCGGGGCAAAAGTTTAAACAATTTAAAATTATATTGTTAAATATGGTGAACGCCAACACGCTTTTATAAAGATGGTTTCAAAAGGTTGATAAAAAATAACACTTTACAATATCCCATCGAGGTAATATAAACAAATCCTGAAAGTAGCTGGAAACCAATCAGGCCGCAATGATTCAATTATATTTCTTGACCAAGCAATGTTTGTTTCGCGCCAATGACCTCACAAAGCCACGTGTTTAACTGTCATTGCGATGGTACGATGGTGAGAACGCGATAGTAGGATGGTGAAAACGTGAGAGTACGATGGTGAGAACGCGATAGTACGATGGTGAGAACGCGATAGTACGATGGTGAGAACGCGATAGTACGATGGTGAAAACGCGATAGTAGGATGGTGAGAACGCGATAGTACGATGGTGAAAACGTGAGAGTACGATGGTGAGAACGCGATAGTACGATGGTGAAAACGTGATAGTACGATGGTGAGAACGCGATAGTACGATGGTGAAAACGTGAGAGTACGATGGTGAGAACGCGATAGTACGATGGTGAGAACGCGATAGTACGATGGTGAGAACGCGATAGTAGGATGGTGAGAACGCGATAGTAGGATGGTGAAAACGTGATAGTAGGATGGTGAAAACGTGATAGTACGATGGTGAGAACGCGATAGTAGGATGGTGAAAACGTGATAGTACGATGGTGAGAACGCGATAGTAGGATGGTGAAAACGTGATAGTACGATGGTGAGAACGCGATAGTAGGATGGTGAAAACGTGATAGTACGATGGTGAGAACGCGATAGTACGATGGTGAGAACGCGATAGTAGGATGGTGAGAACGCGATAGTAGGATGGTGTGAACGCGATAGTACGATGGTGAGAACGCGATAGTACGATGGTGAGAACGCGATAGTAGGATGGTGAGAACGCGATAGTAGGATGGTGAGAACGCGATAGTAGGATGGTGAAAACGTGATAGTAGGATGGTGAGAACGCGATAGTAGGATTGTGAGAACGTGATAGTACGATGGTGAAAACGTGATAGTACGATGGTGAGAACGCGATAGTAGGATGGTGAAAACGTGATAGTACGATGGTGAGAACGTGATAGTAGGATGGTGAAAACGTGATAGTACGATGGTGAGAACGCGATAGTAGGATGGTGAGAACGCGATAGTAGGATGGTGAAAACGTGATAGTAGGATGGTGAGAACGCGATAGTAGGATGGTGAGAACGCGATAGTAGGATGGTGAGAACGCGATAGTAGGATGGTGAAAACGCGATAGTAGGATGGTGAGAACGCGATAGTAGGATGGTGAGAACGTGATAGTACGATGGTGAGAACGCGATAGTAGGATGGAGAAAACGTGATAGTACGATAGTGAGAACGCGATAGTAGGATGGTGAGAACGCGATAGTAGGATGGTGAGAACGCGATAGTAGGATGGTGAAAACGTGATAGTACGATGATGATAACACGACAGTTCGATGGTAAAAACGTGATAGTACGATGGTGAGAACGCGATAGTAGGATGGTGAAAACGTGATAGTACGATGGTGAGAACGCGATAGTACGATGGTGAGAACGCGATAGTACGATGGTGAGAACGCGATAGTACGATGGTGAGAACGCGATAGTAGGATGGTGAGAACGTGATAACAGGATGGTGAAAACGCGATAGTAGGATGGTGAGAACGCGATAGTAGGATGGTGAGAACGCGATAGTAGGATGGTGAAAACGTGATAGTAGGATGGTGAGAACGCGATAGTAGGATGGTGAGAACGCGATAGTACGATGGTGAGAACGCGATAGTAGGATGGTGAGAACGCGATAGTACGATGGTGAGAACGCGATAGTACGATGGTGAGAACGCGATAGTAGGATGGAGAAAACGTGATAGTACGATGGTGAGAACGCGATAGTAGGATGGTGAGAACGCGATAGTAGGATGGTGAAAACGTGATAGTACGATGGTGAGAACGCGATAGTAGGATGGTGAGAACGTGATAGTACGATGGTGAGAACGCGATAGTAGGATGGAGAAAACGTGATAGTAGGATGGTGAGAACGCGATAGTAGGATGGTGAGAACGCGATAGTAGGATGGTGAAAACGTGATAGTAGGATGGTGAAAACGTGATAGTAGGATGGTGAGAACGCGATAGTAGGATGGTGAAAACGTGATAGTACGATGATGATAACACGACAGTTCGATGGTAAAAACGTGATAGCACGATGGTGAGAACGCGATAGTAGGATGGTGAAATCGTGATAGTACGATGGTGAGAACGCGATAGTAGGATGGTAAAAACGTGATAGTACGATGTTGAGAACGCGAAAGTACGATGGTGAGAACGCGATAGTAGGATGGAGAAAACGTGATAGTAGGATGGTGAAAACGCGATAGTAGGATGGTAAAAACGTGATAGTACGATGGTGAGAACGCGATAGTACGATGGTGAGAACGCGATAGTACGATGGTGAGAACGCGATAGTACGATGGTGAGAACGCGATAGTACGATGGTGAGAACGCGATAGTACGATGATGAAAACGCGATAGTACGATAATGATAACACGACAGTTCGATAATGATAACACGACAGTTCGATGATGAAAACGCGATAGTACGATGGTGAGAACGCGAAAGTACGATGGTGAAAACACGATAGTTTATCGCATTATCATCATCGTACTGTCGTGTTATCGCATTTTCGATATCGTACTGTCGCGTTTTCATCGTCGCACTGTCGCGTTTTCACCTTTGTAGTTTCGTGATTTCGCGTTTTCATCATCGTACTGTCGAGTATCGCGTTTCAGATCAACACATTCATAGGCGATGGCCCTACCGGCATTCCGTAGAAAATAGCTTTGCATTCACTATTGCGCATAAATTAGCGGCACCAAACACCTTTCGGGTATTTTTTGTTCCAATCCACTTCTGTTTAAAGGCGATCTTTAAACACCACACACAATAGTCTTCACGTTAAACATTTATTTGTACAATAAAACATTTAATATCGGGTTGTACAATTTATTCAAATTTATGTCATTAGTATTTTAAGAACTGTGTTGTAAATTTCATTAAAATTAAAATTTTATATTATATAACAGTCAGAAGCATATCATAAGAGAGAAAGATTCAACATATTTATTTTTTTATCTAATTTCAAAGTAGCAAATAAAATTATACTTCTGTATGAACAAGCATAAAAAACAATGCACCGTATTTCAAGAATCAAATGTTGTTTTTCTTAAACACTAATTTCCATTGATTCTTCATTATTGTCCGTTGTATCATCGGGATCTTCCGGCAAGTCTTCGCCATTTTCCGGCAAGTTCTCACCAATTTCGGATAGGTCTTCGCTATTTTCCGAGAATTCTGAATCGGTGTACGATCGATCATCGTCATCGGCGAAATACTGATCACCAGTATCATCACTAACGATTTCTACTATTTCCCCGAACAGCTCTCTCCGAAGATTGACGATCTCGCTTGCTTTCCGATTGGCGTATTCGTAAAACATATTTCGGATACCTTCGACAATAGCCAAACGAAGTCGAAGCTTATACCGGAAGCCACGGTTTGTGTTCGCTCTGGCTGCGTGGTACCGAAAGAGAACCCCCTCCATTCTCCGGTTAAGGAGAATAATCTGGTCACATGCGCACCGGAAGTGATCCTGCGTGCGCCTCAAAATCAAGCGCTTGGCTGTCACTGACTTCACTCTTGTCGGGCTGGGAGTTGGCAGATTGTAAAACTGATCCATGGCTTTAAACTCTAACAAACTCCTAATTAGTGAAGCGGCTGTGTTGATTTCGCAGTTTAATGCTAGTGTTACTTTAATTCGTGTTTATAAGTGCAACTTGGACATAGTCAAGTATTTGAATTGACGGTATTCAATTTTGATGTGTAGTATTATATATTTTTCTGACAATATTAAATTATTCTCAAAGTTTCAACTGTCCAGTCCAAAAGATCACCAATAGTCTGATAATACTTTGTCCAAAGCGTTCATATAAAGGGTGGAAGGTTATCTGATGGTCCCTGGGCGAATTGCCTACTGACCATTGAACGCTGGCACGTCCGTAATAGAACGTTTCCATTGATTCGGGCCCAAATTAAGCTGCCTGTGTGATTGGCTTATTGCAATTAATGTGATGTCATATGTCCCGGTTGTTAACATGATTGAAGTACGGACAATGGCTTCATTAACAACTTGTTTAAGCACTTATAGATAATTTCTGTCTCGCGCGAAATTAATTGAAAATAGATTGCTCAATAATTAACAATGATTGAGCATTTTTTTTTTTGTTAAAACAAATAAAACTTCCATTGTCAAAGCCTTTATACGCTAACATGCTTTGATAGGACAAGATATGAGAGAACATAATATTTAAATTAGTATTTTTAAGTTTGCTTTTTCTCTGTCGTGGTATTGTGTAACTCGATTGTAAATAATAGAATGCAAATTATTCTTTTTTGTTCTTTCATGCATGCAATATTGATTTGATTATGAATATTGAATTGATTAGGTGTATTTATTTTTGTGTTTATAACGATGAGCTGTATATGCTTAAGTTAAATAAACATTCTGTTCTGTTCTGTTCTATTTAATTTGACTTAATCATTTTAAGGTCATCGTCATACGCACAAAAACAGGGCATGTGGCACGTAAAACAAACGAATACACTTATATAATGTTATAAATAATTTATCCTTAAACACATTCGTGAAAGTTTATGTTGTCTTTACTAGGACGTACGTTTTTATATAAATGAGTTCTCGTAAAGAGTCAGAATTTGTCACAAACACGGAGGTCTCATATATCACAGTGTATAAATAATTATTAAAATGGTGACCTTTTTGATAACATATTACATAAATGCATTTGATTCCTTCCGGGGACAGATAAAGGTATTAAAGTTTATGATAAAAAATTAGATACAATACACGGGATATAAATTATTGTTTCATTGACGAAAAAAAGCAAAACAAAATAATATTATATTAATGCGTCTCTTAATTTGATAGACTAAACGCATTACATTATATCGCCTAATTTTGTAGTATAATAATATCTTGTGATATATTAACGTCTAAGATGTGCATATATTGTGCATTTGAGAACAAAATAGAATTCATTCTCAATATCATTACGTTTTCATTATGTATATACTTTTTTTTTTCGGATAAAGATGGTGTCATAAGACTGATAAAGTAAATCAGATTACGATGTCCCGCCTTTGTGTGAATAGTCCACTTCACATTACGATGTCCCGCCTTTGTGTGAATAGTCCACTTCACATTACGATGTCCCGCCTTTGTGTGAATAGTCCACTTCACATTACGATGTCCCGCCTTTGTGTGAATAGTCCACTTCACATTACGATGTCCCGCCTTTGTGTGAATAGTCCACTTCACATTACGATGTCCCGCCTTTGTGTGAATAGTCCACTTCACATTACGATGTCCCGCCTTTGTGTGAATAGTCCACTTCACTCCGATTTTTACCGCTCACGGAATTCGACGGACGCTACCGAAGCACAAGGTTTTCTGGTCAATCAAATGATGGCAGTAAAGCATGAATTAAACATAACATGACATAACATAACATTTATTCAGCATTAAATGACATAATTTATCATCTATAGCCAAAATGCAAAACATATGAAATAAATCATATGAAACAAATCATCGTGAAGAGCAAAGACATAGTCAATAGAGAAGTATACTATATATCATATCAATTCTCAACATAATTAGGTTCTCGATCGTAACAAAAATGCATGATATAAATATTTACTAACACAGTGCATAGTTTTTCCGCCCCAAACACGCATACAACTGTAAAAAATGCTGTGTAATGGAGGTTTGAATGTGTGTAATTTGGCTAAAAAATTGCTTGGTTAGGGACTGTAAAAATATATTATAAGCAGGGTAAGAGTTGACATTGGAACGACTTCCGTGAAAAGATATACACCCTGACAAAGAATGGTTGTTGTTGTTGTTGTTGTTGTTGTTGTTGTTGTTGTTGTTGTTGTTGTTGTTGTTGTTGAGTTTATAAAGATCTGCCCGCACGCTATAGTATCTGCATTATGGCTTGACCCCGCCACATACCAAAGTGTGACTGAAATTTTTGGGGCCAAAGTCAAGGGCAGTAATGTCAGGTGCGTCCATGCTTCCCGGTTCATTGTGCGTCCATGCTTCCCGGTTCATTGTGCGTCCATGCTTCCCGGTTCATTGTGCGTCCATGCTTCCCGGTTCATTGTGCGTCCATGATTCCCGGTTCATTGTGCGTCCATGCTTCCCGGTTCATTGTGCGTCCATGCTTCCCGGTTCATTGTGCGTCCATGCTTCCCGGTTCATTGTTTTGAGTGGAAAACGTCCTCGATTCGGTGAGTATTGCCATTGTTTTCTATATGTTTCAACGATAATTTTTAGAAACGACCTTGTGCACCGAATGAAGAGTAATTGCTAGTTTACGAAGACGCTTGTTTTAGATCAAAATAATGTCTGTATTAAAATATCTCGTGAAAACAATGCACGTTCTTACTAGGCTTTCCGACTCATTCAATGCATTTTTTGCTTCAAAATAACTATTTAATACCGTTCTCTTGCGTACAAACCCCGCCCGATGCTTTGTTTTGGACAATAAAAGTATTGCTTTGTTTTCCGAATGCAGACAGCCAATTTTAGAGTTAAATCGGCTCATTTACGAAAATGCTTGCTGGTTCATTCTATACATTTTTAGAACCTAGGTTCATCCCAAATCTGGAAAATCTATGGCTCATTAAAATAACGAATAAAAGGTGTCGTTTTTTTTTAAATTTAAGTATATGTACTAAAGAACGTCTAAGAAGGTTAATTTTGTACATGCTGTGTGTGTATACCACATGATAGTTTACGTCATATATGCTACGTCGAAGGGCAACATTTTGCTTAAAATGAAGACTTAAATCGAAGATAACTTTTCAATCACTACACCATTTTAAATGAAACAAAGGGCAGTCTATGCCACCTAAGGAGCCACGCCTTCGTTGTAGTACCGGAGTTTGATAAAGTGATTAGTTTCAACAAACACTTCGACAAACCTGTTTCCAAAATAATGTCAGACGGCAGTATTGTGAACAGTTTTGTCGAAGTGTTTGAAGAAACTAAACTCTCAATCAAACACTGGTAAACGACCGAAGGCGGGGCTCCGCGAGCGGCGTACACTGCGCTATATTTCATTTAAAATGGTGAAGGAATAGGAAAGTTATCTTTGTTTAAAGTCTTCATTCGAAGCAAAATTTAGTTTTCGGACGTAGCGTTTATGACGTTTTTTATCACATGGTATACACACACTGACAGGGCTCTCTACTTAGGATAGAACTGCCATTATTTTTGGAGGTTATATAGTAAGTCGAGACACGGTTATGTCTTTACAAAAATCAGTTTAATCAACTAAGGTGTAACGTACAACATTTAAGACCTTAAATTGTTGACTGTTTGTCTCCCTTTTTATTTCGATTGCCAAAGTAAGCATATAGCACACTCTTTAAGGTTAACTCTTTGTTCCTTTTCATTGCTTTTTCCTTAAAAGGTAGTTTTAAATAATCCACAATTTTACCTTACATTATTACATAAGCAATTTTTAAAGGGGCTGTGCTCCGTATGATAAAATAGCGAAAAAAGAGAAAATTGTCGAAACCTGACATTAACCTCCTATCGATTTGTACAAAGCATTGGTATATACTAACTGAAGTATCACATAGTTCAAAATTGGTTTGTTCTTCGCAGTTTATTCGTATTTTTTTCATTTAAAAAATAATACTACACCTGTATGTCTACCTAGTGGAATTCATTCCCGTAATGCGTGATTTGCTAGTCGATGTCATCACGTGATATTACCAAGTAAGGTACATAGCTTATATATTCCAACCGTTTAGGGTAAGCCTTCGCAGCACAGTAGATACCACACTGGACTGCAATTTTGGCGACACCGGTTTCAACCCGGTCTACGACTCGATTATTTTTAGATTTTTTTCTACAATTATGATATGAAAGAGTAAAACATTTCTTTAAATAATTGTCCTGAATTTCTCTACAGAAAAAAACAACACTTTTTTTGGTGCCAATCTGGTGTATAGTCCCTTTAATATATAAAGAACCTCTATTTTTATTTTACCATCAAGTATGCAGAGTTCAATTATTATGTCTTGTTTTTTGTCTATTTAGACTCAGGTTTGATCTCTTCTTACGTTTCATCGTTTATTCCCTTAAAATATAAATTATATATCTGTACACCCTCTTATTTATTTGAATATTTAACAAAATTATTTTTTGTGAAAAAACAAAACAAAACAAAAAAAAACGTACGGTAATTCGGGTAAATACAGCGTGCCATGATCTTCCAGATTTGGGATGAACCTAGGTTCTAAAAATGTACAGAATGAACCTGCAAGCATTTTCGTAAATGAGCCGATTTAACTCCAAATTTCGCTGTCTGCATTCAGAAAACAATAGCGATACTTTTATTGTCCAAAACAAAGCATCGGGCGGGGTTTGTACGCAAGAGAACAGTATTAAATTGTTGTTTTGAAGCAAAAAATGCATTGAGTGAGTCGGGAAGCCTAGTAAGAACGTGCATTGTTTTCACGAGATATTTTAATACAGACATTATTTTGATCTAAAACAAGCGTCTTCGTAAACTAGCAATTGCTCTTCATTCGGTGCACAAGGTCGTTTCTTAAAATTATCGTTGAAACGTATAGAAAACAGTGGCAATACTCACCGAATCGAGGACGTTTTCCACTCAAAACAATGAACCGGGAAGCATGGACGCACCTGACATTACTGCCCTTGAAATGGGGAGTTTTATTCCCACCGTTTTGTGGGATATTCGCCAAATGAGTAATTTTAAACCCAAAATGCCGCGGGCCCTACGATGAATGACACCTAGAGTGGTCCCACAGCTCTGACTATTGGATATGGTTTTATTTCTTCAGTCTTAACTTGTTGTTATTTAGAAATTGGATAGCACGCGTGTCTTAAAATCTTTAACTTCTGTAAGAATGGTTGTTACGTGCTGGAAGTGCACTTGTGAAGTTCAAACAATGTGCTGCGTATTTTAACTACACGGCTTATTGGCGCCTCGCTAAATGAATGTCTGGATGAGAGGCTCGTCTGGGATTATATATTGTTTATTTCCAACTTGTCTGTGACATATTGAACAAATTTTGGATCATGTATGTACAATTTAGAGATATGCATGGTAAGAAATAATGAAAAATTCATTAATCATATGTAAAAACTTGTTTTAATTTGTATGTTCAAATAACAAAGACGAAGAAAAAGATAATACATAGGCATTGTTAAATGCATTAGCGTTCAAAATATCTAAGGATCCTAAAAAGCATTTCTCTGTTTAGTCTGGGATGTCAGTCTTCTATCGCCATGGTAGAGAAAAGCGATGCGCGTGCTTTGCGTAATTGCACAGCTGCCGAGGACTTAATTGATACGTGAAGATTTCATGATTCCGACGTGAGCACTGACGTTGGCCATTGGTATAGTTGAAATACCAAACGAAACATTTACAGTGTTTATTCTACTGAGAGTGAAGACGACAACTTAACATCCGTCTTTGTTAAAGCTGTAGCCCCATTAATTTGCGTAATGTAATGTTATGTTTAGCTGATAGTCATAGGTTGATAGTCATAGGTTGATAGTCATAGGTTGATAGTCATAGGTTGATAGTCATAGGTTGATTTTTCAGGACTTAGTAGTGTCAAATCATCGGCTTGCGTCGAGTTACCTCATTGAATATTTCAAACATGTATATCATTTCCTGTTGTCGCTAGTTGGTTCAGTAGGCCGTTTATGAGAAGGAGGTAGAACCAGGTTGACATTACCCCACCCCGTCTGCTGCCTTGTAATATTGAAAACTTTGATGACAATATATCATTTACCATATCGACGTCCCGCATGTTTATTATTGAGTGTACCAATAATTTGAGGAATTTACCGTGAATGCCAAGTCTACGTAACTTACCAGAAAGGCCAGAATGCCGAAAATTGTCAAAGGCACTAGCCGTGTCCGGAGAGGCCGCATTCATATTGGAACCAAGTTCAAGCCTGACTGCTTCCTGTTAGTTGAATGACGCCGTGGCGGAACCTAACGATGTTTGATAATCAATTGGTTGAGCATTTATTTATCTTTGAAAGTAAACTATTGCTGAAAACAGGTGTGCATAAGTTCCATAGGTGTTTTTACAAATCAACGGAAGCAGAGTCACTGTTCTGTAAATTTTTGCTCCGTTATACATGCTATATGAATCAATTTATGCTCCGTTAGTACATGATGTATCAATCAATTTATGCTCCATTATTGACGCTGTATCAATCCATTTATGCTCCGTTATACATGCTGTATCAATCAATTTATGCTCCATTATACATGCTGTATCAATCAATTAACGCTCCATTATATAAGAGTATCAATCAATTTATGCTCCGTTATACATGCTGTATCAATCAATTTATGCTCCGTTATACATGCTGTATCAATCAATTTATGCTCCGTTATACATGATGTATCAATCAATTTATGCTCCGTGTTACATGCCATATCAATCAATTTTTGCTCCGTTATGCATGCTATATCAATCAATTTATGTTCCGTTGTACGTGCTACATGAATCAATTTTTGCCCCGTTATACATACTATATCAATCAATTAATGCTCCGTTTTATATGCTATATCAATCAATTAATGCTCCGTGATTCATGTTTCATGAATCAATTTATGCTCCGTTATACATGTTTTATGAATCAATTTATGCTCCGTTATATATGCTTCATGAATCAATTTATGCTCCGTTATACATGATTCATGAATCAATTTATGCTCCGTTGTACATACTATATGACTCAATTTATGCTCCGTTATACATGCTTCATGAATCAATTTATGCTCCGTGATACATGCTATATCAATCAATCATTTTAAGTTCCGTGATACATGCTATATCAATACCACATTCATCTAGGAAGTATCCGAATGAAATGCATCTCGAATATTGCACGGAAGTATATCATAGGGATTTGTTAACTTTAAAACTATTCCTTGTCTTTCTTGTTCCTACACTTAATATTCCAGGTTCACTTTGAGCTTGATTATATGTTTGTGAAATTCGAGTGAGCCAGACGAAGAACATCCCCATCAGGCGCGTAGCTGCCTATACGCGAGTACGCGGCTGAATCCACATGATTCTGACAAAAAACAGTGAAAGTTGCAGTGTGCGTACTTGACTACATGATCCTAAAACTGTCCATTTTTCAGTTCTAAATAAAGCAAGTCAGAACGCCCAGATTGCACCATGGTTTCAGAAAATTTCCGAGTGGGGGAACCCCCGGACCCCCCTGGCACAATTATGAATCCACATGAATAGAGGGCTAGATACGCCCCTGCCCATATTGGGTCGTACCCATTTAATATAATTACCACGTTTTCGCGCTTCGCCCAATCCTCAGCGGAGTTTTATAGCAGATGTGGATTCTGTTACGTCGCTAAATATAATTCCTACATAGTTTCCTCTAAATTGAATGTAATGTTGTTGTTTTTATAAACGCATGTTTGATGCTATCAGGAGTTCCACTAGCAATTGATTGGTGTCAAAGTCACGTGATTACTCGCCACGTGACTTGAAAAACGAAATTCTCTAAACCACTGTAAATGGTCTATTACAAATCCTAAAAGTAGACGGAAACTAACCACAACTGTGGTTCAATAAAATCTTCTGACCGCGAAATGTTTGGGTCGCCCTTCTTTATCTAACAAAGCCACAAAAACTATATTCCAAGTGCTTAACTAGTTTAAACGTGGTATTTAAAGTGATGCCTTACTAGTTTAGCCAATGTTAGCCCATATTTAAAAAGGTATTGAATTTATATGAAAATATCTGTATTCGCTTTAGCGTATAATTTGATATTGACAATGAAAGGCGCTCCCAATAGGCGCGGAATTTGTGTTGCACTTTTGTTTTAAGACGATACCTTATCAGTGTGGGTATCAGTGTGGGTATCAGTGTGGGTATCAGTGTGGGTATCAGTGTGGTATCAGTGTGGGTATCTGTGTGGGTATCAGTGTGGGTATCAGTGTGGGTATCAGTGTGGTATCAGTGTGGGTATCAGTGTGGGGGTAACAGTGTGGGTATCTGTGTGGGTATCAGTGTGGGTATCAGTGTGGGTATCAGTGTGGGTATCAGTGTGGGTATCAGTGTGGGTATCAGTGTGGGTATCAGTGTGGGTATCAGTGTGAGTATCAGTGTGGGTAACAGTGTGGGTATCAGTGTGGGTATCAGTGTGGGTATCAGTGTGGGTATCAGTGTGGGTATCAGTGTGGGTATCAGTGTGGGTATCAGTGTGGGTATCTGTGTGGGTATCAGTGTGGGTATCAGTGTGTGTATCAGTGTGGGTATCTGTGTGGGTATCAGTGCGGGGTATCAGTGTGGGTATCAGTGTGGGGGTATCAGTGTGGGTATCAGTGTGTGGGTATCAGTGTGGGTATCAGTGTGGGTATCAGTGTGGGTATCAGTGTGGGTATCAGTGTGGGTATCAGTGTGGGTATCAGTGTGGGTATCAATGTGTGTATCAGTGTGGGTATCTGTGTGGGTATCAGTGCGGGATATCAGTGTGGGTATCAGTGTGGGGGTATCAGTGTGTGTATCAGTGTGGGTATCAGTGTGTGTATCAGTGTGTGTATCAGTGTGTGTATCAGTGTGGGTATCAGTGCGGGGTATCAGTGTGGGTATCAGTGTGGGGGTATCAGTGTGGGTATCAGTGTGGGTATCAGTGTGTGGGTATCAGTGTGGGTATCAGTGTGGGTATCAGTGTGGGTATCAGTGTGGGGGTATCAGTTTGGGTAACAGTGTGGGTATCAGTGTGGGGATAACAGTGTGAGTATCAGTGTGGGTATCAGTGTGGGTATCAGTGTGGGTATCAGTGTGGGGGTATCAGTGTGGGTATCAGTGTGGGTATCAGTGTGGGGGTATCAGTGTGGGTATCAGTGTGGGTATCAGTGTTGGTATCAGTGGGGGTAACAGTGTGGGTATCAGTGTGGGTGTCAGTGTGGGTATCAGTGTGGGTATCAGTGGGGGTATCAGTGTGGGTATCAGTGTGTGGGTCAGTGTGGGTAACAGTGTGGGTATCAGTGTGGGTATCAGTGGGGGTATCAGTGTGGGTATCAGTGTGTGGGTCAGTGTGGGTAACAGTGTTGGTATCATTGGGGGTAACAGTGTGGGTATCAGTGTGGGTGTCAGTGTGGGTATCAGTGTTGGTATCAGTGGGGGTAACAGTGTGGGTATCAGTGTGGGTGTCAGTGTGGGTAACAGTGTGGGTATCAGTGTGGGTATCAGTGTGGGGGTAACAGTGTGAGTGTCAGTGTGGGTATCAGTGTGGGTATCAGTGTGTGAGTATCAGTGTGGGTATCAGTGTGGGGGTATCAGTGTGGGTATCAGTGTGGGGGTATCAGTGTGTGAGTATCAGTGTGGGTATCAGTGTGGGGGTATCAGTGTGTGAGTATCAGTGTGAGTATCAGTGTGGGGGTATCAGTGTGGGTATCAGTGTGGGTATCAGTGTGGGTATCAGTGTGGGTATCAGTGTGTGGGTATCAGTGTGGGTATCAGTGTGGGTATCAGTGTGGGTATCAGTGTGGGGGTAACAGTGTGGGTATCAGTGTGGGTATCAGTGGGGGTAACAGTGTGGGTATCAGTGTGGGTATCAGTGTGGGTATCAGTGTGGGTATCAGTGTGGGGGTAACAGTGTGGGGGTAACAGTGTGGGTATCAGTGTGGGTATCAGTGTGGGTATCAGTGTGGGTATCAGTGTGGGTATCAGTTTGGGTAACAGTGTGGGTATCAGTGTGGGGGTAACAGTGTGAGTATCAGTGTGGGTATCAGTGTGGGTATCAGTGTGGGTATCAGTGTGGGGGTATCAGTGTGTGAGTATCAGTGTGGGTATCAGTGCGGGGTATCAGTGTGGGTATCAGTGTGGGGGTATCAGTGTGGGTATCAGTGTGGGTATCAGTGTGGGTATCAGTGTGGGTATCAGTGTGAGTATCAGTGTGGGTATCAGTGTGAGTATCAGTGTGGGTATCAGTGTGGGTATACCACTTGCTAAATTACGCCATTAATGCTACGTCGGAAGGCCACACTGTTACTGCTGCAAACAATAGCATTCGTGTGAAAGGTTAAAGCTGCACTCTCACTGATTTATCGTTTTTACAACTTTATTTATTTTTTGTCTTGGAATGAGCAAATGTTTGCGTAAGTATCAGCAAACTAGTGATAAAAGACTGCTGACAAAATATTGGATAGCAGATTTTCATATTTCAGTTCGAAAACTAATATTTTATGGCTTAAAGCGTTACTAACGGTTTAAGAAAAATGCATAAAACAGCATTTTTTGAACTTAAATAGAAACATATGTGACTACTTTTTTGTCAGCAGTCTTATACGAATGGTTTACATGCATTTTCACATAAATTGGCTCGTTCCAAGACAAAAAAAGAAAAAAAGTTGTCAAAACGTCCAATCTGTGAGAGTGCAGCTTTTAAGTGAAAAAAGTCTTATGTGGTAAAAGTTTATGATTTTAAATGAAATGCTTCATTGTCTATCAGAAAAAGATATATTACTATGCATATGTCATATGTTTTGTAAATGTATCAATTATATATATATATGTCGAACAAATGAATTAACTTCACATATCATTCATTATATTTTCAGGGTGCCTTTAAACTCTGTCCGTTTTATAATAAAACGATTAATTTTGTGTTTTGAAATTTATTATAATTTACATCATTTACAATGTATAACAGTCAATAGCATATCTTCAAAAAGACATTTTAAAGGTATCACCATGCCATATCGTCATGAAAACATTAAATTAACCACAGAAAAACAATGTTTTTGTATGTACTAAAAGAAACAATGCACCAAATTTGGAGAAAATGTACACATTTTTCTCAAACACTTATTTCCATTGATTCCTCATTATTGTCCGCTGTAACATCGGGATCTTCCGGCAAGTCATCGTCATTTTCCGACAGGTTCTCGACACTTTCGGAAAGGTCTTCGCTACTTTCCGACAACTCTGAATCACTGTACGATCGATCATCGTCATCGGCGAAATACCGATCACCAGTATCATCACTAACGATTTCTACAATTTCACCGAACAGCTCTCTCCGAAGATTGACGATCTCGCTTGCTTTCCGATTGGCGTATTCGTAAAACATATTTCGAATACCTTCGACAATTGCCAACCGGAGCCGAAGCTTATACCGGAAGCCACGATTAGTGTTCGCCCTGGCTGCGTGGTACCGAAAAAGAACCCCCTCCATTCTCCGGTTAAGGAGAATAATCTGGTCACATGCGCACCGGAAGTGATCCTGCGTGCGCTTCAAAATCAAGCGCTTGGCTGTCACTGATTTCACTCTTGTCGGGCTGGGAGTTGGCAGATTGTAAAACTGATCCATGGTTTCGAACTCTGACGAATTCCTGTTAAGTGCAGCGGCTATGTTTGTTTCACGGAATTCTGTTTAGTGTTACTTTAATTCGAGTTCGATTAGAAGCATGACTTAACAAACATCTGTACCTTGAACGTTTCCCAGTAACTGAACTTGAAGCTACACAATTTTGATGAACAATGTAATTATTTTCTCTCCCATTTATTTTTAACTTTTAACTGTCCATTCCAATGGATAACCGTTAGTCTGACAATTCCTTGCCCAAACGCTGCTTTTAAAGGTTGAAGTTTATCTGATGGTCCCGGGGCGAATTGCCATCTCCCACTGAACGCTGGCACGTCCGTCATAAAACGTTTCCATTGATCCGGACCCAAATTAAGCTGCTTGTGTGATTGGCTAATTGCAATTAATGTGATGTCATTTGTCCCGGTTGTTAACATGAATTGAACGACGGACAACTGTTTCATTAACAACTTGTTAAAACACTTATTTATAATCTGTCTCGCGCGAAACCCATTATTGTACAATTATTAGCACACTGATGTATCATTCAACATTTGTGTTCGAAATAAAACTGTCAAGGAGCGTTTACACTTGATAATTATGATTTTAGTATTACGCTTTTAAATGTATAACACATCACAATATCCCTACTTAGTAGGAAAAACTCCTGAAAGTATAATGATACAAAGCTGACGTTTCACTTATTTATTTATTTATTGACGTCGCGTGGAAATTTTGTACCATATAGGGTCACGTTATTAAAATGGACGAGCTAACATTATTGCTGTAAATTAAAACTATAACATATGTTTGATAAAAAACGACCTGCATTAACGTATGTCTTATACCAGGTTAACAAACCTATGGACATATATAATTTGTATTTACTAACTTGTCCCAAACCTCGTAAGCTACGGGCTTAAATTACTTGGTTTACGAACTGTATGACCCGATTTATCAAAGCTCAGAAAAAAGTTTCGGAGGATGTTTTGCATATTTAAAATAATCTGACTTTTAACAAATAACATTACATACAACGGTATAAATGATATAATGTAGGAACTGTAACTGGAGGTATGGTAATTTTGTTTAAAACACATTTTAACGATTAACATCTTAATTAAATTATTTAAACTATTCGTATATAAAGCAATATGCTATTCTTAGCATTCTGGATGTTACATGATATGCAAATTTCGTAGTGACGTTGAGCGCGCTATTAAAATTTAGACTATACTTTCAGTTTTATGGCATGTTTGTTATTACGATAATTGCTTTTGTTTGATCAAGCATTTTTAAAATTGTAAAAAAGGTTAAGAGAAGTCATTTGGATATAAAAATATTTGGACAGTATTACATTACTGAAAGATACTGGTACTGGGACGTTTAATATAAAGAATATTTGTGGTCAAATTTAGATAAAAAGATTAATATTTTTCTATGCAAAAGCAATTTAAACATCTTGAAGTTCCTACATGAATTTTAATATATAAAAGATATAATTAATTGAAAATATTTAATATTTTCTTAAGATGCCCTGTTGTTCTTCTCCCACTTATCTTATGCACCAGTCAATTGTAACGACAGCCCCCAGGTCCGGGGGTCTACCGGGGATAGGCGGGGAAATGAGCCGTGTTTTTACCTTCCAGGTGGCCCCGCAGTGCCGGTTGAATGCGGTGGTTATGTAAAAAAGCGGGGGATGAGCCTTACCTATGGTCCCCGGGTTGCGGGGGCATTTGGTGAGGATTTTACCAGCAATTCGTCTCCGCAGCGCGGGGAATTTTCTTGGGATTGGCTGGACAAAAAGTCAAAGTCCCCGCTTTTCCCTGGACCTGGGGGCGGGCGTGGTTACGATTGACTGGTGCATAAATACAGCTCAATTTGTTTATTCAGATCATTATATTCTTGCTGATTGTCGAGTATATATACATATACAATCATGTTAACTTTATTTTAACTATCATAATTGCTCATTTTTGATAATGAATGCCATTTAACTGTTTATAATTACTTTTCCTATATATGTCCTGAGCTGGTATTCATAAAACATCTGAAGTCATTAAATTTTCCTACCTTACGTCATTTCTTTATGTTAAGTAATTCACTGGTCAAATGATAAAATAACTTAATTATATTTGAAAAACTAGTTCATTATTGTTAGTATTACAGCACCTGGGTGTTTTATGCCCCAAAGGTTGGCATATAATTATCTGATTGTCCGTCCGTCCATCCATCCGTCCGCACAGTTTCCCATCAATATCCGAAGAACGCTTAGGCCCAGGGTTCTTAAGCTTTGTAGGCATGTTGGTTATGACAAGCATATACAGCCTTTTGATTTTAAGGTCAGTTGGTCAAAGGTCAATGTCGTGGTGACCTTAAGAGTACCTTTAGCTGCAAATCGGTTTCCGATCATTATATGAAGAATACTATGGCCCAAGGGACTCAAACTGTGGAGTTTAACCCTATTGCTTTAGAGGTCTGTGGGTCAAAGGTCTCTGTCGTTGTGACCGTAAGCTGAAAATACGCAGTTTCCTATCAATAATTGAAAACGCTTAGTGCTAGAGACCTCGAATTCGATAGAGGCCCCTTAAACATGGCCAGCACCCTAACTTTTTTGACGTCAGTTGATCAAGAGTCAAGGTCATGGAGACCTTGAGCAAGAGTCAAGGTCATGGAGACCTTGATCAAGAGTCAAGGTCATGGAGACCTTGAGCAAGAGCCAAGGTCATGGAGACCTTGAGCAAGAGTCAAGGTCATGGAGACCTTGAGCAAGAGTCAAGGTCATGGAGACCTTGAGCTGAAAGTCCGAATTCGTTGAATAAGTGAAGAATGCAGGCAACTCAAATTTGATACGCTGATGAACTGCGTCTGCTTCCCTTGAGTCATGTTTCAAAAACATTTGCGGTTTCTTTTATACTAAGTGGCGTCCCCCCCTCTGAATCACTGAATCCGCTTGTGTTACCAACATCTCAATAACCAAGAAAGGCGACATAAGCTCGTATGCGAACGGGTCTGGCTATGTGTCAAGGTTGACGCTAGTTTATATTCTAGATACGTTTTTTTAGTTAAAAGCGCACAATTTTATTTTATGATCATGTTTATCATTTGACTTTTAATAATAACAAAAACAAACCGAGATATATGATTTACGTACATATAACATATAAGCCTTGAAACTTGAGACTCTAATTATTTTTTAATTAATAGCTAACCATAACCCTAACCCATATTCCCCAGTTAAGAAAGTGCCAAAACATCGCGGTCCGGACCTCGCCAAAATATAATATGGACCGCTGACGTCATAAAACTGGTAAGTGCTGCTTGACAAGTCGAGGCTTTTTGTCTGAGGAAATACTGTATTTGCCGATGTTGGGACCATCTGGTGTCTAGTCCATTTAAAGCAAAGGGACGTTATTAACAAATAACTGCTTTGCACTGACCAATATTCTAAATCAAAAATAAAAACTGTGAAATAATCTTAAAAAAATCGTTTATAATGGTAATAAATAGTATGAATACCTTTAATTCAAATATGAGTAAATAAATAAAAATATATTTCGCCAAAAATATACTTGGGTACTGTTGCGCACCTCGTGACTTTAACGCTCTTGTAAATATCATTTAAGGAGACGGAACAACCGATCGCAATTTGGTCACACGCTTGTGAAATTCCCATGCCCGACATTTATGGCAACAACGCGCACCAATCGGAACACCTGGCCAATTATTCAACAGATGACGTCATAAATAATATCGTTTGTTTTTTGTTAAAGTAAGACAACATGGCTTCGCCCATTTCTAAAACGCGTGGTATGTTTACAACCGTCAAGTGAAATTTTTATTTACATCTGGCGAAAAAAATCAAGCTGTCTCTGAATTAATTTTAATCTTATTTCAAGTTACCAAAAGGCTTAATTGAGACACGAATATAAATTATTTATTTCGGTACATTGATTACGTATTGAATAGGTTTACTTATCGTAGGCCGGATAATTGAGTAAATCGCCGGCGGCCTAATCACATTCTCGTATTTCTTGTAGCCAATTAACTAGGTTTATCCCGAAGATTGCCGGAAATGGCCGAGTTGTTGCGATTGTCACGTGCTCAATATGTTTTGTGAACCATATTAAAACCAGTTGTAAAAATGGCCGGAGGCAAAATGGCGATTTTCCGATATAGATATTGTAAAATTTATAAACGTTTTCATTTATAGTATATGTAGGTAGTTTAAAAAAGAGAAAACTATGGAAAGGAGACAATGTTGGATATTTATGTTGGCCATTGGACTTGTTATGTTAATTTTATACACAGGTTGAGTGTTTATTTTCTAAATCTCTATCTTGTAATTTTCATATTTACACGTTTTTGAATTACATGTGCAGCTTTTAGGGTAAAAAAGATATAATTTAATAATGTCTTCATGTTTGATAGGTACAAAAGCAAGAATGGTATAAAATGGTATTAAACTGCATTTTGACGTTAAAATGTACTTGACAATGAAAAAAATATGAAAGCAGACCTTAAGTTGAGTTATTTTTGTAAAGAAGCAATTTCTTATAAGCAGTTTGATTACTAGCTGAAAACCAAATGTATAAAACTGTTGTTCTAAGATAATTGTCAATTTTAATAGAAAAGCGTAACATAGCGATACTTGATTTCGAGATTTCGCAATATATTATTGGCGACCTCAGTCTTAAACAATACCTACTTCAAGTATTTAGAAAATCTTTGTTTAAACATTATGTATTAAACAACGATTGAATAGAAAGTTATGAAAACTTTTCTTAAGTAACTCTCGTTTGCGCGAGGCTGTGTGTGAGCATGGACTTGTATTGTGGGGGAAACCGGAGTGCCCGGAAACCCCCATTTGTCCGGCTTGATGACCACTAACCAAACTCACAGAAACACTTGTGAAAAGTGTATATTGAATTCTACACATGGTGCCATTTTTTACCTCGGATATTTAAAAAACAAACAGTCGGACTTTTGTGAAAGCCTTAATGTCACCGTCGGCGAAGTCTGCTTCGTTGGAATCATATGAGACGTCGTCGAGCAAGAATTGAAACCTTAGCGACAACACATACAAACGTTTAAGATATATGAATGAACTTGGTAGACCTTGGCGATACCTCATACAAACCTTTATCAAATTCTAATGAAACTTGGTAGACTTTTACCTTGGCGATACCTCATACCAACCTTTATCAAATTCAAATGACACTTGGTAGACTTTTACCTTGGCGATACCTCATACAAACCTTAATCAAATTCAAATGAAACTTGGTAGACTTTTACCTTGGCGATACCTCATACAAACCTTTATCAAATTCAAATGAAACTTGGTAGACCTTAACCTTGGCGATACCTCATACAAACCTTCATCAAATTAAAATGAAACTTGGTAGACTATTACCTTGGCGATACCTCATACAAACAATTAAAACATTCAATATTTAAATTAGCATGGCACACCTTAAACTTAGCGACACGTCATACATAGTGTAAGATATTCAAATGAAACGTTGTAGACCGTTACCTAGGCGATACCTCTTACAAACATTTAGGACATTTAAATGAAACTTGGTACTCATGTGGTCAGAGACCTTAAACATGTGGATACCAAGGTGCACAAGGGTATCATCTGGTGTCTAGTCCCTTTAATAGGGTGCTGAGTTTCAGTAAACATGTTGTAATAAATGAATTACACGTGTGCCATTACTCTGTTAAATCTGGATATAGTTGTGGATTTTGGTTTTATTTCAATGATATGACCATGACTTTCGGATAGGGTAGAGTTTGGAGGCCGTAACCTGGGGAAATAATGGCCTCAACACTGCTGATTTTCGCTGATGGCGACCTATAAAATGTGACCAATACAAGGGTTAAAGGTCCACAAGCTTTCATTTTTGATGTTATGAAATGCAAACATTTCCAGAAAAAAAGAAGAAAAACATAATAGCCATTTATATATTTTTTCTAAGAAAAGATGTACAGCGTACACTTTTGGCACAGAAGGCTTTAAAGACTATTTTGCCGATTTTATTAATGTCACACATATTGGCAAAATGAATGATTTTCTTATCAATAGAGACATAAGTTTCAAGAATCCTAAATTGGAACCACCAAACATTGCAATATCTTCCGAAGAAATCTGCTCCGTAGTTAAAAATATTTTGCGGTATAAACCGCGTTTTGTATTGGTAATTTACTGAAGGAGTTTTCAATGTAAGTTGGGGTTTTTCTTTAATGCATTATTTAGTAATTAGTTAAAGATGTATCACTCAAAATTTATGGGTTTTTTTACATGTATTTGTATTGATTTAAAATACGAGTGTCACTTTAAGCAAGCAGAGATGAATTCATCCAAGAACCCTCCTACCGCATTTTGCCAATCCATTCAATCTCATTAAAATCAGATCCCCAATACACGCTTCACGACGTTACGCTATGAAATGAAGTGAACGTCACGATATGATTTTAATGAGATTGCCAATCCATTGTGACTAACATAAGAAACGTTAAGATGAGATTTTGCAAGATAACATCATAAAGTATTATAAATGACCTTCTTTGCGCAATTTGATTTTCTATATCCTAAATATATGCATTTCATCTGCAGAACAAAGACTACCAAATCAACTGCCGTCACACAATACTTTCGACTTTCCACCACAACCAAAAGAAGACAACATTATGGAAACGGTAAGACAGTACAGTTTGAACATAGAATGGAACAAAAGCAGAATTTTCTAGAGTACACAATATATCCTTTGTATATTTTTAATGTAAACAAAAGAGAACACATAGCTTGTGTTTTCCTTTAGTAGGCTAAAATTTAAACAGTATCTAGAACAACCTGTTTTTATGTTGCAATATCGGCCGCTAAGGCGATGACAAAATGTTCTGATGTGCAAATATATGCTCCGCGAAGATAACAACAAATAATACAAAACAAACAATTACAATCATCAATAAGTTCAAGACGTGACTTACAAACTAAAATTAATTGAATTCGACAACCGGCGTTGAACACCCTTTATTTTTTTATTAAGCAGCAACAAATTGTGTTGTGATATAAGTGTTTCTAAAATACCATCCTTTATTTTATTCTGAATGGCATTAAGCCAGTAGTAAATGTGTTTTGATAAAAACAATCATCAGTATAAATACCAAGTTATTATTTTAACTTTGAACTTACTTTCGCTTAGAATACAAAATTTATTTTCATCCAATGAAAATGTAGATAGGCAATCATTTAGTACCACACTTAATCATGAAGAATTTCAACTTTTGAATTTTACCGACTACTTTCACTCATCCGATAAACACTCCCTGTATCAGATTTAGCGTTGACCATGTGTCAGCCATGTGACGTAACAGCCACAGAACTCTCTAAGTGTTCACTTAAACTGTTGGAAGTCTTTAAGTTATTAAACAACAACCGTTCGAATGTCAGTTCTTTATTATTCCACGTTCTTTCTAAGTTTAATAATCAGTTTAAAATACAGCATGACATTTAAGGTAATCCCACATCCTAACTGCCGTCCTTTAAGAACCCAAGGCCGCTTTCCTTGCCTTGCCTAACCCTCCTCTGTTTTCACATCCAAAATCATCTCTCTTATACTAATTTGTTGTCTACATATGACAGCTTTACAACTACAGGAATACACGTTTTTGTAATTAACATGACCATTTTGTACATTTGTACCAGGTCGGCTGTCAACCTATCTCCATATTCAAATGACAATCAAAAATGCCCTACATTACTAAACATACAGTATGTAGACACATATCCATTTAATTAAATCTTAATTATATCTTAAATATAACGTATTACGTCACAGCCAATGAGTTGGTATAATAAGTCAGTTATATGACCTGGAGAAAAACCTTAATGATCAAGAAAGGCTCATTCGTTACGCATTCCCCCACGTGTTGATCATTAATAAATTTCATCATGTAATCTAACTAGTACATTAAACGAAAATCTACAACGTTCGTACATTATATAATTATTTCATTTACCTTTTTTTGACAGAATCAAGCGAGTGCCTTTGCTGTAGAAAAAATAAATGCAATTCGCATAAATGCACTTAAGCAAGAGTGTAAGAACATGAGAATCCCTCAAAACAAAAAGTATTCGGTCGGAAATATGAACGGACATGAACTCATTGAAGAAGGACATAACATTCTAATCTGTCCTATACCTAAAGTTTCATCAACGTTTTGGAAAGAGGTATTGAGTGTTGTCGGCACGAATGGAACATATTCATGGCCAACGGAAACTGAATTATTAAAAGAAATTAAAAGTAAAGCATTAAATCGAGCACAGTACTATAAAGACCTGAAACATATGGATAACGAATCGGAATTAAATTTAACTACAGCATTTATATTTGTAAGGAATCCTTACGCACGTCTTTACTCGGGGTACATCGATAAGGTATACACACCTACAGGTAGATGCTGGATAGAAAACTGGGGCAAAGTGGCAAATACTATAAGAAATGGTAGCAAGGATTACGAATACGATATCACGTTCCGGGAGTTTGTGCAATATATTCTACAACTTTATAAAGATAACAAAACTATCAACGCCCATTTTCAACCGATGACTGAGATATGCGACGCATGCGCAATTCCCTACACATTCATTGGTCATCTGGAAACCTTTGTAGATGACGCCAAATACTTAATAAGTAAATGGACGAATGAGTTTCCCGACATCAAATTCAAATTTAGTGACTTTGAACAGGAATCAGCCGTCGATACTGCGCGAAAGATGCTTATTAGATTATTTCGCTTAATAAAAAGTCGTAAATCTAAAAATTTACCAGTTTACAATTTGTCAGTTCGAGTTTGGTGTAACCTTCAAATTAGAGGATATATCTCAAAACTAAGCAGATTTCCATTTTCGAAAAGTGAAATATCGACCTTGACCGAAGAAAGGTACATGGATGCAGTAATAAACGAACTTGGAAACAGGAAAGATATATCAGCCATCAAGAATCAGCGTACAGAGGCATATATTCAAGCATACCAGACCATTCCACTAACAGTCATGCGTCAACTGAGAGAGTATTTATTGAAAGATTGTACATTGTTCGGTTATGACGACAAACCGAAAGAACTATTCGACAGAAATACATTGATCGTTGATCACCATTACTTGGATGGACTTTAAGATTGCATTAAAATATATTTATTTATATCACGAAATCAGTTTTTAAATCGAACGCATTGTATATGATTAAAATGAAATATGGTTAACATTTAATATGCAGTTTGTGGCAAATTTTGTTGATTTTGGGTGATTATATTTTCTTTTGGTTGGTTTGTCGGTGGAAATCCGTGTTGTTGCAATGCTTTTTGTTTATCAAAAGAATCTAAAAATGAATGTTATGTATAAGTCAGGGTACCGGTTACGTTTTTCCTATATTTGTATAAATTTTTCTGGTTTGTATTTTTGTATTCAATTCGTTGGCAGTTCATACAGTGCGTTCCGTTCGTGACGGAACATGCTTACATACCAACAAAGTCTAGTATGCAGCACAAAGAAGTACTTTAGAGGGCATAATATAGCTAGATGCGGAATGCTTTGGTTTAAAAGATCTGCATCAATATTTCTGCGTTATATATATTTTCTAGCCTTTGTATTTGAACTTGGTGGATAATAGGAAGCCGTTAAGAAATGATAGAAATGATTATGCATTAGGGTAAACGGATAAATATTCCCAGACTACAAACTAGCACGTTTACCAATACATGTATAATGTAACACGCAGGAGTTTACGAAATGGAATCCACGGCAAGCTTTGGAGATGTTAATATATCGTTTAGATTTATGATTTATAACACATTGTTTGACTTAGATTATAACTGAAAATAAATAAACATATATGTAACACATTTTTAGTATAAAAAGTGTAAATGTCAAACGTATATCGCTTTATTGCTTGATGTTCTGACAGTCAATGTTGGTACTTATATTGGTATTGGTAATATTGGTAATACTGTGTTGTATATGAGTTCACCTGTAAAATAAAACTGAATATGATATTTGTCCACTTTGGCCATTGCGTTGTGGATGTCATGCAAATTAAACTTCATGATCTGTAATAAAAACAATGGACTTAAGTTATTTAATACGAATGGAATTATAAATAGTGTTTATACTGCGTTTGCCATCAAAATGTATCAGAATCATAGTTTCCTCAGGTATCACATTATAAGGGCTGATCAGCGAGTTCATGTTTCATTCCATTTTGTATTTTCTACCAGACTGAGATACGCTGATTGTTCAAAACTAGTTTTAATTTTACGGAATACATCTAGAGCAGAGGATAAATCGTACCCAGATCTCCAATTACTAATATAAATATCTCGTAGTCTACTCCGAAGCACAGGCACAAAACATTCAATTTTCACAGAACGAGGATAAAGCCATACTTCATTAAGACCTGATGATTGCAAGATGTCACGAACTCTTGACATCCAGCTCTTGGTGGACACGTTGTTACCTACATTATAAATTTGATCAAGTAATATAGCATTTAAAATACAGTTTTCTTGCTTTACTGGGTGGAGCTTTAAAAAGTATTTCACCATTCTAATATGACGTTCAATGTACACTGGGAACCTACCCAACTCTCCATATAAGGCCAAAGTGTTAGTGGATTGTTTAACATTTAAAACCCATTCACAAAATTTCTTATGCACACTCTCTGAGACTTCCGCATTCATATAACCCCACACAGTAGTTTAAAACAGATAACACATAGGAGTCGAAGAGATTAAACATGATATTAAGGTATTAGCCGCGTAATACACACTTTTTTAAAAGCTTTAACCGACAACATAGTTATAATCACGGTACACTATGGGACTTTTATCCAAATTTTGAAGATTTTTTACCTTGAATAAAAAAAGTTATTTATGTTTCATTACACCCACCCCCAAACTCCAAGGGCTACAAAGAGCGACAAGTAAATATTTTGTCTATATTTGAATTTTTTTCACATTATCAGAGATTATGAAATAAACACAACAGTTTCTGGTAAAATAAACTTCAGTTAACAGAAAACTAAAGTTCAAACGAACACATTATTGATGCACATGGAAAAAATCATTTTGATTGATCTTATGATTCTTCGGAAAAGAGCAGTTTTTCGATGTTTGAAAATATATAGCAGTTTTATAAAATTCATAAAAAATATTTAACTATAAGGCAAGCTGCTGAAATCATTTTAGATATTATCTATGATGTCTATTGAACAATTTAAAAGACAATTTATGATAGTTTACCGTCCAGTTTTGAAGAAAATATACATAATGTCATGTTACCATACATTTTTTATAGCTAATAAAATACTTAAAAATCAACCTTTTTTTGTAAAAAATTATAAAGCTTAATTGGACTTATTCATAAAATGTACTCTTTCAAATAAATGAATTTTACTTATGATACTAATTCAGAATACAAAGTTTAAAACAAATGAGTGTACTTTTAAACTAAAATATGTGAAAAAACAAGAACACTAAGTGGGCTCGCCCCTCCAAAAATATCAGAGTGAAAGTTCTCAACTAATGTTGTTGTTTTTTAATATTATAATATGTAAACAATCTCTGTGGGTAATTTGATGTATATCTGTTTTATTTTGTCATTGGTATTCTAACAATTAGTTTAATTAACAATAATTCTTCACTCTTCAACATTTGAAGTTTGGTCTGTTCCCATGCTTTGTACTTGAAGTGTGTGCACAGATGATAACTACTCAATGCTGAGTCAATGCTGATTTGGTTTTCATGCCCCTTCAGGTACTTTACCCATCAAGAATGTTTAGTGCTGTAAAGGAAAAAAGTTGTA
Source organism: Mya arenaria (assembly GCF_026914265.1). Lineage (NCBI taxonomy): Eukaryota > Metazoa > Mollusca > Bivalvia > Myida > Myidae > Mya > Mya arenaria. The sequence continues at coordinate 57,356,101 of NC_069136.1, read as the reverse complement.
CGTTAAAGCCTTTCTAACTAATTAGTATAGATAATAATACTGCCATACATGTACAAAATAAAATATAAACAGTTTAATATTTCTCGACATTATTTTGAAAAAACAACAACAAGCTGATACATACATGTATATATATAAAGAAAATTATTAAATTTATCAATAAAATTCATCATCATCATCATCATCATCATCATCATCATCATCATCATCATCATCACCACCACCACCACCACCACCACTTGACCACCACCACCACCACCACCACCACCACCACTTGATTATTGAATACAGTAGGTTTATAAAAACAAAAACCAAGTCAAATATGTTTTATATGAAATACTCACATCATCTCGATCAGATGCGACTGCCTTGTGGATGGACATGGCTGTCAAATCCGCTCTCAAGGATCCAACATAGTATTTAATGCAGGCTGGAATTCTTCATAACCCAGTGTTGTTGACTAAGTAATATTCAGTCATTTTCCTGCCTGGAAGAAATTAGACTTCTGATTATCAACCAGCAGAAACTACCACCGTAAAATACAAATGCAAAAGTATTATACATTTTGCACTAATATCTGTTTTAGCCAAGAGTAAGGGTTGGTAGGCACAAATGTGTAGTTGTTGTGCATATGGTTGATAATGATTCACAACAGTATGGGGTTTTAACGAGACCTACACCAAGCCAATGAATGTCAATAGTGTCCTAGCAGATGCGGTTTCAAGCCCCAAACCACATACAACTTTTTTTCACAGGTTAATTTTGAAAATATGCATTTTGCAAACAAATAACGGGTATGTACATGTATTGTGGTATGTTAGAAATAGGTCACGTACCAAAACACATCATTTTTAAACAAAATTTTAAGTCTAATATTTTTCTAAGATAAAACAATCAATTTAAAGATTACATACTCATATTATATCTTAAACGTAAGTTATGTACATAAGTACATATAAAAATATGTAACATGTACATAAGTACATGTAAAATATGAACATGCTGTCTAAACATTTAGCTAATAAAAATGATTTAAGCATTCCAAAGATAAATTATAAAAAACGTTTTTGAACACATCAACGTATAAAACTGCTCAAGGATACTTACATTCAGAGCCCTTTGATACGAATATCCCAGTTCCATGCCGTGTTGACAGTTCGTTTTTTCGAGAGAAAATCTTCTCTTACGCGTATATTTCACTTATAATCCATGTTTAACTGTAATGACTCAAATTGTTAGATATATCGTAATCAACTGTCAGCGTGTACTTTTAGTGTTTATTTATTTTAAACGTATATTCATGAGAAAAACATCACAATGTTTCCAAATCCTACGATGTAGAAATTCCATTATTGACCTATGAATAGTCTGGAAATACTTTCTGTTTCTAAAAATAGCAACATCCGGTACAGGCCGAATACGCCCGATGTTCGTCGCGATCTGTTACGGCGAGTGGCGATATATGTCGATGTTACCCGATGTTTCCCGAGTTGTATTACATGGCTAATACCTTAATTGGAACTTTAATATAACGAACCAGCCCAATAAGTGCATGCAGTGATCGCAACCCCTTTCCTGCAAGTGTTTTTGCAGCTTGAATAAAAGCCACTGGTAAAAACAACACCTAGATAATTCAAAGATCCAACAATTTCAACTTCCTGATTATTATAAAACCATTTATCATTATTGCCCAACCTACCACCTTTCCTAAACACCATAACCTTAGTTTTATCAATGTTAACCGTGAGGATCCATTTATGACAATATGAATATAAACTATTTAAAGAGTTCTGCAAACCATCCTTTGTCTCTGAAACAATAACAGCATCGTCTGCAAATAACAGAAGATATATTGAAATTTGGTCGACAGTAATGTCGTCAATTACATTTTCTTGCAAATGCATTTCAATATCGTTCAAGAAAAGTGAGCAAAATGTCGGAGAGGTTATCTCCCCTTGAAATAAGCCAAGGCTACTGTTGAAAAAAGATGACAATGATCCCAGATTTTTTACACAAAGTTTCACCTCGCTATACATAGATCGAACAATGGACAAAATTTTACCGTCGATTCCCAATTTTATATACTTATACCAAAGCCTACTTCTATCAATGCAATCATAAGCTTTTTTATAATCAATTAAACAGCAAAACAGCTTCTTTTTTTCTTTCAAAATGTTCTTAAATCAACGAATGCAAAATAAAGACAGGATCAACAGTACTATACTTATTTTAAAAACCAAACTGAGCATCTGTTAAAATACTATTTTCTTCAGCCCACAATTTCAGCCTTTCATTTAGTACGATAGTAAATAATTTTGAAAAAAAACAGCTAGAAAGAGTTATCCCCCTGTAATTGTTAGGGTCTGATTGGTTTCCCTTTTTGTAGATTGGAATAACAATACCAGTTGCCCATGATCGAGGGAACGATTTCGTGTTTATCATATGATTAAAAAAGGATTTCAATGGTCTAATAATGTGTGGTACTGATACCTTAAAATACTCATATAAAACGTTGTCAATAGAGGTTGCCTTATTCGAACCTAACTTTTTGATAGCTTTCAAAATGTCATCATCTGAAATAGGCACATCTAATGACTCGAAAGTAGAGTTATGGTCTAAACCAGAATCAAATTCCCCAATAAGATCATTATATTCTTCCTCGCCTCTGAAATCACCACCTGAAATAAGATTACTGAAGAAAGTTTGAAATTCCTCATTAGAAATAGTACCACCATTATTTGCTTCTTTTCCGTTTTTAAATATTTTCCAAAACTCCCTCGGAGACTTCCTTCTTAAATCGTTCATTTTACGACTACGTATAAAGTTGAATGATTTTTTTTACCTCCGACACTGACACTTATAATCTTTTTTTGCCATATACAGCGAAGTTCGATCAGTATCCGAAAATGTAAGGTTAAATTGGCATACAGCGTTTTAATACACGTCATATTTGTGTTTACATTCAGCATCAAACCAATCCTATTTAACTTTTCCGTCTTGGAAATAAAAGACTGGCGTTGGAGATACACGGTTGGCAGCCCGCTTCAACAAAGATTTCTTTAGACGTGCCACGTCGTCTGGGGCACGAGAAGAACTTCTTCCGCAATCGTCATTGCCGGCCGGTTTCACGCGATGTCTGTTTTACCTGCAAAACGTGCATTAAATGTGTTATATCTAACGTTGTTTGATTTTATTGGACTTATGGAGTTTTTCGCTTCATTCTTTGCTGCCTCCAGATACGTAGCAAGGGAAATTCCTGAATAAAACATTTTCGCGAGATTAAAATACATTATCAAAATTTTCTTAAACATGTTGTTTTGTGTATAACTTACCACATATCTCCAAGGTGACCATATACCATACAGTCAAATATTAACACCTTTACTGAAATGTGTGAAATGCGTGTCAATGGTCCCTATGGCATACATGTCATAGGGACTTAAAATAAACACCCAATAAACAATACCAATACAGGAATTGTAATATTTCTCTACATTATACATACGTCTTTTTATGATATATCTACATTGAAGTGAATAGTGATTTTTTACATGGTTCAAAAATACATTGGGTAACGCAATATACTTGTTCAGCTATACATATATTGGCAATTTATAAACGAGGTATACCGTAAAAGCCTGTTTATTAAGCCTTTTACTGCAATATTCTTAATTCCAATATACAAGTACTTAGCTTACTTAAAAACTAAAATTGAACGCAACATACCTATTCAGCTATACATATATTGGCAATTCATAAACGACGTATACCGTTAAAGCTTTTATAGTAAACCTTTTACTGCAATATACTTACTTCCAATATACAAGTACTTAGCTTACTTAAAAAATAAAATCCTCATCAATTGTCCATCAGGTTTTACAATATGTATTATTTCAAAGTCTTACCTGTTCCGCAAATGCGGTGTTGCCAGCGATGGCAGGTATCACATTTCACAGCATGTTGTCGCGGCCTTACTTCCTTAGAACATAATATGCACGGAAACTCATTACCAAAGACATATGTTGGACTAATAACATCATCTGGAACATAGTTCTATTATTTATACATTTGAACTTGATTTACTCTATTTTTAGTATATTATTAAAGATGTCACACATACATAGTATGAATATATCTTTTGTCACACTTCTTCTGCCTAACACTACTCCGGGCCTGGAGCATGATGGGAACCTGTTTCCGGCGCTGCTCCACAACCTGCTTAGGAAACTGTTCCGAGATCCCGTACTGTTTTAGTTCCTTCGCCGCCCGACGAACTTTCTCACGATCAGGGAAGTCGGAGAACTTGGCCACAATCGGCCGGGTCTTATCGCCTTGGTAGGGACCGATCCGATGCGCTGTCTGCAGATGTATTACTTCTATTGCATTGTCTATTTTAAGCTTTTCTTGAATAAACTGTAGTATCTTTTGCTCGCAGATTTCATCTTTTTCCTCAGGAATTTTGTGGAACAATAAATTGTCACGCATACTGCGGCATTTTAGATCTAATATCTCAGATTTCAGTGTATTTAAGTCTTTATGTTGTTTACTTATTTCGGATAAGGTTTGGCTGTCAAATTTGTGACCGCTCGATGTCACGCACCTTGCTCTCAAGATCATTGATCTTTCTATCCATGCTTTGTATTTCTTGTATTTATGGGTACATGTAACCCGGGCTGCAATACTGTGCCTGTGGGGTCTGCGGTAGTTGATATTGGCTATTTGTAATACCACTGTTACTACCCTGACCTTTGTCATTGCTTTTATTATTGATAATGTCCATTGTTTGTTTTCGTTTTTGTTCCCGCCTTTTACTTGGAGTCTCTTGTCGTTGTTCTCCTGGCGAAGCTTTTGATTTTTTCGTTTCCTTGTCATTAAAAGTGCTTAATAAGTCCATAGAGATACACTTGATTTAGTTTAAATAATTATATCCTTCATAAAACAATAAAGAAATCCATTTTTTATCACTGCTCGAATTTTCCAACCGCCATTTTACACGCATGCGCGTTATACCTCTTTCATCTTTAAATAAGAGTGTCATTCTGTACCTTATCAATAAAATAAAAAATAAATATTGTTTTATGCTTTTAATTTGTCGTTTTCATTTCATTTTATACGTATATGTGTACTACAATATAAATGGAAAGTAAAACTCGGGTGATATTCGAGCGTCTAGATGATCGAGACTACACTCAATAATGAACAACATTCAGAATTACAACAAACGAAAATTATTTATAAATTGTTTTGTTGTTTACTCTAATGAAATACTATTTCATACTGAATTATTGTTGTTTTCCTCATTAATATTCATTTTTCCATAATTGTGATATCCTCCAATTAATTATGATAATCATTGCACAAAATACGCCCATTCAGGAATATGGATGTAGGCTTATCGATTTTCTATTGTTAAATAATATTTATATCATGAATGGCCGTACAAATGTTGATATATTAGGTAAACCAACCTGTAAGGGAGTTAGTACTGTTGATTATTTTATGTGTAGCGCTAGCTTATTTAAGTACATAAATTGTCTTAATGTTATGGACTTTTGTCCAATGCTATCTGATGCACACACTCCAGTTAGTTTAAGTTACACTTTTAAAATAGACAATGACATACATAATGCTGTATGCAAGGGAGACAAACTGAAACAATGGGAAAATAAAAAATGTAATAATTTCGTCGAAAATGTTGATCAACATGAAGTCTCAATTATACTTGAACGTCTCATAAGTTGTTCTGAAACAAACGTGTTTACTCAACAAATAGCAGATGACATAGTAGAGTCTATAAATACCGTATTCAAATCATCATGTGAAAGTACATTTGGATATATAGACTGCAATAAATCAAACGATCAGAATACTACGAAGGTTCCAAAATGGTTTGGAAATAAATGTAAAAAAGCTCGCAGGGATTTTCATCGGGCTAAATATATGTATAAACTACGTAGAAATATAGAAAACAAGGAAAATCTAAAAAGCAAAAGTAAAATATACAAGTCCACAATGACCGTATTTAAAAATAGAGACAAAAACGAAAATATAAGAAACTTGCGAAACTTGAAGAACAAAGATCCGCGCAAATACTGGAAATGTTTAGGTAATAAATCTAAAAGTAAAAACGACGCCAGTCTTTCTGATCTTCATGATTTTTTCAAAACTGTAAATTTTTCGCAAGAGATAGATTCACTAAATGAAGAAACTATGGCGAATAATGAAATCAATGAAGAAATAAATTTAAGAATTACTGCTGACGAGATTGAAAAAGCAATTAAAACATTAAAAAATAATAAAGCGTGTGGGATTGATCAAGTAAAAAATGAACATGTCAAAAGCACATTTAACATATTTAAGGATATATATGTTAAATTATTCAATTTAATTCTGGACAAAGGAATTATTCCCTTGTGTTGGACAACTGGTATTATTAATCCTATATATAAGAATAAAGGAGACCCTAGCCGTCCAGAAAATTATCGACCAATTACATTGTTAAGTTGCCTTGGTAAATTGTTTACTTGCATACTGAATAACCGAATTGATAAATACGTTGAATCTAATAACCTTATTGATCGTAGTCAGGCCGGTTTTAGAAAAGGTTATTCCACTACGGACAACATGTTTATATTGAATAACTTAATACAGAACTTACATAATAGAAAAAAAGAAATTATTTTGTGCATTTATAGACTTGAAACAAGCATTTGATACAGTCTGGAGATCTGGGCTGTGGCAAAAAATGATTAATACAAATATAAATGGAAAATGTCTGAAATTGATTCAGAATATGTATAAAAATATTAAGTCATGCGTATCGAACAACTCAGAATGTTCAAACTTCTTCCCAAGTAATATTGGTGTCCGCCAGGGTGAAAATCTTTCTCCGCTTCTTTTTTTACTATTTCTAAACGATTTACACTCGTATTTTGCTCAAAATATAATAAATGATGGTGTTGACATTCAAGATAATGCTCATAATGACAGTATGCACACTTTTCTAAAACTATTTATACTGCTGTATGCCGATGATACAATAATCATGTCAGAAACTGAAAACGGGTTACAAAACGCTCTAAACACATACTCCAACTACTGTGATATATGGAAATTAACAGTCAACACAACAAAATCAAATATAGTTGTTTTCAGTAAAGGCCGACAAAAGTTATATAATTCTAAATTCAAAGATAACACTCTAGAGGTTGTTAATGAATATAAATACCTCGGGATCTATTTTAGTAGAACCGGTTCATTTGCTAGCTGCAAAAAGCATATAGCTGCTCAGGCCACCCGAGCAATGTATAGTCTGATCCGAAATTCCAATCGTTTATCTTTACCCATTGACCTTAGAATAGAACTTTTTGATAAAACAATATAACCTATTTTGCTATATGGTTCAGAAATCTGGGGTTTTGGAATCAATGAAATATTGGAAAGAGTTGAACTTAAATATTTAAAATATATACTCAAATTGAAACGCTCAACGCCAAACTACATGATATACGGCGAAACAGGAATGAAACCTTTATCGATTAATATAGAAGAAAAAAGTATAGCATTTTGGGGGAGATTACTTTTTCCTAACAATAACACTCATGACAAGCTCTCATCCCTGATATATAGAGTAATATACAATATAGCATTGCCTTTAGATGATATCATTTTAAAGAAAAAATTTCCTTGGGTATACTTCATTAAAACGATCCTTATAAAATGCGGTCTGAATAACTTATGGCTTAGTTAAATGATCTATTTTTAAATGACTGGGCGTCGAATATAGCAAATGCAAGTAATAGTATTTTTTACAGAATTTTCAAAAAAGAATTTGGCCTTGAAAAATATCTTAGTAAAACGCCACACAAGCAATTATTTTCATTTATAAAATTTAGAACAAGAAATCACAGTATGCCTATTGAAACTGGCAACTGGCTAAGAATACCACTAAATGAACGAGTATGCAATCATTGTGTTAATAAAGTTGGTGATGAATTTCACTATTTGTTTGAATGTAACCTTTTTAATGACGAACGGAAACAGTTTCTCAAACCATACTTCTATAGACACCCTAATACATATAAGTTAGAAATATTAATGAATTCAAGCAACAAGCAAATGCAAACAAATTTGTTTAGATTGATAACTACTATTTTTTCAAAGATTAGATAGCTGGTTGGTTGTAATTTTGTGTCATTTTTAACTATACTGATTTTCAATTACAGAAAATTGATATGGTTGTATTATTCTTTTAATTGTAAATGTACACCTTAGCATATACTAAATGTACAGCTTATTTGTATCGTGATTTAATCAACGAGTTACGTCTATGTGTATGTGATACGATACAAATGAATGCATATAGGAATAGAAAGTATAGTACTTTAATCCACAAGTGTCTTTTTGTTAGAAATTGCAGGAATACACATTAAAAAAAATATATGTAATGTGTGTATGTTTGTGTGTGTTTAAATTCATGACTCTCCGATACCCATGTTGGGTATCATATTCTAAATTTAAACATGTATCTGCCGCCATGTCATTTATGTTCATGTTATATACCTCATTTGCCATAGTTTATGGTATGAGAGAATAAACGTTGTTTGAGTTGAGTTGAGTTGGAATCAATGAACAGAACAGAATCAATGCACATAACGGTCGTTACTAATTCGCTCGTCAACTTCAATTATTGGTGAAAAGTGAAAACACACAAATTGGTAAACAATTCAATTCTGTAGGAGATGAACCGCTATCAAAACTTCGCTAATTGACATCATTGTTATTTGCAAATTAGGGCCCTTTGTTGATAGTTTGCAACTCTCACTACAACTGTCAAATAAATTTATTAAATAGGGTCAATTGTGAACACCGCGGGGATTAGACGGGCCGTTAATTGTCGGCTTGGAAACGCGAAAGATCTATTTTTTTCGTATACCCGTGTATACTACTCGAGTACTCGATTTTTTTATATATATAATGGATCGAGTACTCGGGTACTCGTTGCCATCCCTAAAATAAATGCAAACAAATATAACTTGCCTAATTAAACACTATTTGTGGGCCCACAGATTGGCTTAAGCTCGCTCAACTTACATGTTATACGTCCACAACACACACCAATGTGCTCAAGAAATGTTTCTATGCTGTTAAGCTGTACTGTTGTGCTTTAAAAACACTGACACATTTAGGTTATAACAGTTTTCAAATTCGAGGTTATCGTAATTAGAACACAAAAAGTTCATGTTTCATTATGATTAAGGCTCCTATTGGTATTATGCTCCTTCAAATTATATTCTACTATAATGCATGTATTAAATGAACGTTCAGTCCATTCCCTTAAACAAGGAAGTGCAAGCAATACTTGCCATTTTAAAATATGATTGGGAAAGTTATATATGATTATGTTTGACTATTGATGTATACTATCTTATTATAAGTAAGTGCATGAATCATATGGAGTTCCGAAACAACTTAGTTGGCGAAAGCCAATTGGTCTGGTGAATATGCTACAGCTTTAAAGGTACTCGCTCATGTTTAGCAGCATTTTCCCCAGGCTTTTAATCCACAAAAAAAGTGCATTTTTACAAACACATAGGCGAGTCCCTCTAACACGCATAGTTCAAATCCAAATTTGGATTGCTTTAGATTTCAATGCCGTGCACTGCCTAACGAGCCACAGATTTGCATAAACCATGGTTACTGCTTGATAGTACTTTGTAGTTCTTATTTTACATTTTTTGCGTTGCTATACGTACCTTTTGCTAAACACTCAATAAGTTTAGAATTCCGTGCGATATAGAACAACAATACTGAGTATACAGATGCTTGAGAAATGCACACATAAAAGTTCATACATGTAGAAAGTCAATGCAGCTGCACTCATTAAAACATGGCCAATGCAATGACGTCAACCTCTACCCAGCTATGATTTGTTTTTGTTGTTATTGTAGTCGTTGTTGTTGCTGTTGTTGTTGTTGTTGAAGTTATCGATGTAGTTATTGATGTAGTTGTTGTTGAAGTTATTGTTGTAGCTGCTGTTGTAGTTATTGTTGCAGTTATTGTTGTAGCTGCTGTTGTAGTTATTGATGTAGTTATTGTGGTAGCTGCTGTTGTAGTTATTGTTGCAGTTATTTTTGTGGTTGTTGTTAAAATTACTGTCGAAATTGTTGTTGTTTCTGTGGTGATTGTTGCTGTTGTTTTGTGGTAGCTGTTGTTGTTGTTTCCAAGCAACCTTTACATTTTTATCATTTTTTATATTTACTTTTATCTTAGTCGGTACCTCAATATTGTAAGTACATGTATATAAGTAAGTAAGTAAGTAAGTAAATCGTTTATTATTGTGACATGTGCAATTCAAAAAAAGTAGTAATAACATATATACAAACATTTGCACCCGACCCGCTGGGTCTATAGGTCACCATATCTAAAGTTTAATGTAAGTAACATAAGGAATTTAACATAAATTGACTAGTAACATAACAAAGTTGGTATTACAGATACAATGTGAGTTCCAGATGCGATAGAAAATGATCAAATATCGCGTTAAGAGTACATAATAGTTCGTCTTTTCAGGTAGGCATTTACAATTTATTTGGATAGTTTCCTAGGGTATGAGGACATTAGAATGGATAATTTACTGTCTATATCATGGTCGACTAGTTGACGTGAAATTATTTCGTTCAGGTGTAACAAACGTAGATCACTGTAACGATTGTATTCAAAAAGAAAATGTTTCTCGTCCTCAATGAGATTTTGCTGGCATAATCTGCATATTCTCAGATCCAGTGGTTCACCAATATAACGTCCAGTTTCCACTCTCAATGGCAAACTTCCAGTTCTAAATTGACATCGTAATGATCTTTCATTCTTTTTCAGGCTAAGACTTATGTATTCCTCTAATCTAAATGACGTTTTGAAGAGTCTATATGTTCGTAGTTTGGGGGCGTGCCCGATTTCTCTCTTCCATATCTGCATAATGGGAATGTATCAAGTATTTTGCCTGGGGTAAATTCACAGCCGATTTATTGTCAAACGTATTTGAAAATCCCACTGCATAGAATATTTCCTTTATTTTTTTGTCCAATTATTCCTATGCATACGATTGTTGTAATCAGCGTTAAACACTTTTTTGGTAAGTCGCGTGTCATTCATTAGCACAAGCCTGTTCCAGAATCTGAACACAGAGTGCCAGCGCCGGTACATACTTGGGAGCCAACCGGTGTCACCGACCATGGCAAGTATCGGCGTGAAGCGGTGAACACCAAGGAAATATCTCATGGCCCTATGTTGGACGTTGTCGATAGGCTGGTACTTTTTGTAGCCCCATATCGATGAACAATAATCCATGGTTGGAATGACGCACGAGTTATAGAGCTTTTCGTATGTTTTAAAACCAAGGTCTTTCAAGTGATGCACCGCCCAGCGCACGACCTGCGACCTTAACTAACGCATCACAATTGTAGAAAAGGTCACTTTTCTCGTGAAATATGACCCCTAGATACTTGTATCGATCGACAGTTTCATTAATATTTTCACCAATTTTAAATACGACATCGCTTTTTTTGTGATCTGCCTTGACGAAACTGCATGCACTTTGACTTGTTGCAATAAATTAAAACCCTCCAGCGCTTACACCAGCTATGCACCGTGTCCAGCATAGTTTGTAGTTTTTCTGCTGTGTTACTCATGAGCGCTATATCGTATACATCATCATAGAGAGTTTGTGATCAGCCACTTGTGTCCCAAGGTCAAGGTCATTCACCTCCTGTACAAGGTCGTTTGCGAACACGGCGAACAATGTTGGCGACAAATTACACCCCTGTTTCACGCCAGTAACACAGTCGAACCAGTCTGTTAATTTATCGTTGATGCGTATGGTTGACATTGAACTTGCGTATATATTCTTTATGGAGTTATATAGTTTCCCGTCTATTTTGTTTAGTATGAGTTTATACAATAGCATATCTCTGTCGATATAATCAAAACAACGGCGAAGGTCAATATATGCTGTAAACACCTGCTTATTGTTCTTTATGATGCTATTCAGTGTGAATACATTATCTTCACATGACCGATCACGACAGAAGCCATTTTGTTCATCAGCAAGTATGTCATTGCTTTCTAGGTATGTGGTAAGCCTTCTGTTCACAAACGACGTATACAGCTTACTTATACACGATGATAAGCTTATCCCGCGATAGTTCATTGAAATACGAGGGTCCGAAGCAGGGTCTTTCATGATAGGGCATATAATTGCTTTCCGCCACACTCTTGGTATTATGCTAGTGTCCATGATAAGTTGAAATAGATGTTGCAGAGTCCAAATGATCGCCGGATTTTTCAATTTTCAAGCATACTTGGGCATTATTTCGCAGCTCGTGATTTTAACGTTCTTGTAAATATCATTTCACGAAAACAACCGATCGCAGTTTGGTCACACACTTTCCATGCCCGGCATTTACGGCAACAACGCGCTCCAATCGGAACACCTCGCCAATTATCCAACAGATGACGTCAGAAATAATATTGGGTTTTTTTGTTAAAGTAAGACAACATGGCTTCGCCCATTTCTAAAACGCGTGGTATGTTTACAACCGTCAAGTGACATTTTTATTTACATCTGGCGAAAAAATCAAGCTGTCTCTGAATTAATTTTAATCTTATTTCAAGTTTCCAAAAGGCTTAATTGAGACACGAATATAAATTATTTATTTCGGTACATTGGTTACGTTATTGAATCGGTTTACTTATCGTAGGCCGGATAATTGAGTAAATCGCCGGCGGCAAAATCACATTCTCGTATTCTTGTAGCCAATTAACTAGGTTTATCCCAAAGATTGCCGGAAATGGCCGAGTTGTTGCGATTGTCACGTGCTCAATATGTTTTGTGAACCATATTAAAACCAGTTGTAAAAATGGCCGGAGGCAAAATGGCGATTTTCCGATATAGATATTGTAAAATTTGTAAACGTTTTCATTTATAGTATATGTAGGTAGTTTAGAAAAGAGAAAACTATGGAAAGGAGACAATGTTGGATATTTATGTTGGCCATTGGACTTGTTATGTTAATTTTATACACAGGTTGAGTGTTTATTTTCTAAATCTCTATCTTGTAATTTTCATATTTACACGTTTTTGAATTACATGTGCAGCTTTTAGGGTAAAAAAGATATAATTTAATAATGTCCTTCATGTTTGATAGGTACAAAAGCAAGAATGGTATAAAATGGTATTAAACTGCATTTTGACGTTAAAATGTACTTGACAATGAAAAAAATATGAAAGCAGACCTTAAGTTGAGTTATTTTTGTAAAGAAGCAATTTCTTATAAGAAGTTTGATTATAGCTGAAAACCAAATGTATAAAACTGTTGTTCTAAGATAATTGTCAATTTTAATAGAAAAGCGTAACATAGCGATACTTGATTTCGAGATTTCGCAATATATTATTGGCGACCTCAGTCTTAAACAATACCTACTTCAAGTATTTAGAAAATCTTTGTTTAAACATTATGTATTAAACAACGATTGAATAGAAAGTTATGAAAACTTTTCTTAAGTAACTCTCGTTTGCGCGAGGCTGTGTGTGAGCATGGACTTGTATTGTGGGGGAAACCGGAGTGCCCGGAAACCCCCATTTGTCCGGCTTGATGACCACTAACCAAACTCACAGAAACACTTGTGAAAAGTGTATATTGAATTCTACACATGGTGCCATTTTTTACCTCGGATATTTAAAAAAACAAACAGTCGGACTTTTGTGAAAGCCTTAATGTCACCGTCGGCGAAGTCTGCTTCGTTGGAATCATATGAGACGTCGTCGAGCAAGAATTGAAACCTTAGCGACAACACATACAAACGTTTAAGATATATAAATGAACTTGGTAGACCTTGGCGATACCTCATACAAACCTTTATCAAATTCTAATGAAACTTGGTAGACTTTTACCTTGGCGATACCTCATACCAACCTTTATCAAATTCAAATGACACTTGGTAGACTTTTACCTTGGCGATACCTCATACAAACCTTAATCAAATTCAAATGAAACTTGGTAGACTTTTACCTTGGCGATACCTCATACAAACCTTTATCAAATTCAAATGAAACTTGGTAGACCTTAACCTTGGCGATACCTCATACAAACCTTCATCAAATTAAAATGAAACTTGGTAGACTATTACCTTGGCGATACCTCATACAAACAATTAAAACATTCAATATTTAAATTGCATGGCACACCTTAAACTTAGCGACACGTCATACATAGTGTAAGATATTCAAATGAAACGTTGTAGACCGTTACCTAGGCGATACCTCTTACAAACATTTAGGACATTTAAATGAAACTTGGTACTCATGTGGTCAGAGACCTTAAACATGTGGATACCAAGGTGCACAAGGGTATCATCTGGTGTCTAGTCCCTTTAATAGGGTGCTGAGTTTCAGTAAACATGTTGTAATAAATGAATTACACGTGTGCCATTACTCTGTTAAATCTGGATAAAGTTGTGGATTTTGGTTTTATTTCAATGATATGACCATGACTTTCGGATAGGGTAGAGTTTGGAGGCCGTAACCTGGGGAAATAATGGCCTCAACACTGCTGATTTTCGCTGATGGCGACCTATAAAATGTGACCAATACAAGGGTTAAAGGTCCACAAGCTTTCATTTTTGATGTTATGAAATGCAAACATTTCCAGAAAAAAAGAAGAAAAACATAATAGCCATTTATATATTTTTTCTAAGAAAAGATGTACAGCGTACACTTTTGGCACAGAAGGCTTTAAAGACTATTTTGCCGATTTTATTAATGTCACACATATTGGCAAAATGAATGATTTTCTTATCAATAGAGACATAAGTTTCAAGAATCCTAAATTGGAACCACCAAACATTGCAATATCTTCCGAAGAAATCTGCTCCGTAGTTAAAAATATTTTGCGTTATAAACCGCGTTTTGTATTGGTAATTTACTGAAGGAGTTTTCAATGTAAGTTGGGTTTTTTCTTTAATGCATTATTTAGTAATTAGTTAAAGATGTATCACTCAAAATTTATGGGTTTTTTACATGTATTTGTATTGATTTAAAATACGAGTGTCACTTTAAGCAAGCAGAGATGAATTCATCCAAGAACCCTCCTACCGCATTTTGCCAATCCATTCAATCTCATTAAAATCAGATCCCCAATACACGCTTCACGACGTTACGCTATGAAATGAAGTGAACGTCACGATATGATTTTAATGAGATTGCCAATCCATTGTGACTAACATAAGAAACGTTAAGATGAGATTTTGCAAGATAACATCATAAAGTATTATAAATGACCTTCTTTGATTTTCTATATCCTAAATATATGCATTTCATCTGCAGAACAAAGACTACCAAATCAACTGCCGTCACACAATACTTTCGACTTTCCACCACAACCAAAAGAAGACAACATTATGGAAACGGTAAGACAGTACAGTTTGAACATAGAACAAAAGCAGAATTTTCTAGAGTACACAATATATCCTTTGTATATTTTTAATGTAAACAAAAGAGAACACATAGCTTGTGTTTTCCTTTAGTAGGCTAAAATTTAAACAGTATCTAGAACAACCTGTTTTTATGTTGCAATATCGGCCGCTAAGGCGATGACAAAATGTTCTGATGTGCAAATATATGCTCCGCGAAGATAACAACAAATAATACAAAACAAACAATTACAATCATCAATAAGTTCAAGACGTGACTTACAAACTAAAATTAATTGAATTCGACAACCGGCGTTGAACACCCTTTATTTTTTTATTAAGCAGCAACAAATTGTGTTGTGATATAAGTGTTTCTAAAATACCATCCTTTATTTTATTCTGAATGGCATTAAGCCAGTAGTAAATGTGTTTTGATAAAAACAATCATCAGTATAAATACCAAGTTATTTTTGTTTTTAACTTTGAACTTACTTTCGCTTAGAATACAAAATTTACTTTCATCCAAGTCAATCATTTAGTACCACACTTAATCATGAAGAATTTCAACTTTTGAATTTTACCGACTACTTTCACTCATCCGATAAACACTCCCTGTATCAGATTTAGCGTTGACCATGTGTCAGCCATGTGACGTAACAGCCACAGAACTCTCTAAGTGTTCACTTAAACTGTTGGAAGTCTTTAAGTTATTAAACAACAACCGTTCGAATGTCAGTTCTTTATTATTCCACGTTCTTTCTAAGTTTAATAATCAGTTTAAAATACAGCATGACATTTAAGGTAATCCCACATCCTAACTGCCGTCCTTTAAGAACCCAAGGCCGCTTTCCTTGCCTTGCCTAACCCTCCTCTGTTTTCACATCCAAAATCATCTCTCTTATACTAATTTGTTGTCTACATATGACAGCTTTACAACTACAGGAATACACGTTTTTGTAATTAACATGACCATTTTGTACATTTGTACCAGGTCGGCTGTCAACCATCTCCATATTCAAATGACAATCAAAAATGCCCTACATTACTAAACATACAGTATGTAGACACATATCCATTTAATTAAATCTTAATTATATCTTAAATATAACGTATTACGTCACAGCCAATGAGTTGGTATAATAAGTCAGTTATATGACCTGGAGAAAAACCTTAATGATCAAGAAAGGCTCATTCGTTACGCATTCCCCCACGTGTTGATCATTAATAAATTTCATCATGTAATCTAACTAGTACATTAAACGAAAATCTACAACGTTCGTACATTATATAATTATTTCATTTACCTTTTTTTGACAGAATCAAGCGAGTGCCTTTGCTGTAGAAAAAATAAATGCAATTCGCATAAATGCACTTAAGCAAGAGTGTAAGAACATGAGAATCCCTCAAAACAAAAAGTATTCGGTCGGAAATATGAACGGACATGAACTCATTGAAGAAGGACATAACATTCTAATCTGTCCTATACCTAAAGTTTCATCAACGTTTTGGAAAGAGGTATTGAGTGTTGTCGGCACGAATGGAACATATTCATGGCCAACGGAAACTGAATTATTAAAAGAAATTAAAAGTAAAGTATTAAATCGAGCACAGTACTATAAAGACCTGAAACATATGGATAACGAATCGGAATTAAATTTAACTACAGCATTTATATTTGTAAGGAATCCTTACGCACGTCTTTACTCGGGGTACATCGATAAGGTATACACACCTACAGGTAGATGCTGGATAGAAAACTGGGGCAAAGTGGCAAATACTATAAGAAATGGTAGCAAGGATTACGAATACGATATCACGTTCCGGGAGTTTGTGCAATATATTGTACAACTTTATAAAGATAACAAAACTATCAACGCCCATTTTCAACCGATGACTGAGATATGCGACGCATGCGCAATTCCCTACACATTCATTGGTCATCTGGAAACCTTTGTAGATGACGCCAAATACTTAATAAGTAAATGGACGAATGAGTTTCCCGACATCAATATCAATTTTAGTGACTTTGAACAGGAATCAGCCATCGATACTGCGCGAAAGATAATTTTCAGATTATTTCGCACAAAAGAAAGTAGTAAATTAAAAAACTTCCCAATTTACAATATGTCAGTTCGAGTTTGGTGTAACCTTCAAATTAGAGGATATATCTCAAAACTAAGCAGATTTCCATTTTCGAAAAGTGAAATATCGACCTTGACCGAAGAAAGGTACATGGATGCAGTAATAAACGAACTTGGAAACAGGAAAGATATATCAGCCATCAAGAATCAGCGTACAGAGGCATATATTCAAGCATACCAGACCATTCCACTAACAGTCATGCGTCAACTGAGAGAGTATTTATTGAAAGATTGTACATTGTTCGGTTATGACGACAAACCGAAAGAACTATTCGACAGAAATACATTGATCGTTGATCACCATTACTTGGATGGACTTTAAGATTGCATTAAAATATATTTATTTATATCACGAAATCAGTTTTTAAATCGAACGCATTGTATATGATTAAAATGAAATATGGTTAACATTTAATATGCAGTTTGTGGCAAATTTTGTTGATTTTGGGTGATTATATTTTCTTTTGGTTGGTTTGTCGGTGGAAATCCGTGTTGTTGCAATGCTTTTTGTTTATCAAAAGAATCTAAAAATGAATGTTATGTATAAGTCAGGGTACCGGTTACGTTTTTCCTATATTTGTATAAATTTTTCTGGTTTGTATTTTTGTATTCAATTCGTTGGCAGTTCATACAGTGCGTTCCGTTCGTGACGGAACATGCTTACATACCAACAAAGTCTAGTATGCAGCACAAAGAAGTACTTTAGAGGGCATAATATAGCTAGATGCGGAATGCTTTGGTTTAAAAGATCTGCATCAATATTTCTGCGTTATATATATTTTCTAGCCTTTGTATTTGAACTTGGTGGATAATAGGAAGCCGTTAAGAAATGATAGAAATGATTATGCATTAGGGTAAACGGATAAATATTCCCAGACTACAAACTAGCACGTTTACCAATACATGTATAATGTAACACGCAGGAGTTTACGAAATGGAATCCACGGCAAGCTTTGGAGATGTTAATATATCGTTTAGATTTATGATTTATAACACATTGTTTGACTTAGATTATAACTGAAAATAAATAAACATATATGTAACACATTTTTAGTATAAAAAGTGTAAATGTCAAACGTATATCGCTTTATTGCTTGATGTTCTGACAGTCAATGTTGGTACTTATATTGGTATTGGTAATATTGGTAATACTGTGTTGTATATGAGTTCACCTGTAAAATAAAACTGAATATGATATTTGTCCACTTTGGCCATTGCGTTGTGGATGTCATGCAAATTAAACTTCATGATCTGTAATAAAAACAATGGACTTAAGTTATTTAATACGAATGGAATTATAAATAGTGTTTATACTGCGTTTGCCATCAAAATGTATCAGAATCATAGTTTCCTCAGGTATCACATTATAAGGGCTGATCAGCGAGTTCATGTTTCATTCCATTTTGCATTTTCTACCAGACTGAGATACGCTGATTGTTCAAAACTAGTTTTAATTTTACGGAATACATCTAGAGCAGAGGATAAATCGTACCCAGATCTCCAATTACTAATATAAATATCTCGTAGTCTACTCCGAAGCACAGGCACAAAACATTCAATTTTCACAGAACGAGGATAAAGCCATACTTCATTAAGACCTGATGATTGCAAGATGTCACGAACTCTTGACATCCAGCTCTTGGTGGACACGTTGTTACCTACATTATAAATTTGATCAAGTAATATAGCATTTAAAATACAGTTTTCTTGCTTTACTGGGTGGAGCTTTAAAAAGTATTTCACCATTCTAATATGACGTTCAATGTACACTGGGAACCTACCCAACTCTCCATATAAGGCCAAAGTGTTAGTGGATTGTTTAACATTTAAAACCCATTCACAAAATTTCTTATGCACACTCTCTGAGACTTCCGCATTCATATAACCCCACACAGTAGTTTAAAACAGATAACACATAGGAGTCGAAGAGATTAAACATGATATTAAGGTATTAGCCGCGTAATACACACTTTTTTAAAAGCTTTAACCGACAACATAGTTATAATCACGGTACACTATGGGACTTTTATCCAAATTTTGAAGATTTTTTACCTTGAATAAAAAAAGTTATTTATGTTTCATTACACCCACCCCCAAACTCCAAGGGCTACAAAGAGCGACAAGTAAATATTTTGTCTATATTTGAATTTTTTTTCACATTATCAGAGATTATGAAATAAACACAACAGTTTCTGGTAAAATAAACTTCAGTTAACAGAAAACTAAAGTTCAAACGAACACATTATTGATACACATGGAAAAAATCATTTTGATTGATCTTATGATTCTTCGGAAAAGAGCAGTTTTTCGATGTTTGAAAATATATAGCAGTTTTATAAAATTCATAAAAAATATTTAACTATAAGGCAAGCTGCTGAAATCATTTTAGATATTATCTATGATGTCTATTGAACAATTTAAAAGACAATTTATGATAGTTTACCGTCCAGTTTTGAAGAAAATATACATAATGTCATGTTACCATACATTTTTTATAGCTAATAAAATACTTAAAAATCAACCTTTTTTTGTAAAAAATTATAAAGCTTAATTGGACTTATTCATAAAATGTACTCTTTCAAATAAATGAATTTTACTTATGATACTAACTCAGAATACAAAGTTTAAAACAAATGAGTGTACTTTTAAACTAAAATATGTGAAAAAACAAGAACACTAAGTGGGCTCGCCCCTCCAAAAATATCAGAGTGAAAGTTCTCAACTAATGTTGTTGTTTTTTAATATTATAATATGTAAACAATCTCTGTGGGTAATTTGATGTATATCTGTTTTATTTTGTCATTGGTATTCTAACAATTAGTTTAATTAACAATAATTCTTCACTCTTCAACATTTGAAGTTTGGTCTGTTCCCATGCTTTGTACTTGAAGTGTGTGCACAGATGATAACTACTCAATGCTGAGTCAATGCTGATTTGGTTTTCATGCCCCTTCAGGTACTTTACCCATCAAGAATGTTTAGTGCTGTAAAGGAAAAAAGTTGTACGTTAAAGCCTTTCTAACTAATTAGTATAGATAATTATACTGCCATACATGTACAAAATAAAATATAAACAGTTTAATATTTCTCGACATTATTTTGAAAAAACAACAACAAGCTGATACATACATGTATATATATAAAGAAAATTATTAAATTTATCAATAAAATTCATCATCATCATCATCATCATCATCATCATCATCATCATCATCACCACCACCACCACCACCACCACCACCACTTGACCACCACCACCACCACCACCACCACCACCACTTGATTATTGAATACAGTAGGTTTATAAAAACAAAAACCAAGTCAAATATGTTTTATATGAAATACTCACATCATCTCGATCAGATGCGACTGCCTTGTGGATGGACATGGCTGTCAAATCCGCTCTCAAGGATC
This sequence comes from Mya arenaria, assembly GCF_026914265.1. Classification (NCBI taxonomy): domain Eukaryota; kingdom Metazoa; phylum Mollusca; class Bivalvia; order Myida; family Myidae; genus Mya; species Mya arenaria. The sequence continues at coordinate 57,335,081 of NC_069136.1, read as the reverse complement.
CAACATAGTATTTAATGCAGGCTGGAATTCTTCATAACCCAGTGTTGTTGACTAAGTAATATTCAGTCATTTTCCTGCCTGGAAGAAATTAGACTTCTGATTATCAACCAGCAGAAACTACCACCGTAAAATACAAATGCAAAAGTATTATACATTTTGCACTAATATCTGTTTTAGCCAAGAGTAAGGGTTGGTAGGCACAAATGTGTAGTTGTTGTGCATATGGTTGATAATGATTCACAACAGTATGGGGTTTTAACGAGACCTACACCAAGCCAATGAATGTCAATAGTGTCCTAGCAGATGCGGTTTCAAGCCCCAAACCACATACAACTTTTTTTCACAGGTTAATTTTGAAAATATGCATTTTGCAAACAAATAACGGGTATGTACATGTATTGTGGTATGTTAGAAATAGGTCACGTACCAAAACACATCATTTTTAAACAAAATTTTAAGTCTAATATTTTTCTAAGATAAAACAATCAATTTAAAGATTACATACTCATATTATATCTTAAACGTAAGTTATGTACATAAGTACATATAAAAATATGTAACATGTACATAAGTACATGTAAAATATGAACATGCTGTCTAAACATTTAGCTAATAAAAATGATTTAAGAATTCCAAAGATAAATTATAAAAAACGTTTTTGAACACATCAACGTATAAAACTGCTCAAGGATACTTACATTCAGAGCCCTTTGATACGAATATCCCAGTTCCATGCCGTGTTGACAGTTCGTTTTTTCGAGAGAAAATCTTCTCTTACGCGTATATTTCACTTATAATCCATGTTTAACTGTAATGACTCAAATTGTTAGATATATCGTAATCAACTGTCAGCGTGTACTTTTAGTGTTTATTTATTTTAAACGTATATTCATGAGAAAAACATCACAATGTTTCCAAATCCTACGATGTAGAAATTCCATTATTGACCTATGAATAGTCTGGAAATACTTTCTGTTTCTAAAAATAGCAACATCCGGTACAGGCCGAATACGCCCGATGTTCGTCGCGATCTGTTACGGCGAGTGGCGATATATGTCGATGTTACCCGATGTTTCCCGAGTTGTATTACATGGCTAATACCTTAATTGGAACTTTAATATAACGAACCAGCCCAATAAGTGCATGCAGTGATCGCAACCCCTTTCCTGCAAGTGTTTTTGCAGCTTGAATAAAAGCCATTGGTAAAAACAACACCTAGATAATTCAAAGATCCAACAATTTCAACTTCCTGATTATTATAAAACCATTTATCATTATTGCCCAACCTACCACCTTTCCTAAACACCATAACCTTAGTTTTATCAATGTTAACCGTGAGGATCCATTTATGACAATATGAATATAAACTATTTAAAGAGTTCTGCAAACCATCCTTTGTCTCTGAAACAATAACAGCATCGTCTGCAAATAACAGAAGATATATTGAAATTTGGTCGACAGTAATGTCGTCAATTACATTTTCTTGCAAATGCATTTCAATATCGTTCAAGAAAAGTGAGCAAAATGTCGGAGAGGTTATCTCCCCTTGAAATAAGCCAAGGCTACTGTTGAAAAAAGATGACAATGATCCCAGATTTTTTACACAAAGTTTCACCTCGCTATACATAGATCGAACAATGGACAAAATTTTACCGTCGATTCCCAATTTTATATACTTATACCAAAGCCTACTTCTATCAATGCAATCATAAGCTTTTTTATAATCAATTAAACAGCAAAACAGCTTCTTTTTTTCTTTCAAAATGTTCTTAAATCAACGAATGCAAAATAAAGACAGGATCAACAGTACTATACTTATTTTAAAAACCAAACTGAGCATCTGTTAAAATACTATTTTCTTCAGCCCACAATTTCAGCCTTTCATTTAGTACGATAGTAAATAATTTTGAAAAAAAACAGCTAGAAAGAGTTATCCCCCTGTAATTGTTAGGGTCTGATTGGTTTCCCTTTTTGTAGATTGGAATAACAATACCAGTTGCCCATGATCGAGGGAACGATTTCGTGTTTATCATATGATTAAAAAAGGATTTCAATGGTCTAATAATGTGTGGTACTGATACCTTAAAATACTCATATAAAACGTTGTCAATAGAGGTTGCCTTATTCGAACCTAACTTTTTGATAGCTTTCAAAATGTCATCATCTGAAATAGGCACATCTAATGACTCGAAAGTAGAGTTATGGTCTAAACCAGAATCAAATTCCCCAATAAGATCATTATATTCTTCCTCGCCTCTGAAATCACCACCTGAAATAAGATTACTGAAGAAAGTTTGAAATTCCTCATTAGAAATAGTACCACCATTATTTGCTTCTTTTCCGTTTTTAAATATTTTCCAAAACTCCCTCGGAGACTTCCTTCTTAAATCGTTCATTTTACGACTACGTATAAAGTTGAATGATTTTTTTTACCTCCGACACTGACACTTATAATCTTTTTTTGCCATATACAGCGAAGTTCGATCAGTATCCGAAAATGTAAGGTTAAATTGGCATACAGCGTTTTAATACACGTCATATTTGTGTTTACATTCAGCATCAAACCAATCCTATTTAACTTTTCCGTCTTGGAAATAAAAGACTGGCGTTGGAGATACACGGTTGGCAGCCCGCTTCAACAAAGATTTCTTTGGACGTGCCACGTCGTCTGGGGCACGAGAAGAACTTCTTCCGCAATCGTCATTGACGGCCGGTTTCACGCGATGTCTGTTTTACCTGCAAAACGTGCATTAAATGTGTTATATCTAACGTTGTTTGATTTTATTGGACTTATGGAGTTTTTCGCTTCATTCTTTGCTGCCTCCAGATACGTAGCAAGGGAAATTCCTGAATAAAACATTTTCGCGAGATTAAAATACATTATCAAAATTTTCTTAAACATGTTGTTTTGTGTATAACTTACCACATATCTCCAAGGTGACCATATACCATACAGTCAAATATTAACACCTTTACTGAAATGTGTGAAATGCGTGTCAATGGTCCCTATGGCATACATGTCATAGGGACTTAAAATAAACACCCAATAAACAATACCAAATACAGGAATTGTAATATTTCTCTACATTATACATACGTCTTTTTATGATATATCTACATTGAAGTGAATAGTGATTTTTTACATGGTTCAAAAATACATTGGGTAACGCAATATACTTGTTCAGCTATACATATATTGGCAATTTATAAACGAGGTATACCGTAAAAGCCTGTTTATTAAGCCTTTTACTGCAATATTCTTAATTCCAATATACAAGTACTTAGCTTACTTAAAAACTAAAATTGAACGCAACATACCTATTCAGCTATACATATATTGGCAATTCATAAACGACGTATACCGTTAAAGCTTTTATAGTAAACCTTTTACTGCAATATACTTACTTCCAATATACAAGTACTTAGCTTACTTAAAAAATAAAATCCTCATCAATTGTCCATCAGGTTTTACAATATGTATTATTTCAAAGTCTTACCTGTTCCGCAAATGCGGTGTTGCCAGCGATGGCAGGTATCACATTTCACAGCATGCTTGTCGCGGCCTTACTTCCTTAGAACATAATATGCACGGAAACTCATTACCAAAGACATATGTTGGACTAATAACATCATCTGGAACATAGTTCTATTATTTATACATTTGAACTTGATTTACTCTATTTTTAGTATATTATTAAAGATGTCACACATACATAGTATGAATATATCTTTTGTCACACTTCTTCTGCCTAACACTACTCCGGGCCTGGAGCATGATGGGAACCTGTTTCCGGCGCTGCTCCACAACCTGCTTAGGAAACTGTTCCGAGATCCCGTACTGTTTTAGTTCCTTCGCCGCCCGACGAACTTTCTCACGATCAGGGAAGTCGGAGAACTTGGCCACAATCGGCCGGGTCTTATCGCCTTGGTAGGGACCGATCCGATGCGCTGTCTGCAGATGTATTACTTCTATTGCATTGTCTATTTTAAGCTTTTCTTGAATAAACTGTAGTATCTTTTGCTCGCAGATTTCATCTTTTTCCTCAGGAATTTTGTGGAACAATAAATTGTCACGCATACTGCGGCATTTTAGATCTAATATCTCAGATTTCAGTGTATTTAAGTCTTTATGTTGTTTACTTATTTCGGATAAGGTTTGGCTGTCAAATTTGTGACCGCTCGATGTCACGCACCTTGCTCTCAAGATCATTGATCTTTCTATCCATGCTTTGTATTTCTTGTATTTATGGGTACATGTAACCCGGGCTGCAATACTGTGCCTGTGGGGTCTGCGGTAGTTGATATTGGCTATTTGTAATACCACTGTTACTACCCTGACCTTTGTCATTGCTTTTATTATTGATAATGTCCATTGTTTGTTTTCGTTTTTGTTCCCGCCTTTTACTTGGAGTCTCTTGTCGTTGTTCTCCTGGCGAAGCTTTTGATTTTTTCGTTTCCTTGTCATTAAAAGTGCTTAATAAGTCCATAGAGATACACTTCATTTAGTTTAAATAATTATATCCTTCATAAAACAATAAAGAAATCCATTTTTTATCACTGCTCGAATTTTCCAACCGCCATTTTACACGCATGCGCGTTATACCTCTTTCATCTTTAAATAAGAGTGTCATTCTGTACCTTATCAATAAAATAAAAAATAAATATTGTTTTATGCTTTTAATTTGTCGTTTTCATTTCATTTTATACGTATATGTGTACTACAATATAAATGGAAAGTAAAACTCGGGTGATATTCGAGCGTCTAGATGATCGAGACTACACTCAATAATGAACAACATTCAGAATTACAACAAACGAAAATTATTTATAAATTGTTTTGTTGTTTACTCTAAGAAATACTATTTCATACTGAATTATTGTTGTTTTCCTCATTAATATTCATTTTTCCATAATTGTGATATCCTCCAATTAATTATGATAATCATTGCACAAAATACGCCCATTCAGGAATATGGATGTAGGCTTATCGATTTTCTATTGTTAAATAATATTTATATCATGAATGGCCGTACAAATGTTGATATATTAGGTAAACCAACCTGTAAGGGAGTTAGTACTGTTGATTATTTTATGTGTAGCGCTAGCTTATTTAAGTACATAAATTGTCTTAATGTTATGGACTTTTGTCCAATGCTATCTGATGCACACACTCCAGTTAGTTTAAGTTACACTTTTAAAATAGACAATGACATACATAATGCTGTATGCAAGGGAGACAAACTGAAACAATGGGAAAATAAAAAATGTAATAATTTCGTCGAAAATGTTGATCAACATGAAGTCTCAATTATACTTGAACGTCTCATAAGTTGTTCTGAAACAAACGTGTTTACTCAACAAATAGCAGATGACATAGTAGAGTCTATAAATACCGTATTCAAATCATCATGTGAAAGTACATTTGGATATATAGACTGCAATAAATCAAACGATCAGAATACTACGAAGGTTCCAAAATGGTTTGGAAATAAATGTAAAAAAGCTCGCAGGGATTTTCATCGGGCTAAATATATGTATAAACTACGTAGAAATATAGAAAACAAGGAAAATCTAAAAAGCAAAAGTAAAATATACAAGTCCACAATGACCGTATTTAAAAATAGAGACAAAAACGAAAATATAAGAAACTTGCGAAACTTGAAGAACAAAGATCCGCGCAAATACTGGAAATGTTTAGGTAATAAATCTAAAAGTAAAAACGACGCCAGTCTTTCTGATCTTCATGATTTTTTCAAAACTGTAAATTTTTCGCAAGAGATAGATTCACTAAATGAAGAAACTATGGCGAATAATGAAATCAATGAAGAAATAAATTTAAGAATTACTGCTGACGAGATTGAAAAAGCAATTAAAACATTAAAAAATAATAAAGCGTGTGGGATTGATCAAGTAAAAAATGAACATGTCAAAAGCACATTTAACATATTTAAGGATATATATGTTAAATTATTCAATTTAATTCTGGACAAAGGAATTATTCCCTTGTGTTGGACAACTGGTATTATTAATCCTATATATAAGAATAAAGGAGACCCTAGCCGTCCAGAAAATTATCGACCAATTACATTGTTAAGTTGCCTTGGTAAATTGTTTACTTGCATACTGAATAACCGAATTGATAAATACGTTGAATCTAATAACCTTATTGATCGTAGTCAGGCCGGTTTTAGAAAAGGTTATTCCACTACGGACAACATGTTTATATTGAATAACTTAATACAGAACTTACATAATAGAAAAAAAGAAATTATTTTGTGCATTTATAGACTTGAAACAAGCATTTGATACAGTCTGGAGATCTGGGCTGTGGCAAAAAATGATTAATACAAATATAAATGGAAAATGTCTGAAATTGATTCAGAATATGTATAAAAATATTAAGTCATGCGTATCGAACAACTCAGAATGTTCAAACTTCTTCCCAAGTAATATTGGTGTCCGCCAGGGTGAAAATCTTTCTCCGCTTCTTTTTTTACTATTTCTAAACGATTTACACTCGTATTTTGCTCAAAATATAATAAATGATGGTGTTGACATTCAAGATAATGCTCATAATGACAGTATGCACACTTTTCTAAAACTATTTATACTGCTGTATGCCGATGATACAATAATCATGTCAGAAACTGAAAACGGGTTACAAAACGCTCTAAACACATACTCCAACTACTGTGATATATGGAAATTAACAGTCAACACAACAAAATCAAATATAGTTGTTTTCAGTAAAGGCCGACAAAAGTTATATAATTCTAAATTCAAAGATAACACTCTAGAGGTTGTTAATGAATATAAATACCTCGGGATCTATTTTAGTAGAACCGGTTCATTTGCTAGCTGCAAAAAGCATATAGCTGCTCAGGCCACCCGAGCAATGTATAGTCTGATCCGAAATTCCAATCGTTTATCTTTACCCATTGACCTTAGAATAGAACTTTTTGATAAAACAATCTAACCTATTTTGCTATATGGTTCAGAAATCTGGGGTTTTGGAATCAATGAAATATTGGAAAGAGTTGAACTTAAATATTTAAAATATATACTCAAATTGAAACGCTCAACGCCAAACTACATGATATACGGCGAAACAGGAATGAAACCTTTATCGATTAATATAGAAGAAAAAAGTATAGCATTTTGGGGGAGATTACTTTTTCCTAACAATAACACTCATGACAAGCTCTCATCCCTGATATATAGAGTAATATACAATATAGCATCGCCTTTAGATGATATCATTTTAAAGAAAAAATTTCCTTGGGTATACTTCATTAAAACGATCCTTATAAAATGCGGTCTGAATAACTTATGGCTTAGTTAAATGATCTATTTTTAAATGACTGGGCGTCGAATATAGCAAATGCAAGTAATAGTATTTTTTACAGAATTTTCAAAAAAGAATTTGGCCTTGAAAAATATCTTAGTAAAACGCCACACAAGCAATTATTTTCATTTATAAAATTTAGAACAAGAAATCACAGTATGCCTATTGAAACTGGCAACTGGCTAAGAATACCACTAAATGAACGAGTATGCAATCATTGTGTTAATAAAGTTGGTGATGAATTTCACTATTTGTTTGAATGTAACCTTTTTAATGACGAACGGAAACAGTTTCTCAAACCATACTTCTATAGACACCCTAATACATATAAGTTAGAAATATTAATGAATTCAAGCAACAAGCAAATGCAAACAAATTTGTTTAGATTGATAACTACTATTTTTTCAAAGATTAGATAGCTGGTTGGTTGTAATTTTGTGTCATTTTTAACTATACTGATTTTCAATTACAGAAAATTGATATGGTTGTATTATTCTTTTAATTGTAAATGTACACCTTAGCATATACTAAATGTACAGCTTATTTGTATCGTGATTTAATCAACGAGTTACGTCTATGTGTATGTGATACGATACAAATGAATGCATATAGGAATAGAAAGTATAGTACTTTAATCCACAAGTGTCTTTTTGTTAGAAATTGCAGGAATACACATTCAAAAAATATATGTAATGTGTGTATGTTTGTGTGTGTTTAAATTCATGACTCTCCGATACCCATGTTGGGTATCATATTCTAAATTTAAACATGTATCTGCCGCCATGTCATTTATGTTCATGTTATATACCTCATTTGCCATAGTTTATGGTATGAGAGAATAAACGTTGTTTGAGTTGAGTTGAGTTGGAATCAATGAACAGAACAGAATCAATGCACATAACGGTCGTTACTAATTCGCTCGTCAACTTCAATTATTGGTGAAAAGTGAAAACACACAAATTGGTAAACAATTCAATTCTGTAGGAGATGAACCGCTATCAAAACTTCGCTAATTGACATCATTGTTATTTGCAAATTAGGGCCCTTTGTTGATAGTTTGCAACTCTCACTACAACTGTCAAATAAATTTATTAAATAGGGTCAATTGTGAACACCGCGGGGATTAGACGGGCCGTTAATTGTCGGCTTGGAAACGCGAAAGATCTATTTTTTTCGTATACCCGTGTATACTACTCGAGTACTCGATTTTTTTATATATATAATGGATCGAGTACTCGGGTACTCGTTGCCATCCCTAAAATAAATGCAAACAAATATAACTTGCCTAATTAAACACTATTTGTGGGCCCACAGATTGGCTTAAGCTCGCTCAACTTACATGTTATACGTCCACAACACAAACCAATGTGCTCATGAAATGTTTCTATGCTGTTAAGCTGTACTGTTGTGCTTTAAAAACACTGACACATTTAGGTTATAACAGTTTTCAAATTCGAGGTTATCGTAATTAGAACACAAAAAGTTCATGTTTCATTATGATTAAGGCTCCTATTGGTATTATGCTCCTTCAAATTATATTCTACTATAATGCATGTATTAAATGAACGTTCAGTCCATTCCCTTAAACAAGGAAGTGCAAGCAATACTTGCCATTTTAAAATATGATTGGGAAAGTTATATATGATTATGTTTGACTATTGATGTATACTATCTTATTATAAGTAAGTGCATGAATCATATGGAGTTCCGAAACAACTTAGTTGGCGAAAGCCAATTGGTCTGGTGAATATGCTACAGCTTTAAAGGTACTCGCTCATGTTTAGCAGCATTTTCCCCAGGCTTTTAATCCACAAAAAAGTGCATTTTTACAATCACATAAGCGAGTCCCTCTAACACGCATAGTTTGGATTGCTTTAGATTTCAATGCCGTGCACTGCCTAACGAGCCGCAGATTTGCATAAACCATGGTTACTGCTTGATACGAATACGAATAGTTTATTACGTACTACAAGGCCTCCAGCCCAAAATACACAGTATCACATTGGTTATATAGATGACATATTCATAATTTAAATAATAAATAGACATGCACATGTATGTGCAGTGACATATATAATGGTTATGGAACGATAACATTGGTGCATAAATAAGTATATAGGCAATATTTAAACATGTTTGTAACATATAATTATGTTCGTAATTGAATGTTGTTTAAACTTGAATAGTTGCATCTCTTCAAGAAAATGCATTTAGTAAAAAGTTTGCCAAACAACGTATATGTTCTTCCTGATCACTCGACATGATAGCATTAAATAGAGTAACACTCACAAATGTATTTAGCCATTGTGGCATAAAATGTTCATTTCTCAAGTCGTTATAAAGTGGACAAATTAACAGCATATGTAATTCATCTTCGACAGTGTACACATTTCGACTTAAGCAAAATGGGCAAAATCTATACTGTCGTTCTATATTCACATGTCTTCCCTTTTCTACCATCAATTTATGGCACGAGCATCGAAAGTTCGAAAGGGCCTTTCTATGTGAATATGGCATATTAAGTGTTAGATATTTTTCAATGTCAAGTAATGATTTAAATTGGCAATAATAGATTGCTTTTGCCGATGAGTTTATGTCAGCATTAAGTTTCTGTAAAGCATAGTCTTTCAGTCTTCGAGTGAATGCAGCCATAAATGTCTTAACATCACCGATTTCGTCTGCAATCCACGCGTAACCGAAACCATGTTGAAACAGTAGCTGTTTAACATGGGACGTCCAGTTGGTTCTTCCTGCTTCTGACTGTCTACGCAACATCAGGTAACATTGCCGTGGGTATCGTTGTGGTGACATCTGTAGAAGTCTCGTCCAGTACTTAATACATCTTGTCATATAATTGACAAATAACGGTAATCGTCCACATTCGCTAAGTGCGAAGAAGTTTGCTGTATTTGTATGCACTGCACATATTCTCTTACAAAAGTTTATTTGCACTCTTTCTGTGTTTATGGAAAGTTCATAGCCCCATATTTCGGATGAATAACAAAGGATCGGCACAACCATTGCATCAAATAATTTAAAAGATTGAGAGGGTTTGAAATGTCCAAAGTATTTTTCATATTTATATATTGTAATGAGTGCTTTTGAAGCTTGTTTACACAGCATATCTTTTGTCATTGACCAACTTAGTTTTGGAGTGAAGTATGCACCCAAATACTTATAAAAGGACACAACTTCAAGTAATTTCCCCTTATAATACCATTGTTCATAAGCTCTTAGTGGCCCACCGTTTCTAAAAACCACCACCTTTGATTTATCTGTATTAACTTGCATACCTACTTCGTCACAAAATTGGGATATATTGTTTATAAGTCTCTGTAAGCCTATGGCGGTTTCTGAAAACCCAGACACGTCATCTGCGTACATAAAGGCATATACTTGATCAATATCATTTGCTTTTACCACACCATTGTTCATTTTTAGTCTTAAGTAACCAATAAGATCGTTTATGAAGAGGGCAAAAATTATTGGTGAACTCAAACAGCCCTGCTTTGTTCCTAATTCACACTGGAAGATATCTGTCAGTCCATGTTTGAGTTTAACACTTGCTTTCAGTTTACTATACATTGAGCGAAATATTTGCAAGAACGGGCCATTTATATTGTTCCTGGACAAACATTCGAAGATCTTTTGGTGTTTACAGCTGTCAAAGGCCTTGAACAGGTCCACGTAAAATACATAAAACCGCCCACGTTGGCGAGTAGTATATTTCTGAATAACAGACTGTAAATTGAAAATATTGTCAAACGTCGAGTATCCTTTTCTGAAGCCTGCTTGCGATTCGTCGATAATCGAGTTATCATCGGACCAGTTCATGAGTCTTTTGGAAAGAATTTGCATGAATATTTTACTAAGGCTACTCGATAATGATATAGCCCTATAATTATTTGGCTCTTGTTTTGATCCTTTTTTGTGAATGGGGCATATAAGACTCTCTCCCCACCCATCAGGATATATACCCTTTTCAAAAATAGCATTAAACAGTTTTGTCAAAAATGGCACAGTTTTATTTGAAGTGATTTTAAACATCTCCATACTCAGTCCATCGGCCCCTGATGCACAATTTCCGTTCAGACTTTTAATACTATCCGACACCTCACTCTCTGTAAAAGGTTCATTTAAGACATACGTATTTGTTTCCCTTGTTAATCGCTCGCTAACGTAATCATCAAACCGCGCCTGTGGGTTCTCGGCCTCTGATGTTGAAAACAAGTATTTGAAATACGATAACCACTGGCTACTGTCTATTAAATCGCTTGTGTTCGATCTGGTTCGCTTAGCACTGTTTATTTTACACCAAAACCGTTTAGGTTCATTACAGCAGTTTATAAGGTCCTCACGTCGGTTTGACACTAATATATTTTTCTTGGCTTTACAGCACTGTTTAAACTGCCTTCGTTTATATAAATATTTATTTAAGTCCGATTTAGTATTCGTTGTTCTATAGTTACGTAGGCTATGATATTTGTCCTGTTTTAAATGTTTACATTCATTATCCCACCATTCGGGTTGACGCGGTCGTTCGTGTTTGGTAGCGGGACCACATCGTACCTTCTTAAAGCAAACACCAGATTTATGAAACAATGTGTTAAATTGTTCAAGTTTCACAAGGCAATTATTTTGGTCAACATGTTTATCAAATTGTTCGAACGTTTCTTCAAAGTTTGTCACAAAAGTGTCTCTAACTTCCTGCCTATACACATAATGAAACGCCGTGCGTAAAGCATCTTCAGATTTAATAGGATTATGTGAAGTTAGTGATAATTGACATTTCAGTGGGAAATGATCTGAGAAAGATTCACTTCCTATTTCAAAGCATGATATATATTGAAACAAGTCTGTAGCTGCTAAAATATAGTCAACTACGCTACATCCCCCATTTGCCGTGCATGTATATTCCCCGTATTCATCTCCATTTACTCTACCATTCAATGTATGAATATCAAATGAACAGCATAGTTCAATAAGGCTTGACCCAAACTTGTTCAAAACAGTGTCTTTATTTCGTTTCGGGACATTAAAGGTGTCAGATGGGTAATCCGTTTGACCAAATATAAAGTCTGTATCATCGTCGGGAATGTAATCTTTGAGATCGCCTATTCTGGCATTCAGATCGCCAGCTACTAACATACTCGCCGTCGGAAAATCGGACAACACACTCAGAAGTTTTTGATTAAGTTTATAAACACCATCTTGCTCACCATCAGCATATATCGGAGAATATTCTGGCGATATATAGGTAAAACATAGTATAAGATCATTGTTAAATCCCGTATGTTCCTTGGCTACATGTAAAAATACACAATCATCGAATTGTTCATATAAGCGTGTAAAAATCTTTGCTAGTTTATCTTTTAGATATACTATAACGCCACCAGAACCTCTTCTATGATTACTTATTCGTCTTTTGTCAAAACATGTATACCCATCTAGGAAATCATCGAATTCATTCGCCTCGGTTTGCCATGTTTCATAAAGTGCGATAATATCAAATGCACTACAAAATGTTTTCAAAGCAGTGTCATGTAAATATTTCTTAAGTCCTTGTATATTTAAAGAGCACAACTATTGATGGATACTATCTTATTATAAGTAAGTGCATGAATCATATGGAGTTCCGAAACAACTTAGTTGGCGAAAGCCAATTGGTCTGGTGAATATGCTACAGCTTTAAAGGTACTCGCTCATGTTTAGCAGCATTTTCCCCAGGCTTTTAATCCACAAAAAAGTGCATTTTTACAAACACATAGGCGAGTCCCTCTAACACGCATAGTTCAAATCCAAATTTGGATTGCTTTAGATTTCAATGCCGTGCACTGCCTAACGAGCCACAGATTTGCATAAACCATGGTTACTGCTTGATAGTACTTTGTAGTTCTTATTTTACATTTTTTGCGTTGCTATACGTACCTTTTGCTAAACACTCAATAAGTTTAGAATTCCGTGCGATATAGAACAACAATACTGAGTATACAGATGCTTGAGAAATGCACACATAAAAGTTTATACATGTAGAAAGTCAATGCAGCTGCACTCATTAAAACATGGCCAATGCAATGACGTCAACCTCTACCCAGCTATGATTTGTTTTTGTTGTTATTGTAGTCGTTGTTGTTGCTGTTATTGTTGTTGTTGAAGTTATCGATGTAGTTATTGATGTAGTTGTTGTTGAAGTTATTGTTGTAGCTGCTGTTGTAGTTATTGTTGCAGTTATTGTTGTAGCTGCTGTTGTAGTTATTGATGTAGTTATTGTGGTAGCTGCTGTTGTAGTTATTGTTGCAGTTATTTTTGTGGTTGTTGTTAAAATTACTGTCGAAATTGTTGTTGTTTCTGTGGTGATTGTTGCTGTTGTTTTGTGGTAGCTGTTGTTGTTGTTTCCAAGCAACCTTTACATTTTTATCATTTTTTATATTTACTTTTATCTTAGTCGGTACCTCAATATTGTAAGTACATGTATATAAGTAAGTAAGTAAGTAAGTAAATCGTTTATTATTGTGACATGTGCAATTCAAACAAAGTAGTAATAACATATATACAAACATTTGCACCCGACCCGCTGGGTCTATAGGTCACCATATCTAAAGTTTAATGTAAGTAACATAAGGAATTTAACATAAATTGACTAGTAACATAACAAAGTTGGTATTACAGATACAATGTGAGTTCCAGATGCGATAGAAAATTATCAAATATCTCGTTAAGAGTACATAATAGTTCGTCTTTTCAGGTAGGCATTTACAATTTATTTGGATAGTTTCCTAGGGTATGAGGACATTAGAATGGATAATTTACCGTCTATATCATGGTCGACTAGTTGACGTGAAATTATTTCGTTCAGGTGTAACAAACGTAGATCACTGTAACGATTGTATTCAAAAAGAAAATGTTTCTCGTCCTCAATGAGATTTTGCTGGCATAATCTGCATATTCTCAGATCCAGTGGTTCACCAATATAACGTCCAGTTTCCACTCTCAATGGCAAACTTCCAGTTCTAAATTGACATCGTAATGATCTTTCATTCTTTTTCAGGCTAAGACTTATGTATTCCTCTAATCTAAATGACGTTTTGAAGAGTCTATATGTTCGTAGTTTGGGGGCGTGCCCGATTTCTCTCTTCCATATCTGCATAATGGGAATGTATCAAGTATTTTGCCTGGGGTAAATTCACAGCCGATTTATTGTCAAACGTATTTGAAAGTCCCACTGCATAGAATATTTCCTTTATTTCTTTTGTCCAATTATTCCTATGCATACGATTGTTGTAATCAGCGTTAAACACTTTTTTGGTAAGTCGCGTGTCATTCATTAGCACAAGCCTGTTCCAGAATCTGAACACAGAGTGCCAGCGCCGGTACATACTTGGGAGCCAACCAGTGTCACCGACCATGGCAAGTATCGGCGTGAAGCGGTGAACACCAAGGAAATATCTCATGGCCCTATGTTGGACGTTGTCGATAGGCTGGTACTTTTTGTAGCCCCATATCGATGAACAATAATCCATGGTTGGAATGACGCACGAGTTATAGAGCTTTTCGTATGTTTTAAAACCAAGGTCTAACTAACGCATCACAATTGTAGAAAAGGTCACTTTTCTCGTGAAATATGACCCCTAGATACTTGTATCGATCGACAGTTTCATTAATATTTTCACCAATTTTAAATACGACATCGCTTTTTTGTGATCTGCCTTGACGAAACTGCATGCACTTTGACTTGTTGCAATAAATTAAAACCCTCCAGCGCTTACACCAGCTATGCACCGTGTCCAGCATAGTTTGTAGTTTTTCTGCTGTGTTACTCATGAGCGCTATATCGTATACATCATCATAGAGAGTTTGTGATCAGCCACTTGTATCCCAAGGTCAAGGTCATTCACCTCCTGTACAAGGTCGTTTGCGAACACGGCGAACAATGTTGGCGACAAATTACACCCCTGTTTCACGCCAGTAACACAGTCGAACCA
Source organism: Mya arenaria (assembly GCF_026914265.1). Lineage (NCBI taxonomy): Eukaryota > Metazoa > Mollusca > Bivalvia > Myida > Myidae > Mya > Mya arenaria. Next base: position 57,319,754 of record NC_069136.1, on the reverse strand, counting down.
GTCTGTTAATTTATCGTTGATGCGTATGGTTGACATTGAACTTGCGTATATATTCTTTATGGAGTTATATAGTTTCCCGTCTATTTTGTTTAGTATGAGTTTATACAATAGCATATCTCTGTCGATATAATCAAAACAACGACGAAGGTCAATATATGCTGTAAAACACCTGCTTATTGTTCTTTATGATGCTATTCAGTGTGAATACATTATCTTCACATGACCGATCACGACAGAAGCCATTTTGTTCATCAGCAAGTATGTCATTGCTTTCTAGGTATGTGGTAAGCCTTCTGTTCACAAACGACGTATACAGCTTACTTATACACGATGATAAGCTTATCCCGCGATAGTTCATTGAAATACGAGGGTCCGAAGCAGAGTCTTTCATGATAGGGCATATAATTGCTTTCCGCCACACACTTGGTATTATGCTAGTGTCCATGATAAGTTGAAATAGATGTTGCAGAGTCCAAATGATCGCCGGATTTTTCAATTTTCAAGCATACTTGGGCATTATTTCGCAGCTCGTGATTTTAAACGTTCTTGTAAATATCATTTCACGAAAACAACCGATCGCAGTTTGGTCACACACTTTCCATGCCCGGCATTTACGGCAACAACGCGCTCCAATCGGAACACCTCGCCAATTATCCAACAGATGACGTCAGAAATAATATTGGGTTTTTTTGTTAAAGTAAGACAACATGGCTTCGCCCATTTCTAAAACGCGTGGTATGTTTACAACCGTCAAGTGACATTTTTATTTACATCTGGCGAAAAAATCAAGCTGTCTCTGAATTAATTTTAATCTTATTTCAAGTTTCCAAAAGGCTTAATTGAGACACGAATATAAATTATTTATTTCGGTACATTGGTTACGTTATTGAATCGGTTTACTTATCGTAGGCCGGATAATTGAGTAAATCGCCGGCGGTAAAATCACATTCTCGTATTCTTGTAGCCAATTAACTAGGTTTATCCCAAAGATTGCCGGAAATGGCCGAGTTGTTGCGATTGTCACGTGCTCAATATGTTTTGTGAACCATATTAAAACCAGTTGTAAAAATGGCCGGAGGCAAAATGGCGATTTTCCGATATAGATATTGTAAAATTTGTAAACGTTTTCATTTATAGTATATGTAGGTAGTTTAAAAAAGAAAACTATGGAAAGGAGACAATGTTGGATATTTATGTTGGCCATTGGACTTGTTATGTTAATTTTATACACAGGTTGAGTGTTTATTTTCTAAATCTCTATCTTGTAATTTTCATATTTACACGTTTTTGAATTACATGTGCAGCTTTTAGGGTAAAAAAGATATAATTTAATAATGTCTTCATGTTTGATAGGTACAAAAGCAAGAATGGTATAAAATGGTATTAAACTGCATTTTGACGTTAAAATGTACTTGACAATGAAAAAAATATGAAAGCAGACCTTAAGTTGAGTTATTTTTGTAAAGAAGCAATTTCTTATAAGAAGTTTGATTATAGCTGAAAACCAAATGTATAAAACTGTTGTTCTAAGATAATTGTCAATTTTAATAGAAAAGCGTAACATAGCGATACTTGATTTCGAGATTTCGCAATATATTATTGGCGACCTCAGTCTTAAACAATACCTACTTCAAGTATTTAGAAAATCTTTGTTTAAACATTATGTATTAAACAACGATTGAATAGAAAGTTATGAAAACTTTTCTTAAGTAACTCTCGTTTGCGCGAGGCTGTGTGTGAGCATGGACTTGTATTGTGGGGGAAACCGGAGTGCCCGGAAACCCCCATTTGTCCGGCTTGATGACCACTAACCAAACTCACAGAAACACTTGTGAAAAGTGTATATTGAATTCTACACATGGTGCCATTTTTTACCTCGGATATTTAAAAAAACAAACAGTCGGACTTTTGTGAAAGCCTTAATGTCACCGTCGGCGAAGTCTGCTTCGTTGGAATCATATGAGACGTCGTCGAGCAAGAATTGAAACCTTAGCGACAACACATACAAACGTTTAAGATATATAAATGAACTTGGTAGACCTTGGCGATACCTCATACAAACCTTTATCAAATTCTAATGAAACTTGGTAGACTTTTACCTTGGCGATACCTCATACCAACCTTTATCAAATTCAAATGACACTTGGTAGACTTTTACCTTGGCGATACCTCATACAAACCTTAATCAAATTCAAATGAAACTTGGTAGACTTTTACCTTGGCGATACCTCATACAAACCTTTATCAAATTCAAATGAAACTTGGTAGACCTTAACCTTGGCGATACCTCATACAAACCTTCATCAAATTAAAATGAAACTTGGTAGACTATTACCTTGGCGATACCTCATACAAACAATTAAAACATTCAATATTTAAATTGCATGGCACACCTTAAACTTAGCGACACGTCATACATAGTGTAAGATATTCAAATGAAACGTTGTAGACCGTTACCTAGGCGATACCTCTTACAAACATTTAGGACATTTAAATGAAACTTGGTACTCATGTGGTCAGAGACCTTAAACATGTGGATACCAAGGTGCACAAGGGTATCATCTGGTGTCTAGTCCCTTTAATAGGGTGCTGAGTTTCAGTAAACATGTTGTAATAAATGAATTACACGTGTGCCATTACTCTGTTAAATCTGGATAAAGTTGTGGATTTTGGTTTTATTTCAATGATATGACCATGACTTTCGGATAGGGTAGAGTTTGGAGGCCGTAACCTGGGGAAATAATGGCCTCAACACTGCTGATTTTCGCTGATGGCGACCTATAAAATGTGACCAATACAAGGGTTAAAGGTCCACAAGCTTTCATTTTTGATGTTATGAAATGCAAACATTTCCAGAAAAAAAGAAGAAAAACATAATAGCCATTTATATATTTTTTCTAAGAAAAGATGTACAGCGTACACTTTTGGCACAGAAGGCTTTAAAGACTATTTTGCCGATTTTATTAATGTCACACATATTGGCAAAATGAATGATTTTCTTATCAATAGAGACATAAGTTTCAAGAATCCTAAATTGGAACCACCAAACATTGCAATATCTTCCGAAGAAATCTGCTCCGTAGTTAAAAATATTTTGCGTTATAAACCGCGTTTTGTATTGGTAATTTACTGAAGGAGTTTTCAATGTAAGTTGGGTTTTTTCTTTAATGCATTATTTAGTAATTAGTTAAAGATGTATCACTCAAAATTTATGGGTTTTTTTATATGTATTTGTATTGATTTAAAATACGAGTGTCACTTTAAGCAAGCAGAGATGAATTCATCCAAGAACCCTCCTACCGCATTTTGCCAATCCATTCAATCTCATTAAAATCAGATCCCCAATACACGCTTCACGACGTTACGCTATGAAATGAAGTGAACGTCACGATATGATTTTAATGAGATTGCCAATCCATTGTGACTAACATAAGAAACGTTAAGATGAGATTTTGCAAGATAACATCATAAAGTATTATAAATGACCTTCTTTGATTTTCTATATCCTAAATATATGCATTTCATCTGCAGAACAAAGACTACCAAATCAACTGCCGTCACACAATACTTTCGACTTTCCACCACAACCAAAAGAAGACAACATTATGGAAACGGTAAGACAGTACAGTTTGAACATAGAAACAAAAGCAGAATTTTCTAGAGTACACAATATATCCTTTGTATATTTTTAATGTAAACAAAAGAGAACACATAGCTTGTGTTTTCCTTTAGTAGGCTAAAATTTAAACAGTATCTAGAACAACCTGTTTTTATGTTGCAATATCGGCCGCTAAGGCGATGACAAAATGTTCTGATGTGCAAATATATGCTCCGCGAAGATAACAACAAATAATACAAAACAAACAATTACAATCATCAATAAGTTCAAGACGTGACTTACAAACTAAAATTAATTGAATTCGACAACCGGCGTTGAACACCCTTTATTTTTTATTAAGCAGCAACAAATTGTGTTGTGATATAAGTGTTTCTAAAATACCATCCTTTATTTTATTCTGAATGGCATTAAGCCAGTAGTAAATGTGTTTTGATAAAAACAATCATCAGTATAAATACCAAGTTATTTTTTTTTTAACTTTGAACTTACTTTCGCTTAGAATACAAAATTTACTTTCATCCAAGTAGATACATCATTTAGTACCACACTTAATCATGAAGAATTTCAACTTTTGAATTTTACCGACTACTTTCACTCATCCGATAAACACTCCCTGTATCAGATTTAGCGTTGACCATGTGTCAGCCATGTGACGTAACAGCCACAGAACTCTCTAAGTGTTCACTTAAACTGTTGGAAGTCTTTAAGTTATTAAACAACAACCGTTCGAATGTCAGTTCTTTATTATTCCACGTTCTTTCTAAGTTTAATAATCAGTTTAAAATACAGCATGACATTTAAGGTAATCCCACATCCTAACTGCCGTCCTTTAAGAACCCAAGGCCGCTTTCCTTGCCTTGCCTAACCCTCCTCTGTTTTCACATCCAAAATCATCTCTCTTATACTAATTTGTTGTCTACATATGACAGCTTTACAACTACAGGAATACACGTTTTTGTAATTAACATGACCATTTTGTACATTTGTACCAGGTCGGCTGTCAACCATCTCCATATTCAAATGACAATCAAAAATGCCCTACATTACTAAACATACAGTATGTAGACACATATCCATTTAATTAAATCTTAATTATATCTTAAATATAACGTATTACGTCACAGCCAATGAGTTGGTATAATAAGTCAGTTATATGACCTGGAGAAAAACCTTAATGATCAAGAAAGGCTCATTCGTTACGCATTCCCCCACGTGTTGATCATTAATAAATTTCATCATGTAATCTAACTAGTACATTAAACGAAAATCTACAACGTTCGTACATTATATAATTATTTCATTTACCTTTTTTTGACAGAATCAAGCGAGTGCCTTTGCTGTAGAAAAAATAAATGCAATTCGCATAAATGCACTTAAGCAAGAGTGTAAGAACATGAGAATCCCTCAAAACAAAAAGTATTCGGTCGGAAATATGAACGGACATGAACTCATTGAAGAAGGACATAACATTCTAATCTGTCCTATACCTAAAGTTTCATCAACGTTTTGGAAAGAGGTATTGAGTGTTGTCGGCACGAATGGAACATATTCATGGCCAACGGAAACTGAATTATTAAAAGAAATTAAAAGTAAAGTATTAAATCGAGCACAGTACTATAAAGACCTGAAACATATGGATAACGAATCGGAATTAAATTTAACTACAGCATTTATATTTGTAAGGAATCCTTACGCACGTCTTTACTCGGGGTACATCGATAAGGTATACACACCTACAGGTAGATGCTGGATAGAAAACTGGGGCAAAGTGGCAAATACTATAAGAAATGGTAGCAAGGATTACGAATACGATATCACGTTCCGGGAGTTTGTGCAATATATTCTACAACTTTATAAAGATAACAAAACTATCAACGCCCATTTTCAACCGATGACTGAGATATGCGACGCATGCGCAATTCCCTACACATTCATTGGTCATCTGGAAACCTTTGTAGATGACGCCAAATACTTAATAAGTAAATGGACGAATGAGTTTCCCGACATCAATATCAATTTTAGACTTTGAACAGGAATCAGCCATCGATACTGCGCGAAAGATAATTTTGATTATTTCGCACAAAAGTAGTAAATTAAAAATTCCCAATTTACAATATGTCAGTTCGAGTTTGGTGTAACCTTCAAATTAGAGGATATATCTCAAAACTAAGCAGATTTCCATTTTCGAAAAGTGAAATATCGACCTTGACCGAAGAAAGGTACATGGATGCAGTAATAAACGAACTTGGAAACAGGAAAGATATATCAGCCATCAAGAATCAGCGTACAGAGGCATATATTCAAGCATACCAGACCATTCCACTAACAGTCATGCGTCAACTGAGAGAGTATTTATTGAAAGATTGTACATTGTTCGGTTATGACGACAAACCGAAAGAACTATTCGACAGAAATACATTGATCGTTGATCACCATTACTTGGATGGACTTTAAGATTGCATTAAAATATTTATTTATATCACGAAATCAGTTTTTAAATCGAACGCATTGTATATGATTAAAATGAAATATGGTTAACATTTAATATGCAGTTTGTGGCAAATTTTGTTGATTTTGGGTGATTATATTTTCTTTTGGTTGGTTTGTCGGTGGAAATCCGTGTTGTTGCAATGCTTTTTGTTTATCAAAAGAATCTAAAAATGAATGTTATGTATAAGTCAGGGTACCGGTTACGTTTTTCCTATATTTGTATAAATTTTTCTGGTTTGTATTTTTGTATTCAATTCGTTGGCAGTTCATACAGTGCGTTCCGTTCGTGACGGAACATGCTTACATACCAACAAAGTCTAGTATGCAGCACAAAGAAGTACTTTAGAGGGCATAATATAGCTAGATGCGGAATGCTTTGGTTTAAAAGATCTGCATCAATATTTCTGCGTTATATATATTTTCTAGCCTTTGTATTTGAACTTGGTGGATAATAGGAAGCCGTTAAGAAATGATAGAAATGATTATGCATTAGGGTAAACGGATAAATATTCCCAGACTACAAACTAGCACGTTTACCAATACATGTATAATGTAACACGCAGGAGTTTACGAAATGGAATCCACGGCAAGCTTTGGAGATGTTAATATATCGTTTAGATTTATGATTTATAACACATTGTTTGACTTAGATTATAACTGAAAATAAATAAACATATATGTAACACATTTTTAGTATAAAAAGTGTAAATGTCAAACGTATATCGCTTTATTGCTTGATGTTCTGACAGTCAATGTTGGTACTTATATTGGTATTGGTAATATTGGTAATACTGTGTTGTATATGAGTTCACCTGTAAAATAAAACTGAATATGATATTTGTCCACTTTGGCCATTGCGTTGTGGATGTCATGCAAATTAAACTTCATGATCTGTAATAAAAACAATGGACTTAAGTTATTTAATACGAATGGAATTATAAATAGTGTTTATACTGCGTTTGCCATCAAAATGTATCAGAATCATAGTTTCCTCAGGTATCACATTATAAGGGCTGATCAGCGAGTTCATGTTTCATTCCATTTTGTATTTTCTACCAGACTGAGATACGCTGATTGTTCAAAACTAGTTTTAATTTTACGGAATACATCTAGAGCAGAGGATAAATCGTACCCAGATCTCCAATTACTAATATAAATATCTCGTAGTCTACTCCGAAGCACAGGCACAAAACATTCAATTTTCACAGAACGAGGATAAAGCCATACTTCATTAAGACCTGATGATTGCAAGATGTCACGAACTCTTGACATCCAGCTCTTGGTGGACACGTTGTTACCTACATTATAAATTTGATCAAGTAATATAGCATTTAAAATACAGTTTTCTTGCTTTACTGGGTGGAGCTTTAAAAGTATTTCACCATTCTAATATGACGTTCAATGTACACTGGGAACCTACCCAACTCTCCATATAAGGCCAAAGTGTTAGTGGATTGTTTAACATTTAAAACCCATTCACAAAATTTCTTATGCACACTCTCTGAGACTTCCGCATTCATATAACCCCACACAGTAGTTTAAAACAGATAACACATAGGAGTCGAAGAGATTAAACATGATATTAAGGTATTAGCCGCGTAATACACACTTTTTTAAAAGCTTTAACCGACAACATAGTTATAATCACGGTACACTATGGGACTTTTATCCAAATTTTGAAGATTTTTTACCTTGAATAAAAAAAGTTATTTATGTTTCATTACACCCACCCCCAAACTCCAAGGGCTACAAAGAGCGACAAGTAAATATTTTGTCTATATTTGAATTTTTTTTCACATTATCAGAGATTATGAAATAAACACAACAGTTTCTGGTAAAATAAACTTCAGTTAACAGAAAACTAAAGTTCAAACGAACACATTATTGATACACATGGAAAAAATCATTTTGATTGATCTTATGATTCTTCGGAAAAGAGCAGTTTTTCGATGTTTGAAAATATATAGCAGTTTTATAAAATTCATAAAAAATATTAACTATAAGGCAAGCTGCTGAAATCATTTTAGATATTATCTATGATGTCTATTGAACAATTTAAAAGACAATTTATGATAGTTTACCGTCCAGTTTTGAAGAAAATATACATAATGTCATGTTACCATACATTTTTTATAGCTAATAAAATACTTAAAAATCAACCTTTTTTTGTAAAAAATTATAAAGCTTAATTGGACTTATTCATAAAATGTACTCTTTCAAATAAATGAATTTTACTTATGATACTAACTCAGAATACAAAGTTTAAAACAAATGAGTGTACTTTTAAACTAAAATATGTGAAAAAACAAGAACACTAAGTGGGCTCGCCCCTCCAAAAATATCAGAGTGAAAGTTCTCAACTAATGTTGTTGTTTTTTAATATTATAATATGTAAACAATCTCTGTGGGTAATTTGATGTATATCTGTTTTATTTTGTCATTGGTATTCTAACAATTAGTTTAATTAACAATAATTCTTCACTCTTCAACATTTGAAGTTTGGTCTGTTCCCATGCTTTGTACTTGAAGTGTGTGCACAGATGATAACTACTCAATGCTGAGTCAATGCTGATTTGGTTTTCATGCCCCTTCAGGTACTTTACCCATCAAGAATGTTTAGTGCTGTAAAGGAAAAAAGTTGTACGTTAAAGCCTTTCTAACTAATTAGTATAGATAATTATACTGCCATACATGTACAAAATAAAATATAAACAGTTTAATATTTCTCGACATTATTTTGAAAAACAACAACAAGCTGATACATACATGTATATATAAAGAAAATTATTAAATTTATCAATAAAATTCATCATCATCATCATCATCATCACATCATCACATCATCATCATCATCATCACCACCACCACCACCACCACCACTTGACCACCCCACCACCACCACCACCACCACCACTTGATTATTGAATACAGTAGGTTTATAAAAACAAAAACCAAGTCAATATGTTTTATATGAAATACTCACATCATCTCGATCAGATGCGACTGCCTTGTGGATGGACATGGCTGTCAAATCCGCTCTCAAGGATCCAACATAGTATTTAATGCAGGCTGGAATTCTTCATAACCCAGTGTTGTTGACTAAGTAATATTCAGTCATTTTCCTGCCTGGAAGAAATTAGACTTCTGATTATCAACCAGCAGAAACTACCACCGTAAAATACAAATGCAAAAGTATTATACATTTTGCACTAATATCTGTTTTAGCCAAGAGTAAGGGTTGGTAGGCACAAATGTGTAGTTGTTGTGCATATGGTTGATAATGATTCACAACAGTATGGGGTTTTAACGAGACCTACACCAAGCCAATGAATGTCAATAGTGTCCTAGCAGATGCGGTTTCAAGCCCCAAACCACATACAACTTTTTTTCACAGGTTAATTTTGAAAATATGCATTTTGCAAAAAAAACGGGTATGTACATGTATTGTGGTATGTTAGAAATAGGTCACGTACCAAAACACATCATTTTTAAACAAAATTTTAAGTCTAATATTTTTCTAAGATAAAACAATCAATTTAAAGATTACATACTCATATTATATCTTAAACGTAAGTTATGTACATAAGTACATATAAAAATATGTAACATGTACATAAGTACATGTAAAATATGAACATGCTGTCTAAACATTTAGCTAATAAAAATGATTTAAGATTCCAAAGATAAATTATAAAAACGTTTTTGAACACATCAACGTATAAAACTGCTCAAGGATACTTACATTCAGAGCCCTTTGATACGAATATCCCAGTTCCATGCCGTGTTGACAGTTCGTTTTTTCGAGAGAAAATCTTCTCTTACGCGTATATTTCACTTATAATCCATGTTTAACTGTAATGACTCAAATTGTTAGATATATCGTAATCAACTGTCAGCGTGTACTTTTAGTGTTTATTTATTTTAAACGTATATTCATGAGAAAAACATCACAATGTTTCCAAATCCTACGATGTAGAAATTCCATTATTGACCTATGAATAGTCTGGAAATACTTTCTGTTTCTAAAAATAGCAACATCCGGTACAGGCCGAATACGCCCGATGTTCGTCGCGATCTGTTACGGCGAGTGGCGATATATGTCGATGTTACCCGATGTTTCCCGAGTTGTATTACATGGCTAATACCTTAATTGGAACTTTAATATAACGAACCAGCCCAATAAGTGCATGCAGTGATCGCAACCCCTTTCCTGCAAGTGTTTTTGCAGCTTGAATAAAAGCCACTGGTAAAAAACACCTAGATAATTCAAAGATCCAACAATTTCAACTTCCTGATTATTATAAAACCATTTATCATTATTGCCCAACCTACCACCTTTCCTAAACACCATAACCTTAGTTTTATCAATGTTAACCGTGAGGATCCATTTATGACAATATGAATATAAACTATTTAAAGAGTTCTGCAAACCATCCTTTGTCTCTGAAACAATAACAGCATCGTCTGCAAATAACAGAAGATATATTGAAATTTGGTCGACAGTAATGTCGTCAATTACATTTTCTTGCAAATGCATTTCAATATCGTTCAAGAAAAGTGAGCAAAATGTCGGAGAGGTTATCTCCCCTTGAAATAAGCCAAGGCTACTGTTGAAAAAAGATGACAATGATCCCAGATTTTTTACACAAAGTTTCACCTCGCTATACATAGATCGAACAATGGACAAAATTTTACCGTCGATTCCCAATTTTATATACTTATACCAAAGCCTACTTCTATCAATGCAATCATAAGCTTTTTATAATCAATTAAACAGCAAAACAGCTTCTTTTTTTCTTTCAAAATGTTCTTAAATCAACGAATGCAAAATAAAGACAGGATCAACAGTACTATACTTATTTAAAAACCAAACTGAGCATCTGTTAAAATACTATTTTCTTCAGCCCACAATTTCAGCCTTTCATTTAGTACGATAGTAAATAATTTTGAAAAAAAACAGCTAGAAAGAGTTATCCCCCTGTAATTGTTAGGGTCTGATTGGTTTCCCTTTTTGTAGATTGGAATAACAATACCAGTTGCCATGATCGAGGGAACGATTTCGTGTTTATCATATGATTAAAAAAGGATTTCAATGGTCTAATAATGTGTGGTACTGATACCTTAAAATACTCATATAAAACGTTGTCAATAGAGGTTGCCTTATTCGAACCTAACTTTTTGATAGCTTTCAAAATGTCATCATCTGAAATAGGCACATCTAATGACTCGAAAGTAGAGTTATGGTCTAAACCAGAATCAAATTCCCCAATAAGATCATTATATTCTTCCTCGCCTCTGAAATCACCACCTGAAATAAGATTACTGAAGAAAGTTTGAAATTCCTCATTAGAAATAGTACCACCATTATTTGCTTCTTTTCCGTTTTTAAATATTTTCCAAAACTCCCTCGGAGACTTCCTTCTTAAATCGTTCATTTTACGACTACGTATAAAGTTGAATGATTTTTTTTACCTCCGACACTGACACTTATAATCTTTTTTTGCCATATACAGCGAAGTTCGATCAGTATCCGAAAATGTAAGGTTAAATTGGCATACAGCGTTTTAATACACGTCATATTTGTGTTTACATTCAGCATCAAACCAATCCTATTTAACTTTTCCGTCTTGGAAATAAAAGACTGGCGTTGGAGATACACGGTTGGCAGCCCGCTTCAACAAAGATTTCTTTGGACGTGCCACGTCGTCTGGGGCACGAGAAGAACTTCTTCCGCAATCGTCATTGACGGCCGGTTTCACGCGATGTCTGTTTTACCTGCAAACGTGCATTAAATGTGTTATATCTAACGTTGTTTGATTTTATTGGACTTATGGAGTTTTTCGCTTCATTCTTTGCTGCCTCCAGATACGTAGCAAGGGAAATTCCTGAATAAAACATTTTCGCGAGATTAAAATACATTATCAAAATTTTCTTAAACATGTTGTTTTGTGTATAACTTACCACATATCTCCAAGGTGACCATATACCATACAGTCAAATATTAACACCTTTACTGAAATGTGTGAAATGCGTGTCAATGGTCCCTATGGCATACATGTCATAGGGACTTAAAATAAACACCCAATAAACAATACCAAATACAGGAATTGTAATATTTCTCTACATTATACATACGTCTTTTTATGATATATCTACATTGAAGTGAATAGTGATTTTTTACATGGTTCAAAACATTGGTAACGCAATATACTTGTTCAGCTATACATATATTGGCAATTTATAAACGAGGTATACCGTAAAAGCCTGTTTATTAAGCCTTTTACTGCAATATTCTTAATTCCAATATACAAGTACTTAGCTTACTTAAAAACTAAAATTGAACGCAACATACCTATTCAGCTATACATATATTGGCAATTCATAAACGACGTATACCGTTAAAGCTTTTATAGTAAACCTTTTACTGCAATATACTTACTTCCAATATACAAGTACTTAGCTTACTTAAAAAATAAAATCCTCATCAATTGTCCATCAGGTTTTACAATATGTATTATTTCAAAGTCTTACCTGTTCCGCAAATGCGGTGTTGCCAGCGATGGCAGGTATCACATTTCACAGCATGCTGTCGCGGCCTTACTTCCTTAGAACATAATATGCACGGAAACTCATTACCAAAGACATATGTTGGACTAATAACATCATCTGGAACATAGTTCTATTTTATACATTTGAACTTGATTTACTCTATTTTTAGTATATTATTAAAGATGTCACACATACATAGTATGAATATATCTTTTGTCACACTTCTTCTGCCTAACACTACTCCGGGCCTGGAGCATGATGGGAACCTGTTTCCGGCGCTGCTCCACAACCTGCTTAGGAAACTGTTCCGAGATCCCGTACTGTTTTAGTTCCTTCGCCGCCCGACGAACTTTCTCACGATCAGGGAAGTCGGAGAACTTGGCCACAATCGGCCGGGTCTTATCGCCTTGGTAGGGACCGATCCGATGCGCTGTCTGCAGATGTATTACTTCTATTGCATTGTCTATTTTAAGCTTTTCTTGAATAAACTGTAGTATCTTTTGCTCGCAGATTTCATCTTTTTCCTCAGGAATTTTGTGGAACAATAAATTGTCACGCATACTGCGGCATTTTAGATCTAATATCTCAGATTTCAGTGTATTTAAGTCTTTATGTTGTTTACTTATTTCGGATAAGGTTTGGCTGTCAAATTTGTGACCGCTCGATGTCACGCACCTTGCTCTCAAGATCATTGATCTTTCTATCCATGCTTTGTATTTCTTGTATTTATGGGTACATGTAACCCGGGCTGCAATACTGTGCCTGTGGGGTCTGCGGTAGTTGATATTGGCTATTTGTAATACCACTGTTACTACCCTGACCTTTGTCATTGCTTTTATTATTGATAATGTCCATTGTTTGTTTTCGTTTTTGTTCCCGCCTTTTACTTGGAGTCTCTTGTCGTTGTTCTCCTGGCGAAGCTTTTGATTTTTTCGTTTCCTTGTCATTAAAAGTGCTTAATAAGTCCATAGAGATACACTTCATTTAGTTTAAATAATTATATCCTTCATAAAACAATAAAGAAATCCATTTTTTATCACTGCTCGAATTTTCCAACCGCCATTTTACACGCATGCGCGTTATACCTCTTTCATCTTTAAATAAGAGTGTCATTCTGTACCTTATCAATAAAATAAAAAATAAATATTGTTTTATGCTTTTAATTTGTCGTTTTCATTTCATTTTATACGTATATGTGTACTACAATATAAATGGAAAGTAAAACTCGGGTGATATTCGAGCGTCTAGATGATCGAGACTACACTCAATAATGAACAACATTCAGAATTACAACAAACGAAAATTATTTATAAATTGTTTTGTTGTTTACTCTAAGAAATACTATTTCATACTGAATTATTGTTGTTTTCCTCATTAATATTCATTTTTCCATAATTGTGATATCCTCCAATTAATTATGATAATCATTGCACAAAATACGCCCATTCAGGAATATGGATGTAGGCTTATCGATTTTCTATTGTTAAATAATATTTATATCATGAATGGCCGTACAAATGTTGATATATTAGGTAAACCAACCTGTAAGGGAGTTAGTACTGTTGATTATTTTATGTGTAGCGCTAGCTTATTTAAGTACATAAATTGTCTTAATGTTATGGACTTTTGTCCAATGCTATCTGATGCACACACTCCAGTTAGTTTAAGTTACACTTTTAAAATAGACAATGACATACATAATGCTGTATGCAAGGGAGACAAACTGAAACAATGGGAAAATAAAAAATGTAATAATTTCGTCGAAAATGTTGATCAACATGAAGTCTCAATTATACTTGAACGTCTCATAAGTTGTTCTGAAACAAACGTGTTTACTCAACAAATAGCAGATGACATAGTAGAGTCTATAAATACCGTATTCAAATCATCATGTGAAAGTACATTTGGATATATAGACTGCAATAAATCAAACGATCAGAATACTACGAAGGTTCCAAAATGGTTTGGAAATAAATGTAAAAAAGCTCGCAGGGATTTTCATCGGGCTAAATATATGTATAAACTACGTAGAAATATAGAAAACAAGGAAAATCTAAAAAGCAAAAGTAAAATATACAAGTCCACAATGACCGTATTTAAAAATAGAGACAAAAACGAAAATATAAGAAACTTGCGAAACTTGAAGAACAAAGATCCGCGCAAATACTGGAAATGTTTAGGTAATAAATCTAAAAGTAAAAACGACGCCAGTCTTTCTGATCTTCATGATTTTTTCAAAACTGTAAATTTTTCGCAAGAGATAGATTCACTAAATGAAGAAACTATGGCGAATAATGAAATCAATGAAGAAATAAATTTAAGAATTACTGCTGACGAGATTGAAAAAGCAATTAAAACATTAAAAAATAATAAAGCGTGTGGGATTGATCAAGTAAAAAATGAACATGTCAAAAGCACATTTAACATATTTAAGGATATATATGTTAAATTATTCAATTTAATTCTGGACAAAGGAATTATTCCCTTGTGTTGGACAACTGGTATTATTAATCCTATATATAAGAATAAAGGAGACCCTAGCCGTCCAGAAAATTATCGACCAATTACATTGTTAAGTTGCCTTGGTAAATTGTTTACTTGCATACTGAATAACCGAATTGATAAATACGTTGAATCTAATAACCTTATTGATCGTAGTCAGGCCGGTTTTAGAAAAGGTTATTCCACTACGGACAACATGTTTATATTGAATAACTTAATACAGAACTTACATAATAGAAAAAAAGAAATTATTTTGTGCATTTATAGACTTAAAACAAGCATTTGATACAGTCTGGAGATCTGGGCTGTGGCAAAAAATGATTAATACAAATATAAATGGAAAATGTCTGAAATTGATTCAGAATATGTATAAAAATATTAAGTCATCCGTATCGAACAACTCAGAATGTTCAAACTTCTTCCCAAGTAATATTGGTGTCCGCCAGGGTGAAAATCTTTCTCCGCTTCTTTTTTTACTATTTCTAAACGATTTACACTCGTATTTTGCTCAAAATATAATAAATGATGGTGTTGACATTCAAGATAATGCTCATAATGACAGTATGCACACTTTTCTAAAACTATTTATACTGCTGTATGCCGATGATACAATAATCATGTCAGAAACTGAAAACGGGTTACAAAACGCTCTAAACACATACTCCAACTACTGTGATATATGGAAATTAACAGTCAACACAACAAAATCAAATATAGTTGTTTTCAGTAAAGGCCGACAAAAGTTATATAATTCTAAATTCAAAGATAACACTCTAGAGGTTGTTAATGAATATAAATACCTCGGGATCTATTTTAGTAGAACCGGTTCATTTGCTAGCTGCAAAAAGCATATAGCTGCTCAGGCCACCCGAGCAATGTATAGTCTGATCCGAAATTCCAATCGTTTATCTTTACCCATTGACCTTAGAATAGAACTTTTTGATAAAACAATCTAACCTATTTTGCTATATGGTTCAGAAATCTGGGGTTTTGGAATCAATGAAATATTGGAAAGAGTTGAACTTAAATATTTAAAATATATACTCAAATTGAAACGCTCAACGCCAAACTACATGATATACGGCGAAACAGGAATGAAACCTTTATCGATTAATATAGAAGAAAAAAGTATAGCATTTTGGGGGAGATTACTTTTTCCTAACAATAACACTCATGACAAGCTCTCATCCCTGATATATAGAGTAATATACAATATAGCATCGCCTTTAGATGATATCATTTTAAAGAAAAAATTTCCTTGGGTATACTTCATTAAAACGATCCTTATAAAATGCGGTCTGAATAACTTATGGCTTAGTTAAATGATCTATTTTTAAATGACTGGGCGTCGAATATAGCAAATGCAAGTAATAGTATTTTTTACAGAATTTTCAAAAAAGAATTTGGCCTTGAAAAATATCTTAGTAAAACGCCACACAAGCAATTATTTTCATTTATAAAATTTAGAACAAGAAATCACAGTATGCCTATTGAAACTGGCAACTGGCTAAGAATACCACTAAATGAACGAGTATGCAATCATTGTGTTAATAAAGTTGGTGATGAATTTCACTATTTGTTTGAATGTAACCTTTTTAATGACGAACGGAAACAGTTTCTCAAACCATACTTCTATAGACACCCTAATACATATAAGTTAGAAATATTAATGAATTCAAGCAACAAGCAAATGCAAACAAATTTGTTTAGATTGATAACTACTATTTTTTCAAAGATTAGATAGCTGGTTGGTTGTAATTTTGTGTCATTTTTAATTATACTGATTTTCAATTACAGAAAATTGATATGGTTGTATTATTCTTTTAATTGTAAATGTACACCTTAGCATATACTAAATGTACAGCTTATTTGTATCGTGATTTAATCAACGAGTTACGTCTATGTGTATGTGATACGATACAAATGAATGCATATAGGAATAGAAAGTATAGTACTTTAATCCACAAGTGTCTTTTTGTTAGAAATTGCAGGAATACACATTCAAAAAATATATGTAATGTGTGTATGTTTGTGTGTGTTTAAATTCATGACTCTCCGATACCCATGTTGGGTATCATATTCTAAATTTAAACATGTATCTGCCGCCATGTCATTTATGTTCATGTTATATACCTCATTTGCCATAGTTTATGGTATGAGAGAATAAACGTTGTTTGAGTTGAGTTGAGTTGGAATCAATGAACAGAACAGAATCAATGCACGGTCGTTACTAATTCGCTCGTCAACTTCAATTATTGGTGAAAAGTGAAAACACACAAATTGGTAAACAATTCAATTCTGTAGGAGATGAACCGCTATCAAAACTTCGCTAATTGACATCATTGTTATTTGCAAATTAGGGCCCTTTGTTGATAGTTTGCAACTCTCACTACAACTGTCAAATAAATTTATTAAATAGGGTCAATTGTGAACACCGCGGGGATTAGACGGGCCGTTAATTGTCGGCTTGGAAACGCGAAAGATCTATTTTTTTTCGTATACCCGTGTATACTACTCGAGTACTCGATTTTTTTATATATATAATGGATCGAGTACTCGGGTACTCGTTGCCATCCCTAAAATAAATGCAAACAAATATAACTTGCCTAATTAAACACTATTTGTGGGCCCACAGATTGGCTTAAGCTCGCTCAACTTACATGTTATACGTCCACAACACAAACCAATGTGCCCATGAAATGTTTCTATGCTGTTAAGCTGTACTGTTGTGCTTTAAAAACACTGACACATTTAGGTTATAACAGTTTTCAAATTCGAGGTTATCGTAATTAGAACACAAAAAGTTCATGTTTCATTATGATTAAGGCTCCTATTGGTATCATGCTCCTTCAAATTATATTCTACTATAATGCATGTATTAAATGAACGTTCAGTCCATTCCCTTAAACAAGGAAGTGCAAGCAATACTTGCCATTTTAAAATATGATTGGGAAAGTTATATATGATTATGTTTGACTATTGATGTATACTATCTTATTATAAGTAAGTGCATGAATCATATGGAGTTCCGAAACAACTTAGTTGGCGAAAGCCAATTGGTCTGGTGAATATGCTACAGCTTTAAAGGTACTCGCTCATGTTTAGCAGCATTTTCCCCAGGCTTTTAATCCACAAAAAAGTGCATTTTTACAATCACATAAGCGAGTCCCTCTAACACGCACAGTTTGGATTGCTTTAGATTTCAATGCCGTGCACTGCCTAACGAGCCGCAGATTTGCATAAACCATGGTTACTGCTTGATACGAATACGAATAGTTTATTACGTACTACAAGGCCTCCAGCCCAAAATACACAGTATCACATTGGTTATATAGATGACATATTCATAATTTAAATAATAAATAGACATGCACATGTATGTGCAGTGACATATATAATGGTTATGGAACGATAACATTGGTGCATAAATAAGTATATAGGCAATATTTAAACATGTTTGTAACATATAATTATGTTCGTAATTGAATGTTGTTTAAACTTGAATAGTTGCATCTCTTCAAGAAAATGCATTTAGTAAAAAGTTTGCCAAACAACGTATATGTTCTTCCTGATCACTCGACATGATAGCATTAAATAGAGTAACACTCACAAATGTATTTAGCCATTGTGGCATAAAATGTTCATTTCTCAAGTCGTTATAAAGTGGACAAATTAACAGCATATGTAATTCATCTTCGACAGTGTACACATTTCGACTTAAGCAAAATGGGCAAAATCTATACTGTCGTTCTATATTCACATGTCTTCCCTTTTCTACCATCAATTTATGGCACGAGCATCGAAAGTTCGAAAGGGCCTTTCTATGTGAATATGGCATATTAAGTGTTAGATATTTTTCAATGTCAAGTAATGATTTAAATTGGCAATAATAGATTGCTTTTGCCGATGAGTTTATGTCAGCATTAAGTTTCTGTAAAGCATAGTCTTTCAGTCTTCGAGTGAATGCAGCCATAAATGTCTTAACATCACCGATTTCGTCTGCAATCCACGCGTAACCGAAACCATGTTGAAACAGTAGCTGTTTAACATGGGACGTCCAGTTGGTTCTTCCTGCTTCTGACTGTCTACGCAACATCAGGTAACATTGCCGTGGGTATCGTTGTGGTGACATCTGTAGAAGTCTCGTCCAGTACTTAATACATCTTGTCATATAATTGACAAATAACGGTAATCGTCCACATTCGCTAAGTGCGAAGAAGTTTGCTGTATTTGTATGCACTGCACATATTCTCTTACAAAAGTTTATTTGCACTCTTTCTGTGTTTATGGAAAGTTCATAGCCCCATATTTCGGATGAATAACAAAGGATCGGCACAACCATTGCATCAAATAATTTAAAAGATTGAGAGGGTTTGAAATGTCCAAAGTATTTTTCATATTTATATATTGTAATGAGTGCTTTTGAAGCTTGTTTACACAGCATATCTTTTGTCATTGACCAACTTAGTTTTGGAGTGAAGTATGCACCCAAATACTTATAAAAGGACACAACTTCAAGTAATTTCCCCTTATAATACCATTGTTCATAAGCTCTTAGTGGCCCACCGTTTCTAAAAACCACCACCTTTGATTTATCTGTATTAACTTGCATACCTACTTCGTCACAAAATTGGGATATATTGTTTATAAGTCTCTGTAAGCCTATAGCGGTTTCTGAAAACCCAGACACGTCATCTGCGTACATAAAGGCATATACTTGATCAATATCATTTGCTTTTACCACACCATTGTTCATTTTTAGTCTTAAGTAACCAATAAGATCGTTTATGAAGAGGGCAAAAATTATTGGTGAACTCAAACAGCCCTGCTTTGTTCCTAATTCACACTGGAAGATATCTGTCAGTCCATGTTTGAGTTTAACACTTGCTTTCAGTTTACTATACATTGAGCGAAATATTTGCAAGAACGGGCCATTTATATTGTTCCTGGACAAACATTCGAAGATCTTTTGGTGTTTACAGCTGTCAAAGGCCTTGAACAGGTCCACGTTAAATACATAAAACCGCCCACGTTGGCGAGTAGTATATTTCTGAATAACAGACTGTAAATTGAAAATATTGTCAAACGTCGAGTATCCTTTTCTGAAGCCTGCTTGCGATTCGTCGATAATCGAGTTATCATCGGACCAGTTCATGAGTCTTTTGGAAAGAATTTGCATGAATATTTTACTAAGGCTACTCGATAATGATATAGCCCTATAATTATTTGGCTCTTGTTTTGATCCTTTTTTGTGAATGGGGCATATAAGACTCTCTCCCCACCCATCAGGATATATACCCTTTTCAAAAATAGCATTAAACAGTTTTGTCAAAAATGGCACAGTTTTATTTGAAGTGATTTTAAACATCTCCATACTCAGTCCATCGGCCCCTGATGCACAATTTCCGTTCAGACTTTTAATACTATCCGACACCTCACTCTCTGTAAAAGGTTCATTTAAGACATACGTATTTGTTTCCCTTGTTAATCGCTCGCTAACGTAATCATCAAACCGCGCCTGTGGGTTCTCGGCCTCTGATGTTGAAAACAAGTATTTGAAATACGATAACCACTGGCTACTGTCTATTAAATCGCTTGTGTTCGATCTGGTTCGCTTAGCACTGTTTATTTTACACCAAAACCGTTTAGGTTCATTACAGCAGTTTATAAGGTCCTCACGTCGGTTTGACACTAATATATTTTTCTTGGCTTTACAGCACTGTTTAAACTGCCTTCGTTTATATAAATATTTATTTAAGTCCGATTTAGTATTCGTTGTTCTATAGTTACGTAGGCTATGATATTTGTCCTGTTTTAAATGTTTACATTCATTATCCCACCATTCGGGTTGACGCGGTCGTTCGTGTTTGGTAGCGGGACCACATCGTACCTTCTTAAAGCAAACACCAGATTTATGAAACAATGTGTTAAATTGTTCAAGTTTCACAAGGCAATTATTTTGGTCAACATGTTTATCAAATTGTTCGAACGTTTCTTCAAAGTTTGTCACAAAAGTGTCTCTAACTTCCTGCCTATACACATAATGAAACGCCGTGCGTAAAGCATCTTCAGATTTAATAGGATTATGTGAAGTTAGTGATAATTGACATTTCAGTGGGAAATGATCTGAGAAAGATTCACTTCCTATTTCAAAGCATGATATATATTGAAACAAGTCTGTAGCTGCTAAAATATAGTCAACTACGCTACATCCCCCATTTGCCGTGCATGTATATTCCCCGTATTCATCTCCATTTACTCTACCATTCAATGTATGAATATCAAATGAACAGCATAGTTCAATAAGGCTTGACCCAAACTTGTTCAAAACAGTGTCTTTATTTCGTTTCGGGACATTAAAGGTGTCAGATGGGTAATCCGTTTGACCAAATATAAAGTCTGTATCATCGTCGGGAATGTAATCTTTGAGATCGCCTATTCTGGCATTCAGATCGCCAGCTACTAACATACTCGCCGTCGGAAAATCGGACAACACACACAGAAGTTTTTGATTAAGTTTATAAACACCATCTTGCTCACCATCAGCATATATCGGAGAATATTCTGGCGATATATAGGTAAAACATAGTATAAGATCATTGTTAAATCCCGTATGTTCCTTGGCTACATGTAAAAATACACAATCATCGAATTGTTCATATAAGCGTGTAAAAATCTTTGCTAGTTTATCTTTTAGATATACTATAACGCCACCAGAACCTCTTCTATGATTACTTATTCGTCTTTTGTCAAAACATGTATACCCATCTAGGAAATCATCGAATTCATTCGCCTCGGTTTGCCATGTTTCATAAAGTGCGATAATATCAAATGCACTACAAAATGTTTTCAAAGCAGTGTCATGTAAATATTTCTTAAGTCCTTGTATATTTAAAGAGCACAACTATTGATGGATACTATCTTATTATAAGTAAGTGCATGAATCATATGGAGTTCCGAAACAACTTAGTTGGCGAAAGCCAATTGGTCTGGTGAATATGCTACAGCTTTAAAGGTACTCGCTCATGTTTAGCAGCATTTTCCCCAGGCTTTTAATCCACAAAAAAGTGCATTTTTACAAACACATAGGCGAGTCCCTCTAACACGCATAGTTCAAATCCAAATTTGGATTTCTTTAGATTTCAATGCCGTGCACTGCCTAACGAGCCACAGATTTGCATAAACCATGGTTACTGCTTGATAGTACTTTGTAGTTCTTATTTTACATTTTTTGCGTTGCTATACGTACCTTTTGCTAAACACTCAATAAGTTTAGAATTCCGTGCGATATAGAACAACAATACTGAGTATACAGATGCTTGAGAAATGCACACATAAAAGTTTATACATGTAGAAAGTCAATGCAGCTGCACTCATTAAAACATGGCCAATGCAATGACGTCAACCTCTACCCAGCTATGATTTGTTTTTGTTGTTATTGTAGTCGTTGTTGTTGCTGTTATTGTTGTTGTTGAAGTTATCGATGTAGTTATTGATGTAGTTGTTGTTGAAGTTATTGTTGTAGCTGCTGTTGTAGTTATTGTTGCAGTTATTGTTGTAGCTGCTGTTGTAGTTATTGATGTAGTTATTGTGGTAGCTGCTGTTGTAGTTATTGTTGCAGTTATTTTTGTGGTTGTTGTTAAAATTACTGTCGAAATTGTTGTTGTTTCTGTGGTGATTGTTGCTGTTGTTTTGTGGTAGCTGTTGTTGTTGTTTCCAAGCAACCTTTACATTTTTATCATTTTTTATATTTACTTTTATCTTAGTCGGTACCTCAATATTGTAAGTACATGTATATAAGTAAGTAAGTAAGTAAGTAAATCGTTTATTATTGTGACATGTGCAATTCAAACAAAGTAGTAATAACATGTATACAAACATTTGCACCCGACCCGCTGGGTCTATAGGTCACCATATCTAAAGTTTAATGTAAGTAACATAAGGAATTTAACATAAATTGACTAGTAACATAACAAAGTTGGTATTACAGATACAATGTGAGTTCCAGATGCGATAGAAAATTATCAAATATCTCGTTAAGAGTACATAATAGTTCGTCTTTTCAGGTAGGCATTTACAATTTATTTGGATAGTTTCCTAGGGTATGAGGACATTAGAATGGATAATTTACCGTCTATATCATGGTCGACTAGTTGACGTGAAATTATTTCGTTCAGGTGTAACAAACGTAGATCACTGTAACGATTGTATTCAAAAAGAAAATGTTTCTCGTCCTCAATGAGATTTTGCTGGCATAATCTGCATATTCTCAGATCCAGTGGTTCACCAATATAACGTCCAGTTTCCACTCTCAATGGCAAACTTCCAGTTCTAAATTGACATCGTAATGATCTTTCATTCTTTTTCAGGCTAAGACTTATGTATTCCTCTAATCTAAATGACGTTTTGAAGAGTCTATATGTTCGTAGTTTGGGGGCGTGCCCGATTTCTCTCTTCCATATCTGCATAATGGGAATGTATCAAGTATTTTGCCTGGGGTAAATTCACAGCCGATTTATTGTCAAACGTATTTGAAAGTCCCACTGCATAGAATATTTCCTTTATTTCTTTTGTCCAATTATTCCTATGCATACGATTGTTGTAATCAGCGTTAAACACTTTTTTGGTAAGTCGCGTGTCATTCATTAGCACAAGCCTGTTCCAGAATCTGAACACAGAGTGCCAGCGCCGGTACATACTTGGGAGCCAACCAGTGTCACCGACCATGGCAAGTATCGGCGTGAAGCGGTGAACACCAAGGAAATATCTCATGGCCCTATGTTGGACGTTGTCGATAGGCTGGTACTTTTTGTAGCCCCATATCGATGAACAATAATCCATGGTTGGAATGACGCACGAGTTATAGAGCTTTTCGTATGTTTTAAAACCAAGGTCTAACTAACGCATCACAATTGTAGAAAAGGTCACTTTTCTCGTGAAATATGACCCCTAGATACTTGTATCGATCGACAGTTTCATTAATATTTTCACCAATTTTAAATACGACATCGCTTTTTTGTGATCTGCCTTGACGAAACTGCATGCACTTTGACTTGTTGCAATAAATTAAAACCCTCCAGCGCTTACACCAGCTATGCACCGTGTCCAGCATAGTTTGTAGTTTTTCTGCTGTGTTACTCATGAGCGCTATATCGTATACATCATCATAGAGAGTTTGTGATCAGCCACTTGTATCCCAAGGTCAAGGTCATTCACCTCCTGTACAAGGTCGTTTGCGAACACGGCGAACAATGTTGGCGACAAATTACACCCCTGTTTCACGCCAGTAACACAGTCGAACCAGTCTGTTAATTTATCGTTGATGCGTATGGTTGACATTGAACTTGCGTATATATTCTTTATGGAGTTATATAGTTTCCCGTCTATTTTGTTTAGTATGAGTTTATACAATAGCATATCTCTGTCGATATAATCAAAACAACGACGAAGGTCAATATATGCTGTAAACACCTGCTTATTGTTCTTTATGATGCTATTCAGTGTGAATACATTATCTTCACATGACCGATCACGACAGAAGCCATTTTGTTCATCAGCAAGTATGTCATTGCTTTCTAGGTATGTGGTAAGCCTTCTGTTCACAAACGACGTATACAGCTTACTTATACACGATGATAAGCTTATCCCGCGATAGTTCATTGAAATACGAGGGTCCGAAGCAGAGTCTTTCATGATAGGGCATATAATTGCTTTCCGCCACACACTTGGTATTATGCTAGTGTCCATGATAAGTTGAAATAGATGTTGCAGAGTCCAAATGATCGCCGGATTTTTCAATTTTCAAGCATACTTGGGCATTATTTCGCAGCTCGTGATTTTAACGTTCTTGTAAATATCATTTCACGAAAACAACCGATCGCAGTTTGGTCACACACTTTCCATGCCCGGCATTTACGGCAACAACGCGCTCCAATCGGAACACCTCGCCAATTATCCAACAGATGACGTCAGAAATAATATTGGGTTTTTTTGTTAAAGTAAGACAACATGGCTTCGCCCATTTCTAAAACGCGTGGTATGTTTACAACCGTCAAGTGACATTTTTATTTACATCTGGCGAAAAAAATCAAGTTGTCTCTGAATTAATTTTAATCTTATTTCAAGTTTCCAAAAGGCTTAATTGAGACACGAATATAAATTATTTATTTCGGTACATTGGTTACGTTATTGAATCGGTTTACTTATCGTAGGCCGGATAATTGAGTAAATCGCCGGCGGTAAAATCACATTCTCGTATTTCTTGTAGCCAATTAACTAGGTTTATCCCAAAGATTGCCGGAAATGGCCGAGTTGTTGCGATTGTCACGTGCTCAATATGTTTTGTGAACCATATTAAAACCAGTTGTAAAAATGGCCGGAGGCAAAATGGCGATTTTCCGATATAGATATTGTAAAATTTATAAACGTTTTCATTTATAGTATATGTAGGTAGTTAAAAAAGAGAAAACTATGGAAAGGAGACAATGTTGGATATTTATGTTGGCCATTGGACTTGTTATGTTAATTTTATACACAGGTTGAGTGTTTATTTTCTAAATCTCTATCTTGTAATTTTCATATTTACACGTTTTTGAATTACATGTGCAGCTTTTAGGGTAAAAAAGATATAATTTAATAATGTCTTCATGTTTGATAGGTACAAAAGCAAGAATGGTATAAAATGGTATTAAACTGCATTTTGACGTTAAAATGTACTTGACAATGAAAAAAATATGAAAGCAGACCTTAAGTTGAGTTATTTTTGTAAAGAAGCAATTTCTTATAAGAAGTTTGATTACAGCTGAAAACCAAATGTATAAAACTGTTGTTCTAAGATAATTGTCAATTTTAATAGAAAAGCGTAACATAGCGATACTTGATTTCGAGATTTCGCAATATATTATTGGCGACCTCAGTCTTAAACAATACCTACTTCAAGTATTTAGAAAATCTTTGTTTAAACATTATGTATTAAACAACGATTGAATAGAAAGTTATGAAAACTTTTCTTAAGTAACTCTCGTTTGCGCGAGGCTGTGTGTGAGCATGGACTTGTATTGTGGGGGAAACCGGAGTGCCCGGAAACCCCCATTTGTCCGGCTTGATGACCACTAACCAAACTCACAGAAACACTTGTGAAAAGTGTATATTGAATTCTACACATGGTGCCATTTTTTACCTCGGATATTTAAAAAAACAAACAGTCGGACTTTTGTGAAAGCCTTAATGTCACCGTCGGCGAAGTCTGCTTCGTTGGAATCATATGAGACGTCGTCGAGCAAGAATTGAAACCTTAGCGACAACACATACAAACGTTTAAGATATATAAATGAACTTGGTAGACCTTGGCGATACCTCATACAAACCTTTATCAAATTCTAATGAAACTTGGTAGACTTTTACCTTGGCGATACCTCATACCAACCTTTATCAAATTCAAATGACACTTGGTAGACTTTTACCTTGGCGATACCTCATACAAACCTTAATCAAATTCAAATGAAACTTGGTAGACTTTTACCTTGGCGATACCTCATACAAACCTTTATCAAATTCAAATGAAACTTGGTAGACCTTAACCTTGGCGATACCTCATACAAACCTTCATCAAATTAAAATGAAACTTGGTAGACTATTACCTTGGCGATACCTCATACAAACAATTAAAACATTCAATATTTAAATTGCATGGCACACCTTAAACTTAGCGACACGTCATACATAGTGTAAGATATTCAAATGAAACGTTGTAGACCGTTACCTAGGCGATACCTCTTACAAACATTTAGGACATTTAAATGAAACTTGGTACTCATGTGGTCAGAGACCTTAAACATGTGGATACCAAGGTGCACAAGGGTATCATCTGGTGTCTAGTCCCTTTAATAGGGTGCTGAGTTTCAGTAAACATGTTGTAATAAATGAATTACACGTGTGCCATTACTCTGTTAAATCTGGATATAGTTGTGGATTTTGGTTTTATTTCAATGATATGACCATGACTTTCGGATAGGGTAGAGTTTGGAGGCCGTAACCTGGGGAAATAATGGCCTCAACACTGCTGATTTTCGCTGATGGCGACCTATAACATGTGACCAATACAAGGGTTAAAGGTCCACAAGCTTTCATTTTTGATGTTATGAAATGCAAACATTTCCAGAAAAAAAAGAAGAAAAACATAATAGCCATTTATATATTTTTTCTAAGAAAAGATGTACAGCGTACACTTTTGGCACAGAAGGCTTTAAAGACTATTTTGCCGATTTTATTAATGTCACACATATTGGCAAAATGAATGATTTTCTTATCAATAGAGACATAAGTTTCAAGAATCCTAAATTGGAACCACCAAACATTGCAATATCTTCCGACGAAATCTGCTCCGTAGTTAAAAATATTTTGCGTTATAAACCGCGTTTTGTATTGGTAATTTACTGAAGGAGTTTTCAATGTAAGTTGGGTTTTTTCTTTAATGCATTATTTAGTAATTAGTTAAAGATGTATCACTCAAAATTTATGGGTTTTTTTATATGTATTTGTATTGATTTAAAATACGAGTGTCACTTTAAGCAAGCAGAGATGAATTCATCCAAGAACCCTCCTACCGCATTTTGCCAATCCATTCAATCTCATTAAAATCAGATCCCCAATACACGCTTCACGACGTTACGCTATGAAATGAAGTGAACGTCACGATATGATTTTAATGAGATTGCCAATCCATTGTGACTAACATAAGAAACGTTAAGATGAGATTTTGCAAGATAACATCATAAAGTATTATAAATGACCTTCTTTGCGCAATTTGATTTTCTATATCCTAAATATATGCATTTCATCTGCAGAACAAAGACTACCAAATCAACTGCCGTCACACAATACTTTCGACTTTCCACCACAACCAAAAGAAGACAACATTATGGAAACGGTAAGACAGTACAGTTTGAACATAGAATGGAACAAAAGCAGAATTTTCTAGAGTACACAATATATCCTTTGTATATTTTTAATGTAAACAAAAGAGAACACATAGCTTGTGTTTTCCTTTAGTAGGCTAAAATTTAAACAGTATCTAGAACAACCTGTTTTTATGTTGCAATATCGGCCGCTAAGGCGATGACAAAATGTTCTGATGTGCAAATATATGCTCCGCGAAGATAACAACAAATAATACAAAACAAACAATTACAATCATCAATAAGTTCAAGACGTGACTTACAAACTAAAATTAATTGAATTCGACAACCGGCGTTGAACACCCTTTATTTTTTTATTAAGCAGCAACAAATTGTGTTGTGATATAAGTGTTTCTAAAATACCATCCTTTATTTTATTCTGAATGGCATTAAGCCAGTAGTAAATGTGTTTTGATAAAAACAATCATCAGTATAAATACCAAGTTATTATTTTAACTTTGAACTTACTTTCGCTTAGAATACAAAATTTATTTTCATCCAATGAAAATGTAGATAGGCAATCATTTAGTACCACACTTAATCATGAAGAATTTCAACTTTTGAATTTTACCGACTACTTTCACTCATCCGATAAACACTCCCTGTATCAGATTTAGCGTTGACCATGTGTCAGCCATGTGACGTAACAGCCACAGAACTCTCTAAGTGTTCACTTAAACTGTTGGAAGTCTTTAAGTTATTAAACAACAACCGTTCGAATGTCAGTTCTTTATTATTCCACGTTCTTTCTAAGTTTAATAATCAGTTTAAAATACAGCATGACATTTAAGGTAATCCCACATCCTAACTGCCGTCCTTTAAGAACCCAAGGCCGCTTTCCTTGCCTTGCCTAACCCTCCTCTGTTTTCACATCCAAAATCATCTCTCTTATACTAATTTGTTGTCTACATATGACAGCTTTACAACTACAGGAATACACGTTTTTGTAATTAACATGACCATTTTGTACATTTGTACCAGGTCGGCTGTCAACCATCTCCATATTCAAATGACAATCAAAAATGCCCTACATTACTAAACATACAGTATGTAGACACATATCCATTTAATTAAATCTTAATTATATCTTAAATATAACGTATTACGTCACAGCCAATGAGTTGGTATAATAAGTCAGTTATATGACCTGGAGAAAAACCTTAATGATCAAGAAAGGCTCATTCGTTACGCATTCCCCCACGTGTTGATCATTAATAAATTTCATCATGTAATCTAACTAGTACATTAAACGAAAATCTACAACGTTCGTACATTATATAATTATTTCATTTACCTTTTTTTGACAGAATCAAGCGAGTGCCTTTGCTGTAGAAAAAATAAATGCAATTCGCATAAATGCACTTAAGCAAGAGTGTAAGAACATGAGAATCCCTCAAAACAAAAAGTATTCGGTCGGAAATATGAACGGACATGAACTCATTGAAGAAGGACATAACATTCTAATCTGTCCTATACCTAAAGTTTCATCAACGTTTTGGAAAGAGGTATTGAGTGTTGTCGGCACGAATGGAACATATTCATGGCCAACGGAAACTGAATTATTAAAAGAAATTAAAAGTAAAGTATTAAATCGAGCACAGTACTATAAAGACCTGAAACATATGGATAACGAATCGGAATTAAATTTAACTACAGCATTTATATTTGTAAGGAATCCTTACGCACGTCTTTACTCGGGGTACATCGATAAGGTATACACACCTACAGGTAGATGCTGGATAGAAAACTGGGGCAAAGTGGCAAATACTATAAGAAATGGTAGCAAGGATTACGAATACGATATCACGTTCCGGGAGTTTGTGCAATATATTCTACAACTTTATAAAGATAACAAAACTATCAACGCCCATTTTCAACCGATGACTGAGATATGCGACGCATGCGCAATTCCCTACACATTCATTGGTCATCTGGAAACCTTTGTAGATGACGCCAAATACTTAATAAGTAAATGGACGAATGAGTTTCCCGACATCAAATTCAAATTTAGTGACTTTGAACAGGAATCAGCCGTCGATACTGCGCGAAAGCTGCTTATTAGATTATTTCGCTTAATAAAAAGTCGTAAATCTAAAAATTTACCAGTTTACAATTTGTCAGTTCGAGTTTGGTGTAACCTTCAAATTAGAGGATATATCTCAAAACTAAGCAGATTTCCATTTTCGAAAAGTGAAATATCGACCTTGACCGAAGAAAGGTACATGGATGCAGTAATAAACGAACTTGGAAACAGGAAAGATATATCAGCCATCAAGAATCAGCGTACAGAGGCATATATTCAAGCATACCAGACCATTCCACTAACAGTCATGCGTCAACTGAGAGAGTATTTATTGAAAGATTGTACATTGTTCGGTTATGACGACAAACCGAAAGAACTATTCGACAGAAATACATTGATCGTTGATCACCATTACTTGGATGGACTTTAAGATTGCATTAAAATATATTTATTTATATCACGAAATCAGTTTTTAAATCGAACGCATTGTATATGATTAAAATGAAATATGGTTAACATTTAATATGCAGTTTGTGGCAAATTTTGTTGATTTTGGGTGATTATATTTTCTTTTGGTTGGTTTGTCGGTGGAAATCCGTGTTGTTGCAATGCTTTTTGTTTATCAAAAGAATCTAAAAATGAATGTTATGTATAAGTCAGGGTACCGGTTACGTTTTTCCTATATTTGTATAAATTTTTCTGGTTTGTATTTTTGTATTCAATTCGTTGGCAGTTCATACAGTGCGTTCCGTTCGTGACGGAACATGCTTACATACCAACAAAGTCTAGTATGCAGCACAAAGAAGTACTTTAGAGGGCATAATATAGCTAGATGCGGAATGCTTTGGTTTAAAAGATCTGCATCAATATTTCTGCGTTATATATATTTTCTAGCCTTTGTATTTGAACTTGGTGGATAATAGGAAGCCGTTAAGAAATGATAGAAATGATTATGCATTAGGGTAAACGGATAAATATTCCCAGACTACAAACTAGCACGTTTACCAATACATGTATAATGTAACACGCAGGAGTTTACGAAATGGAATCCACGGCAAGCTTTGGAGATGTTAATATATCGTTTAGATTTATGATTTATAACACATTGTTTGACTTAGATTATAACTGAAAATAAATAAACATATATGTAACACATTTTTAGTATAAAAAGTGTAAATGTCAAACGTATATCGCTTTATTGCTTGATGTTCTGACAGTCAATGTTGGTACTTATATTGGTATTGGTAATATTGGTAATACTGTGTTGTATATGAGTTCACCTGTAAAATAAAACTGAATATGATATTTGTCCACTTTGGCCATTGCGTTGTGGATGTCATGCAAATTAAACTTCATGATCTGTAATAAAAACAATGGACTTAAGTTATTTAATACGAATGGAATTATAAATAGTGTTTATACTGCGTTTGCCATCAAAATGTATCAGAATCATAGTTTCCTCAGGTATCACATTATAAGGGCTGATCAGCGAGTTCATGTTTCATTCCATTTTGTATTTTCTACCAGACTGAGATTAGCTGATTGTTCAAAACTAGTTTTAATTTTACGGAATACATCTAGAGCAGAGGATAAATCGTACCCAGATCTCCAATTACTAATATAAATATCTCGTAGTCTACTCCGAAGCACAGGCACAAAACATTCAATTTTCACAGAACGAGGATAAAGCCATACTTCATTAAGACCTGATGATTGCAAGATGTCACGAACTCTTGACATCCAGCTCTTGGTGGACACGTTGTTACCTACATTATAAATTTGATCAAGTAATATAGCATTTAAAATACAGTTTTCTTGCTTTACTGGGTGGAGCTTTAAAAAGTATTTCACCATTCTAATATGACGTTCAATGTACACTGGGAACCTACCCAACTCTCCATATAAGGCCAAAGTGTTAGTGGATTGTTTAACATTTAAAACCCATTCACAAAATTTCTTATGCACACTCTCTGAGACTTCCGCATTCATATAACCCCACACAGTAGTTTAAAACAGATAACACATAGGAGTCGAAGAGATTAAACATGATATTAAGGTATTAGCCGCGTAATACACACTTTTTTAAAAGCTTTAACCGACAACATAGTTATAATCACGGTACACTATGGGACTTTTATCCAAATTTTGAAGATTTTTTACCTTGAATAAAAAAAGTTATTTATGTTTCATTACACCCACCCCCAAACTCCAAGGGCTACAAAGAGCGACAAGTAAATATTTTGTCTATATTTGAATTTTTTTCACATTATCAGAGATTATGAAATAAACACAACAGTTTCTGGTAAAATAAACTTCAGTTAACAGAAAACTAAAGTTCAAACGAACACATTATTGATACACATGGAAAAAATCATTTTGATTGATCTTATGATTCTTCGGAAAAGAGCAGTTTTTCGATGTTTGAAAATATATAGCAGTTTTATAAAATTCATAAAAAATATTTAACTATAAGGCAAGCTGCTGAAATCATTTTAGATATTATCTATGATGTCTATTGAACAATTTAAAAGACAATTTATGATAGTTTACCGTCCAGTTTTGAAGAAAATATACATAATGTCATGTTACCATACATTTTTTATAGCTAATAAAATACTTAAAAATCAACCTTTTTTTGTAAAAAATTATAAAGCTTAATTGGACTTATTCATAAAATGTACTCTTTCAAATAAATGAATTTTACTTATGATACTAACTCAGAATACAAAGTTTAAAACAAATGAGTGTACTTTTAAACTAAAATATGTGAAAAAACAAGAACACTAAGTGGGCTCGCCCCTCCAAAAATATCAGAGTGAAAGTTCTCAACTAATGTTGTTGTTTTTTAATATTATAATATGTAAACAATCTCTGTGGGTAATTTGATGTATATCTGTTTTATTTTGTCATTGGTATTCTAACAATTAGTTTAATTAACAATAATTCTTCACTCTTCAACATTTGAAGTTTGGTCTGTTCCCATGCTTTGTACTTGAAGTGTGTGCACAGATGATAACTACTCAATGCTGAGTCAATGCTGATTTGGTTTTCATGCCCCTTCAGGTACTTTACCCATCAAGAATGTTTAGTGCTGTAAAGGAAAAAAGTTGTACGTTAAAGCCTTTCTAACTAATAAGTATAGATAATTATACTGCCATACATGTACAAAATAAAATATAAACAGTTTAATATTTCTCGACATTATTTTGAAAAAACAACAACAAGCTGATACATACATGTATATATATAAAGAAAATTATTAAATTTATCAATAAAATTCATCATCATCATCATCATCATCATCATCATCATCATCATCATCATCATCATCATCATCACCACCACCACCACCACCACCACTTGACCACCACCACCACCACCACCACCACCACCACTTGATTATTGAATACAGTAGGTTTATAAAAACAAAAACCAAGTCAAATATGTTTTATATGAAATACTCACATCATCTCGATCAGATGCGACTGCCTTGTGGATGGACATGGCTGTCAAATCCGCTCTCAAGGATCCAACATAGTATTTAATGCAGGCTGGAATTCTTCATAACCCAGTGTTGTTGACTAAGTAATATTCAGTCATTTTCCTGCCTGGAAGAAATTAGACTTCTGATTATCAACCAGCAGAAACTACCACCGTAAAATACAAATGCAAAAGTATTATACATTTTGCACTAATATCTGTTTTAGCCAAGAGTAAGGGTTGGTAGGCACAAATGTGTAGTTGTTGTGCATATGGTTGATAATGATTCACAACAGTATGGGGTTTTAACGAGACCTACACCAAGCCAATGAATGTCAATAGTGTCCTAGCAGATGCGGTTTCAAGCCCCAAACCACATACAACTTTTTTTCACAGGTTAATTTTGAAAATATGCATTTTGCAAACAAATAACGGGTATGTACATGTATTGTGGTATGTTAGAAATAGGTCACGTACCAAAACACATCATTTTTAAACAAAATTTTAAGTCTAATATTTTTCTAAGATAAAACAATCAATTTAAAGATTACATACTCATATTATATCTTAAACGTAAGTTATGTACATAAGTACATATAAAAATATGTAACATGTACATAAGTACATGTAAAATATGAACATGCTGTCTAAACATTTAGCTAATAAAAATGATTTAAGAATTCCAAAGATAAATTATAAAAAACGTTTTTGAACACATCAACGTATAAAACTGCTCAAGGATACTTACATTCAGAGCCCTTTGATACGAATATCCCAGTTCCATGCCGTGTTGACAGTTCGTTTTTTCGAGAGAAAATCTTCTCTTACGCGTATATTTCACTTATAATCCATGTTTAACTGTAATGACTCAAATTGTTAGATATATCGTAATCAACTGTCAGCGTGTACTTTTAGTGTTTATTTATTTTAAACGTATATTCATGAGAAAAACATCACAATGTTTCCAAATCCTACGATGTAGAAATTCCATTATTGACCTATGAATAGTCTGGAAATACTTTCTGTTTCTAAAAATAGCAACATCCGGTACAGGCCGAATACGCCCGATGTTCGTCGCGATCTGTTACGGCGAGTGGCGATATATGTCGATGTTACCCGATGTTTCCCGAGTTGTATTACATGGCTAATACCTTAATTGGAACTTTAATATAACGAACCAGCCCAATAAGTGCATGCAGTGATCGCAACCCCTTTCCTGCAAGTGTTTTTGCAGCTTGAATAAAAGCCACTGGTAAAAACAACACCTAGATAATTCAAAGATCCAACAATTTCAACTTCCTGATTATTATAAAACCATTTATCATTATTGCCCAACCTACCACCTTTCCTAAACACCATAACCTTAGTTTTATCAATGTTAACCGTGAGGATCCATTTATGACAATATGAATATAAACTATTTAAAGAGTTCTGCAAACCATCCTTTGTCTCTGAAACAATAACAGCATCGTCTGCAAATAACAGAAGATATATTGAAATTTGGTCGACAGTAATGTCGTCAATTACATTTTCTTGCAAATGCATTTCAATATCGTTCAAGAAAAGTGAGCAAAATGTCGGAGAGGTTATCTCCCCTTGAAATAAGCCAAGGCTACTGTTGAAAAAAGATGACAATGATCCCAGATTTTTTACACAAAGTTTCACCTCGCTATACATAGATCGAACAATGGACAAAATTTTACCGTCGATTCCCAATTTTATATACTTATACCAAAGCCTACTTCTATCAATGCAATCATAGGCTTTTTTATAATCAATTAAACAGCAAAACAGCTTCTTTTTTTCTTTCAAAATGTTCTTAAATCAACGAATGCAAAATAAAGACAGGATCAACAGTACTATACTTATTTTAAAAACCAAACTAAGCATCTGTTAAAATACTATTTTCTTCAGCCCACAATTTCAGCCTTTCATTTAGTACGATAGTAAATAATTTTGAAAAAAAACAGCTAGAAAGAGTTATCCCCCTGTAATTGTTAGGGTCTGATTGGTTTCCCTTTTTGTAGATTGGAATAACAATACCAGTTGCCCATGATCGAGGGAACGATTTCGTGTTTATCATATGATTAAAAAAGGATTTCAATGGTCTAATAATGTGTGGTACTGATACCTTAAAATACTCATATAAAACGTTGTCAATAGAGGTTGCCTTATTCGAACCTAACTTTTTGATAGCTTTCAAAATGTCATCATCTGAAATAGGCACATCTAATGACT
Source organism: Mya arenaria (assembly GCF_026914265.1). Lineage (NCBI taxonomy): Eukaryota > Metazoa > Mollusca > Bivalvia > Myida > Myidae > Mya > Mya arenaria. Next base: position 57,283,897 of record NC_069136.1, on the reverse strand, counting down.
CGAAAGTAGAGTTATGGTCTAAACCAGAATCAAATTCCCCAATAAGATCATTATATTCTTCCTCGCCTCTGAAATCACCACCTGAAATAAGATTACTGAAGAAAGTTTGAAATTCCTCATTAGAAATAGTACCACCATTATTTGCTTCTTTTCCGTTTTTAAATATTTTCCAAAACTCCCTCGGAGACTTCCTTCTTAAATCGTTCATTTTACGACTACGTATAAAGTTGAATGATTTTTTTTACCTCCGACACTGACACTTATAATCTTTTTTTGCCATATACAGCGAAGTTCGATCAGTATCCGAAAATGTAAGGTTAAATTGGCATACAGCGTTTTAATACACGTCATATTTGTGTTTACATTCAGCATCAAACCAATCCTATTTAACTTTTCCGTCTTGGAAATAAAAGACTGGCGTTGGAGATACACGGTTGGCAGCCCGCTTCAACAAAGATTTCTTTGGACGTGCCACGTCGTCTGGGGCACGAGAAGAACTTCTTCCGCAATCGTCATTGCCGGCCGGTTTCACGCGATGTCTGTTTTACCTGCAAAACTTATGGAGTTTTTCGCTTCATTCTTTGCTGCCTCCAGATACGTAGCAAGGGAAATTCCTGAATAAAACATTTTCGCGAGATTAAAATACATTATCAAAATTTTCTTAAACATGTTGTTTTGTGTATAACTTACCACATATCTCCAAGGTGACCATATACCATACAGTCAAATATTAACACCTTTACTGAAATGTGTGAAATGCGTGTCAATGGTCCCTATGGCATACATGTCATAGGGACTTAAAATAAACACCCAATAAACAATACCAAATACAGGAATTGTAATATTTCTCTACATTATACATACGTCTTTTTATGATATATCTACATTGAAGTGAATAGTGATTTTTTACATGGTTCAAAAATACATTGGGTAACGCAATATACTTGTTCAGCTATACATATATTGGCAATTTATAAACGAGGTATACCGTAAAAGCCTGCTTATTAAGCCTTTTACTGCAATATTCTTAATTCCAATATACAAGTACTTAGCTTACTTAAAAACTAAAATTGAACGCAACATACCTATTCAGCTATACATATATTGGCAATTCATAAACGACGTATACCGTTAAAGCTTTTATAGTAAACCTTTTACTGCAATATACTTACTTCCAATATACAAGTACTTAGCTTACTTAAAAAATAAAATCCTCATCAATTGTCCATCAGGTTTTACAATATGTATTATCTCAAAGTCTTACCTGTTCCGCAAATGCGGTGTTGCCAGCGATGGCAGGTATCACATTTCACAGCATGCTGTCGCGGCCTTACTTCCTTAGAACATAATATGCACGGAAACTCATTACCAAAGACATATGTTGGACTAATAACATCATCTGGAACATAGTTCTATTATTTATACATTTGAACTTGATTTACTCTATTTTTAGTATATTATTAAAGATGTCACACATACATAGTATGAATATATCTTTTGTCACACTTCTTCTGCCTAACACTACTCCGGGCCTGGAGCATGATGGGAACCTGTTTCCGGCGCTGCTCCACAACCTGCTTAGGAAACTGTTCCGAGATCCCGTACTGTTTTAGTTCCTTCGCCGCCCGACGAACTTTCTCACGATCAGGGAAGTCGGAGAACTTGGCCACAATCGGCCGGGTCTTATCGCCTTGGTAGGGACCGATCCGATGCGCTGTCTGCAGATGTATTACTTCTATTGCATTGTCTATTTTAAGCTTTTCTTGAATAAACTGTAGTATCTTTTGCTCGCAGATTTCATCTTTTTCCTCAGGAATTTTGTGGAACAATAAATTGTCACGCATACTGCGGCATTTTAGATCTAATATCTCAGATTTCAGTGTATTTAAGTCTTTATGTTGTTTACTTATTTCGGATAAGGTTTGGCTGTCAAATTTGTGACCGCTCGATGTCACGCACCATGCTCTCAAGATCATTGATCTTTCTATCCATGCTTTGTATTTCTTGTATTTATGGGTACATGTAACCCGGGCTGCAATACTGTGCCTGTGGGGTCTGCGGTAGTTGATATTGGCTATTTGTAATACCACTGTTACTACCCTGACCTTTGTCATTGCTTTTATTATTGATAATGTCCATTGTTTGTTTTCGTTTTTGTTCCCGCCTTTTACTTGGAGTCTCTTGTCGTTGTTCTCCTGGCGAAGCTTTTGATTTTTTCGTTTCCTTGTCATTAAAAGTGCTTAATAAGTCCATAGAGATACACTTCATTTAGTTTAAATAATTATATCCTTCATAAAACAATAAAGAAATCCATTTTTTATCACTGCTCGAATTTTCCAACCGCCATTTTACACGCATGCGCGTTATACCTCTTTCATCTTTAAATAAGAGTGTCATTCTGTACCTTATCAATAAAATAAAAAATAAATATTGTTTTATGCTTTTAATTTGTCGTTTTCATTTCATTTTATACGTATATGTGTACTACAATATAAATGGAAAGTAAAACTCGGGTGATATTCGAGCGTCTAGATGATCGAGACTACACTCAATAATGAACAACATTCAGAATTACAACAAACGAAAATTATTTATAAATTGTTTTGTTGTTTACTCTAAGAAATACTATTTCATACTGAATTATTGTTGTTTTCCTCATTAATATTCATTTTTCCATAATTGTGATATCCTCCAATTAATTATGATAATCATTGCACAAAATACGCCCATTCAGGAATATGGATGTAGGCTTATCGATTTTCTATTGTTAAATAATATTTATATCATGAATGGCCGTACAAATGTTGATATATTAGGTAAACCAACCTGTAAGGGAGTTAGTACTGTTGATTATTTTATGTGTAGCGCTAGCTTATTTAAGTACATAAATTGTCTTAATGTTATGGACTTTTGTCCAATGCTATCTGATGCACACACTCCAGTTAGTTTAAGTTACACTTTTAAAATAGACAATGACATACATAATGCTGTATGCAAGGGAGACAAACTGAAACAATGGGAAAATAAAAAATGTAATAATTTCGTCGAAAATGTTGATCAACATGAAGTCTCAATTATACTTGAACGTCTCATACGTTGTTCTGAAACAAACGTGTTTACTCAACAAATAGCAGATGACATAGTAGAGTCTATAAATACCGTATTCAAATCATCATGTGAAAGTACATTTGGATATATAGACTGAAATAAATCAAACGATCAGAATACTACGAAGGTTCCAAAATGGTTTGGAAATAAATGTAAAAAAGCTCGCAGGGATTTTCATCGGGCTAAATATATGTATAAACTACGTAGAAATATAGAAAACAAGGAAAATCTAAAAAGCAAAAGTAAAATATACAAGTCCACAATGACCGTATTTAAAAATAGAGACAAAAACGAAAATATAAGAAACTTGCGAAACTTGAAGAACAAAGATCCGCGCAAATACTGGAAATGTTTAGGTAATAAATCTAAAAGTAAAAACGACGCCAGTCTTTCTGATCTTCATGATTTTTTCAAAACTGTAAATTTTTCGCAAGAGATAGATTCACTAAATGAAGAAACTATGGCGAATAATGAAATCAATGAAGAAATAAATTTAAGAATTACTGCTGACGAGATTGAAAAAGCAATTAAAACATTAAAAAATAATAAAGCGTGTGGGATTGATCAAGTAAAAAATGAACATGTCAAAAGCACATTTAACATATTTAAGGATATATATGTTAAATTATTCAATTTAATTCTGGACAAAGGAATTATTCCCTTGTGTTGGACAACTGGTATTATTAATCCTATATATAAGAATAAAGGAGACCCTAGCCGTCCAGAAAATTATCGACCAATTACATTGTTAAGTTGCCTTGGTAAATTGTTTACTTGCATACTGAATAACCGAATTGATAAATACGTTGAATCTAATAACCTTATTGATCGTAGTCAGGCCGGTTTTAGAAAAGGTTATTCCACTACGGACAACATGTTTATATTGAATAACTTAATACAGAACTTACATAATAGAAAAAAAGAAATTATTTTGTGCATTTATAGACTTGAAACAAGCATTTGATACAGTCTGGAGATCTGGGCTGTGGCAAAAAATGATTAATACAAATATAAATGGAAAATGTCTGAAATTGATTCAGAATATGTATAAAAATATTAAGTCATGCGTATCGAACAACTCAGAATGTTCAAACTTCTTCCCAAGTAATATTGGTGTCCGCCAGGGTGAAAATCTTTCTCCGCTTCTTTTTTTACTATTTCTAAACGATTTACACTCGTATTTTGCTCAAAATATAATAAATGATGGTGTTGACATTCAAGATAATGCTCATAATGACAGTATGCACACTTTTCTAAAACTATTTATACTGCTGTATGCCGATGATACAATAATCATGTCAGAAACTGAAAACGGGTTACAAAACGCTCTAAACACATACTCCAACTACTGTGATATATGGAAATTAACAGTCAACACAACAAAATCAAATATAGTTGTTTTCAGTAAAGGCCGACAAAAGTTATATAATTCTAAATTCAAAGATAACACTCTAGAGGTTGTTAATGAATATAAATACCTCGGGATCTATTTTAGTAGAACCGGTTCATTTGCTAGCTGCAAAAAGCATATAGCTGCTCAGGCCACCCGAGCAATGTATAGTCTGATCCGAAATTCCAATCGTTTATCTTTACCCATTGACCTTAGAATAGAACTTTTTGATAAAACAATCTAACCTATTTTGCTATATGGTTCAGAAATCTGGGGTTTTGGAATCAATGAAATATTGGAAAGAGTTGAACTTAAATATTTAAAATATATACTCAAATTGAAACGCTCAACGCCAAACTACATGATATACGGCGAAACAGGAATGAAACCTTTATCGATTAATATAGAAGAAAAAAGTATAGCATTTTGGGGGAGATTACTTTTTCCTAACAATAACACTCATGACAAGCTCTCATCCCTGATATATAGAGTAATATACAATATAGCATCGCCTTTAGATGATATCATTTTAAAGAAAAAATTTCCTTGGGTATACTTCATTAAAACGATCCTTATAAAATGCGGTCTGAATAACTTATGGCTTAGTTAAATGATCTATTTTTAAATGACTGGGCGTCGAATATAGCAAATGCAAGTAATAGTATTTTTTACAGAATTTTCAAAAAAGAATTTGGCCTTGAAAAATATCTTAGTAAAACGCCACACAAGCAATTATTTTCATTTATAAAATTTAGAACAAGAAATCACAGTATGCCTATTGAAACTGGCAACTGGCTAAGAATACCACTAAATGAACGAGTATGCAATCATTGTGTTAATAAAGTAGGTGATGAATTTCACTATTTGTTTGAATGTAACCTTTTTAATGACGAACGGAAACAGTTTCTCAAACCATACTTCTATAGACACCCTAATACATATAAGTTAGAAGTATTAATGAATTCAAGCAACAAGCAAATGCAAACAAATTTGTTTAGATTGATAACTACTATTTTTTCAAAGATTAGATAGCTGGTTGGTTGTAATTTTGTGTCATTTTTAACTATACTGATTTTCAATTACAGAAAATTGATATGGTTGTATTATTCTTTTAATTGTAAATGTACACCTTAGCATATACTAAATGTACAGCTTATTTGTATCGTGATTTAATCAACGAGTTACGTCTATGTGTATGTGATACGATACAAATGAATGCATATAGGAATAGAAAGTATAGTACTTTAATCCACAAGTGTCTTTTTGTTAGAAATTGCAGGAATACACATTCAAAAAATATATGTAATGTGTGTATGTTTGTGTGTGTTTAAATTCATGACTCTCCGATACCCATGTTGGGTATCATATTCTAAATTTAAACATGTATCTGCCGCCATGTCATTTATGTTCATGTTATATACCTCATTTGCCATAGTTTATGGTATGAGAGAATAAACGTTGTTTGAGTTGAGTTGAGTTGGAATCAATGAACAGAACAGAATCAATGCACATAACGGTCGTTACTAATTCGCTCGTCAACTTCAATTATTGGTGAAAAGTGAAAACACACAAATTGGTAAACAATTCAATTCTGTAGGAGATGAACCGCTATCAAAACTTCGCTAATTGACATCATTGTTATTTGCAAATTAGGGCCCTTTGTTGATAGTTTGCAACTCTCACTACAACTGTCAAATAAATTTATTAAATAGGGTCAATTGTGAACACCGCGGGGATTAGACGGGCCGTTAATTGTCGGCTTGGAAACGCGAAAGATCTATTTTTTTCGTATACCCGTGTATACTACTCGAGTACTCGATTTTTTTATATATATAATGGATCGAGTACTCGGGTACTCGTTGCCATCCCTAAAATAAATGCAAACAAATATAACTTGCCTAATTAAACACTATTTGTGGGCCCACAGATTGGCTTAAGCTCGCTCAACTTACATGTTATACGTCCACAACACAAACCAATGTGCCCATGAAATGTTTCTATGCTGTTAAGCTGTACTGTTGTGCTTTAAAAACACTGACACATTTAGGTTATAACAGTTTTCAAATTCGAGGTTATCGTAATTAGAACACAAAAAGTTCATGTTTCATTATGATTAAGGCTCCTATTGGTATCATGCTCCTTCAAATTATATTCTACTATAATGCATGTATTAAATGAACGTTCAGTCCATTCCCTTAAACAAGGAAGTGCAAGCAATACTTGCCATTTTAAAATATGATTGGGAAAGTTATATATGATTATGTTTGACTATTGATGTATACTATCTTATTATAAGTAAGTGCATGAATCATATGGAGTTCCGAAACAACTTAGTTGGCGAAAGCCAATTGGTCTGGTGAATATGCTACAGCTTTAAAGGTACTCGCTCATGTTTAGCAGCATTTTCCCCAGGCTTTTAATCCACAAAAAAAGTGCATTTTTACAAACACATAGGCGAGTCCCTCTAACACGCATAGTTCAAATCCAAATTTGGATTGCTTTAGATTTCAATGCCGTGCACTGCCTAACGAGCCACAGATTTGCATAAACCATGGTTACTGCTTGATAGTACTTTGTAGTTCTTATTTTACATTTTTTGCGTTGCTATACGTACCTTTTGCTAAACACTCAATAAGTTTAGAATTCCGTGCGATATAGAACAACAATACTGAGTATACAGATGCTTGAGAAATGCACACATAAAAGTTCATACATGTAGAAAGTCAATGCAGCTGCACTCATTAAAACATGGCCAATGCAATGACGTCAACCTCTACCCAGCTATGATTTGTTTTTGTTGTTATTGTAGTCGTTGTTGTTGCTGTTGTTGTTGTTGTTGAAGTTATCGATGTAGTTATTGATGTAGTTGTTGTTGAAGTTATTGTTGTAGCTGCTGTTGTAGTTATTGTTGCAGTTATTGTTGTAGCTGCTGTTGTAGTTATTGATGTAGTTATTGTGGTAGCTGCTGTTGTAGTTATTGTTGCAGTTATTTTTGTGGTTGTTGTTAAAATTACTGTCAAAATTGTTGTTGTTTCTGTGGTGATTGTTGCTGTTGTTTTGTGGTAGCTGTTGTTGTTGTTTCCAAGCAACCTTTACATTTTTATCATTTTTTATATTTACTTTTATCTTAGTCGGTACCTCAATATTGTAAGTACATGTATATAAGTAAGTAAGTAAGTAAGTAAATCGTTTATTATTGTGACATGTGCAATTCAAAAAAAGTAGTAATAACATATATACAAACATTTGCACCCGACCCGCTGGGTCTATAGGTCACCATATCTAAAGTTTAATGTAAGTAACATAAGGAATTTAACATAAATTGACTAGTAACATAACAAAGTTGGTATTACAGATACAATGTGAGTTCCAGATGCGATAGAAAATGATCAAATATCGCGTTAAGAGTACATAATAGTTCGTCTTTTCAGGTAGGCATTTACAATTTATTTGGATAGTTTCCTAGGGTATGAGGACATTAGAATGGATAATTTACTGTCTATATCATGGTCGACTAGTTGACGTGAAATTATTTCGTTCAGGTGTAACAAACGTAGATCACTGTAACGATTGTATTCAAAAAGAAAATGTTTCTCGTCCTCAATGAGATTTTGCTGGCATAATCTGCATATTCTCAGATCCAGTGGTTCACCAATATAACGTCCAGTTTCCACTCTCAATGGCAAACTTCCAGTTCTAAATTGACATCGTAATGATCTTTCATTCTTTTTCAGGCTAAGACTTATGTATTCCTCTAATCTAAATGACGTTTTGAAGAGTCTATATGTTCGTAGTTTGGGGGCGTGCCCGATTTCTCTCTTCCATATCTGCATAATGGGAATGTATCAAGTATTTTGCCTGGGGTAAATTCACAGCCGATTTATTGTCAAACGTATTTGAAAATCCCACTGCATAGAATATTTCCTTTATTTTTTTTGTCCAATTATTCCTATGCATACGATTGTTGTAATCAGCGTTAAACACTTTTTTGGTAAGTCGCGTGTCATTCATTAGCACAAGCCTGTTCCAGAATCTGAACACAGAGTGCCAGCGCCGGTACATACTTGGGAGCCAACCGGTGTCACCGACCATGGCAAGTATCGGCGTGAAGCGGTGAACACCAAGGAAATATCTCATGGCCCTATGTTGGACGTTGTCGATAGGCTGGTACTTTTTGTAGCCCCATATCGATGAACAATAATCCATGGTTGGAATGACGCACGAGTTATAGAGCTTTTCGTATGTTTTAAAACCAAGGTCTTTCAAGTGATGCACCGCCCAGCGCACGACCTGCGACCTTAACTAACGCATCACAATTGTAGAAAAGGTCACTTTTCTCGTGAAATATGACCCCTAGATACTTGTATCGATCGACAGTTTCATTAATATTTTCACCAATTTTAAATACGACATCGCTTTTTTTGTGATCTGCCTTGACGAAACTGCATGCACTTTGACTTGTTGCAATAAATTAAAACCCTCCAGCGCTTACACCAGCTATGCACCGTGTCCAGCATAGTTTGTAGTTTTTCTGCTGTGTTACTCATGAGCGCTATATCGTATACATCATCATAGAGAGTTTGTGATCAGCCACTTGTGTCCCAAGGTCAAGGTCATTCACCTCCTGTACAAGGTCGTTTGCGAACACGGCGAACAATGTTGGCGACAAATTACACCCCTGTTTCACGCCAGTAACACAGTCGAACCAGTCTGTTAATTTATCGTTGATGCGTATGGTTGACATTGAACTTGCGTATATATTCTTTATGGAGTTATATAGTTTCCCGTCTATTTTGTTTAGTATGAGTTTATACAATAGCATATCTCTGTCGATATAATCAAAACAACGGCGAAGGTCAATATATGCTGTAAACACCTGCTTATTGTTCTTTATGATGCTATTCAGTGTGAATACATTATCTTCACATGACCGATCACGACAGAAGCCATTTTGTTCATCAGCAAGTATGTCATTGCTTTCTAGGTATGTGGTAAGCCTTCTGTTCACAAACGACGTATACAGCTTACTTATACACGATGATAAGCTTATCCCGCGATAGTTCATTGAAATACGAGGGTCCGAAGCAGGGTCTTTCATGATAGGGCATATAATTGCTTTCCGCCACACTCTTGGTATTATGCTAGTGTCCATGATAAGTTGAAATAGATGTTGCAGAGTCCAAATGATCGCCGGATTTTTCAATTTTCAAGCATACTTGGGCATTATTTCGCAGCTCGTGATTTTAACGTTCTTGTAAATATCATTTCACGAAAACAACCGATCGCAGTTTGGTCACACACTTTCCATGCCCGGCATTTACGGCAACAACGCGCTCCAATCGGAACACCTCGCCAATTATCCAACAGATGACGTCAGAAATAATATTGGGTTTTTTTGTTAAAGTAAGACAACATGGCTTCGCCCATTTCTAAAACGCGTGGTATGTTTACAACCGTCAAGTGACATTTTTATTTACATCTGGCGAAAAAATCAAGCTGTCTCTGAATTAATTTTAATCTTATTTCAAGTTTCCAAAAGGCTTAATTGAGACACGAATATAAATTATTTATTTCGGTACATTGGTTACGTTATTGAATCGGTTTACTTATCGTAGGCCGGATAATTGAGTAAATCGCCGGCGGCAAAATCACATTCTCGTATTCTTGTAGCCAATTAACTAGATTTATCCCGAAGATTGCCGGAAATGGCCGAGTTGTTGCGATTGTCACGTGCTCAATATGTTTTGTGAACCATATTAAAACCAGTTGTAAAAATGGCCGGAGGCAAAATGGCGATTTTCCGATATAGATATTGTAAAATTTGTAAACGTTTTCATTTATAGTATATGTAGGTAGTTTAAAAAAGAGAAAACTATGGGAAGGAGACAATGTTGGATATTTATGTTGGCCATTGGACTTGTTATGTTAATTTTATACACAGGTTGAGTGTTTATTTTCTTAATCTCTATCTTGTAATTTTCATATTTACACGTTTTTGAATTACATGTGCAGCTTTTAGGGTAAAAAAGATATAATTTAATAATGTCTTCATGTTTGATAGGTACAAAAGCAAGAATGGTATAAAATGGTATTAAACTGCATTTTGACGTTAAAATGTACTTGACAATGAAAAAAATATGAAAGCAGACCTTAAGTTGAGTTATTTTTGTAAAGAAGCAATTTCTTATAAGAAGTTTGATTATAGCTGAAAACCAAATGTATAAAACTGTTGTTCTAAGATAATTGTCAATTTTAATAGAAAAGCGTAACATAGCGATACTTGATTTCGAGATTTCGCAATATATTATTGGCGACCTCAGTCTTAAACAATACCTACTTCAAGTATTTAGAAAATCTTTGTTTAAACATTATGTATTAAACAACGATTGAATAGAAAGTTATGAAAACTTTTCTTAAGTAACTCTCGTTTGCGCGAGGCTGTGTGTGAGCATGGACTTGTATTGTGGGGGAAACCGGAGTGCCCGGAAACCCCCATTTGTCCGGCTTGATGACCACTAACCAAACTCACAGAAACACTTGTGAAAAGTGTATATTGAATTCTACACATGGTGCCATTTTTTACCTCGGATATTTAAAAAAACAAACAGTCGGACTTTTGTGAAAGCCTTAATGTCACCGTCAGCGAAGTCTGCTTCGTTGGAATCATATGAGACGTCGTCGAGCAAGAATTGAAACCTTAGCGACAACACATACAAACGTTTAAGATATATATATGAACTTGGTAGACCTTGGCGATACCTCATACAAACCTTTATCAAATTCTAATGAAACTTGGTAGACTTTTACCTTGGCGATACCTCATACCAACCTTTATCAAATTCAAATGACACTTGGTAGACTTTTACCTTGGCGATACCTCATACAAACCTTAATCAAATTCAAATGAAACTTGGTAGACTTTTACCTTGGCGATACCTCATACAAACCTTTATCAAATTCAAATGAAACTTGGTAGACCTTAACCTTGGCGATACCTCATACAAACCTTCATCAAATTAAAATGAAACTTGGTAGACTATTACCTTGGCGATACCTCATACAAACAATTAAAACATTCAATATTTAAATTGCATGGCACACCTTAAACTTAGCGACACGTCATACATAGTGTAAGATATTCAAATGAAACGTTGTAGACCGTTACCTAGGCGATACCTCTTACAAACATTTAGGACATTTAAATGAAACTTGGTACTCATGTGGTCAGAGACCTTAAACATGTGGATACCAAGGTGCACAAGGGTATCATCTGGTGTCTAGTCCCTTTAATAGGGTGCTGAGTTTCAGTAAACATGTTGTAATAAATGAATTACACGTGTGCCATTACTCTGTTAAATCTGGATATAGTTGTGGATTTTGGTTTTATTTCAATGATATGACCATGACTTTCGGATAGGGTAGAGTTTGGAGGCCGTAACCTGGGGAAATAATGGCCTCAACACTGCTGATTTACGCTGATGGCGACCTATAAAATGTGACCAATACAAGGGTTAAAGGTCCACAAGCTTTCATTTTTGATGTTATGAAATGCAAACATTTCCAGAAAAAAAGAAGAAAAACATAATAGCCATTTATATATTTTTTCTAAGAAAAGATGTACAGCGTACACTTTTGGCACAGAAGGCTTTAAAGACTATTTTGCCGATTTTATTAATGTCACACATATTGGCAAAATGAATGATTTTCTTATCAATAGAGACATAAGTTTCAAGAATCCTAAATTGGAACCACCAAACATTGCAATATCTTCCGAAGAAATCTGCTCCGTAGTTAAAAATATTTTGCGTTATAAACCGCGTTTTGTATTGGTAATTTACTGAAGGAGTTTTCAATATAAGTTGGGTTTTTTCTTTAATGCATTATTTAGTAATTAGTTAAAGATGTATCACTCAAAATTTATGGGTTTTTTTTACATGTATTTGTATTTATTTAAAATACGAGTGTCACTTTAAGCAAGCAGAGATGAATTCATCCAAGAACCCTCCTACCGCATTTTGCCAATCCATTCAATCTCATTAAAATCAGATCCCCAATACACGCTTCACGACGTTACGCTATGAAATGAAGTGAACGTCACGATATGATTTTAATGAGATTGCCAATCCATTGTGACTAACATAAGAAACGTTAAGATGAGATTTTGCAAGATAACATCATAAAGTATTATAAATGACCTTCTTTGCGCAATTTGATTTTCTATATCCTAAATATATGCATTTCATCTGCAGAACAAAGACTACCAACTCAACTGCCGTCACACAATACTTTCGACTTTCAACCACAACCAATAGAAGACAACAGTATGGAAACGGTAAGACAGTACAGTTTGAACATAGAATGGAACAAAAGCAGAATTTTCTAGAGTACACAATATATCGTTTGTATATTTTTAATGTAAACAAAAGAGAACACATAGCTTGTGTTTTCCTTTAGTAGGCTAAAATTTAAACAGTATCTAGAACAACCTGTTTTTATGTTGCAATATCGGCCGCTAAGGCGATGACAAAATGTTCTGATGTGCAAATATATGCTCCGCGAAGATAACAACAAATAATACAAAACAAACAATTACAATCATCAATAAGTTCAAGACGTGACTTACAAATACAATTAATTGAATTCGACAACCGGCGTTGAACACCCTTTATTTTTTTATTAAGCAGCAACAAATTGTGTTGTGATATAAGTGTTTCTAAAATACCATCCTTTATTTTATTCTGAATGGCATTAAGCCAGTAGTAAATGTGTTTTAATAATAACAATCATCAGTATAAATACCAAGTTATTATTTTAACTTTGAACTTACTTTCGCTTAGAATACAAAATTTATTTTCATCCAATGAAAATGTAGATAGGCAATCATTAAGTACCACACTTAATCATGAAGAATTTCAACTTTTGAATTTTACCGACTACTGCCACTCATCCGATAAACACTCCCTGTATCAGATTTAGCGTTGACCATGTGTCAGCCAATGAGTTGGTATAATAAGTCAGTTATATGACCTGGAGGAAAACCTTAATGATCAAGAAAGGCTCGTTCGCTACGTATTCCCCTCACCTGTTGATCATTAAAAAAAATCGTCATGTAATCTAACTAGTACATTTAACGAAAATCGACAACGTTTGTGCATTATATCATTATTTCATTAACCCTTTTTTGTTGTGACAGAAACAAACAAGTGCCTTTGCTGTGGAAAAAATAAATGCAATTCGTCGCTTACGTGTTGAGCAAGAGTGCAAGAACATGGGAAGCCCTCAAAACAACAAGTATTTAGTTGGAAATATGAAAGGACGGGAATTCATTGAAAAAGGACATAATATTCTATTCTGCCCTATACCTAAAGTTTCATCAACGTTTTGGAAATGGCTATTGATGAATGTCGGAACGAATGGAACATATTCATGGCCATTTGAACGAAACGCATTAAAGGGTGTAGAAAGAGTACTAAATCGAACAAAGGACTATACAACTCTGAATGATATGGATAACGCATCGGAATTCAATTTAACTACAGCATTTATGTTTGTTAGGAATCCTTACGCGCGACTTTATTCAGGGTATGTCGATAAGTTGTACACACCTACGGGAAACAGGTGGGTACAAAACTGGGGCAAAGTTGGAAAAACTATAAGAAATAGTAGCAAGGATTTCGAATACGATATCACTTTTCGGGAGTTTGTGCAATATATTCTACAACTTCATAAAGACAACGAAACTATCGACATACATTTTAAACCAATGAATGAGATTTGCGACGCATGCGCCATACCCTACTCATTCATTGGTCATCTGGAAACCATTGTAGATGACTCCACATACTTAATAAATAAATGGACGAATGAGTTCCCCGACATCAATATCAATTTTAGTGACTTTGAACAGGAATCAGCCATCGATACTGCGCGAAAGATAATTTTCAGATTATTTCGCGCAAAAGGAAGTAGTAAATTAAAAAACTTCCCAATTTACAATATGTCAGTTCGAATTTGGTGTAACCTGCAAATTAGAGGGTATATCTCAAAACTAAGCAGATTTCCATTTTCGAAAAGTGAAATATCGACCTTGACCGAAGAAAGGTACATGGATGCAGTAATAAACGAACTTGGAAACAGGAAAGATATATCAGCCATCAAGAATCAGCGTACAGAGGCATATATTCAAGCATATCAGACCATTCCACTAACAGTCATGCGTCAACTGAGAGAGTATTTATTGAAAGATTGTACATTGTTCGGTTATGACGACAAACCGAAAGAACTATTCGACAGAAATACATTGATAGTTGATCACCATTATTTGGACGGACTTTAAGATCACATCAAAATATATTTATTTATATTATGTAACCAGTTTTTAAATCGAGCGCATTGTATATGATTAAAATGAATTATGGTTAACATTTAATATGCAGTTTGTGGCCAGTTTTGTTGATTTTGGTTGATTTATTTTTTCATTTGGTTGTTTTGTCGTTGGAAATCTGTGTTTTTGCAATGCTTTTTTGTTTTTTAAAAGATTCTAACAATAAATGTTTTGAATATGACAGGGTTACGGTTACGTTATTTTCCTGTTTTTGTTCCAATTTTCGTTCCTGGTTTGTATTTTTGTATTCACTTCGTTGGCAGTTCATACAGTGTGGGCAGTTCATACAGTGTTGGCAGTTCATACAGTGTTGGCAGTTCATACAGTTGGCAGTTCATACAGTGTTGGACGTTTATACAGTGTTGGTAGTTTATACAGTGTTGGACGTTTATACAGTGTTGGCAGTTCATACAGTGTTGGCAGTTCATACAGTGTTGGCAGTTCATACAGTTGGCAGTTCATACAGTGTTGGACGTTTATACAGTGTTGGACGTTTATACAGTGTTGGCAGTTTATACAGTGTTGGCAGTTCATACAGTTGGCAGTTCATACAGTGTTGGCAGTTCAAACAGTTGGCAGTTCATACAGTGTTGGACGTTTATACAGTGTTGGACGTTTATACAGTGTTGGACGTTCATACAGTGTTGGACGTTTATACAGTGTTGGCAGTTCATACAGTGTTGGACGTTTATACAGTGTTGGCAGTTTATACAGTGTTGGCAGTTCATACAGTGTTGGACGTTTATACAGTGTTGGCAGTTCATACAGTGTTGGCAGTTCATATAGTTAGCAGTTCATACAGTGTTGGCAGTTCATACAGTTGGCAGTTCATACAGTGTTGGCAGTTCATACAGTGTTGGCAGTTCATACAGTGTTGGCAGTTCATACAGTGTTGGCAGTTCATACAGTGTTGGCAGTTCATACAGTGTTGGCAGTTCATACAGTGTTGGCAGTTCATACAGTGTGGGCAGTTCATACAGTGTTGGCAGTTCATACAGTGTTGGCAGTTCATACAGTGTTGGCAGTTCATACAGTGTTGGCAGTTCATACAGTGTGGGCAGTTCATACAGTGTTGGCAGTTCATACAGTGTTGGCAGTTCATACTGTGTTGGCAGTTCATTCAGTGCTGGCCGTTTATACAGTGTTGGCAGTTCATACAGTGTTGGCCGTTCATACAGTGTTGGCCGTTCATACAGTATTGGCAGTTCATACAGTGTTGGCAGTTCATACAGTGTTGGCCGTTCATACGGTGTTGGCCGTATTTCAGAAGCGCCTTTCGTTCATGACGAAGCATGCTTACATACCAACAAAATCAAGTACGCAGCACAAAGAAGTGCTTTAGATTTATGATTGCGAATTCAAGTTAGTAAGTTAACCTTATAATTGGTTAACTAGATCAATTTTGTGTTGCGAGTTATCTATAAACATATGTACACAACTGGTTATCTACTTTTAATTTGCGATTTTCACTTCGTAAGTGATAAATGAATTTTATAATAGCTACAAACTCTAACCAGGAACAGGTTAGGAGTATGTTTTATTTCTGATCTTGAAGTTTAAGGATTTGCCATTTTGATTGCCCGGTACGACCCTGTTTTAACAAAGGACAAAAACAGTTGTCAATATAAGACCTTAAGAACTATGGAGGCTATTCGTTGCCAAAAGTCCAGACGTGTATGTGTGTATTCTAGGTTTGTATCATTGATGATTTAACAATTTACATTTTACAACCGCCAACTCATCGGTTGTATGTTTACATTTTACACTGCACATTTTCATTTTTCATTGTACCGATTGGAGTTTTATTCTCGTTGCATCTATTCATCAGACGATTCAGTCGTGTTTATAAAGTTGTGTATGTTAAACACACGTCATTCTGTGAAAGTCACATGCCGGGTTTTACATTGCGGTGTGTAGAAGACAGATTTCAGTTCGTAGTTCTACAAAATACATTGTATGGTGGTAACTTTTCATTCGCAGTTGAACATGTTTACGAGATGAATTTAGTTTTATTTATAGATAACTCCGCCTTAACCATGTCTTAACTCCGCCTTAACCATGTCTTAACTCCTCCTTACGTCTTTCGGAAATTTCCGCTATCACTCGGCTCTATTTAAACCAATTATGGATACTTTGGACCATGGACATTGCGAACCTTATTATGGACATTACGAATCATCTATATTATGACACTATGGACTATGATTTGGAAACAGGATGGATTATAAATTATTTCATGTCGAATAAAATAATATATGATATGACATGAAATGAGATGTATGCAAAAATTTAAATGATACTTGACTCAAACACAACAAAATGTAAGTCATTAGCATTAAATTATACTTCAAAAATGAAAAGTCCCATTGTCTTATTTTTCTTTTAAAGCTGCACTCTCACAGATTGACAACTATTTTTATTTTTTGTTTTGGAATTAGCCAATTTTTGCGTAAATGTCTTGATACCAGTGGTATAAGACTGCTGACAAAAGATCAGATACAGTTTTTCAGTTTTACGTTCGCAAATTGATGTTTTATGGCTAAAAGTGATACTACGTACAGTAACGTTTTAAGAAAAATGAAAAATGTCGGCAGTTTTCCAAACAATTTAGATCTGTTTTATTGTGAGTAATCTTATTATTTGTATAGAAAGCATTGCTGCCAAAATCAGCCGAGTCTGGGACAAAAAATGGTTGTCAAAACTGTCAATCTGTGAGAGTGCAGCTTTAAATTACTATAAACACTATTTTAAATTCAACCATTAGAGGACACTTTCTTGCCTTTTTGCAATGTTTAAGATTGCAAATAATATTAGATAATTTAACATTTACGAAGAAAAAAAATCTAAATTTTCATTAAGTGGAAATTATTCACTAAGATGCCCCAGAGGTTTCTTACCTGGTAGCTGGAACTGTATGGATAAAATACACTAAGATTACAACTTCATATAACTCGTACATTATACTGTAACGAATATTATTTTATAGGTAATCAATTAAGTATTTTAATGATGAAGTCAATTTATTGCTAATAAACAATTATTACTTGCTGCTAGCTTTTATACCCCACCCACACTCAACAGTCAGGGCTTTTTTCACATTTAGGTGAAGCGGACCTAGTCCTTTTGGAGGGGAAAAATCGTGCGTTTGTTTTTCTAATCTAAGACTCACGATATCTATTTTTTCATGTTGTTGAAATCCCCCACTTGATTGTTATGGTTCACAGTGGCAGATCCCGTAATTCATAACTGGGGGACACAAGTGGGTTGGAGGGCTGTTCTTCCATCCACATGGATATTTTGTTTCAATGATGTATTGAAATTACACGTTTACACCATACATGCTTATTAAGATAGTAAATGTATAACATAAGACAAAACTAGGTGGATATCATTATGATGTCCATCAAAAGTTTCGTGGGTTTGCTGGAGCAGGTTTTGAACAGGGACTTGCGTTAGAGGGGCGTTACTTAAGGGCACAACTTTTTGGACATGATCCCTCGGGTGGGCATGACATTAATATGTTTAAAATGTGGGAAGTGGGGTTAAGGGGTACTCCCATAGAATGTATCAAATATTTTTAGTCTGAATTGGTGCATTATGGCGTAATTAAGTACTTTTTTTCTGAGAAATATTGACAAAAAAATAACCTTTAAGTTTACTTGCGGGCCAACTGGGGGGGGGGGACATAGGTCCTACAGCACCCCCCCCCCCCTACTGAACGACCCGCCCATGGTCCACTTGTAAATAAAATAAATGAACAATTTTTGCCTGCTTGGGTATATAAGTAAAAAAAACTGACAGTGGCAGTATAAATCTGGGTCCGTGAGCCCAGCTCAGATACACCAAATTGCAATTGACTAAATAATATGGTGATTTAAAACCCATTTAGGAACATTGATCATCAAAATAAAATAAAAGATGAAGTTAATTTTAGTTTTTATTGTGAAATAAAGAGAGAGTACTCGGACTTACAACCGGGAATTTACAGGAGGTAGGCGAAGATGTTATCTCCCTTGCTAGATTCGACGGAAATAAACCAAATAAAATCTGATTCGTTAGCTCCGCCCATTCACCTTCGTTTCTTTCGGTGACATTTACCATATAAGGTATAGGCGAAATCGTCTATCCTTGTAATTCTGAACTTGTCAATTGACTTTTGTAAACCTGGACTTGTTGGACAGCAAATGTTCATTTTACGAATGCGAGTGTCGACTGTAGGATTGCAGTTTTACATATGCATGATTCGGCTTTCTAAATTACATCATCATATTGTTAAAGGCAAGTTATACGATCTATGTTTTAGTGAGTTTATACAGGGTCGATCTGACAAATATACATTTTGACTACTATAATGACAAATGACAAATCAATACGGGACAACTGACGAATAGAAACAACAAATAGCACGTTTACATTGACAAATGTAAGAGATATTTAGTACGATTAAGAAGCACATTGTGGGAATTACACGTCTGGACTTTTGGCAACGAATAGCCTCCATAAAGAACGTGCTTCGTCGATTCATAAACGCAATTGCCGAAAGGCAGTTCATTTAAGGAATGGAAGTTGAGGTGTTAATATAATATTATGAACACGACAGGGATATGCCCAGTTGATGGAATATATAAACATTGGCACAAGACAAGGAGCAAATTAAAAATGAGCAAGTGGACACAACACAAATCAACTGAATTTCTTCGCGATGTAAGGCCACCGGTCCAGATCACATTGTACATATGACAAATTAAGACATTATTCATTCGATTAAGTTTTTGACAAATACACACATGAAAAGATATACACGAAGCATAATAGCATGTTTAAAAAGATGCGCATATGCTAAAATGGATTGAAGTGTATGCTTTATAGACATAAGACGTATAAACACCCCATACATAAATACAAACACCCCATACATTAATACAAACACCCCATACATTAATACAAACACCCCATACATAAATACAAACACCCCATACATAAATACAAACACCCCAACCCCATACATAAATACAAATACCTCATACATAAATACAAACACCCCATACATTAATACAAACACCCCATACATAAATACAAACACCTAATACATAAATACAAACACCCCATACATTAATACAAACACCCCATACATAAATACAAACACCCCATACATAAATACAAACACCCCATACATTAATACAAACACCCAATACTTAAATGCAAACACCCCATACATTAATACAAACACCCCATACATTAATACAAACACCCCATACTTAAATACAAACACCCATACATTAATACAAACACCCCATACTTAAATACAAACACCCCATACATTAATACAAACACCCCATACATAAATACAAACACCCCATACATAAATACAAAAACCCCATACATAAATACAAATACCCCATACATAAATACAAACACCTCAAAAAGACCACACACTCATCAAAATAGCTTTACCGAGAAATGATAAACCTTAGATAACACTGATTTAGTTCACCCCTTAAAGGGACTAGACACCAGATGATAAACTTGCAACAAAAAAAAAGAAAATTGTTAAAACCTTACATATAAATGATATCGTCGTGTACAACGCTTTGAATCTAACTTACTGGTGTATCACTTCGCTTACGACACATGTTTCTTTTGCAGTTTTTGCGTAGATTTCCAACTGGAAATTTACTGGGTTTGTCTACCACGTAAATTTAAAAAAGCGTCGGTATATGTATCTGTACTCATAACGTGACTTCCACATGCTGAATTTATACACTATAAACTGGGAAAACATTAAGCGCTATTTTTAAACGGGTAAACTCAGCTGAGACAGCGACAAAATGTTCTTTAAATTATGTAAAATGATGTATTATCGGCCTCATACTAGCTGGTATTTACATTTCTAGGCTTGCTTTGTAAAAATACTTCATTTGCCGATTTCGGCACCATCTTGTGTCTAGTCCCTTTAATGCAAAATGTTGTTGTTAACAAACCACTGCTTTACACTGGTCAAAATATAGAGCTATCCGTGGAAGCAATGAAGGGACTTCTATCTCACAGGTAAACGACAGTTGCATTGCGAAAGCGAACCCTTTTATAAGATGAACTTAATAGTATTAATGAGCTGGTGTGAATAAGTCCCGAACTACTAGGTTACTAAGACCGATTGTTCAGGACTGTGTTCACGTAAACAACGTTGTTAACACCATAATTGTTAACCTTTGTAGGTGCAATATTGGATTATGTGTTTGTTTAATGAAATTAATCCAGAGCAGCAGAGTAAACCACAATTCTTAACAACAATGAAGTCAACAACAAGTTCTTAACAATTGGCCCATTGTTGGTGGGACCATGTTAACAATTGACCCATTGTTGGTGGGACCATGTTAACAATTGGCCCATTGTTGGTGAGACCATGTTAACAATTGGCCCATTGTTGGTGAGACCATGTTAACAATTGGCCCATTGTTGGTGGGACCATGTTAACAATTGGCCTATTGTTGGTGAGACCATGTTAACAATTGGGCCATTGTTGGTGAGACCATGTTAACAATTGGGCCATTGTTGGTGAGACCATGTTAACAATTGGCCTATTGTTGGTGAGACCATGTTAACAATTGGCCTATTGTTGGTGAGACCATGTTAACAATTGGGCCATTATTGGTGAGACCATGTTAACAATTGGGCCATTGTTGGTGAGGCCATGTTAACAATTGGGCCATTGTTGGTGAGACCATGTTAACAATTGGGCCATTGTTGGTGAGACCATGTTAACAATTGGCCTATTGTTGGTGAGACCATGTTAACAATTGACCCATTGTTGGTGAGACCATGTTCTCTTAACGATTAAAATCATACATACAATTAGTTTATGTCTTGTTTCAAAAGGGATTCCAATGTCACGAAACTGCCACCTGTGGTACGCAATTCATTGAAGGAAATAGAATCCCAACTTCCCCATTTCATGTTTACCTTGCAAACGTGTTGTTACATCATAATGTTACTATAATTAAATATACGCCAGAATATATGTAGATCTCATAACGATTGTAAATCGAACACTAGCTCAAAATATTGCAGGTTCAATTAAGTTTGAACATACTTTATAAGATGTACTTAAAAAGGAAGCTGTCCGCGCGCTTGTTAACCGGATTTTAAAAGTTGTACTCTGGGCCGAAGTTTTCCGCATCACTGAAACTAGCTGTCTGATTGGGTGACAAAACATGAAACCACACGGTGATAGGCAAGTTATTACGTTAACATCAAACCCAGAAAAAACAGTCGTCATTAAGTTGTGTTGTATACACAATGTTTTTCTGACCTTGTTTACTCACTTATAAACACTATAAAGCGGTGAGTCTGAGCCCATAATGCATTATTTCAGTAGCGAACTTTGTGAGGAATACTTAGTGATAACAGACATTTTTGGTTATTTTAATATATGTTGTAAGTACGAACGAAACAACAATTTGTTAAGATCTAAAAGTGTATGTTCATTCAAATTTCAGATTTATATATTGGACCGATTTATCAGAACTTTGTTAAAGTTAACACGGTCATAAACGACATCATTGATAACTTTTTAAAGATAAAACAAATCACTAGTGGGTTCATTAAACTTCTAGGGCAGTAAATATTTGAACGTTAACAACGATGAAGATGATGTTAACTTTAATAAAGGTCTTAACAATCGGTCCATTTCGTACTTCGGTAAACATCAGATATTATAGTTCTGCTTGATGCCTAATGGAGCCTTCGTTGGCCTTTGTGTACATTGTTTTGTATGGTTTTAACCATGTTTTAAAAAGGGATAAGTATTGTAGAAGGGGGACAGGGTGCTAAGAAAAGAGGGAACATTGTATTAGGCTCAATATAAATTGGAACATTATGAATCTGACAGAAAATGTTAGAAAGTATGTGTAATTGAATTAACATTATGTTTCGATTGCCAAATGTTTTAAGTTTCTACGTAATTATAATCACATCAAAACAACATAAATATTATAATTATCTATTTAATTCTATGAAAGCAGAAGGGAACAAATGCTGTTCACCATTATGGCCGAACATAAAAGAACAAGGTAGCACCCTTGCAAAACTCTTTAAAACCCTACGTCCGATCTAAGTGTTCTGCTGTGCAGTTCTTAAGGTTAAGTTATTGAAATGATCAATATGTCTTGTCTTTAAGTTGTTGTTGTTGTTGTTGTTGGTGGTGGTGGTGGTGGTGGTGTTGTTGTTGCTGTTGTTGTTGTTACAATGCCTAAGAATAACACACAACCATTCATTTAAAGTGGATCTATCTAAATATACATGTTATATAACTATTTAAAAACTAGTAACTCTTAATTGTTTATTATTTATTTCCAATCGGTTTAAGTAATAAATGCATTAACTATGCATATTGTTTATGTGTATTAGTGAGATGATCTACTCTAGGCCTTTAAGGCTCGCAGTTCTTAGAAAACGTCCGATTTTGTTAAGATATTTATCATTTTTATACTCTTCTTTTCTTTTACTTTGTATCCCTCTCATGGTTTCTGTATACATGTACTTCATAAGTACGCTATATAAGTCTTTCAAACCATTCCTATATTCATTGAATAAACGTTCTTCTTCTTAGGCTAATGTCATGTATAATCCTTATCAATGTAACCAGTAAATGTTATAACTTTTGATACATATTATGGTTTGTGAAGAAGCTGTTTTTATACATGTTTACGACAAAAAAACACTATCTGTCATTGTTTACAAGCTATGGGCAATTAAACCTCCTATTGATAAATGAGTGGGTTATTTAATACAATGAATCGATGTGTGCAGTTACGTATCATGAGAAACAAGCTTCGATGTATGTGTACATTGAACGCTTAAAGGATAAGACTACCTAAAATTCAATAAAAAGTAGAAGTATAAATAAACTTGCACACCCAAATTTCAATTAACTACGAGAGATGCCCGTTCAGCTTGCGGACAATGAAAAATAGAACCCCACTTAATTGTATTACAGATTATACAGTTCATGACTGAACAGATCATCATCATCATCAACAGCAG
Organism: Mya arenaria; assembly: GCF_026914265.1. Taxonomy (NCBI): domain Eukaryota; kingdom Metazoa; phylum Mollusca; class Bivalvia; order Myida; family Myidae; genus Mya; species Mya arenaria. The sequence continues at coordinate 57,259,973 of NC_069136.1, read as the reverse complement.
CAGCAGCAGCAGCAGCAGCATCATCATCACTACCACCACCACCACCTCCACAACCATCATCATCATCAGCAGCAGCAGCACATCCACCACCACCACCACCACCACCACCACCATCATCATCATCATCGTCATCATCATCATCATCAGCATCATCATCACCATCATCATCTTAATTTCAACGGATTTCCTTTCAGCTGCTGTTCAATACGATTTCTTCTTTTTCCTAGAACCAAATAACCATGGCCATGACCTGGTATACGACCTGTTTCTTCGCCTTTCTGGCCTTATCCAACGCCCGTAAGTATATACAATACATTGTTGTCAGACTCTGAGTCATGCTTAACTTGTATAAATATACTAAAGGACGACACAGCAACCATCTTTTAAAGATTGTTCAGTGATAGTACAATTTGTCCTAAGACGAATACTTAGATAATTCGGACCAGTATTTGGCGGCGTTTCGTACTGTATACAACAAAAAGAATTGTTCCAAGTTTTTCAAAAGACATTAAATTTCCTCCGTAACGCTAAACCCAACCTTAAGGGCATTAACATTTAGGTGTAATTTTATGGAAGGGATCATCCGCCAGTTCGCTCGTTATGCTTTATGAAATTTCAACATGCAATTCATTTCGTATTATGTATTTCAGAATTGCATTTTTCCTGTATGCCAGCTGTGTTATTGATTATTATTTATCATATAGGTAGGGGACATTTAGGGTTAACACCTGGTACTTGCGAATAAGGGCCAGCTCGGGGTCAGGTTAACAATAAATGACACCATGTTCATTCGCTTAAAGTATTGGTTAAATATTTACCAGTCGGAAAATATAGGGTTTGTTTATACGTGGAAATCTAGAAATGCATCTAAAATTAATTTGAAGATGGTCAGGTTTATGATGAAATTAAGATAAAATGTTAATTAGCATATTATAACCTGAGGGGATTTTGACGTCCGTACAGGAGGAGATTAATAATATCCGTCATGTGTTCCCGTTCCAGTTAGAAAATTCCGACCTGACGGCACCTGCGTTGCCAGGTAATGAGGCTTGCCTTAGGGCGAAAACTAAATTTAAGTTCACCCCCCCCCCACACACCCATGCCAGATGAGTCACGCACTGTGACGTTATACTTTTCATTTCTTTAATTTTACATTTTATGTAACCATAGTTATGAGATTTCAATAGATGAGTTCCATAAACATTAACTTTGCAAAAATATACCTTCAAAACAAAATAACCCTTAAAAGACGAGATACTGAAGGAACTTCTTGACGTATGCAGTGAATAAAAATTACTGCGTCATGACGTCAGTTAACATCATCGCACGCGCTATTTGATGTACAAAATGCACTTTTCTATGAATTGATTTCACACAAAATATAATTGAAGGTGTGCTTGACAAAAATATCAATCATGTGTTTCCGTTCCGGATAGAAAAATCCGGCCCTGGGCACGCTGCGTAGCCGGTAACTCAGCAAGCCTCGTTACCTGGCAACGCAAGTGCCCTCGGGTCGGATATTTCTATCCGGAATGGAAATACATGACATATATTATTAGTATTACCAAGCGACCACTGTCTTATGAATACGCTCTGCTAAACTTGTTTCCCTGCTGCATTTTTTGAAAATGTCAGCATTGTTATGTAGACGACATTGTTTTAATTTGTCAATGTTAAGCAGCATCTCATAGCGCCAATTTTGTTTTCCTTCTTTTATTAAGTGTTTAACATTATAATACAAATGAATTAACACATATTTTGTAGAGTTCATAAATCGAATGCCTAATGTTGTTTTAATGTTTATGTTTAATTAAAATATATGCGACAAATTTTAAGGGAAATCATATCAATTATCACAATCGTAAAAAAAGGCGTGCACAAATAAAATTGACGTTTAACAAAGTAATGTTTTAAAATACCTATATATTTATAAAGATAAGAAACATACTAAGTCTTTAAAATAATCAAAATCTAAAATCAAAGAAAAAGAAAAATTGACACTGGAATGTCAAAAAGCATAATAAGTAAACTGGCGGATAATCCCTTCCACATAAGTTGACCAGATACTTGATTTTTTCATATCTTTCGATTTAAACCAGTTTGTTTTCTCAAATCGTTTAGTTTATTCTTGGGAAATCGACACCTACGCTCTATTTGTTAAATTTGAAATATGTTTTAATAATTCATAGATATATTTTACCAGATACTTTTTCTCATTCTTTGATTCAAACCCATTTGTTCTATCATTCATTTAGTTTATTCTTGTCATAGCGACATTAACGCCTTTGATGAAAATCGTTCTCTTTTCTTTTTGAAATATTTTATAGATATATATTTTTAAATAAGACATGCTTAAATGAGATTACTAATAACACTTTAACAACAGTCCTGAGATATTTCCTCTAAAATATGTTTCAGAAATGACTCGCGAGCAGTTAAGGTCTACGATACTTGCGATTGACCCTGTGTTCGCACACAGACGCGAGGATCCGATGATGGTATCTCAAAACACAAATATCTTCCTCCCAACAGACGCGGCCGCGGTGGCATCGGGGGCGGAAATTTTAGATTCAACATTCGTTGGGACGGTTGAGGCGAGCGTCCAAGCAGATACGCCGGTTACTCAGCCTGCTAAAGGACCCAAGCCGAACACAATAACAAAAACAATACCATCTCCGTCAACTCCGAAACCAACGACAACCACCTTAACTCCTGATCCAATGCATAAAAACAAAGCCATACACGAAGTCAAGAAGCCAATTCCTGCCGAAAAAATAACTGACGTTGATATGGCAGAAGCCAGTCGAAACCATTGTTCGTTCAAGATTCCATACCCCGACCCATCCAGGCCCCAGCCATCCGAACAGTGCCCCACCAACTTATTTATTGGCCCCGACATGAGCCTCGGCCGTCTCACCTTCATTATGAAGAGAAGTACAAACGAACCCCTTTCCCCGAGTTTTCTCAACCGTGTCCGGAACAGGATTACCCAGAGTGATTTCGACAAAAAATGTCTACTTCCGGCATTGCACGCGCAAACTCTTGGCGAGGAAGCGTGCAGATCGAACGAACTTACAGCTTATTTGCAGTGGCTCATGTATCTTCGACACCAGTTGGACCAAGCGTAACACAGACTTGACATCATTGAGGCAGTTGTGACTTTCTCAAGCAATTATTTGTATTGACAAGTTACACAAACGATATATATATATGTATTTAAAGATGCACTCTTTAATACTCCCAAATAAGATTCACCACAATTAATAATATTGTTTTAATATGCTAAAAGGATGAATAAATGTCGAAATCAATGGTTTTATGAAGGATACCGATTTTAATATGAAAGAAAGGTGCAGAAAACATGGAATTTCTATCTTACGAGACGATGATAGGTCATAGTAAATCTTTTAGCACTCACCAATAATTTAATATTTTTTAGCGTTTTCAGTTATTAATACTTTCCACAATTGCATTATTTAGTAAGTAGTTATAGGTTAATCACTCAACATTTATGTTTGTTATACATGTGTATGTATTGATTGTGAATCAGAGTGTCACTTTAAACCATGTCGTGTAGCCTGTGGAATTCCTATAGCCAACGAGATATTTATGATTTGAACGTCTCAGTAATTTAATATTAAATATCCTAACATTGACAAATGAACCAAGTTATTGAAGCATTGACTAGCTGTGGTTTTGTATCCGCCTCAATCAATCAAGCTGATTTCAAAACAAGTGTTACATGTGTAGGCTATCGAATAACCTTACACTTCAAATAAGTCGACTGCCGCCAACACCGTTTTGGCTTATATTTTACGTACAACGTGCAACTTACTACTGCAAAATGGGACACACGTCATCATCTATGAATAATTCAATGTATAGTTTCCAGTGGAAACACTTAACCACGTAACTTGTAATTTTTAATAACGCTTGCAAGCAAGAACTACACGGTGATAAAAGAAAGTCTTTGCAATGCTTCTAATGACTGTTCGAAGCCGATGTTTTAACGGTACAAATTGGCCGGTGTTTTTATGCAAAATAGTATTGCAACCATTATTTGATATCAACTAGTAGAAAACACGTTTTGCTAAATCTACGGTGAATACTATTGTCGGAACCCATATTTTATTATTCAAAATACTAAACATAACTTTGTTATAATACATGCATATTCTTAATAAATAGTAAATCCACGGATATTTCCGTATTTCAATAGGTGTGTCTCGTGCGTCCAACAAACAGCATGTGAGTTTGGTTTGTTGTCACCAAGCCGGACAAGTGGGTTTCCTCTGGGTACTCCGGTTTCCCGGGATCACAAGACCACACCCTCGCGTAACATCGTGCCAACGAGAGTGATTAATATAATGTTGTGATAACTTGTTTCACTATCGTTGTAAAATAAATAAATTTAAACTAAACCAATCAAACGTCCGTATTTCACCCAATTAATCATCCATGATCTGAACGATGTTACTGTTGTCAATCTGTCCAATGTAGTCAATGAAGGTATAGTTTATGAAACGGCTGGAGGGAGGGTGCACCGCACCCTGAAATTATCGAAGTTTACTCCCTAAAAGGGGGGAGGAATAATATACTCCCAAAATACACTGTTCTAGACTAGAAATTGTTAAAAATAAACTGGGGGGGGGGGAGTACCCCTTTACCCACCTGCCATCATTTTAAACTCAATAACGTTCGGTTCAGACGGAGGGGCGCAAATAAAAAGGTTACCACCCTGAGTCACCCCCACTCGAATGTTTAATCTATTTCTGAATTTAAACATACTAATGATGTGAGTGAGGTTTGGTGATATAAAAACAGATGTGAGGGAAGAGATTGCACTTCTTGATGCTGCCAAATTGTGTTTAAGGAGCATATGGCAAAATAATTCGAGGGAATTTTCTCATTCAGAATTCGTTATTAGAATCTTGTAAACATTTGACTATCCTAATTTCTGTAGTTTTAAGCCATCCATTTGTTTTTCATACACCTTAAAGCATGTACATCTAAAGCTTCTTCTTTATTATGTGATCTAGTTTGTATGTACTATTGTGCCTTGAAATAATATCTTCTATGCACTTAGCTCAGGTTTGTGATCTAGTTTGTATGCACTCTTGTACCTGGTAATAATCACTTCCATGCACACAATACAGTTTTGTGATCTAGTTTGTATGTACTAATGTGCCTTGTCATTAACTCTTCCATGCACACAATTCAGTTTTGTGATCTAGTTTGTATGTACTCTTGTGCCTTGTCATTAACTCTTCCATGCACACAATTCAGTTTTGTGATCTAGTTTGTATGTATCTTGTGCCTTGTCATTAACTCTTCCATGCACACAATACAGTTTTGTGATCTAGTTTGTATGTATCTTGTGCCTTGTCATTAACTCTTCCATGCACACAATTCAGTTTTGTGATCTAGTTTGTATGTATCTTGTGCCTTGTCATTAACTCTTCCATGCACACAATACAGTTTTGTGATCTAGTTTGTATGTACTCTTGTGCCTTGTCATTAACTCTTCCATGCACACAATTCAGTTTTGTGATCTAGTTTGTATGCACTCTTGTACCTGGTAATAATCACTTCCATGCACACAAAACAGTTTTGTGATCTAGTTTGTATGTACTCTTGTGCCTTGTCATTAACTCTTCCATGCACACAATTCAGTTTTGTGATCTAGTTTGTATGTATCTTGTGCCTTGTAATTAACTCTTCCATGCACACAATACAGTTTTGTGATCTAGTTTGTATGTATCTTGTGCCTTGTAATTAACTCTTCCATGCACACAATACAGTTTTGTGATCTAGTTTGTATGTATCTTGTGCCTTGTCATTAACTCTTCCATGCACACAATCCAGTTTTGTGATCTAGTTTGTATGTATCTTGTGCCTTGTCATTAACTCTTCCATGCACACAATTCAGTTTTGTGATCTAGTTTGTATGTATCTTGTGCCTTGTAATTAACTCTTCTATGCACACAATTCAGTTTTGTGATCTAGTTTGTATGTATTTTGTGCCTTGTAATTAACTCTTCCATGCACACAATCCAGTTTTGTGATCCAGTTGGTATGTACTCTTGTGCCTTGTCATTAACTCTTCTATGCACACAATCCAGTTTTGTGATCTAGTTTGTATGTACTCTTGTGCCTTGTCATTAACTCTTCCATGCACACAATCCAGTTTTGTGATCTAGTTTGTATGTACTCTTGTGCCTTGTCATTAACTCTTCCATGCACACAATCCAGTTTTGTGATCTAGTTTGTATGTACTCTTGTGCCTTGTCATTAACTCTTCCATGCACACAATCCAGTTTTGTGATCTAGTTTGTATGTACTCTTGTGCCTTGTCATTAACTCTTCCATGCACACAATCCAGTTTTGTGATCTAGTTTGTATGTACTCTTGTGCCTTGTCATTAACTCTTCCATGCACACAATCCAGTTTTGTGATCTAGTTTGTATGTACTCTTGTGCCTTGTCATTAACTCTTCCATGCACACATTCCAGTTTTGTGATCTAGTTTGTATGTACTCTTGTGCTTTGTAATTAACTCTTCCATGCACACAATCCAGTTTTGTGATCGAGTTTGTATGTACTCTTGTGCTTTGTCATTTACTCTTCCATGCACACAATCCAGTTTTGTGATTGAGTTTGTATGTACTCTTGTGCTTTGTCATTTACTCTTCCATGCACACAATCCAGTTTTGTGATCGAGTTTATATGTACTCTTGTGCCTTGTCATTAACTCTTCCATGCACACAATTCAGTTTTGTGATCTAGTTTTTATGTACTCTTGTGCCTTGTCATTAACTCTTCCATGCACGCAATCCAGTTTTGTGATCTAGTTTGTATGTACTCTTGTGCCTTGTCATTAACTCTTCCATGCACACAATTCAGTTTTGTGATCTAGTTTGTATGTACTCTTGTGCCTTGTCATTAACTCTTCTATGTACATAATTCAGTTTTGTGATCTAGTTTGTATGTACTCTTGTGCCTTGTAATTAACTCTTCTATGTACATAATTCAGTTTTGTGATCTAGTTTGTTTGTATATTGTGCCTTGTAATTAACTATTCTATGTACATAATTCAGTTTTGTGATCTAGTTTGTATGTACTCTTGTGCCTTTTCATTAACTCTTTAATTCAGTTTTTGTGTCATTGTAGATTATAGGTTCTTATGAAACGTTATGTGTTTCTTGTTTCGGCTTTGACGTTTGATCAAAGTTATATTGTGTGTTATCCTACCATACCGGTTACATTTTACAGAATTGATCCTTGGGTGATATTCTTTCAATTTTGTTGAATAAAATATTTGTTCATTTAGATCGACAACCGATATGAAAACCTTTCATTTTATTTATTTCTGTGTTTCCATCCAAATAATAACTGTCTAGTTGTTTTACATCGAGCTTGACACTGAAAATAAATAAAACCGCTGAAAGCGTTGAAAGGCTGTAGGGGTGATAAGCAATAATGTAATTGGATAAATTTGTAATACAATTAGCTAGTTTCATAACAACTAGTTTACAGCAAGAGTAAAATAAGTTTAATGAAACCCGATATTGGCTGAGGTTGTTTTGTCTATTTGTAATAAGTAAAACTAGGTTGGATCTTACAGTCAACACATTTCCATTTTCTGCATAGTTATCTATAATAATATATTCCCCTCAACAAGATTTATTTGAGTTCGTTCGGCTTGCTTTCAAATTCATATTAACGTTCCAATATTATTAACGTATTTAAATAAAGTTCTCTTATTTAAGCTGCATAACAATATACGTCAAATTTTGTAACCTCATCGCATTAATAAGTTTAACCTGTCATGTCAAAAAGTAGATCTGACGATACATAATGGCGGTACTAAAGTTTGAAGGCCTGCGGCTTTCAGCCTGAAAACAACAAACATTTGATAATCTGTGTTAGAATACAATCTACATTTACAACCAATGAAATTGCAGATCTTGCAGAGATTGCAACCATTAAGTACTTGGCTTAATCATTAAGATGTTCAATTTTCGCGGGTGTTTAAAGGTCCACCCAGTGCCACTTATCCGATACACACTCCCTGCGTCAGATTTGCGATTACAAAGCCACAGACAATGAGGTTGTATTCAAAGTCAGTTAGAAGAACTGCATTCAAATCTGAATGATTAAGAAAGGCTCGTTCGCTTTGATTTGTTTCATTTAACAGTATCGTATTTCTCATGTTGTGGTTAAGCAGTCAAAGAAATGTTTTGCTGTTTTCTGTGTAAAGGTCGAATATACCCACATAAGTTTGACTATAGCTGCGGAGGCAACAGGCAATACTTTTATAGATATATGAGCAGCTATTTGGTTCTGCATTATATATCAAAATAGCTGTGAACAAACAGTGTCAGTATGTACTTCGTATCACTATTACAAAATTGTTTATCTTCCTCGTAAAGCTGCACTCTCACAGATATATCGTTTTAACAACTTTTTTAATTTTTGTCTTGGAACGGGCCAATAATAGCGAAAATGCATAACAAATTACTGCTGACAAAAAGATAGATCGCCGTTTTTTCATATTTAAGTTCAAAAAATGATGTTTAATGCATTTTTCTTAAACCGTGGGTAACGGTTAGTAACGGTTTAAGCCATAAAACATTATTTTTCGAACGAAATATAAAATTCTGCGATCTGATCTTTTGTCAGCAGTCGTTTATCTTTGTTTTGCGGATAAGAAAATGGTTGTGTATATATAAGCATTGGATGTGTTTACATATTTGTAATAATATCATATACATTTACTTGTGCGACATTTAGAACCAATGTAGAAAATAGACATGATTACTTCGGCTCTACAAAGGGAACGGTATACAATTGATTAACAGAGTACCAACACTTGGTATCAATAATGCACCAGCGAAAACTTAATTATATATATATATTAGTTAAACAAATTAAAAAGTCTAAAATGGCTTTACTGAAATAACTCCTTGGATGAAGATATCGGAAATAATTTTGAAAGCATTTTTAGCCGTCTTGTCTAAGTTACTCATTGCCGTTATTTAACATATAACTTTTTCACTGAAAATATCCTTAAGGCAATTTAATTAATAACAACCGATGTTTGATCTAGTAGATTTCAAAAATAATAATGAAAGGGGTTGTTTTAGTTGTGTTGTCTACGTTTATCAATCGACGCTATCGAAAGATATGTCTTTCTCATTCTTAATATTCTTTAGGGCAAAATAATTACTAACAACCGATGTTTGATCGATTAGATATTAGAAATAATTATGAAAGTTTCTATATTGCTGTGTTGTCTACGTTTATCAATCGACGAAATCGAAACATCTAGTGTCTTTCTCATTAATTATATTCTTTAGGGCAATATAATTTATAACAACCGATGTTTGATCAATAAGATATTAGAAATAATTATGATAGTTTTTATATTGCTGTATTGTATACGTTTATCAATCGACGAAATCGAAACATCCAGTGTCTTTCTCATTATTAATATTCTTTAAGGCAATATAATTAATAACAAGCGATGTTTGATCAATTAGATATTAGAAATTATTATTATTAACGTCTTTATTGAGCTGTACGACATCGAACGATATGCCTTTATACTTATTAATATCTTTAAGTGCAATACAATTATGAGTTATTTACACCTGAACTTCCATTCCTAAAATAGATTTTAGGCAATTGCTAATAATTTGGGGGTGAACGCAACATCTTGGGATATGTTCGGATCGCGAATCATCTCATTACAATATACATGTAAAATAAAACTTGTTTATCTTGTTATTGTTTGTATTGGGTCAACAGGCCCCGAAAAACTTGTAAGAAAGTAATAATTTATGATATGTTAAATGTATTGTTTTTATAGGTATCAATTTAACGTTGAAAAATGTGAATTGCAGTGATTATTTTTCCCCGTGAGAATGTAACGTAATTTGATAAACTTTTTACGCAATTTGGTTTGTTAAAGAGTGTGGAGTCCGGAAAAAAATAAAAAATGTTTGATCTATTACTTGCCTGCTCATAACATAGCATTTCCCTCTTTGGCCAATTCAGTTCATCTTTCCCACTGAAGTTTATTGCCATTGTCGTTTAGCTCGATTGTGACTAAAACTAAATACTTAGGATAGGGAGGGAAAGAAGGGGGAGGGGGAAGGCGAATGAAAGAGGGAGAGCGAGAGGGAGAATGAGATAGAGAGTTTGTTCGTGCTCTTTGTGCTTTTCGCCTTTCTTATCGGTATTTCCATTGCTTTCCGTGCGTTTCGGAAGGGAGGTAGGGATAGGGGAATGAAAAGGGGAGAGGGAGGTGGAAGTGAAAAGAAAGATGGAGAGGGAGGGAGGTGGATGTGGAATGAACGAGGGAGAGGGAGGGAGGGGGAAGTGGAATGAAAGATGGGGTGGGAGGGAGGTGGAAGTGGATGAAAATGGAGAGAGGGAGGGAGGTGTATGTGGAATGAAAGAGGGAGAGAGAGAGGGAGGGTGAAGTGGAATGAACGAGGGAGAGGGAGGGAGGGGGAAGTGGATTGAAATAGGAAGAGGGAGGGAGGTGGAATGAAAGAGGGAGGAAGGTGGAAGTGGAATGAAAAAGGGTGAGGGATGGAGGGGGAAGTGGAATGAAAAAGGAAGAGGGAGGGAGGGGGAATGAAAGAGGGAGAGAGAGATGGAGTGGAAGTGGAGTGAAAAAGGGTGAGGGGGGAGTGGAATGAAAGAGGGAGAGGGAGGGAGGGGGAAGTGGAATGAAAGAGGAAGAGGGAGGGAGGTGGAATGAAAGAGGGAGGGAGTTGGAAGTGAAATGATACAGGGAGAAGGAGGGAGGTGATATGCAAGAGGGGGAAGTGGAATGAAAGAGGGGGAGGGAGGGAGGTGGAAGTGGAATGAAGGAGGGAGATGGAGGGAGGCGGAGGGGAACGAAAGAGATTGAAAGAGGGAGGTGGTATGAAAGAGGAAGAGGGAGAGGGAGGGAAGTGGAATGAAAGAGGGAGAGGGAGGGTGGTGGTATGAAAGAGGAAGAGGGAGAGGGAGGGAGGGAGGGAGGGGGAGTAGAATGAAAAAGGGGGAGGGGGAATTTTAATGAAAAAGCGAGAGGGAGGGGAAGGCATGGAGGTTGAAGTGGAAATGTAGGAGGGAGAGGGAGGGAGGCGGGGAGGGGAGGGGGATGAAAGAGGGAGACGGAGGCTGGTGGTATGAAAGAGGAAGAGGGAGAGGGAGAGGGAGGGAGGGAGGGGGGTGGAATGAATGAGGGAGGAAGGGGAATTGTAATTAAAAAGCGAGAGGGAGAGGAAGGGAGGGAGGTTGAAGTGGAATGTAGAGAGAGAGGGAGGGAGGGAGGCGGGGAGGGGAATGAAAGAGGGTGAAAGAGGAAGGTGGTATGAAAGAGGAAGAGGGAGGGGAGTGGAATGAAAGAGGGAGAGGGAGGGTGGTGTTATGAAAGAGGAAGAGAGAGAGGGAAGGAGGGGGAGTGGAATGAAGGAGGGAGGGAGGGGAACTGTAATGAAAAAGCGAGAGGGAGAGGAAGGGAGGGAGGTTGAAGTGGAATGTAGGAGGGAGAGGGAGGGAGGCGGGGAGGGGAATGAAAGAGGGAGAAGGAATGTGGTGGTATGAAAGAGGAAGAGGGAGGGGGGAATGAAAGGAGGAGATGAAGGGAGGGGGAAGTGGAATGAGTGTGGGAGTGGAAGAGGGGGAGAGGCAGGGAAATGAAAGAGGGAGCGGGAGAGAGTGGTGGGGAAGGAAAGAAGGAGAGGCAGAGAAGGGGGTCCGTGCTCGTTGTGCTTTTCGCCATTCTTTTCGGTGTTTCCATTGCCTATCTTGCTTTTCATCCAGCTTTTTGGTTAATTCCGGTGTTTAGTCATACCGTATTATATATATTCATCTGTGTATACAGGCATATACAAAATAACACAAATTACGCCTTTATCGGTAGATGGGTTTTAAATACAACACTAGATTGAAACTTTGGTTTGTTGCATAGGAATATATGTCAAAATTTCTTCATATGAGGGAAGATTGTTGTCTCAAATGAGTTAAGCTTCTCCACGCAAATTTTGAAAATATATTTAAAAATCAGATATACTTTAAGCAGCAATTATTCGGTTTTTTAAAACATGTTCCAAATATAACACATTGTACCAAAGGGCAATTTAATAGGAATGATCACGATTATGTTAGAAATGAAATGTTGAATATTGACCAACTCATCGGCGCTATTACAATTCAGGCCCCAATTTCCCGAAACTTCTTAAGCTTAACAGGCTTAAGAACCTTATTTCAATTAGCCAAAATACATGCTTACAATCGATTTTGATGAATGAAAAATGGTTAATTGTGATTATGATAATGATATATCCTATATAACGTCTAAAATCTCTTAAAGAAGTAAATATAACGCATATTATAGAAACAAAAAAATAGTGAGCTTAGCTTAATCCTTTTATAAGGGACTTAAGAAGGTTCGAGAAATTTGGGCCAGGAGATTAGTAAAACTGATGTCCCGTTACAAGTCCTGTGACTATGCTGTAGCGGACGTTGTCATAGACGCGAATGATTTAATTCACTATATTTATTACTATCTTTAATTATATATATGACAATTGTTTACCCTAATTCTTAGTCGGAGCTATTGTTCCTATATTCAAGAAGGGGGATAAATCTTACCCTTCTAATACAGAGGTATTACATTAGTTAATGTTACTTTTGAAAAAATATTTTAATTTTGGGAAATTGAGTAAATAGTTGGTGTGAACTGAATACTACGTTAAGTTATACTGAATACTACGTTGCCGGCTTGGTTTTCGTGATAATCATTATACAGTTGATGCCAATTTTCTTCAACATTATTTTATCCAAAATGTATTAAACAACAAGTCAAAGCTTTGGTGTGTATTTATTGATTACCACTGAGCTTTTGATACGGTAAATAAAGATGTGGTATGGATTCAGATAATCCAAACAGGAATAAGCCGGAAAATAACTGATGTATTGATAATGACGTACAGGCATATACAGGTGTTAAACTTTGCTCTACTGGCGAATTGGAGTTTTCTCAATTTTCTCAATTTGAAATTTTTAATTTTCAAACATTTACTTTTAAGGATTTAGAACTTTTATCAATATATGTGAATTCATTCGCTGATGATATTGTATTATTTACCACAGATCCAGCGAGCTTACAATCCCAGATGGATGCTATTTACCGGGTTTTGTTATTCTGTTATATGGGGATTAAAATCAATGTAAATAAAACTAAGATTTGTCCTTTTGAAAAAACGGAAGCAAGCTATAAATGTATAATTTTATACCAACAATGAGTTGGTGAATATAGTAGATAACTTTAATTATCTTGGTTATTTATTATAACTTTCATTTTACCGGCAGTATGTCACTTGCAGTAAAAATGCTAAATAATCAAGCTCTAAATGCCTACCATATACTTTTGTCTTTCTTTGACAAAGTTTTTCTTAATCTCAAAACCAAATAGTCTTTGTTTGACGCTATAGTCGTTCCAATGTTATTGTACGGGGGTACATAACTTTAAGGAAGTTGGCAAGCTACATTTTAGATATCTGAAATATATTTTAGGTGTAAAGCAAAAAAACTTTTAACTTTTAAATATCGGTTGAAAATATGAAAAATGTAAACTCACCAGTTAATATCGTATAGAATGATTTAGATGTTATTGTAAATAATTCTTCTTGGGCAAAGAGAATAAATGCTATTACTTATCAGAAAGCTTTTGTTTTGAAAATTATCTTGTACAAACTAAAAATGATAGATTAAAATGTATGACCTGTTTAAGATTATCAGCACATAACCTTGAAATTTAAACTGGTAGATATTATGGTACTGCTAGGTTGAAAGAATATTTAAATGTTGTTCTTCAAACATGATAGAAGATGAGTATCATTTTATGTTATGTTGTACACTCTGTAATAGATTGAGACAAACATGCTTAGGTAACACCTCCTTGCCTACTTTTAATATAAGTCTGTATGACTATGCAAATCAACTACAAGCAGTAAATTACTAAAAATGTTAACTTTATCAAAATTGCAATGAAATTAAGAAAATCGACCCTGGAATTTTCACTGGTTTTAAATATACTGTAATAATTAAGTATAAATGATTTATAACTCTTATAATTGTTGGGGGGGGGCGTTTTTTTATATTTTGCTCTCTACTTTACTTTTTTATGTTTGTATATGTGTTATACTATCACCAAAGCCATGTGTTTAATGGTCATAGGCATTTGTATGCCGATACAGCCAAAAATCTTTGAAGTTGAAGTTGTTGATATTTTTACATATACTATTTCCTTATACAGTTTATTGATACATGACCATGCGATTTGGGTCCCATCAAAGTATAAGACCATAAATGTTTTTTGTATTAACGATTATGAAATCAACCAAGTTATTGCTTATTTAGAAAATAGAAATATCACATGCGTGCGTATAAATGAAAAGAAAAAAGTATGTTACAAAGCAATAAAGAACTGCTTATACCCATCGATATAAAGATTTGGAAAATTGTCATATATCCACAGCAATGCATTTGAAAATTGCCTTGTAAGCAATAACAATATTATCCTTACATTACCGCAGGATTTAAGTGAAGTCTATAAAGATTTTGCAAAGATAGTTTGTAGAATGCAAAACGAATCTGAGGGCAAGCCCGCACGTTTAACACAAACTTTTGGCAAGCCTAGAATCAATGTTGTTTAGTGAAAATCGCAGATAGGTGATCGCTCATGCTTTTGCAAAGTGTACTTTTTGTGTATGCCGAAATAAATTGTGGCAAATCATCATCAAACAATAAGTTGACATCACTAAAACATAATTGGACTTTAATGAAAGCCTATAGGAAAGACATTCGTACCAAAACAAGGCGACGACTAATCAAGCCGGCAACACGCTGCAGCCATGCTTTCTACAACCTTTCCCAAACATATGGTATTTAGACAAGAGGGTAATGCAGACTCAAGCTGGTAAGTATGTTGCAAGTTAACGCATACTGTAGGTAAGAACGCATGATCAAGCATATGAAACAAACAAGCAGGCCTGCATCACACTAACACAAACTTAAATTGAATTGTTATAAGAGTGCTTTTTCGAAATTCGAAATGCTACTAACGCACGACCGTATGTTTAAAGGCAGTTTTAAAAAGAAGCGCCAATTATCGCTAAATATGAATGGTGTTCGTGATAAACTTAAATTTAGAGGCAGATATTGTCAATATAGATTATTTTTTGTCAATTGGGGGACATTCATGCTAGTTTTTGACTTTGTTTGACGTATTCAAACAATAAATATTGTTAGAAGTTATGTTATCATTAATGTACATAATTATACCATAGTTAGAGAGCGGACATTGTCAATTCTCAATGGTCATAAGTCTGGATTCATTGCGACTTTCTTGCTAGTGTAACGTGCCGGCTTTATGTTCAATCAGTGTCGTAGAGCTTATATGAATCGCTCTTATATATATTTCCTTCAAACAATAATTGGCAAGTTAAAACATAATCAACCAAATACTCGGGGTTCAAAGATTACTCATTGGTTTAAAAACAAGAGGCCCAAGAGGGCCTATGCTCTACTGGCATGGCTATTGTGGCCTTTTTCAGTCCAGAGCATGTATGTATGGGTAATAGGCAACACATATATAGTTCACGTTTTGTGTTTGAGTAAGCTGAAAACGTTGCGCGTTCAACATCTAAGGACAAAAAGTGTTGTTAGCAGATTAGTTGCATGAACTATTGTAATATGTGCCAAGTAAAGGTCATCTGAGGAAAACAAATGCTTTCAAAACTGTACTCATGGTCAAAATTTCACTGATGTAACTTTAAAATTAAGAAAAAAGGTCAAAATGTCATAGTCAAGGTCATCCGAGGACAACATTGATATTTGTTTACACACGGTACAAATTTTAATATATTGCTGTAGCTTCAAAAATAAGAAAGTAGGTCAAGAAGTAACAAACAAGGTCATCAAAGTACAAAATAAATATTTGTTAACAAAACAGTACACATGGTTCAAATTTCATTGCTGGGGCTTCACAAATAAGAAAGTAGGTCAAAAGATCACAGTTAAGGTCGTCTGAGGACAACATTAATGCTCGTTTGCACAACTGTACACATGGTCCAAATTCCATTGTTGTAGCTTCAAAGATAAGGAAGTCGGTCAAAATGTCACAGTTAAGGTCATCCGAAGACAACATTAATGCTGGTTTGCAAAACTGTACGTACAACATAGTCCAAATTTCATTGCAGTAGCTTTAAAAATAAAAAGTAGGTCAAAATGTCAAAGTCGAGGTCATCCGAGGACAACATTAATGCTTGTTTGCAAAATTGTACATCTGGTCCAAAATTCATTGTTGTAGCTTTAAAAATAAAAAAAGGAGGTCAAAAGGGGTGGGGCCAGCTTTGGCCCCAGGGGAATAATTTCAACTGTTTTGCTAGGTCATCATATGATGCCACACCACAAATCTCAAAGGTATGAGTCTTGTGGTTTAAAACAAGAAGATTTTGAAAATATTTCTTAAATAAGTCTCTAGGAAACTTGTGACCCCCGGGGCAGGGCCAGTTTTGACCCCAGGGGCATAATTTGAACAACCATGGTCGCGGACAACTAAATTATCCCTTATTCAAAATAGCAAGGGTCTGCCTAGCTGTTTCAGACAAAAAATGTTTTATACATTTCCCAATTTAAGTATACCAAACCTGTAAACCCGGGGGCGTGGCAGGTAATGTCCCCAGGGGCATAATTTGGCCAATAGAGCTCAAAATGGCCTTTGGCCAATAGAGCTAAAAATCAACCAACCCCTTAAAACTGTAATGTCAAAAAGGGAGAATATGATACAAAACCAACTACACAACCAAAAAACAAGTTGTCTCCCTTTAATTCTTAACATGGCTTTACATGTAGACTTCACTGAAAATAGCATTTTTTAATACTTTCAAGGGCCATAATCTAGGCATGCATGTACGGATCTGGCTGGTTTTCGAAAGGAACCGAGCTCTGATTGATATTTAAATACTGTACAAGTTTCATCGAGATAAAATCAAAACTGAAGACTGTATCGTGTTCACAAGCAATTGTTTACCGACGCACTGACGCACAGACGCACGGACGAACGGATGCACATACTACGTACACATTACCATCGCATAAGCCTTTGGCCAGAAGAGCTAAAAACCTTCAAGCTTTTTAATAATGAATGGCCGTCTTTAACGGGCGCTTGTATATTGGCGATGCAAATAACCCGAACATTTGCCAGTACACAGATCGCAATGCTCTGTGACTACCGAAGATAACAAGTCTTTGGCTCCTGGAGTTCCAAGCAACCAGCTCTGTTCACCAGACTAGATCGAAAAGCTCGATGTTTCTGAATACTTGAACTAGAACACTATGAAACCCCAAGACATGCCAAGTCTCTTCTGTAATTATTTCCCACAGTATCTCTTAGGCGTACTCACCTGAACTTTTGCCAGCACACATATCGCAATGCCCTGTGGCCACAGAAGATGTCTGTTATGAGGCTTACTAGAGTTTCTAGCCACCAGCTCTGTTCACCAGTCTAGATCGCAATGATCTATGTGTCTGGCTACTTGAACTGGAACGCTAGATAACATTAAAACCTGTACCTGCTATATTCACACTTTGAATAGTCAAAATCTTAAAACTACCTCGAAGACATCCAATGGCAATGCCAAATCAGCTGCCATCTCGGTCCATGCATATTTCATTCAATAATCCAAATAATCCTGAAAACATGGCACTAAGTGGGGTGGGGGAATCATGTTTGACAAAAACATATTGTTAAAAAATAATGTTCTAATGATCTTACCATTGAAAAAGATATTAAATAAGTCCTCTAACATGGGCGTCTGTTTGTCGTGAAACATATGAATCCTACCCCTCCAGTTCGTTCGTGCCTATCAAATCATTGCTGACAAGTTCTGTCATCATAAAGGAAAATGGTCAGCTGATAATTAACATACATGTATATACTCTCGGGGCCACCGTTCATCAGCACTTTCAGTGCTTTGATATCAAAATGCAATCGTGACAGTTTGTTGTCAATTTACCACTTAATACAATTTCAAGTTCTTTACTAAGTGCATTACTTATAACAAAAGGATCTTTGTGTGAGAAAAGCATAGCACTACCATCTGCATATTTCACCTATGCGCATACTCATATCATTGGCATAGCGTAAAAAGCAACGGTCCGAGTATGCTTCTTTGAGATAGCTCTATTTTCACTAATACCCTTTATGAAAACAACTCCCAGTTAATAAATAGTGTTTAACATGATTCCTTCAATTATTATTGTTGCTAATAAATTACTTATGCGAAATAAATAAGATAGAAATGTAAAAATAACCCTAGAAAAACTCTGCCATACATTTAACTTTGTGTTCATGCAAATGGCAAATTTAGAACAAAGGGCGTTAATTGTGCAAATATGTGGTTACACTTCACTATATCTTCCAATGTTCATTTTTCAATTCAGATAGAAAAAATATATTGACTCTTATTATTACAATCATCCTTACACTTTAAAATTTGATCAGCTTATGAATAGTACAAATAAATTAACATTGTTAAGGTTATCTTTATTCTGTAAAAAAATAATGTTTTTGTCTAGATAGTTTTTATGCCGGTGTTCCTTGTTTACATGATATAATTTTATAATCATACTAATATGTCTTATTCTCCATCTTTGAACTTTGAAAAAAAAGAATCTTGTATATTCCACTTGACCCATTATTGTTATCATTATTATTTTGTTTTAAACGTGTTTAAATATTAATATTGTTTATTGTATTGCATTGTTTTGTCAGATGCTCGAAATGAGCCTTGACCAATAAAACTATCAAACTTTCAAACTAGCCTTGTTATCGATATTGTCCAAAGATATATTGCGATCTTATAATGACTAAAACGTGGTATACAGATAGAACGCAAATCTGGCTTCTTCTTATTTTTGATATATATACATAGCAATTTTCTATAAAATTGCTATACACATAATGTAAAATTTGCCTAGTTGGGAATGGTTTCATATGTTCACTGTCTCTATCATTTCTGAAGCAGAGAGTATTACAAAGTATACCCTGACGTCAATATTGAGACGTATGTCAAAATCTTAGCGTGCAATCAACCCTTTTGTCAATTGTGTGTAAAATGCCATAAAACTTTAACGAAAAAAGAAAACCACTTAACACACGTAAAGTTCTTGTGCTTGAACTATATTCGCTAAGTATCGCGAAAATTAAATAGTTAACACGAAACAATTTGCGAACGCTATCAGGTTAGCAAACGGCAGAAATACCAGGGTGTGTATACCACGTGATAAGTTACGTCATATATGCCACGTCGGAAGGCAACATTTTGCTGAAAATAAAGACTTAAATCAAAGATACTTTTTTCTTTTACTGCACAATTTAAACACACACACACACACACACACACACACACACACACACAAACAAAGGGCAGTCTACGCCCCTTACGGAGCCCCGCCTTCGGTCTTTTACCTGAGTTTTATTGAGAGTTTATTTTCTTAAAACACTTCAACAAACCTTTTCACAAAACAGCCGACTGACTGAGCGCTGTCAAAACATTAGTTTGGAAAAAGGTATGTCGAAGAGTTCGATGAAATTTATTACCTTATCAAACTCCGGTAAGAATAAAACGAAGGTATGGCTCTTTAAGCGGCATAGTTTGCCCTTTGTTTCATTTAAAATGGTGTAGTAGAAGAACAATTATCTTTGATTTAACTCTTCATTTTAAGCAAAATGTTGCCTTCTGACGTAGCATTTATGACGTAATTTATCACGTGGTATACACATAATGTAAGTGGTTTACATGAAACAATTCGCGAACGTAATTTTACGGCAGTAATATGTCACCATAGCTACCAGTACACGGGAATTAATTGCAGACATTTTCAGGAAACGGATAATAAAGTTATTTGAGATAGTATATAATTTTCCGTAAATATCTTTGTTTTCTTTGGTATAGTATAATAAATATATCAAACTCTATTCCTCTTATCAACCACATAAATTCGTTAACGTTCCATAAAATATGTTGTTGCATATGGGGTGGTATTCAAGACTAGTCTTAATTAGATATAAAACGATGCAGCTAGTCGGATTGCTCGATATAGATAACGGACGTATACGCGAATGGAGTCAGTGATGTAAACCATAAGATTGACATAAGTTGCTAATTTAATACTACCCTAAAGTATGCTTTGATGAAGAGGTTTCGGTAAGGAACCATTTATTCATCAATAATTGGATACCGTTCACATACTTCTGTACATAGAGCAAGAATATTTTATGTTGATTGTTTTGACACTACATATGATGATATTAATGTATGTACTGCTTATGCACGAGTCAATTGTAACCACGGCCCCTCCAGGTCCGGGGAATAGCGGGGACTTTGACTTTCGGTCCAGCCAAGCCCGGGTAAAACCCCGCCCTGCGGGGACGAAATGATGGTAAAATCCCCGCCAAATGCCACCGCACCCCAGAGACCCTAAGTCAGGCACATTCCCCGCTATATTTGGCGCGAATACAAAATCACCGCATTCACCCGGCACTGCGGGGCCACCGGGAAGGTAAAAACACGGCCCATTTCCCCGGCTATCCCCGGTATACCTGACTGGTGCGTTACAGTGACTGCTAGTTTTAAAGTCATTATCGAAAGTGGGGAACTCTTGTATCAAGAAGAACGACCCATTTTAGGCTGTAATACCGCAAATCGAAATCAGGTATAGTCATTCGGAACACCTCGGTCATTTTTTATCGACAGATCTACTTTTTGACACGACATGTTAAAAAAAACATAATGCGACAGGGTTACAAAATGGGACGTATGGTGTTATGCAGTTTAAAACAGCGCGAATTAAACTACCAAAATTTATTCAAATACGTTCATAAGTTTGCAATGTTAAAGTGGATTTTGAAAGCAAGCCGAAGAATCTTAAGTTCATCTTCGCTAGGAACCGAGGGGAATAGATAAGTATACACAATCTCGCAGAAAATGGAAATGTGTTGACTAAAAGACTAGGCCTAACGTTACCTATTACAAATAGTCATCATTTCCTCAGCCAATATCAGGTTTATTTTAATTAACTTTGTAATAGCAATACACTCCATGGCACAACACACAGAGCTCTGTTGCGCAACGCAGAGTCTCAGCTCATGGCACAACACACAGAGCTATGTTGTGCAACGCAGAGTCTCAGCTCATGGCACAACGCACAGAGCTCTGTTGTGCAACGCAGAGTCTCAGCTCATGGCACAACGCACAGAGCTCTGTTGCGCAACGCAGAGTCTCAGCTCATGGCGCAACGCACAGAGCTCTGTTGCGCAACGCAGAGTCTCAGCTCATGGCGCAACGCACAGAGTTCTGTTGCGCAACGCAGAGTCTCAGCTCATGGCACAACGCACAGAGCTCGGTTGCGCAACGCAGAGTCTCAGCTCATGGCACAACGCATAGAGCTCTATTGTGCAAGGCAGAGTCTCGGCTCATGGCACAACACACAGAGCTCTGTTGTGCAACGCATAGAGCTTCATGGCACAACACACAGAGCACTGTTATGCAACGCAGAGTCTCAGCTCATGGCACAACACACAGAGCTATGTTGTGCAACGCATAGAGCTTCATGGCACAACACACAGAGCTCTGTTGTGCACGGCAGAGTCTCAGCTCATGGTACAACACACAGAGCTATGTTGTGCAACGCATAGAGCTTCATGGCACAACACACAGAGGTCTGTTGCGCAACGCAGAGTCTCAGCTCATAGCACAACGCAAAGAGCTCCATGGCACAACACACAGAACACTGTTGTGCAACGCAGAGTCTCAGCTCATGGCGGAACGCATAGAGCTCCATGGCGCAACGCATATAGCTCCATGACGCAACGCATAGAGCTCCATGGCGCAACGCATAGAGCTTCTTGGGTTGTGCTATGTTTCAAGAGCTCTATGTGGCGATACAATGTATTGGTCATCTTAGCACGAGATTAAAACAACACCATTTGGAGAATGGGCTACGAAAAAAGGGAGCGATGGTGCATAAAATAATAAATAGCGGATGAACTGCAAGAGCTCATATTTAATAAGCTCATTAGATACCAGAAGCCTTGACTAAAACTTTATTTCCTCACTTTAAAACTTCTTACTTACTAAGTCTTAACTAGTTATTTCTCGACGTATTCTAGTCCCTAGCCTTAATTGATCTATAATTACATGGAAACGAACTTACAAAATAATTTTAAATGCTTGTCTTCCAGTCAAAAACATTTAATAAATTATTTATTTGTAAATTGTGCAACTATTTTTTATGTATTTCCTTGAACTGGATAAATATGTAAAGAATAAGAGCTAGATCCTTGATCTATGTGGTTATTAAAACTTGCTAAACATCACATTTATAATTTGTTTAACTAATTGTACAATACTACCAAGTACTAGTATTATGTTTATTTATTTATCTACATTGGTTATGTGGCTAGGAGGTTGGGGCGACCTCAAACATCTCGAATGCATGTCATTTCATAAACAAAACATTAATAACTGTGACTTACCGTCCCAGTTTTTTTACCATAAAAATGCGTTTGGGCGCAGGGAGACCGCGCCTTATCTTTCTCAAACGTCTTAGATCTAAAATTGTTTCGTATAAAAATGTAACGCTGTTTTTGATTGGTCAAGAGCTGAAAGTCAGCCGGGTTTTAATTGGCAGATGACAACGTTACCTGAAGTACGGATAAAACTGTCGTCAACGTAATATATCACTGACGAGTGTATACATATTATTGCCATGACATGTTTTAGCTTTATGTGAAGGATCATTATATAACAATGAGGAAGACACAAAAAACACCATTGCAGGAGAAGCGAGTGTTGTGAACACACGGACCTTTCAGACGTTGAGTAACAAAAACAGTAAAATGTAAGTACAGTTACAAAACGTTTTAATAAGCAGATAAAGAGGGACCATTGCAATTAAAGTGGCACTCTTATTCAAAATCAATACATGCACATGTATAACAAACATAGTTTTTGAGTGATAAACCTTCAACTACTTAATAAATAATGCATTTATGGAAATTATTAATTAGTATAATTACTGATAACAAGATTGTACCCGTGTATTTAATAGCTGAAAACACAAAATATTTAATGATTGGTGAGTGCTTAAAGATGTACTGTGATCTACTATCGTCTCATAAGGTAGATATACCATGTTTTCTGCACCTTTCTTTCAAATTAGACTCGGTATTCTTCATAAGAACGAGTGTTATTGATATTTATTTATCCTTTTTGGTAGTTTTAAACAATTGTGTTAATTGTGGTAAATCTTATTTGGGAGTAAGAGTGCATCTATTAGGGACTCGCTCATGGTTTGTAAAATTCACTTTTTACGGATATTTTTTTTTCAAATACGAAATACTGTGTGCCAAATTATCAGTGTGTTAGAACTAAGATACTGACAGATTGAACCATTAAAAACAAGGTGATATCTGCTCAAATATTACCTCTGAAGTCCATGATATCCCAAACCGTTGCTTACACAATTCAGCAAGAGGCTGTAGCGTGATTGGTTGATTGACATTATCATGTGATGCTTTCAAGGTATTCAATAAATGTAAAATGTCCAATATAAGTATATGAGTTCCTGTGGCATAAATGATAATGCTATCGGTTTTATTATTTTTTCTAGACCGTTCCGGCATAAGTTCGCTCCAAAATAAAACCAGAATATTTGTTTATACTTTTATTTTTTTTGTTCGGTATCAAAAAGTTAAATTAAAAAAAAAGAGTATTTTCTGATGTATTTTCGGGAAAACTAATGTTTGGTCCAAAAACATGAGCGAGTCCCTTTATTTAGATGAATAAACAAAGTATTATAATGCAGACGTCACACTGAATAATCGTATTAGCCTATATTATTGTTGAAATAGACTCTCTGTTATAAGCAGTAATATAAACTGGAGGTTTTTAAAAGGTGGCGACTCTATTCTTATTGCTTTTATTCTTTACTCATGGTAGGGGACGTTGTAATTCATCTCATTGCAATAAACTACGTTTCATTACCTCGATGAAAAAAAAGGTTGTACATTTTGTAAAGCAATGTATCGGGGAATGCTTTTTTGTCTGTAAAATTTATTATTTTCGATATTTGATAACAATCAATTACTGGTCCTTTGGTTCGAAGTGACTCTATTTTTTTTCAAATAGAATATTGTGATTGCTAATAATGAGTTTTAACCATGCTTAAATCCTGTTTTTATCATTTTAACCACAACTTAATTATGAGTTATGTAATTAAAGAATGTGAACCTGATACCAGTTGATACAAATGTCTAAAAAGAAAAGGTTATTCGCGCAGAGTATGCTGCGGGAACTCGGTAAACCTCATTTTCGCAAAACACCCTACACCCGAGCGTGGGGTGTTTTGAGGAAACGAGGTTTACCGAGTTTCCGAAAAACACCCTGCGCGAGGGTCGGGATGGACCTATCTTACACGAGCGATTATGGTAGATGCTTTTTCTCCCACCTCAGTTAAACATAATAAAGTAAAAATGTATTTTTTTTTCTGGAACTCTTTTGTGCTTAGTGAAAATAATTGCGTATGGATATGTGATAATTCGTGGTTGTCATGGTATATGCGCGTATTGATTCACATTATGTTAATAGTCAAATCGGTCTTTAAATAGTTCTAAGGAGAGTGAAGCATTATTTCTTGAAAGGTGCGTGAAAACTGTTTTATGGTGACATTTGAAGCGAGAAATAATTGATTAGCGTTCTAAATATTGCCGCAAGACAAGGTTTCCATAATGCTACAGACGGCAGTCTTCAACAAGGGAGGTAATTACAATGTGGCGACCATTAAAAAGGAGTTCCATACGGGCATTTTATCTTCGCCCGTGGGCAAGATAAGAATTTCTAGCATGGTTAAATGATTGGATCTACTTATCTGAGGTGGGAGAAAAACCTATCTTATCGGCCATGAGCGGCCATGGAAGATACTTATAATGTTAACGCTAATCGTTTTATCTTATCCGTCAATATCCGGCTAAATGTTTTCACCATGCTAGCGAAAACTAAGACAGATCTATATGACCGGTTTTATTGCGTCATCTTGTAAAACCAGGTATTCGCAATATAATTCAACACGCTCCGGGTAAGTCATAAACGAAAAAAAACTGTATATCCCCGCGGTTATTTCGATTTAAATAAGGATTTTCAGTTAATATTCGACATAATCACAAACTGTTTGGAAGAATTTGTAATTAATACATAATGTTTTATTCTGTTAACTCTATTGTCGAAATTAATCAGCAAAATGTTTCTAAAAAAGGACAGGAATGTTTAGGAATCTAATTTAACTAAAACATGCTCGAGTGCAGTTGTTGTTTCTTCTTTAGGGTTCGAAAGTATCAAAATGGAGCGCTTAACTTTCAGTATGAATTAAGGTAAACACTACCACTTCATTCAGCATAGATTTTTAAAGTAAATGTGACGTTTAAAAGCAATACTTATTATATCATTATAAAAATATCTTACAGTTAAACTAATACGCACAGATGAAATTAAAAGTTGTTTAATGATGCATTGAGATGACACAGACTGAGTGCTAATAATATTTATTTTTTACTTTCCCTACGTATTTTACTGTGTGATGGCGTAGTTAAACAAAATATAATAGTTTTGAACATAACATCTTGGTGCTTCCTAATTCATTGATAGTTTTTGTTGTTGTTGATGATGATGTTGTTGTTGTTGTTGTTGTAACCATATCTAGTATAAGTCACTTGGTAAACAACACACACACACACATTCACTTTTTATTTTGTCACGGTAACATATCGTTACAACAGACATGTAATAACACATACAGGCAATTGGGTAAACAACATGACGGAAAATAACAATTGAGGCAATTTTACCACCGGGTACAGTGACAAATCGCTAACAGGCGTGATTAAGGAAATCAATGTAATACAAAGTTGTACAGCTTAAGAGTTTGGCATGTATACTAGTTTCCAAGTTTCCAAGTTTATTTCGTATAACTCATGTCACAAAACATGACAAAAAGAGTATTTAAATATATATATATATACAACTATGTAAAGAACGAGAATAGTCTCAACATTTTAAGACATAATCTATAAGAATAAATAAATTCAATCAGTGTCATCCAATATTAACATTATACCTTTATAATGGAGGAGGCATTTAAAGGGAAACAAAATGCATCAATGTATGTATCATTATGTGAATCGAACCATTATCTCTTTAATAAGCTTACAGAGTTTTTCAAAATGTATACCTGAATCAGGTCTTATTTGCATCACTTGTTTAAACAAAATAATATTTGGATGTCTAATATATTTATTATCAAGACAACTTTTTCTTTTACCAACAAATTCTTGACATTCCAACAAATAATGATATTCATCTCCTATGCTATTATCGTTACAAAATAAACATTTTCTGTCGTTGTATTCTACATTATTCCAGCTTCCAGTTCTCGTTGATCTGCAAACAGATCTGTAGTAAAAACAAGTCCCTTAAACTCGGGATATTTTATGAATGGAAAATCGCCTCGTTTCGTTGGCTAACGGTACAAAAAGCACGTGCAGAAAATTATAAATGGTGTAAGTGGTCTTGGACTTGCTACAAATTTAATATGAGATTATTTAGATTTAACAAGTTATGAATAATGGACTTTGTAGAGATAATGATCGCTGTGTGATTTGGAATATAAGCCTGGAGGTAAGAAGAAGTAGAGTAATTAATAATTGTTAACATTTCACGTGATTCATCAAATATCCGGCGAACTTTGACAGATTAACGAGAGTTTTTTTATTACTTGTATTTAGGAGCTCGCTATACTTTATCATATTTGGATGCTGCCAATAATATCGTGAAATGAAGATTTTTCTTTGATCCTCGAAAATTGTGCACGTTAATATGTAATGGTAGCTGTCGCCAATGTCTGACTGACAGAGCGGACACCGCCTGTGCGCGTATTCTATTCCTTGCCATGCTAAAGTTTCACTGGAAATTTAAAATTACATGATCTAAGTGTGTATAAATTTAAAGCATGATTAAGTGGAATGATAGTTAAATACTTCTCTTGTGTAATCGTTTTCTTAAAGCTATAATAAAATATTCCTTTATTGGACGATCTCATTTTTTCGTGCCAAAATTGTAAGTACTGGTCTTTTAATATTTTCGTTATACTATAACTTGTGAACCTAACATTTACGTTTATTTGATTTTCGAACAAATTTGTATTACCAGTGGAGTCAAAAATAAACTTTATATAATTAAGCCATTTGAAATTTAGGTTACTTTGTCGCATCGAGCGGTAAACAATTGATGCATATAAGTCCTCAAATAGTACTAGTTTGCTCCAATAAGCAATCATTCTATTCTGAATTGTAATTTTAAGTGGTTCTCTGCCAAGCTCGCCATATAACAAGCAGCCATGCATTTTGCCGATTTCCATATAAACGCGTCCCACAATTTAACCCCGGGAGTAAGTTTACACCTGGGGCAAATGTTTGTCATATAAACGGTGTATAAAAAATAAACATTTTCTAAGCATATCGTTCGAACGCCTCGTTTAAAAAATGATGGATTATTACAGGTATATAACACATAGGCTGAATGTAGGAAAAGTATATTTTTATCTCAACGTTATCATGTTTATATTTATCATAGCTTAAGTATGTTATACATTGTTGTGTATAGGGGATGACTGTCATAATTAGGCGGTGAACATATCCATCAAAAGCGTACTCATTTTAGGTGATTAATGGCCGATCACCACTCATCTGGAGCTATATTCGCTTCAAGGGATGGTTTTAGAAAGACGGCGTGTACGAAAAGTAAAATCGATTAAG
The DNA here is from genome assembly GCF_026914265.1 of Mya arenaria. Classification (NCBI taxonomy): domain Eukaryota; kingdom Metazoa; phylum Mollusca; class Bivalvia; order Myida; family Myidae; genus Mya; species Mya arenaria. Next base: position 57,232,037 of record NC_069136.1, on the reverse strand, counting down.
GGTTAGTAAGGTTCGTAAAGTCACGATTGGTATCTATTAATAGATTCGTAATCTATGGGATGAACTATACTTTTACGTAGGTTAAATTGGGAGCCTGCGTATATAAGCTTTGCTTTACGGTACGGAACGTGTGTTAAAGCTGTCATTCAGACGTCAGTAGGTTGTTGAAAAACAAGTACCGGAGGAATATTTGGTTTTAAAAGAATTTGTTGAACAATAAATACTAGAGATTGCGTCTAATTCAGTACGTGTTTTCAATTAATTGCAATAAAACATCATCGCTCAATCCCTGTATCACTCTTGACAGTTAGCGTTAATAAATTGCTTTAAAACGGTTTTGTTGAACAACAAATACAAGAGATTGCGTCTAATTCAGTGCGTATTTTCAATTAATTGAAAATAAAAAATCATCGCTTAAACCATAAATCACTTTTGACAATTAACGCTGATAATTCCGCTTATACATTAACTAGATTTAATCGCTGTAAACAGGTTTGTGGTTGTTGTTTCTTTCTCTTTTATAAGAAAACTAGATTTTACCAGATTTGTTTCAGATCTAATTAATATATGATGATGGATTAAAAAGTCTCCAGGGTATTAACTATAAACGATTGTACGACAATATAATATGTATAATTATATGTGGATTAGCATAGTACCGTTGTTCTTTCAGCATCAACTTTGAGAAACCATGAAGACCAGTTTATTTTGTGCGACTTACATCCTCGCCCTGGTGGCCACATCGTATGCTCGTAAGTTATTAATATTTGTCTGTTATATTTGCGGGTTTGTATACTTAAAACTATGATGAAGACTGTCATTTCTATTATTTATGAGGCGTACAAAAATCCGGATTGATTTATTTTCCTATTACGGCGGAATCCCCGAGATTTCGGACCACACATCATTTTTAGCTAAGTTACGACCCTGTTCGGACATACGTTATAACGAAACAGGAAAAGAATGTTGTATACGGTCATCATTTAAATTAAACAACTTTCAAAGCTTACACTATTTTTATTGTTTTAAGATATATTGTAGCTACTATACAGTTGTACAGTAACCTGTATCAACCAGCCGTTAAACAGTAGACGGTTAGGAAATGGTTTGGTTATACATGCACTTCGTGTAGTATTTATAAAAAAAATACTTTTAACACGAATAGTTATATCATTGTTTTTTTATTCAAACACAAACGAGCATTGTCATTTTAAATAGTTTTTTAAAAATATCAGACGACCATTCCCGCGACTTAAATTCTAACAATAAATGTGAGCCCCAAATAAAAGAAATCAAGCGTAGAATTACCGAAAAGGGATTTACTTGAGTAAACTCCCTGTTAATTAGGATTTTTGAGGCAAAAAATGCAAACATTGGCTAAGCTCACTATTTTTGTTAGGGTTTAATTTGTGTTATATTTACATTCTTAAGAGGGTTTTTTGGATGTTGGAAGCAATGTTGACGATAATCACGATATACTATTCTTTATTTAGTAAAATAAAGGTAAAACATTTGGCTTAATGAATTAGGCTATTAACGCCTGTTATGCTTAACTTTCCAACTGTTTATTTTATAGGCTTTGAATATTTAATCCAAAATAACATAGTCAATAATATTTATTACCATGGTCTTTCAGGGATGAGCCGTGACCAACTGCGGTCCTCCCTCGCCAAAATGGACCCCGTGTTTGCCCACCAACGTGATCGCCCCGTGATGGTGTCCCAGAACACCAACATTTTCCTTCCGGTGAAACAAACACCTCCAGAGCCCGCTGTTTTAGACATAGGGCAGCAGGTCGCCTCTGGGAATATGGCTGCTGGAAAACCGGGTTTTAATAATCAGTTGTTGGCGCAAGTCAGCCTCAGGACGGCCACACCGAAGCCGCTAACTCGTAAAACCAAAAGTCCGACCACAACTTTGAAACCAGCACCCAAACCAACCACCAAGTCTTCGGCCCCGTCCGTACAGAGATTCAATGACCGGTTCCTGAATGAGGCCGCTAAGCCGATACCGATGGCTGAGACGATACTGAACGGGAAGGAGGGATGTTCGTTCAAGGTGCCCTCTTTCCTCATGCCAGATCCCGAGCCGACGAGCGCCCATGATGCGGAACACAGATGTCCTTCCTTCCTGATTCCGGGCCCCAGCATCAACCCCAGTCTTGTTAACCTTCTGGTGGAACACTGGACTGGTATGGAGGCCACCGAGACTTCCGTCAACCCTGTGCGCTCCCAGATCTCGCAGATTGAATTCGAGCAGAAGTGCCTACTTCCGGCGTTGCGCGCGCATGTTACGGGTGGAGAGGCGTGTCGCTCACGACAGCTCACTGTGTATTTGCAGTGGCTCCTGCATCTTCGACAGCGGTTGTTCAATATTTAAACAGTGACTCCCCAACAAACTGTTCAGAAAGGTGGGTTGCAAGATTCAACCTGCTTGAAAAAAAGCCAAATATAAGTTGCCATGTGCCAGAATTTTATCCTGTATTTTAATGGTTTCTGGACCATTGTTGTTTGTATGTATGCTCAAAATGTTTGCCAAGTTTGATGAATATTTATAGAAGTCTTTTTTATTGTATGTAGACCATTTATACCATCAATTTTAAATTTGTTTTCGGACCAGTTTAGTTTGAGTTTGTAAAGATTTTCGTAATTTTGAGATAGTCGTTGGTATGTTAAACACTTTAATTTGGTTAGTTCGTCGCTAAACATTTTAAAGATTCATACACACACAAACATAAAGTGACATTTCGTAGTTTAGCAATGATTTAACGTGCCAAATTATGAGTGAATTAACCATCCATAAAATTTAACATATGCCAGAACATAACAGAAATTTAATTCGTTTTTATACAAATTTAAAAACTATTAAAACATTTACGGATCCGTATACAAGTTTTATTGCATGTTACAATAGTAAAGTTGTTATCAAAAGTCCAGAGGCTGTATTCATTAAGCAACTTAGATTGAACTTTTTTTTTTAATTAGAAACTACGTTTTTGGACTGTATATTTGACTGACCACTAGGCTGAATGGAATAACTTTGGCATTTCTAAGGATTAGGATAAGAACAATATTGGTTACTGGCCCGGGTGGTATTCAATATGCATTATGCAATTTAAGTTTATCTTATGGCCATACATCATTGACTTCATTCATTCTATTGGTCAGTTATTAATAACGTAATCCGATCAGCTACATCGTTCTTAGATCCAATCAAATCTACTATTGAATACCAGCCCAGCGGACCTATGGAGTTTCAAGAAAGTGTTTATGCCCCCTTTTTATCATATCCTAAAACCATTTAGTTTCCTGTGTGAGTTTCTATACATTAACTGGAAATAGGGATATAATTGTAAATATGTTTAAAAATCTTAAATACATGTACACAGGTTTCTGACATTGTTTAAAACTGTTGAAATATAAAGTCCTTCCAAGTAAGCATGTAATACACCATTTTCGCAAAAAAATAATTCAAAAGGATGATATGGCAAGAAGAGGCGAATTTATGACAAACCGCTGACCTTTTCTTGAGTCTACTTTCAATTAATGAGACATTTATTCACGGAGCGAAATTTAGGCGTTTTACTAAGAATTCTGACATTTTTAATCAAATATCTGTCACTTGTAACATGTTTCGAACGACATAAAGATGTCTGAAAGTCCTTCTAAAATACAGTAGATGTATTTAAAGTCAGAGAAAAGAAAGGCAAAAAACTCAAATATCTGTCTAAATTATCTTTGTGTTCGCCATCTTTTGATTTTTTTGGCGTTCACCAGGCAACACATCGCCATTGTTATGATGGGTTTGAAAGATATTTATTGCCTTTTGCACGTGCATAACTATTTCCAGCTCAGTGTGTTTATGTGCTGCCTTATATATTCACTCAACTATTGTTGTGCAACTATTTCCGTAGTCTAGTTATCTTTTCTTGTAAATACTTACTGTATTTATTATTGTTTGCTTTCCATTTTATTACGTTTTATATAAATAAATTGTATAACAAAAGGTCTTTCCTTTCCTCATTTGATGTTTTAGCAGGGGTCGCATGTTCCAGTGGTGTATCTAGCGAGGGGCACAAGTGTCCGTGCCCACCCCCAATGTTTGCCGTCAAAAAAAAAACCTAAACACACATAATTGTAACCTTAAATTGATGCCTGGTGCATTAGTAAGCCCACGGTATAAGATGTATTAAAGTATTGTTGATTTAAGGATTGAAATCCATAAACGATTTTACTTGCTTTTTCAATACCTCAGTGAAATAAAGGTTTTTAGATGGGTTGACAGTTGTGCTCCCCCCTTCCCCCCGTTTTGAATTCCTGGACCCGTCACCGTGTTCTACTAATACTAGTACTTTTTCTCATTTATTTTTATTTTTAACATAGATATTATAATAACTGAATGACGAGGAATATCACTCACAGCATAAATCAAAACACATTTATTTATTTAAGCTTTTACTATATGGTTGTGTTTAGAAGAAAAAAGGTATTTTTATACTATTATTATGCGTCTGGGTTCCGTATACAATCGAATATATGTCCATTGTTAATTATCAGACTCTGAATATTGTTATAGAACAGAGCTACGCATTTTAAAACATCTGGTATAAAATGATTTTATCCATTCAAGGATAAAACTGTTGTTTTTAACTGTCAAAAGCTTTAGCAAAGTCGACATAAAAACATCTTCATTAAGTGTTCTATAAGGGTTTTCTAGAAAAGGTTTCATATCTTCCTTTCAAATTTGAGTATAACTTTGTGTATTATCTAACTTCCTCGTTTAAAATGTTTTCTATACCTGTTATTCTTTCGTTTTTAACCTTTAGAGTATACATGTATATTGATTATCTTTCAACGCGTTTCTTCTCAAGGTTGGCAACACAGTTCGTGTTCTTTTCGTTGTGTTCAGCGTCAATTGATTAAGCTTTTAATATGATACCGTTTAGTTGTGTTTGTGTTGTTTCATTTAGTGTTTTTATTTTTAGTTACGATTATTGCACAATTGATATTTTATGGATAAAAACCGTTACTTATGCTTTAAGAAAAATGATTTCATTGGCAGTTTTTCCGAACAATGGAGATATGTTCTACAATGAGTAATATACTATGACTGAATTGAAGGCATTGATAACAAAATTAGTTGATTCCGAGACAAAAACTAAAACAAATCAAAACTGTCAATCGTAAAATTACGGGCAGAATCTATGCAATAATTGTCCAAATGAAATCTTTATTGAAAGGCAGTTGACACGTAAACGGGGTTAGATACTGAAGTCTTACGATCTGGATCGAAACCGGGCTCTGTCCAGCAGAGTGAAATACACAGCACACAGAACGAAAAAGGCATATCCACTAGCGGATCCAGGGGACTAGAGGTCTTCAAAAAGACTACGCGTACGAGAGCGGGGCCAATCTTCACATCAGAGGAAGACTACGCGCACGAGAGCGGGGCCAATCTTCACATCAGAGGAAGACTACGCGCACGAAAGCGGGGCCAATCTTCACATCAGAGGAAGACTACGCGCACGAAAGCGGGGCCAATCTTCACATCAGAGGCAAGATTTCAACAAACTAGATGAATGAATGACAATCTTATATCTCAGCTATATAAATGTATAAAAATGAATATAAATCACCCGGTGGTGCAAACCATGATTACATAACAGCTCTGTACCGTCTTTTCACAAAATATAAATCCATATTTAAGCAAGTGAGCCCAGGGCGTGGCCAATCCTGGCACCAGAAGTAGTCTAAATTAATCAAACTCGAGGACCTCCATCTTAAGCTACCAATCATCATTGTTCATGGACTAAGCGTTTACGATTGATTTGTTTTGATGTGCGGCCATTTTGTTTACTGTATCACAAAGGACTAAATTACAGGAGGGTCGATGCAAGTTAATATCCTGCCAAGTTTCGTACAATTTAGCCTATGGGTATAATTTGGGTGCCCGTGGAAGTAACCCCTGCTAAACATCTTCCAAACATTTCTTACTTTTTGCTCGCTTTTACAATGTCAAAGAATTTTAACTATGTCAATAGTTCAACAGTTCCTTTCTGACAGTTATTAATACGGTAATTAAATTCAAATTAATTTTCTGACAAAACGTGTAGAAGACCTACAATAAATGTCTAAACGTGTCATGCTTTGTGAAACAATGTTTTATATGATCACATATTATATATCTGTATTCAGTTTTATCTATAGTTGCTAGGTGTTATAATTTTATACCAAATGATTAATAACCGGAAGTTAAACAGTATATTTTTTAAAGCTGATGTTTTGTTTTTCAATGTGTATTTGTTAGTGGTAAAACAATATTTAACATTATTTATTTATCAATTAGCAGAAGACTTAAATTAAGTGTTCGTAAATGAATTTTTTTTTACAAATATGAATTAATATTATGTTCCTGCTAACTTGTTCAATGATAGATACCACCGCGGGGGCTGTCTTTATTATTGTTTAACCTCACTGCTCATATGATTCAATATTTCCGAATTACTTCACATTCAATGACTTCATAATAAAATGCATCTAAAAAAATTCTTGACTACGTTAGTTAGGAAATGACTTAAATATTTTATGAATACAGTACCTTGGAACAGGGCCTGTTCAAACTGATGGTGTCACACCTCCGTATCTGGGTCAGAAGTGAGCTTTCCAGTTCAATGAGAAGGTTTTGATTTCGTATGCAGGCATCTTGCAATGTTGTGAACACAGACGCTCATTAAGTTATCTGCTAAATAAAATTGAAAGGTATACGCGATCTATTTGTAACGTAGTTAAATGTCAACATTTCTGACATTGTAAACCAACCATATACATCCGAGGTTGTTTTCGATGTAAAATGACCGAAGTGTTCCGAATTGGTAGAAGCCCTAGAAGTATGAGAGAGTCAGTAGGATTCAGGTTGTTGACGTACTCACATGTAATACACTTGTAGAATAATAGATGAAGTGAAACCTTCAGTGTCTTTATTACATACACACATCTGGTTTTCCCTTTGTGTACGGCACGGTGTTGGAAAGGCCTGTAAGATATCCATTATGAGTATAGACGTTTTGGTTATGTCGTGACACATGTAGCTCACGCGATGTTACAATGAGCTGGATCTCACACGAAAAGCCGGGCCAAAAACCGTGGTTGAGGGATGTAAGCCGGGCCAAAAACCATGGTTGAGGGATGTAAGCCGGGCCAAAAACCGTGGTTGAGGGATGTAAGCCGGGCCAAAAACCGTGGTTGAGGGATGTAAGTCGGGCCAAAAACCGTGGTTGAGGGATGTAAGGATTTATACTTTTCCAAGAGAATCTTGTATTTGGTGCGGAATGATATTCCGAATCTGAAAAGCGGCAGATCGTCCTTTGCAGTATGGCAGTCTTGATTAGAATCAGTGGCGCTACAGTGACATTCATCTAATCTTTGTGTTGATTATTAGAGTCAGTAGATCTCTGAAGCGTTGCGGTAATGAGAGGAACTGGCTCGTCAGCGCATGCTTTGAGGACGGTGTCGGAAAGATCACCAGGCCTGTGCCATGTCACTTTCTTGCGCGAGAGTGGTCTTATTTTGTTTTTATTATTTTTATTTATTGAACCCCTGGGGCAGTGATTACGAACAGTCTCAAGCCTGAGTTCAGACTCAAAAAATATTATGGCAAACCTTCATTTCATTGTAATTTTCCTTCTACCAGAGCATGACTGTAAAATTTGCTGAAATATATTACTATTTGAATGTTTTACTAATGTTTACATAATGTTTTCTAAAAAAAAATGCAATAAATATATTTTTTTGTTCTTTTATGAAAATGCTTTCTGAGTCTAGACTTGGACTTGAGACTGTTTGTAGTCATACACCTGTCGCCTTGGTGAGAAGTAAACACGCTTATCACTCCGTTTACTGGGCAGCAAAGTCCCGTTAACTATATAATTATATATATAATTATGCCTTTTTAAAACTCCCGTCTTTGGGCGCTCATTTGTTTTGTTCTTCTGTATCCGACCCGAGATACATTGGCCTAAACGGACACGAACATGGTTTAAAGGCATAGTTTAAGGAATGTTTGGCATGATAATTCCTGCTGTGAAGCTCCTGCTAATTGCACTTGGACGGTGTCACAGTAGGGGCCAATTTCCTGTGTATTCGTTTGTTGGCTCAGTGCCATTTAGGGACCATTTTGATAGTAAAAACATCCACAACTGCACAACAGGATACTCAGATTTGAGATCTGATAAGACAATTAGGCAGTAAGATTAAGATCAATTAACAGAGGTTGTGTACAAATACACGTTTTTTGTTGCTTTTTTGTTCGGGGGGGGGGGGGGGGGGTCACTTAAAGAAGGCTTAAACTAGGCCTTTAGGAAAGTTTTTCCTGGGTCAAAATTTCACCTACCTACCAACCGAGAGGACCGAGAATTACACGGGAACAAAATGGCGGAAAGTAAAGGTAAGAACGATAAGTAAGAACGTTAAGTCTATGATTTGTAGCGGAAATTACCTTTCGATAATGTTAACAACTCTCCTTCCGGTGTCCGGTGTGAGGACGTTTTACGCGAGTTACGCGTTTCCACTCTACTCGATTGTATCCTGCGAACATGCGTGAAATATACGCTTTAGCGTAATCACGCAGTTAAACTCATGATAACCTTGGACATCGCATATCACTGAAACAGCTTAGAAAGCAATCAAAAGTCTAGCCATTCTGTACACACTAACAATGCTTGCACTTGTCAGACCCAGTATGGAATATGCCACGCCGCTGGATTTATCAAGAGGGACTATCGCAGCATGAGTAGTACCAGGTAGGTAATAGCAGACCTTAACTCGAAACCCATTTGTACAGCGCCGCTCGAATTCAAAGCTTCTAATGATATAGCGCATGGTCCATGATCATATTGAGATATCAGCCCAGAGCTTTCTCAAGCCTGTCACCACTCCATGCAGTACTTGCTGCCTTTCTGTCGCACCTGGGACCAATAACAAATCCTACTCCCAGGCCGCACCGAATTGTGCCTCCACACTTTCTCCCCCTCTGCTATCAGACATTGTAACCAACGCTGCGTCCAGCTGAACTCTTTCGACAGCGTTGAGGGCTTCCGGATACATGCAAGCCAGGTCATAATCCTCAGGCCCCAATTTCTCGAAACTTCTTAAGCTTAAAAGACTTAAGTAGCTTATTTCAAATCGACAAAACACATTATTAAATGTGATTTTGGTAAATGAAATATGGTCATTTCGATATTCATAAAAGAAATTCCTATCTTAGGTTGAATAACTCTTAATGAAGTTGATAATACGCGAATTTAAGACAAAGAGAAATGGTGAGATTAGCGTAATCCTGTCATAAGGGACTTAAGACGTTTTGAGAAATTGGGGCCGGTTTTTTTTTGTAACATGTACTACATGTACATTGTATGAGCTACACACAGCTGAATTTATCTAAAGCTGTAGAAAGGTGCCTCAGATTGGGATATACAGTACATCAAGGGAATAAGATATCTGTAAAGGCGACAGTCGTCTTCGAAGATTTAACAAAATTCAGGCAGATCATTGATATAAACAAGAAAGAGGAGAGGGTCAAGGATTGATCCCTGGGATACTCCAGATGTAACGGATGAAGAAGACGAGACTTTGCCCCCGACCAATACTTGTTTTTTACCAACCAGGAAGCTCTGGATCCAACTCAAAACTGTTTCCTTGATAACGTAGAAATTCAATTTTAGGAGATTTCGTATTGGATAAAAGTTAAGAAAGCAGTTCGGAGCGTTTGTCAGTTTTTCTTCTTAGATCGGAAGTTCATGAAACCTGGGACCAATAACAAATCCTACTACCAGATGTAACGTACAAATGATGAAGTCGGAGCAATGGCGACTTTCTACACAGATGTACCAAGTAGCATATTTACTATCCCCTTCATGGAATTCGAGTTATTCACGTCAGTCCTAGAAAGATGGATTTTAAAGCATACATGCGGATCGAAATTATAATGTGAAGTACCACAACTGAGAGAACAAGCAGGGGCGGTTTCAGGATATCGCGTTAGAGGGGGCGCACTAATGTACTTACAGAGAACGCACGCTCGCTTCCCAAAGAATACGAACAATACATTGTTTTAATGGGTTAATTGGGGCTTGAAGTCGTCCCCAAGGTAAGATTGAGACATTTTAGTGCATTATTTTCATATTGTTCCTCAGATATTGATATAAAAAGACCTTTAAAAACGTTAACAGCGTCTGAATCAGCTAGCGACAAGCCTGATAGGACTAGAACAGCGTCTGAATCAGCTAGCGACAAGCCTGATAGGACTAGAATAGCGTCTGAATCAGCTAGCGACAAGCCTGATAGGACTAGAACAGCGTCTGAATCAGCTAGCGACAAGCCTGATAGGACTAGAACAGCGTCTGAATCAGCTAGCGACAAGCCTGATAGGACTAGAGTTCTTCTATTAGCCCTGACTGTCATACTAGGGTTTAACCTACAGGGATAGTGCGACTTTGGACACTGTAAAGTGTAAATAGATGACATTCCTTCGCCATGGAAGACACCAACGCCAACTTCAAAATGGCTATGGTAATTCCCCATTTACTTATAAACACAAGCTTCACAGGTATGTGATAAATGCCCCTGAAAGGCCTTGTTGGGCAAATAGCCATTCGTACAAAGGACATCATGGACATATACTCGTAGCCGAGTATGTAACTTTTTTTCTTGATGACCGATCATTCATTCCCATGAAGTTTTGAAATATTGACCTGAAACACTTTTAAAGATCAAAGTATGCACATGAAAATGATAAGTCACAGAAGATGGGGTGGATGTCAACTCGTCTCTGAGCCTAAGTATTCTTCCGTTGATTGGAAACGAATTTTCAGCTTAAGATCACCACAACTTTGACCTTTGACCCGATGACCTCGAAATCAAAAGGATTCATCTCCTGGTCATTGCAAACTTGCCTACCAATTTTGAGGGCTCTGGGACTAAGCGTTCTCCAGTTATTGAATACAAAGAGATTTTCATCTCGAGATCACCATGACCTTGACCTTTGACCCACTGAACTCAGTTTGATGTCCCTGGTCCAAAGCGTCCTTCAGTTATTGATCAGAAACGGATTTGCTGCCCAATGTCACCACAACCTTGAACTTTGACATCAAAATCCGTAGGTTTCATCTGCAGGTCATAACCAATCCATTTACCATGTTTGACGTCTCTGGCCATAACTGTTCTTCAGTTACTAATCGAAAACGGATTTTCAGCTGTAGGTCACCACGATTTTGACCTTTGACCCAGACCTCAAAATCAATAGGGTTAATCTGCTGGTCATTATCTACCTGCTTACCAAGTTCAGGTGTTTGGACCATAGGGTCCCTCAGTTATTGATCCAAAACCGTGGGAAAGGACGGACAGCGGACGGACGGATGGTCCAATTGCTATATGCTGCCCTATATAGCATAAAGCACTGCAGTCAAGCAAAAATTGGAAATTTTCACTTTATTTCTGTCATGTATACAACTTAAAACAATCAAACAAAAAATAACTACCTATTAAGGAACTCACCCACAGATTGCATGTTGGCAAAATATGATTACATTTAAAGGAGTTCAACATGATTCATTCATATATCATTATAAACAAACACCAAACAGTACCTCACAGACATTTGAACAGAAATTTGTAAATTGGACCTTAAAATCATCCAATTTTCATTGTTGTTACTATAAAAGGCTTTTTGGCAAAATGAACTTATTCCTTCATATATTTTCATTTTTTGAGAAACAGAAGAGCATGATTAACTGACTTACTGTTGTTAAAATCAGTGTGTTTACATTACACTCGAAATAAATTAAAAAATAAATGACACTATAAAACGTTTGAGAGTGTCTTTAAGTCCTTAAGTTCCCAGCACATTGTCTATTCATCTCCAACAGCATTTGTCCCAAACTATGCATCAGACATTAGGGACACAGCTCTCCTTTGACATAAAAGTATTGTTCAATGAATTAAATCATGAAAAGAGCTTCATAATGTAAGACCTTATATCACAGTGTCCAAGTCTTGAACAGATACTCTTGATTTGTTCGCTTCTTCCGAAAGGACAGAAACAATTTGATACCAGCTTTTGTTTGCTTAAGTTCCAAGCTCAAGCTGTCCATTTCAAACACCTGTAAAAGAGAGTTAAACACTAGTTTACAACATGCATAAATGCTTATTTTATTAAGCTGACAGAAAGATAAATAGTAATAAATGATACAGACAAATTCCTCCAACCTGCCTGATTCAGAGAACATAGTTTTATCAATGAACAAGAGTGCTAACTGTCACAAAATACACACATCCTAATAATTAGGACACCAAGTTTGGTTATAAGTTGTTGTCCATTAAGCCAAGTTTAGAGAGCAGACATTGTAAACACAGTTTTTGACAATATAAGGGTCATAACTCAGCAAAATGGCTGGTTATCCCACCTGACAGAGATATTCTGCACATTAACATTCTGACCGAATCTGGTGATGTTTGGACAAAGGCTTTTAAAGTAATTGATTGGACAAGATCGGTTTTAGGTAATTTATATGATTAAAGGGCGATTACTCTTATGTGACTCAAGCAATATGGTTGGTTATCAAACTTGTCCGAGACTGCCCATACACATTCTGACCAAATTTGGTGATGATTGGACAAAGGATTCTAAAGTTGTTGACAAGGTTATCTAATTTGAGCAAGATATTATGCCTGTACACATTCAGACCAAATTTGGTGATGAATGGACACAAAGGCTTCTAAAGTTATTGAGCAGACAATACCAATTTTAGATAATTTTTAAAGTAAAAGGGCAATTACTCTCGAGTGACTTAAGCCATATGGCTGGTTATCAAACTTGTCCGAGACATTATGCAATACACATTCTGGCCAAATTTGGAGATCGAGTGTACAAAGTTCAAAGGCTTCTAAAGTAATTGAGCGTATAACATAATTGAGCGTAGAACTATAATGAATGAGTATATAAATATACATATCATATATATATACCTTGTGTCATGGTGCGTTCCGAGACATTTGACACTGCAGTATCTGGCCCCACACTGCACACACGTATATGTGGAGATATAGCTAACATAGGGTTAAGGTAGACAGGTGGTTTGTTAAGAAATGCAATACTTGTGATTGTTTTCCCTATGCTTAAGTTAGGTAATGACTTAAAATAGTTTATGAATACCAGCCCAGGGGCATTATTACAAAAATATTGTATGTTTAAAACTGTTTTCCTCAAATTTGATGATTTCCTAAACTGTTTAGAACCATTAATGTGTATATTTTATTTAACTTTTAATAACTTGGGTTTTCAAAGCCTAAAAACTTCCATTCTCAAAGCATCAGCTTGGTTACAATATAAAAGAAATGAAGCATTTTAAAAATTTACACTTAAGTAAATAAGTCTAAAATTTTTGATGCTTCTTGAAATGGTCCCAAAGCTTAAAGCTGCACCATCACAGATTGAACTTTCTGACAACTTTTTTTTGTCTTGGAACGAGCCAATTTTTACGAAAATGCATGAGAACTAGTGATATAAGACTTTTGACAAAAAAGTCAGATCACTGTTGTTTTCATATTTATGTTCAAAAACTGACGTTTTATGCATTTTTCTTAAAGCGCTAGTACGGTAACACTTTTAGCCATAAAACATTACCATTAGTTTTCATAAGGAAATATGATAAACTGCCATCAGATTTTTTGTCAGCAGTCTTTTATCACCATTGAGTTACCGCAAACATGTTATTTATCTATAAAAAATACTTGAAATTATTTACCTCCAACTAAAACCTTCTGCCACTGACAGATGACATTCAACAAACAGTACAGAAATTAATCATTTACAACGACCCACATGCAATGCAATAAAACACCTACTATAAATGAATTAATGAATGAATGTATTATTAAAGGTGAATCATCATTTAAAAAAAAAATGCTACTGGTAAAGTTTCAATTTAAGGTTACAAAATGTTAAGTTTGAATATATTTACCAAGAGCTTTTTGTTTAATAAACATTTTGCCCATTTAAAAAAACAAATTAATAAAATTGCTTTATAATCATAGTAAATCTAAGTTTTATAAACTCCGTTTAATATCATAGAAATATCATCATTATGGTCTTCCTTAAACAAGAGCTGTCACAGAGACAGCACGCTCGACTATTCCGCCGCTTTTCAGTGTAAGGATTGAAAAGTTTTGGCGAAACATGCATGGATCACTGTTAGATTAGATTTCAATGGAATACATGATGTATTTGCTGAGATATTAACATAAATGTGGTTACATGCAAAATTTTAACCATAATTTCTAAGTTTAATAACAAAGTGCCATTATTTGCAAAATACAGTTATCTAACTTAGTTATTCAAGTAGGTTGGGTGGTTGAATACCATTGTTTTAAGTCTCAATACAATACATCAAGTAGTTGCCGAGATATTATCCTATGTGTGCTAACATGCAAGACCTTAACCAAGTGTGACGCCGAACTGCCGACGCCAGGGTAAGAAGCTAAAATTGAGATCCATGCACAAAAAATATAAATGTTAATCTATATAAATTAACCATAAAAATAATCTTGACGTAAATATCTAGAAAGCTCTAACACTGTTACGTCTTTACATCCTTATGATGGATAGCTTACCTAGCGTTAACTTAAACGTTCATCATTCAGGCTATTTGACACAAAACTAAATAGGTCAAAACAGGGGGAGTAATCCACTCATTAATACCAACCAGTAATGAGCAAGTCATTCTTTATTTCATATAAACAAGTAGATAACAATTCACTCTTTAGGATCTTCATAAATTTTATTACATAAAGACTGGTTTAACTTTACTGGGCGCTCATAGTTGCAGAACACAACACCTAGCTCAACTAATAATATTAGAGTAAAAGTGTCCTCGTTATTCCTTCATAGAGACAAACAAATTTCCCTCAACAAAATCCTTCAGGGTTTTTTTTGCAAAGACAGACACAAACTACCCAAAATAACTATCATTAATGTTGTTTCTGAGAAAAAATGTTGAACATTGTACAAATATTTATCATTTTTGAACGTATATGGTGATTTACCTTCAAAAAGAACAAGAGCTGTCACAGAGGCAGCGGGCTCAACTATTCAGCTGCTTTAAAGTTTAATGATTGCAAAAAATTGGGGAAACATGCATGGATCACTGTTTAATTAGATTACATGCAAAACCTAAATGATATTTTCAAAGTTAAATAATAAGGGGGAAAATTTATGTAATCTGCAAGATAGAGTTAACTACCTTGATTTATTAACCAAGTCCTTGCTGAGATTTTGACATATACACCCTTACATGCAAAACCTTAACCAGAATTGATAAGTTGAATTATAAAGGGCCATAATGTACATTACATAGAAAAAATAGTTTTCAAACTTGATTAATTAAGTGGGTTGAATAGTTGGGAACACATGTCTAATGTTAATCTTCCATCAAGAGAGTAAAAAGGATTAACTTTTAAAACTGCAATCAAAGCATGTTGGCAATGATAGCGACAATTGTATATAACACAGTTATGTGATGAATGTGGCTCTTCACTTATATCTTAAAATCTTAGCATTTCTACTGTTAATGGAAGGATACCCGCAGACGGCACAGAAGTGTCTTGGAGGGAGGTGTGACGGAGGTGCACATGCGCTCACGTAGTTGGGAGGATCTTTGTTCGTCATATGCTGAAATAGGCAAAGTCCAAGTAAGAAAGAAGCTTAATCCAAATGTCATTCCTCTGAAGTGTTATTTAAACAAGAGCTGTCGTTAGACAGCATGCTTGACTATGCAGCTTTGATTTAGAAGTGAATACAATAACGATGTAATATGTGCCTGTCAAAAGCAATAAAACAATCAAATTAAAAAGTGAACAAGAACCGCGATGTGACAAAACCAGGTTTTTAATGATTGACAGAAGAGATTCAGTTTTAACTGCTTTCTTCTATTTTTTGTAACACTTACGGTGACCTTGTTTCTAAGGGCCCAAACACAATCCCATGGAAGTCCTCCTACATATCAAGTTTGGTCACAGTATGTCAACCATAATTGAAAAAGTAATCTATTTTTAGTAACAGTGACCTTGACCCAAGGGGACCAAAAGGTAATCCATGAAAGCTCTGCATAAACTTGTCCTATATACCAAGTTTGGTCACACTATGTCAACCCTTACTGGAGTTATTCAGTATTAATCATATTTCTATTTTTTCGCAACAGTGACCTTGACCTAGGCCATAACTCTCGGGGCCCAAAACACAATCTCAGGAAAGGTTTCTATAAACTCTTCCTATATACCAAGTTTGGTCAAAATATGTAGACCCTTACTTAAGTTATTCAATACCAACCCTTTTTCTATTAATAGTAACCTTGACCTTGATCCTAGGGGCCTCAAACGCATTCCCATAAAAGGTCTCCATAAACTCTTCATATATACCAAGTTTGGTCTCTTTATGTCAAACCTAGCTAAAATTATTCAATCCATTAGGTGACTTTCACGCTGCCCTCCCACCAGCCTGCCCAAACAATGACGCAGGTCATTCAAATAACTTGTTTTCCCTTTATGCAAATGTGTTCAAGAATATAAAAATGTGCCTTTCAAAAGAAATTAAAAAAACAAGAGCTGTCACAGTATGTGACGAATGCCCCCGAATGTGACATTGACCTATGAACAAGGTCAGTACATGAAAAGTTAAAGATCAAACAAATACATATGGCAAATTATTTTAAATTGACTCTGAACATAAAAAAATACCACCCATACTTGACAACCTACATTCTTATGTCCTTATATTCAGCATTCCATTGTGAATAACACTAAGTGTATCTTTCACTTTAGAGGTAGGGATATGGGTGTTGCACGTGACACGTCGTCTTGGTATGTCAAACACATGTGGCAAGTTATTTTAAAATCTGTCCATACAAGAAAAAGTTACAGCCCAGACATAACAACCAATACTCTGTATCCTTATATGCAGCACTCCATTGTGAATAAACACCTAAGTGTGACCTTGACCTTAGAGGTAGGGACACGGGTCTTGCATGCGACACGTTGTCTTGGTATGCCGAGCACATGTGGCAAGTTATTTTAAAATCTGTCCATACAAGGAAAAGTTTCAGCCCAGACACGACAACCTATACTCTATGTCGTTATATGCAGCAGTCCATTGTGAATAAACACCTAAGTGTGACCTTGACCTTAGAAATAGGGACACGGGTCTTGCACGCGACACGTCCTTTTGGTATGCCGAACACATGTGGCAAGTTATTTTGAAATCTGTCCATACAAGGGAAAGTTACAGCCCAGACACGACAACCTATACCGTATTTTCTCGACTATAAGGCGATTCGCTTATAAGACGGCCCCCTAACTTTGCCCATGAAATCTGGTGCTTTTTGTTTCGACTCGCTTATAAGACGGGGTCAATTTTTAAGCAAATCTAAAATGCTAAAATTCTTCTTAATGTGTAAAAATGTTCAAGCTCAACGGACAATTATCGAATTTCGCGGTAACTGATTTTGTTTTACTCAAAGAAAATGGCGGTCAACTGTGAGCTCTCTATTTGGAGGTAGGTTAAAAATGAGTACATGGTTACGCATTTAAGTTTGCAGGACGGGTCGTTACTTATCGGAATTGTAATAATTAATCAATAACAACGTATGTTTGTTTTAGTTGATTTTTTTATTGAAGACACCAATGAAGTTCTTCGGCAAAATAAATGGCTTCAATAACATAACTGCGAAAAGCCGAGGCATGAATAGGTGTTTGTTTAGCAATAATGCTTTAGGCAATATTGTCCCTTGATTGGCGACGAACATAAAGGATTGATATTCGCATTGTCATTTGTTTGCTTAATCAAATTGACAGTTAGGTACCTACATCATATTAAGATTCCAATTTATTGATTTGATATATCTGTCAAACTAATTATACTGACACGCGCCATGAGAAAAAATGGGGTGCAGATATAACGGTACACTGTGTGACGTCAGAGCACGCGCGGTGAAGAGATTTCGTGTTGTTGTTTACTTAATTGCCCCATACTTGTATCAGCAGACGATATACTGGATAGACGAATACCCTATGTAAAATTTTACTGATTTTGACTTGAATCTTTTTTTAATATTTTATCGACTCGCTTATAAGACGGGACCCCTACTTTGGGGGTAAAAATCGGGACCCAATTTCCCCGTCTTATAGTCGAGAAAATACGGTACTCTATGTCCTTATATGCAGCATTCCATTGTGAATAAACACTAAGTGTGACCTTGACCTAAGAGGTAGGTACACGGGTCTTGCACCCGACACGTCGTCTTGGTATGTCAAACACATGTGGCAAGTTATTTTATTATCTGTCCATACAAGGGAAAGTTACAGCCCAAACACGACAACCTATACTCTATGTCGTTATATGCAGCAGTCCATTGTGAATAAACACTAAGTGTGACCTTGACCTTAGAAATAGGGAAATGGGTCTTGCACGCGACACGTCCTCTTGGTATGCCGAACACATGTGGCAAGTTATTTTGAAATCTGTCCATACAAGGGAAAGTTACAGCGCGGACACGATAATCTATACTCTATGTCATTATATGCAGCATTCCATTGTGAATACACACCTAAGTGTGACCTTGACCTTAGAGGTAGGGACACGGGTCTTGCACGCGACACGTCGTCTTGGTATGTCGAGCACATGTGGCAAGTTATTTTAAAATCAGTCCATACAAGGGAAAGTAGCAGCCCGGACACGACAACCTATACTCTTTGTCCTTATATGCAGCATTCCATTGTGAATAAACACTAAGTGTGACCTTGACCTAAGAGGTAGGGACACGGGTTTTGCACGCGACACGTCGTCTTGGTATGCCGAACACATGTGGCAAGTTATTTTAAAATCTGTCCATACAAGGGAAAGTAACTTCTCGGACATGACAACCTATACTCTATGTCCTTATATGCAGCATTCCATTGTGAATAAACACCTAAGTTTGACCTTGACCTTAGAGGTAGGGACACGGGTCTTGCACGCGACACGTCGTCTTGGTATGCCGAGCACATGTGGCAAGTTATTTTAAAATCTGTCCATACAAGGGAAATTAACAGTCCGGACACAACAACCTATACTCTATGTCCTTATATGCAGCATTCCATTGTGAAAAAACACCTAAGTTTGACCTTGACCTTAGAGGTAGGGACACGGTTCTTGCACGCGACACGTCGTCTTGGTATGCCGAGCACATGTGGCAAGTTATTTTAAAATCTGTCCATACAAGGGAAAGTAGCAGCCCGGACACGACAACCTATACTCTATGTCCTTATATACAGCATTCCATTGTGAATAAACACCTAAGTGTGACCTTGACCTAAGAGGTAGGGACACGGGTTTTGCACGCGACACGTCGTCTTGGTATGCCGAACACATGTGGCAAGTTATTTTAAAATCTGTCCATACAAGGGAAAGTAACTTCTCGGACATGACAACCTATACTCTATGTCCTTTTATGCAGCATTCCATTGTGAATAAACACCTAAGTTTGACCTTGACCTTAGAGGTAGGGACACGGGTCTTGCACGCGACACGTCGTCTTGGTATGCCGAGCACATGTGGCAAGTTATTTTAAAATCTGTCCATACAAGGGAAATTAACAGTCCGGACACAACAACCTATACTCTATGTCCTTATATGCAGCATTCCATTGTGAAAAAACACCTAAGTTTGACCTTGACCTTAGAGGTAGGGACACGGTTCTTGCACGCGACACGTCGTCTTGGTATGCCGAGCACATGTGGCAAGTTATTTTAAAATCTGTCCATACAAGGGAAAGTTACAGCCCGGACATGACAACCTATACTCTATGTCCTTATATACAGCATTCCATTGTGAATAAACACTTAAGTGTGACCTTAACCTAAAAGGTAGGGACATGGTTCTTGCAGGCGACATGTCGTCTTGGTATGCCGAACACATGTGGCAAGTTATTTTAAAATCTGTCTATACAAGGGAAAGTAACTTCTCGGACATGACAACCTATACTCTATGTCCTTATATGCAGCATTCCATTGTGAATAAACACCTAAGTTTGACCTTGACCTTAGAGGTAGGGACACGGTTCTTGCAGGCGACACGTCGTCTTGGTATGCCGAGCACATGTGGCAAGTTATTTTAAAATCTGTCCATACAAGGGAAATTAACAGTCCGGACACAACAACCTATACTCTATGTCCTTATATGCAGCATTCCATTGTGAAAAAACACCTAAGTTTGACCTTGACCTTAGAGGTAGGGACACGGTTCTTGCACGCGACACGTCGTCTTGGTATGCCGAGCACATGTGGCAAGTTATTTTAAAATCTGTCCATACAAGGGAAAGTTACACCCCGGACATGACAACCTATACTCTATGTCCTTATATACAGCATTCCATTGTGAATAAACACTTAAGTGTGACCTTAACCTAAAAGGTAGGGACATGGTTCTTGCAGGCGACATGTCGTCTTGGTATGCCGAACACATGTGGCAAGTTATTTTAAAATCTGTCTATACAAGGGAAAGTTACAGCCCGGTCACGAGTTATTGAGATGGACACACGGACGGACGGACAGACCGACGGTGCGATTTTAATATGCCCACCTTTGGGGGCATAAAAATCATTCAAGGGCCATAATTTGTACCGTATTTAGGGTTAAAATGGAGTTATGTTCCTTGTTGTAAGATGGTCGTCAATAATTCTGCGAAGTATTAAGTGCATTGAATGAAGTGTATAGAAGTTTTTTTATTAAAATCCAAACTTGCCCTAAAACTTTAACCTGCCTTAAAATTTTAACCTAAGTCAATCGGGGCCCATAACTTAAGGATAATATGGAATTATCTAACCTCATTATGTGATGGCCCTGAACAACTGTGTGAAGTATTAAGTCAGTTGAATGAAGGGTATTGGACTTATAAATGAAAATCCCAACATGCCCTAAAACCTTAACCAGACGCCGATGCCCACAACGACGCTGGCGCAAACGCTGGGGCGAGTAGTATGGCCCTCCATATTCTTCGAATAGTTGAGCTAAAAATGTCATAGCTCAGTAAATATGCATGCAATCTGAGAATCCAAGTCACTGACTTGTGAAATAGTTAATGGAAGTGAGCCAATTAAAAATGAGAAACAGTAGGCAATTTGTACCAAAGTTCCTGGTATGTATATTTGACTACAAAAGTCAGGTACTGTACCTAAATTTCAGATGCCAAAAAGGTTTCAAAAGATAGTAAGATACAATGCATAAATACACACATGAATGAGTCATGAATCGGAAAATTTATTTTTAAGAATGATGATATTTTAAATTACCATATTTCACTGTACATAACATGCTAGGAAACGTACCGCGGTAATACACAGGGTGATATAAAGTGAGAAATAATGGGTAAAAACCCTTAATAGAATGCTGAGTACACTAAACACAATTTATTCCAAGTCCATTATTATGATCTAAAGTATGCAGGCAATGACTCTACCGGTAATCACATTCTGTGTAGAATATCTGCGTACAATCTATCAGTAAAGATGGTAAAGCATGATCTACCTCCTCTTCAATGAGAGCAGCAAAGCTCTTCTTGAATCTGTACTTGAGATGGTCACTCCTGTACTTTTTCTTCTTTCTGCTGCCATGTTGAGGAGCTGAAACACAAGATCTAGAGTATATCTGAAGCAGTCATGGAAATCAAAGTTTTGGATGATCCTAACACCACCGTTAGTCTATATGGCATAAAAAATTGTAACAAGCATTGCAATATGAAACAAATATTTGAACAAGGCGGGCTTGTACTTACTTTGACCACTGCTGAAACTGAAACTTATGTATGCAAGTCTGAAGTTACTCATAAATCGAGTATACTTCAAAATGTCACAATGAACCCGAAAAATCATGACAACATATAGAAACCTTTTGGTCATTATTTAATGTTTGTAGAGCCTACTTGTCTCCATGGATTCCTCAAACTTTGGGGCTTTCTTGCTCATCTTGAGGTCAGCGTGAGGGTCATCCTGAAAGTTGTCTTGTTCCAGTGCCTCAAGGGCTTTCCGCTGGCGTCTCCGCCTTGCAGCTGCATCTAGCACACGTCGCTGCTCAACCTCCTTGATACGACCTGTAGATTACAATTGCAATATTATCATTTTATATAAAATGGTGTTCTGTTGTGATCTGGCAACCAGTCACTGATTTACTTTTAATGAACCAGTCCAATAGAAGCTGTTGTAGGGAACCAGCCAACAGCTCGCAGCGCCATTATTGTGATCCCAACAAATAATCTTATATCCAATAAACATACCTTGTAAAAGACGAGCTCTAGCATCGAATCCTTGTACATTTGTAGATGGATAGAATTGTGAGTCAAGAACGTCAAATGTAGTCATGTCTCAGTCGGTTGTCAGTCAAAGTCTGTCTATTTCCTGTTGGCTGGTTCGCTACATCAGCTTTGATTAGACTGGTTCATTAAAAGTAAATAAGTGACTGGTTGCCAGATCACAACAGAACTCAAAATCATCTCCTCCTAAACTAGTCACAACAATGCTTATTCGTATTTCTTACTTTAACACAATGTTAAAAACTCCCTGACACTTATTGATATCCCCAATAATTATTGCTTCATCTTTTTACAACATGGTACTGAACTAACTACAATGTACATGTGATCATTTTCAGCTTACAGAACATTTTGTGGCTTACTGGTACACACAACATATTTTTACCATGCAGGACATATTACTGTTATTACAAATTGTTTATCCATATCAAAAATTGTTCTTGGAAGCCAGACAAATGGGTCTGGGCTTGTTTAAATACAAGCAAAACAAATTGATAATCCAACAGAATGTTAAGTTGTGTTATAAGCAGTTCTTAATACATTTGTTACTTTAAACCATATTATAATTTCCCAAAAGCGGTTTTATAGCCAAATATTTTTGTCCTACATCATGAAAGGGAGTGAGAATTGTGAGTTGAGAGGCGTTTTGGTTGGAATTCTGGTGGAAGACATTCTACATGTAATTCTACTTCGTTCCTGTCTAGGGCATAACAGCATCGCAGACACAGAGGTGGTTAAAACTGGTATGCATATCTCAGACAGGGATGCCAACAGGTTTGATAAAAAAGAAAAAAAATTGCCGGGGGTCATTTTACTGTTGTTGTCTGACACTGACTTCACATTTTTCTTTAAATACTTCATTTTTTTTCATATACTCATAGAAGCATATTTATGCTGCATACACATGTATCTTCTTAAGGTTCAGATTCCCTCAAACAAATGTTTTGTTTCAAATAATTCTGATTAAGCACTAAACATTTCAGGGAAATTCAAACTTTTATTATAAAAAATGTTTATTTACATTCAAAGAAAACAAAACATAAAAGAAACATTGAAGAGAACAACATGCCAGTATTGCATATCTGAGCATTGAAATAACTGATGGTTAAATAACATAATGATCAGAACACAATTGAAAATATTAGATCAGTACATCCAACAATGACATCACATATGTTCATCCAATCATCATCAAAGTAGTAAAGAAAAAATAATAGAAATAATTTACTGATTAACAAAAGTCAATATATGTTATAAACACTGTCTAGAAAGTTTTAAACAGAATATTGTGATATGCAAACTACATAATAAAGCACATTTATAGTAAACAACTGCAAAACATTAAGAACAGTTAACTATTACATATAGAAAACAAGACACTTAAATGTATAGTGTATCACTTACACATATGTGAACAACATTCCTTGTCTAAAGACTTAAATAAGCCATTCCAATCATTTTGTTTTTTGCTTCTTAGCAAGGTCCATCAGTTTTTCATGCATCACCCTTTTCCTTGCCTTTGCCACTTCTTTTTGGACATGAATCTCAAAGTTTTGTTTGTTTTCATGGTGTACTTCCTCTTTCAGTTTTCACAAATTTAAGTTTCTTGTCTAGTTTTTTTGCTTTCTGTTCTTGTCTTTCTTTTTGCACTTTTTTGAAGCGACTGGCAGCCATGCACATGTTTACACAGATCTATGTGTTTGTCAACCAACTTGTTGTTGTTTGAATCTGTCTTATTGAACAGACTAAATGCAATTGACTTTCCTGCTTTGATGGCATAGCTGATTGTGTGGTAGGAGCTGTATGTCAAAATTTCCATATTGGCTGCCTTGCTATCTATCACATCTCCAAGTGTGTTAAAAGAGGACTCAACAGCTGGACCATGGAAGATGGAGAGTCTGGCAACAGCTACTTTGCACAGAACAGGATAGCTCTTTTTAGCTGCCACTTTGGTCCACCAATCAATGACACTTGTATCAGAGAATCCATCCAGTGTATGGTCAACTGAGTATTTTAGCAGCTCCTTTGGTACTGCATCTTTCTCAGTGTCTGTAAGCAGGTCCTCAAAGTGGTCCAGTGCCAACCGTTTCAACAGTTTTGAGCCTAATGATTTCTTGGACATCACAGGGTGCAAGTCAGCTAAAGATTTTAGTACCTTGTTGTTTAGAGGCAGTGTCTTTTGCATCTGTTTTGCACACTGGATGTAGCCTTCCCTAACAGTTTTTAAGAAGGCAAAAACTACAACATCATTTCTTTCACAGCTTTTCTTCACCCTGTCTGCATCGGAGCCAACGAAACAATCCTGCAGCTTAAGTAGCTTTGTGTCATCTTCAAAACTGATGTCCTTTGCTGTTTTTGGAGTAAGGGTAGCAATATGCTCCGCCTTAATAAAGCATGCTAAAAAGGACTTGTAAGTCATGAACTCATGAACTCATAGTATCAGCAGTCTGGAATACCATGACATACTCCTTCATGATCTGAATAACCTCTCTGTAAAAAGAAAGCTGGAGCTCTGTTTTTTTCACCGTCATGAATATTTTAGTCAGACCCTTTTTTTCCTTGTTTTCCCATCTTCAGTCATTTTTTTGCAGACAAAGTTGCCTGGATAGCTTTAACCTTTTTCTTTCCAAATGCGCTAACATTTTTGTTCTTAAGAACTTGTTCGACAATGTCTCTGTATGTTTGTCTGTCCTCTCCTTTCAGAAAGCTGAAGTAAAACACCAAGTAGGCATCAAAGAACAGCGTTGTCTGCACTGAAAGGTCATATGAAGAAAGCCATCTGTGTGGAATAAACCTTGCTGGTTTGCTAAAGGTCACTCCTAAAATGTCACATATTTTAGCAAGCAATCCAGAATATTCAGAACAATACACAAAGTCTGCATGCATGTCATTAAACATCCTCTCCAGGTAATACTCAAACGGAGCACAGAGTTTCTTGGAGCTGTTGTGCATGTGGTGGCATGAGTCCCCATCTATATCTAACAGATGTGGCGCTTTTTCTCTCCGCAGTCTAGTTTCCACACTAGATTTGCTCCCACGCATAACACTACACGAGTCCATGAGCACAGATGTCAAGTTCACCCATGGAATTTCATTCTCTTCCACTAGCTTAACAATGGCATTATAAATTGTCTCTGAATCTGTTTTCTTTATTTCAACAGACTGCAAATGTTCTATTTTCATGTGGCACATCTCTGTATCATAGAATGAAGCCAATACAGTTAAGACTTTTTTTTGTTTGAACTTGTTGCTTCATCAAGATTTAAAGAAAATGGACATATTCTTAATTTGGCCACTAGCTTTTGATGGAAGCTCTCAGCAAGACCATACTTTGTTTTGTAAGCAGCTGCTGTACGATCCAACTTGATCTCGGACAGGGCTTTTGAATCTTGAGCTAGGGTCTTTGCAAGGCTGACCAGAGTGGGAGTACAGGACAAGGGCATGCCATGCTCTGCAACAACAGCAAGTACGGTGGCCTGTAAATGAATAATATAATAATAAATATTTAATTTACTTGAACTTAAATTTCAAAATAAACAATTTTACTCAACACCAATGAAACTGGGGAGTTTTCCCATGTTAACTATGAAAATAATTACAAGATGAGTTCTTATTTCTTAACATAATTTATACATATGTGATCTAACTTAAGTTAAGGAAATCTGTACTGGTGAATATTTTCAATCGGCCATGAAGAAGCACCTCTTGTGGTGATTGAACCCACTACCCCTTTACCAAGACAGATTAATCACAGTTTAACAATCTAACAATAAATATATTGAACTGCCTTTAACAAAGTTTTCTGCTGCAAGTTTCAACCATATTGATATTATAGTTATCCCCTAGTAAATAATTTAAGACATAAGCTGTGAAGCAATGCAACTCAACTTACCTCAGCATTTGAGATACGATCACACATTGGAACAACTGGTGGTGTCTGAGTCGTCTCTGAGCCCTGACCGCCAGATTCATTGGAAGGGCCTTCGACAGAGTATTGTTTAATCATGGTGTCAATTCTGAAAATAAGAATTAGATAGGTATTTACAATTTTCACTTGAGTTTCTTCCGTGTTGTATGACAAAATATCTATATAAAAGTAAAAATATATTTTCCTTCATTGATTTTATTTTTGTGGCGAAAATAATAAAATTCAACCTTTTACAACTATATACTAATGCATGTTTTCAAAGCAAGGAAGTTATTATCAGGGTTATATACACATTCATCAAGCATCTGATATAACTACTGTTATCATCGAATGGTCTTAAACATATGCATAAATAAATGAATTTAACACACACTTAGCATATACAGTAGTTATCCCAAATTCGATTTTTTTCAACCAGTTTCAAAGCATACCTATGGGTGGATACACTGCTCTTCAGCAAATCAGTGTGCTTAGTCGACTTTGCATGGTCTTCTAATGCAATGAATCCGCGACTTCCATAATTAATTTGTTTGTTACCGAGTTTGCAGGATGCTTGGCCTGGAATGTCTATTTTGACGAAGTCCTCCCCAATGGTCACGTTTGTCTCAATTTTACCAACATTTACAGTACCAATTTTTTCAAACCATTTCAAGCTGAACTTATTTTTGATGTTTTTGTCACACTCTTTTATCTTCAACACGTTATTGGGATTAATGGTTGCCATTTTTACACCCCGATTAAAATTTTCATTCGACAGCCAACATTTTGCTTTCCATCACAAAGTTGTTATAAGGACGCTGCAATACGATTGGTTTGATTAGTAACGCTCTCTTTCATTGGCTATCAGTAACAGCAACGATAACTGAACATATCCAAAACCATGGAACAGTATAAAATTTTACCGTATGTCGGATTCGATCAGACTTCGGGAGTGATCTCATGAAAAAGGAAAAGCCCCCCCTCCCAAATTTTTACCTAGGATTTGCACTGATCTCAAAAATGGTCCCAGCGGCCACGAAATCCGCGGAAAATTCACATCCCTGCTCAGAGAGTAATTGAGTTTTCAGAGCCAGTAAGCTCAGTTGGTAGAGCGCCTGACTTGCAAGTAGGTTCTACTAACCCCAGATTTTTTCGAGCAGTAATATAACGCTATATTATATTAAAGCTGCACTCTCACAGATATACCATTTTTACAACTTTTTAATTTTTTGTCTTGCTCATTCCAAGACAAAAATAAGATCGCAGATTTTTATATTTAAGTTCAAAAAATGACATTTATGGCTTAAACCTAGTTCTGGCTTCCATAACTTAAATGTTGATATTTATTTTTTTGATGTTTACAACACATTAAAGTTATGGTGTAACCCCCATATAAAAGTCAACCAGAATCAAATGAGTATGATGACGCAATTGAATGACTCTGCAATCACATGACCATGATGACGTCGCTGGATTTTATTTATAGCATCGGATTCACATTTAGTTGAAACCAATTGCAGTAAGGTTAAAAATACCTTTTGATAAGTAAAAACAATTAATTTATTCCAAATTTGTTATTAGTTATTTACTTATTCGAAAAGGAAAAAATAACAGCAAAATAAACACTACATGTGTGAGGTCAAATGTAGGTCACATGGGTATTTTCTGAAAATCTTGTTATCACGTGATTAAATTTGAATACAACTATGACCTAGTTAAGGAATGCTTATAATTGGATTTATTAAAATGATAAATTAACTATCTGTAAAGCGTTTTTTTTGTTTTGAAAATGTGTTTGTGAACTACATTTTATTTCATATACCTGAGGATATAGTTATTTTGTCTGTACAATGCATACAAATGAAATAACAGCGTGACATAAAAATGTTACGAATTCTGGTAGGGTTTGGATATGGCGTTCTCTTCAGCTAACACGTCCAAAAAGGTAATATATAACGTGTTCGCTGAAGTTCTTTAGCTAGCTTAAACCATTGCTATCGGTTAAGGAAAAATGCATAAAATATCGGTTAAGGAAAAATGCATAAAATATCATTTTTTGAACTTAAATATAAAAAGCTGCGATCTTATTTTTAGTCAGCAGTCTTACATAACTGGTTTCCATGGATTTTTGCAAAAAATCGGCTTGTTTCAAGACAAAAAATATAAAATGTCAAAACCTTCAATCTGTGAGCGTGCAGCTATAATAGTGTGGTTTATAGTCATTTCATAAAAATAATTTCAAATTTAAATTATATATAGGGTACGAAATGAATATCCAAAGGGTACAAAATGACCAAAAATAGGAGGGTACGAAATGGTCAAGGACGAAGTGACTAGTTCCCAATAATGTAGCCTAACACATACATGTGATAACGTCCCGGACGTCCGGGATTGTCCCGGAAATCGTATCTCTGTCACGGAGTCACGGAGGGTGCATGTTTGTCCCGGAAAGTCATAAAAAAAAAAGAAAAAAAAATAATCTCGGAATCGGAATCGATTATCTTAATTTTACCAATGTAAGTCAGCTATTTTGCCTGTCCGGGACACTGGTCGTAAAACACAGGACATGTTGACACTAATCCGTTAATTGGTACGCGTGTCGTCGAGGTCATCGTCAATCACCCGATAATTGATCTATCGGCCTATTGTTGTGCTTAACGAGTGGGGGAGGGTTCTTGTATACAAATTCATTGTTTTCATATGGATTTGTTTGGTCTTATGAATGATAGCTTTTAATTGATGAATTGATATTTTTCACACATTTTACCAACAAACGAGCATGAAGGTAAGTTCAAAGAAAGTGACAAAATGAGTAAAAAAACAAAATTAAAACACGGAAAACATCCCATATTCCTTTCAAATTTCAAAGTCGATACGTCGTTATACTTTTAACAACTTATGCGTCCATAAGGAATTTTAATGTTTTGACCTTTTTTCCGAACTATCGTGTGTATTTTTACACCGAAATAAAACTGACGATATGGGGTTTACAGGTGGTTATATAGAGTGCTTTAATCACGTGACCATGGTAAGTCACGTGATCGCTTTATACAGCCGATTGTTGACACGTCTCTATCAAAATTATATGCATCTCCAAACGGAAAAAAGCTCATCGACTGGAAAATCTTCTTTATCGTCTGAAAATATTGTGTGTCATAAATTGCAAACGTATTAAATGTGATGAAAAAATAAATATTTTGTAACGCATGTTCTCAAAAGCGCGGGAAAACAGGTGCCCGTATAGTTGTTTATTTCCTGTTTTGATGAAACCGAAAGTAGACTGCATATCCTCCTGGTTAGCACTTCATTTAAAGCCTGGGAAAATATCTGGTGGTTTTATTTTTTCAAGAAAATGCAGAAAAAAAAACAACCATGTCAAGTAAAAAATATGTCTTGGCAGTCAAAATAGGTACATTTTTCCGACGTTAAAAACGACTAAAATAGCCCCAGATATGCTATAGAATGCACCACAGACGTTCCCCATTTAAAAAAATTTCCGGGGGGGCATGCCCCCGGACCCCCCTAGTGTGCGTTGACATTACGATGGGTGTCCCGGAATCGACCCAAGAAATTATCACATGTATGCCTAACACATAACAATACACAGAATTCTTTACTAAATCATCACAATTACTTTCATGAAAATAATCAAATAATGCAAACGGTACGAGCTCGTTAATTTCACTATCTTGTTTGAAAAGTTTCGACCAAAAATGTGTTGAAAAACAAACCGGATTCTCTTTTGTCAGCCATCTTTAATATTAGGCTTGCTTGTTTAAGCTTAAGATTAAATGAAGGCTACAAACAACCAGAATATTGTCCAATTAATTTGTCGTTGAGCTGCGTCAATTGGCAGGGAGCGTACACTGGTTTTAGCCGACTCTAGTATATTCAATGTTTCAGATATTCAGATGTCCATTGCATTAATGAATAATTATATATGGCGTTATCCAACAATTCCTAAATATCTTTAGATCCCTTAATCTTAGACTTAACTTCTTAAGTTCTGACGATATTGAAAATTTAAAGTAACCATAAATACGTTCGAACAACATATTTTTTTCAAAACAGGGATATCCAAGTAGATGCAGCCTTATTGCATAAGCTATACTTATACATGAAGATGCGATTTGTTAGTTCCTCAGTCAAAGGTTAAATCCGATAGAATCTGTACATATGTTCAATGTGATTAGACAATGCCATTGAAATCGTTGGAAAACATATCTTTGTGGTGGCCAAAAAGTATATGAATGTTAAAAAGTAAGGGAAGAGATTATAAGGGACTTGAGTTAATAACCCATTTACAGTTTTTGCTGTAAATATCACATTTTCCCACATTCAAATTCTTATATTTGTTGCTATTGTCATAATTACAATCCATTTGTTATATAACAATATGAACTATTGCTTCTTAAAATGACCTGTATGAGTTGCATACTTTGGTTGCAACTATATATTATATAACATAATGCCTGACCCATATAGAGTTTCGGGTTCTGTAGGTTAAATGTCAAGACAAAAGTTGTTGTATTAAGTTAGTAGCAGAAACAATCAATCATAGAATAGACATGTTAGAAGAGAAGATCTCAGACTCAGAAAAACGTATAACTGAACAAGTGACTGACAAAATCACAAAGGTCTTTGATAAGCGTATGAGTTCCGAGATGTCAAGAATGAGAAAAGATATGGATAATAAAATTGGAGATTTACGTAAAGAAATATCAAGTGAAATGGAAGGATTAAATGGAAAAATGGAGGAAATAGCCAAAACCCCTCCAAATAATTCTAATACTGAAGACATTAAATTTAATATAGTCATACGTAACCTTCCATTTAATGAATCAGAAGATATTGACAGAAAGTTATCAGATTTGCTCAGAAATGGGCTGAAAATTCAAGACGTAAATCTAGTCAAGGTGGAACGGAAAAAAAGCTTTGTCAGATAGCACCCCTGGGGTGGTAGTTGCTAAATGCAATAGTCTCGAGGATAAAAATCGTATTTTAACGGCGAAAAACCAGCTTGGAAAGACTCTTTTCTACAAAAAAGTATTTATCCACAGCGATCAGACCAAAGAAGAACGGCAGCTTGCATCAAACATGCGTCTTATTATGAACACGATCAACAATGGGCATTCCAACCTTAGGGTCCAGGGTACTAGAGTGGTCAACAATAGGAATGAGGGTACGAGAAACCGACAACCTTATAGTAATGGCATTCACAGTGGTTTCCGAGATGAAATTCATAGTGCTAACAGTGAAGGTGCAAATAACTCATGTTCCAGATCCAATGTTAATAATGACCGAAGTGCCAACAGGGGGCGTGGGGCCTGGGGAAATGGTGGACAAGCTCGTGGCAACAACCGTGGTGGCAGCAGAGGGCAGAGTCAAGGCAGAAGAGGAAACAGATTTTGATTTAAATTAGGATTTTGGAATGTAAATGGTTTTAATAATGATTGTAATTCTGATAATTATAAGATAAGAGAAGCATGTATTAATAGTCTTAACTTATATATTGTAGGAATAGCTGAATCGCATTTGAAATGTAATGAACAAATATTTTTGAATGGCTATAAATGGTTTGGAAATAATAGAGATGACATTCATGTTAATGCCTGGTCAGGATCAGGCGGAGTCGGTTTATTTGTAAAAGATAACATTTTTGCTGAATATGATGTATCTGTGGTAGATCCCTCTTTCGAGGGTATTTTATGGGTTTGTCTTAAACATAAGTTTTCAAAAAAATGTTTATATTGTTGTGTTTGTTATTTACCTCCAAAAGCATCAACACGATTAATTGCTGCTAACACATTTTATCACAAGCTACTTACAAGTGTGTATGAGTACCAGAATGAAGGCGAGATATGTATTTTTGGAGATTTCAATGGTCGTTGTGGTGAATTACCTGATTTTATTGAGGGAGTAGGTGTACTCCCACAAAGAGATATATGATAGATTATACTTGCAACAGCTATGGTGAAATACTTTTAGAATTCTTAATTGATGTAAATTTTGCCATGTTAAATGGAAGGGACTGCCTGAAAGATGATTTTACATGTATTCGGCCCCAGGGATGTTCTGTAGTGGATTATTGTTTGGTGAGCCATGAAACGCTACACCTCTTCAGTAATTTTTCAGTAATGCGGGCCAGGGAACTGGTACAAAAGGCAGAAATGCACGGGTTTATAGGTATTCCAGATCACTCATTTCTAACTTGGGAATATAATTTTGATAATACCTATGTTAGGGAATCTGGTGGCTCTTTAGAACAAAGCCTTTAAACTCAAGAAAACATCCTATACATCACTGTGCTCACTGATAAAGGGTAAATTGTTTGATAGAGTGCCTCGTAGGAAAACAGTGTCTCTGAGCTATGTTAATAATAGGAAAAGGAAATTATATTGTTCGGAAAGCAATGACTACCTGTGGTCATGTCGACGACGTCATGCTTGTCTATTATCTGTATGCGAGCAAATAAATTCCCTTACGGATTTGTATACACGTGTACTTTTCTGGGGAAACTAAACGTGGAGTTTGCAGTATGTATTAAATAGTGTAAATGTACTTTCGTAGACGTGCATTTTCTGTTGTTGCTTTTGTAACGTGCGACGCCAAAGAAACACCAACAGATCCCTTCAGAGAGAATCATGCTCGACCCTGAAGGGGTGCACTGGTCTTTATATACACTAAATTCTCTATCCACAGAGAGCTCGGGCTTTGCTTATTGGCATATCACCAATCAAGTAAACATACTATGAACGTACTTCCGTCTATAAGGGAATGTAATATTATGAACGAACATCCGCCGCCTAAGGGGATCTTAACGAGGTGTTAAATGGCACACTTATCACCTCGTTAAGTTTATTGCTCAATACAAAATACATGTTGCACAGCAACCAAGATAACAATAGGGAAATATCTCACAAATTACTGCTAACAAGCTAACAATTACCTTTACTCAATTGAGCGTCATGTTCCATGACACATTCCATTCTGCATACTTGCATACAAACTACATAAAATGCCTTAAATTTTATATTTTATTTTAGTTATTTTAAAGCCCGTTATTAACAATAAAACATATAAAACATGTCAGTACATTTGAAATACATAACAAACATATAAAATAGTTTGAAATTAAAGACAGCATTACAATACACTTAAAATCACATTTTATATTATTAATTTCCATTCACGTATTAGATCACAATAAGACAAATCAGCACATTTGAAACACATAACAAGCATATAAAAAGCACATCTGAAACTAAACACAACATTGCAATACATAAACAACTATCATATATCAAATAGGCACATGCATGATATAATAAAACCGACATAAATGACTCGGTGTACATAACACATAACATAACATGATTGCTTATTTGCTGTAAACATTTGACAAGCGTTTCAGCAATTTGTCGGCAGACATGGCCCCTAGTGCGTATTCAGACCAAGTAGAGAATATCTTGCTCTGCATCACTCTGCTGCTTTTTTTTTTGATGTTTTGTCAATTTCTTGGAGGATACAAGTTTTACTTGAGTAGTAACGTACACCGCCTCTTTGTGCAGAATCCCTACCAAGATATAAAATGGTGGGGGGCTCTGAGCACGGGTGTTGAGGCGTCTGTGCCAACCCTCACAGTCATTGTTTGGTCACACCGCTTGATAGTAATAATCATAGAATACACTTCAACATTTATAGTTTTTACTAACTTATATTTGGAAAATAAAATGTTATTATTTATATTAACGTATATATTATCCATCATTTAAATGTTTAACTGATGGTTACGAAATGACTAATTGATTTGTCAACGGCTACGAAATGACTAACACAATGGTTACGAAATAACCAAGAATGTTTTATAAGTGCACATTTGTTCCAAAAAATAACGAAAACACTTTTATTTTAAGCGGGACTTGAATACATAACTAAATTACAACGCCGTCATTTAATGAATAAAAATTTGGAAGGTCAATTGTGTAAGCAAAACAAAAGCGGATAATCATTGGATTTTAAACGTTTTAAAACGTCTTAGTTTAAGACTGTGTTTCATATACATTAATATTCAGTCATCTTACAGCGACCAGTCTGTTTCGCTTGCAAACAGGGTTGTTTTACAGGTAAAGAGTGAACACGCTAGTTTGTTGACAAATTTTGAGGTTTGGGTGGGATAAACAAATCAGATTATCGGTAATTGTTGTTTGAATTTTCTTTGAAGCACGTTTTACGTATTACAACGACAAACAAATCAAAATACATTGAAACGTTGATATACAATTATTTTTATGTTCAAATAGTTGTTTTCGTCTGTTATTTGTTTGGTATGAAAGCAAATGTTCAAACATTCAGCTTCAAGATTAAGAAAACGTTTGAAAAACGGGATAACCGGTAAAAAACGGTAAGATGTTAAATATTAAATATCCATACAGTGAAAATATCAAATTGATATTTTCACTCTTGTTATTGCATTGATAAAACCCCATATTTCATCGAAAAGCATGAAAGAAATACTAGTATATACCAGTTCCGGACAAACCAGAACATTCTCAACAATAATGCCGATAAAGAGCGCGACACTGACATATATAATACAGATCCATAGTTTATGAATCATTTTCAGTACTAAAATTGTGGAAAGAGAGAAAAGTGTAACGGTCCGCTAAATGTTTAAAACACATGATTTCATATTGCTTTTCGCGTTCTGTGTACAATTTAGAAATGTTCTGTTTATATTTGTATTGATAAAGTTCTGTTTCAAGCTATCATTTTTGTCAAATGCTTGCTTTGAATCTAAGGCACAAATAGTTTCTTTGTTCTGTTATTTAAATACTGTATGTAACGGTTAAGCATAAATATAATATCCGGAGTTGAATACCCAGACATTTAAAAATAGTATTTTTCCTGACAAGGGCACATGTTAGTGACAATATCCGAACAATAAAACAGTAGCGGTCTCTTATAAAAGCGATGACCGACACGCCTGGAAGTGGGACTTTTTTACCCGCATTTGACCACAGTAGCCATGTGACAAGGGCGGCACACTTTGAAGTGTTAATTGTTAATCGTAGTCTCAGATGAAAAAAATTATAAATTAAAATGGTAGTTAGGGATTTAAGCAGACATGTGCAGAAAATATTCCGTTATCGAGCAAAAGTCTATAAATTGAAGAACAAAAAATAAAATAATGGTTTAAGGTAACCAACCGCTAAAAAAAATCGATTAAAACGGAAGTACGTTTTCACGCATGCGCCGGAAGCTGTCGATGACCGGAGCTTTTAACAAGAACTCCACTGAAATCAACATCAAGACAATTTCTATTTTACTTGTAATATGCCTGTTGATCAACGCCAAAATGGACAGGGACTAGAGCAGCAGGTGTTTGTCTTTTAAAATATGTCAAGATAGTCTTATCTCAACTTATATTCGTGCTGTTATTAGGTTTGGGGTTTTGCCCACATGCGTTCGACTCCCTTCGCACCGGCCTCCGCACTCGTGAAAAAAAATGGCCGCCTTTGCCAAAAACTTTTCGCATCGAAATATAGAACACATTACGCAAGAGGGAAACTCTTGTTATTATGTCCACTCTTGAATTTGTTTTTATAAATTGGAGATGGGTCTGCACTGTTAACATTTCCCTTATAAGAAATAGGTTTGAAATAACTTGAGTATAGAAAAATAATTTAATGTGAGTATATTTTTTTTAATGAACTCACACTTTGGAAGGGCATGGCTTCATAAGGTGGCTGATCAGAAAGGCCCTCTTTGAAACACAATTACTTGAAGAAAAGATAAGAGGACTGATCAAGATATATTAGTTTTTTGATGGCTTTCAATCGCACATTAGAGCGCACAGTGACAAAGCTCCCTACGGTCAGGTACTCATATACAGATGTCAGTTCAAACATCAGCCAAGACAATTGTTTTAACCATGCTTGCTGAATTTCCTTTCTCTATAAATTACAAACTCTTTATCTTTTTTTATTTTTCAGTTCTTTTATTTTTCGCTGCTGGTGGCGAAATCCATTTTACTGTTGACATAAACATTGTTTACATCTAAAATCAACGAGGAATATTTTTTTGTAAACACCGTTTGACGGGTTTTATCGATTTAGTTACCATATTACAAACATTAAAAGATACATGAATACCGGTCTATGACGTCACACTTCTTTAAAGAGCGTCTAAATGATAACGATTTGACGAGTCGCAAAATAATTACATATGAGCTTTCGGATACTTTAAACCTTCGGATACGATTTGTGTCCAATTGGATTTTGAAATGAAGGAGTCCGACGGACTGCCTTGACGGAAA
The DNA here is from genome assembly GCF_026914265.1 of Mya arenaria. Lineage (NCBI taxonomy): Eukaryota > Metazoa > Mollusca > Bivalvia > Myida > Myidae > Mya > Mya arenaria. Next base: position 57,195,426 of record NC_069136.1, on the reverse strand, counting down.
ATCCAGTAGTCCGGGCTGAATTTTAGGAGTCTCGGACTACCGGACTCCCGTTAGTGTCGAACGCTGTTTTTAAAAAATACTGGAAAAAATCAACAACGAAAATTGTCATCAGGAGAAACTTAACTTCCAAATTTCAGTGAAAAACTTTCAAAATTGATGGTCAGGAAGTTCATACTTCGTTTTAAATTCTTAATGGAAGCACTGAAGTAACAAATGTTTCCAGTTGTTAAATGGTGTTGCTCAGTATGTCAACATTCCGGATGTTTCGGAACTTTAGTAAAACTGATTACATTTTAAATCTACATCAAAGTTGCTTAAACATGAAATTATCAAGGTAACCATCAAACCTGCTTAAACACGAAATCTGTCAGAATTATTGTCCGCAAGTTATCAAATATGGCAGTGTTCTGCCAAGGACGCGCCATTGGCGCAGAAAAAATCGGGACGGCGCAACGAAATACCTGTAGACGGGCCAATTGGCGCAGCCGTTTTGACTTAATCGAATTTTCAAAGAGCCGTTTTGACTTAAACGATTTCTTTTTCAGAAGTTTTTCAGCACAGCGTTCATTCGATAAAACAACGATTTTCATTGGTCCATATACCAGTAACTATCCAATCGCAAGGGGTAGTATATTTTTTTTACTAAATTCAATGTCATCATCATGGCTGAGAAAAAGAAAACAACTCGAACTACGGTCCCTGAAGTCATCAAATTAGAGGGGGGAGATATAAACAAATTCAATTTCAATGAGGCCTTGGTGCATTGGAGGAATGCAAAACAGAGGAAAATGTTCTTGGTTGGGGAGGGTTATAAAGCATAACAACACATTGACATGTGAAACTGTTTATAAACATATACAGGGCTCTCACTAGGCTGAAATTTTTGGGAGAAGTGACTTCTCCCTTTAGTCAATTTAGGGAGAAGTGGGGAGACTTTAGGGAGAAGTGATACTTTTCGTAACACCAGATACAAAAACTATGCCATACCACACACCTAAGTTTACATTCACATTCAAATTAATTGCTATAACTATATAAAATGTTCACAAATAATGTATCATTTTTGGCTCAGCAAAAGTGTATTTGTCAATGTCACAAAGTTTATCTCCAAATAGCATCTAAAATGAATCAAACACCAAGACAGCTAAGGATTTGAAACAATCAAAATGACCTTATAAATGAACTGTCAATATAGTAGGGGGACGAATCTTATTTTGGTACGTTCGGGATGGGTACGAATGTCACATTCAGCTATGCTGTTATATGCTTGTCTCTGGCTAAATAATTTTCAATATGCTGACATTTAAGAACCAAATGACATTTAAATCACTGTTCTTGATGAAATTTTAACCAATAAATAATGGGAGGTTGAAAAATATAACTCGGAAAAATGTTCTGACAAAATGGCGATCTCGCCGATTTTAAAGTCATCAACAGGAGAAAAAAACTGTAAGTAAACACTACATAAAGCAAAAAAAGAAGATATTTTTGTGTTTACAAATCATTTTTTATCATTTCATTTTATCATGAACAGTTCACTTAAACCAATCAAATATTGTTGATACGTCATGTTATTGATTTTCTTAGCGCCACCTTGCCGATGGCCCGAGATGGTTATGACCGTCTGCTTCAAAACAACAATGTTTAAAATGTCTTGCATTGTTTGTTCAATACATATATCAATTACTTTTTAACTTCTTTAATGCTTAACAAGATTTTTCATAATTATGTCGCCTTTTCAATCTGATTAAAACAAACTTATTTCATTTGATCAGGGACTTCTCAATGTACATTCTGATTGGTTGACCATCAATAGCTCCGCCTACTGGCGATGTTTTGGTAATTGGATGACACGGCCCAATTATCGGATTAGGAGATTACCTAATTTTATAAATGGCTAAGGCCTAAAAAAAAAAAAATACATTTGGTTCGGGTTACCCGACCCTACCTACGGAATAGGCGCCGACCCTACCGTGTTTATAGTCAGTTTGAAAAACAAAAAAGTAAAAACAAAAAAAAAAAAATATTTATTTTTTGCTTTTTATTTTTTTGTCTTTCAATATGAAGTTTAAAACCTTAAATGCTTATATAGAAGATAACTTTAACACCATTCTCCAAAGATGAAAATGACATTCTTATATAAAGCCTAATAAAAAAAATAGATAAAAAAAAATAAAAAGCCTACCTACCCTACCTATTTTTGAAAAGGATGTAACCCTAACCAAACAATTTTTTTTTTTAGGCCTAATTGCGGTGTTTTGACTAATGTGACAGTGGCCAAAGACTGCTGATTGACAGATTTACAATGTGCTATTTTTTTTTGGCGAAGTCAATGTCGCTTTGATGATACAAATGGGCGAAGTTTGGGAATTTTAGGCGACCACTTCGCCCAAGTCGCCCCCTCGCGAGAGCCCTGATATAACATTGTGTCTCATTTGTGCCATGTTTATAGTTTTGTTCTAAATGTTAAATGGTTCTGTCCAATATTTGAGAATACTGATGTCATGTGGATTTTACACCATGTATATAATGGGTAAATAAAACACTCATTTACAAGTTTTCATTTTCCCCTGGCAAAGGTCATGGCCCTTCACTTTTGAAAATGGCCCCTAATTTTCATGACTGCTGGGCCATTCAGCCCCATCTTTTTCAATCATTGGCAGAAAACTGAATTAGGTATTATTTATGGTAGAAATTTTGATTCTATGTATATATAATATTTATCATTCTGTGCAACAGAGTGATTACATAAATATAATAACAAACTTACATATGATATAATCTAATAAATTCTTTTAAGATAATATCACCTGAAAAAACAAAACTATTATATCATTCTGATATATAGAAACGTCCTACCTACCAACCTATCTTTTTTACAGCATGTTACAGGAAACAGCATCATTTTTAAAACCTTGTGGGAAAAAGTATTTTTATCTATTTATTGGAAAGAATCAAAACAAAAGTATACTTTATTTCAGTTTGCTGGTCTAGGCATTAACGGCCAGCCGCGTGGGGGTTACAGTGAGTACAGTTTTTGTTTATATATTTCATTGTGTATAAAGAAATAGCTAGTAAGTTATGATAGTTAACTGATTAGATATTGATTTGATAAACGCCAATACAAATTCTTGAGGTTTCAGTTAACCAATTATTCAGGGTTTTTTTGGTAAAAAAAATGATGAAAATTATTATTTGTGAATTGTTAAATTATTATTTGTGAATTGTTAAATGAACCATTTGACAGGATTATATGTACAAGTTGATACAGTTAACTTGTCCTCTGTTACTGTTTTTCCTTTTTTTGTCAGGATGTAACAGTTACCACATCACATTAATTGGCCAATTTGTCATTGCTCCAGGTGCTTCAATAAACATTGAACATTTAAAATACACATTGAAATTTAGACCCTGATGTGTTTTTTAAACTCAATGCAATGTTTTTTTCACTTTTAAGGGAATGGTGGTGGGTCCTTTGATAACTTTGTATGGGTAAAATAGCGTTGTTCTGGCATAAAGGGGAATAATGGTAACATGATTCATATAACATTTTTAATTCAACAAACCCATGGATATATTCTTGAAGGGCACTATATTGCTACAAGTGCTAAATGTTAAGAATGTTATGAAAGACATTTTTTTACCTTGGCCAGTGATACTTTTTATACATTTTCAAGCAGGAATTGGACTGAATTTCGCGAAAAAAACACTGCAATGGAAATAGTTGAAATATATTTTCTAAATTACGATAGGGTCTATTGGCCTATGCTAATGATTATTTCAGGTAGTGTGTAGCATAGTCAATATTATACTTTACAGTTTTTTCTTTTCTATTCATGTTACTATTTTCTTTTGTCAGGGGAGACTGCTGCGTGGATATGATAACTTTAATGCACTTAGCTATTATCCTACATACAGATGCAGATTCCTGATAATCTGAGAACATAGAAATTAGCATCCTCAGAATGTTGATTGAAAGGTTTAAAATTGTTGATATCCTTATGCATTTAAGATCCATGAATAGTCTTTGAAAAAAAAGGTATTGAATTACTCTTCTGAGAAAAAATCTGGGGGTAAAATTCTCTGTGACCTTAAACTTCATCTGGAGCTCTGAATGGTGAATGGTTTTTGTGCCAAAACTAGAATATGTACATTATGTTATAAACTATCAAATTACAGCCATTTTTTTTATCTCATATAACATTGGATGATTCATTTTTTTAATAAAACTTAATTGTCCTGTAAATGATGAGGCTTTAGAAAGACAGGCGGTTTTGTTCATAAGGTCACTGCACTTGTTTGCAGCGCAACGCGGGAGCTATGTGCCGCCACATATGAGAAGCAAGGGTGATGCCCCTGAGGGTCCCCCGCCCCAGGCTCAGGATTTCCAGAGGGATAACAGGGGTAATTTTGCCATTTAAAACCTTGGTAATGGTCTAACAACATCAGGGTTTTTTATGATGTAAATAAAAACTATATTCATTAACAGTCACAACAGGGTATCTGCATGCATCTAGAAAGAGTCCATTAAAAACCCCATGAGAGACATAATTATGTCCACACTCTGGCACTATTACAACTCCACTCAAACATTACAATGGTGTTCCATCATATAAGATAAATCAAGCAAATTGTTCAAATTATCACAATGAAAATGCCATTAGTCACTAAAGAGACAGTTGGGTTGGTTTCAGATCTACTGCGGCTTCTGACTTTCAGTTTCAGCACTTCAAAGGGTTTCTACTGCCAATGCATAGTCCTTCTTAAAGCTGCAAATTAATTGGATGGTTGATTTACTTGAAGCAAAACAAATGTTATCTGTACATGGGTTGTTGTTGTTTTTCAAGCATTGTTATATCATTTTGAGCTATTTTTCATATTCTGAAAAGTATGGTTTTTCCAAACATTGCATATCAGCAAAAAATACAAATTGGCATCAGAAAAGAAGAGGCTTACTTTTTTATCAATAGATTTTTTATTTATGTGAAAAATTCAGAGATTCATGGTATTGGTCATTTTCAATAATATATGGATGCTTTGTGGGGTAATAAGCCAGCCTCTTCGGAAGTTAGTGCCACATTAAACCTTAAAAAATACTTCATATGACGGTGGCAGACATTTTTTCTCTGATGCGTGACAACTGTTGGCTGTTGCACTTGATTCAAAATACCTTAGTAGGTTAGGGCAGAGCAATAATCACGATCATACAATGCTTTAAAACTTTGAAATACCAAGTTCATTAGCAAACGGTAGTATCTATCATTTCTGACACAATCACTTAGGCGTAGTCTATTTAGAGCCCTAACTGAAACTGATGGTGTTCTGTCATACAGGCATCTGTTTTCAGACGGTCGCGGCTACGGAGGTTACAACAACCAGGGTGGTGGTGGCTACCAGCGGGGAGGGGCCCCAGGGGGTGGGGCAAACTACAACAACTACCAGGGTACTTAACAATACAGTGAAATAAGTTTTTGGGTCTAATTAATGGTAGCCAGGATTTTATTCGAAGTGAAGGTAGTTAGAAGTTTTTCGGTAAGTTCCTTAAATTCACTAATTTAACACCGATTAAATCCATGCACAAAACATACTTAAGTTCATAAGTATTTATTTAGATTTGTTAATTTAATACCCAGTAAATGTAAACCTTTCTGTTCATGACTCTTTAAATACTTGTGATTGTGAATACAATGGTTTTTGTTACAGGAGGGAATTATGGTGACCGCGGATCCTATGGTGGACGGGGCGGATATGGCGGTGGTGGTGGCCGTGGCGGTTACAACCAGGGGGGCTATGACCGCAGGAATGATGGGGGCTACCAGAGTCGGGGAGGGTACAGTGACCGTGGGGGACGGGGTGGATACAACAATTATGGCGGTGGCCGTGGGGGTTACAACCAGGGACCTCCTGGACCACCAAGGTGAGAAAGATGGAGGGATAGCCCATACTAGTTTCTTTATCGTTGTTAAATTAAAATATTTTGTTATTCAACTGAAGTTGTATAGCTATGTTGAACAATTTTGGAACAGAATGATAATTGGAATTTGTGTCATACAGGTTTGACCAGCCCCCACCCAACTTTAATGCCCCACCACCAGTAGCAGGTGGTCGCTGGGACGGACTGGGGAGTGACCGAGGAGGTGAACAGCGCCCTACCCGCCACTACCAGTCAGGTCAAAACTATGATGTGAACTCGCGCTGGGATAACAGACAGGACAGTTACCAGGGCAATAACAGTGGCGAGACGACTAAGGAAAATTGGACATCAGCACTGCCCCCTAACCCCAGGGTTGAGGAGTAAGTTATTGGTTTGCTTGTTTAAATAGATTAAACCTATGGTGGAAAAAAAACAACCCTACCATCGCAATAGATTGTTCTATTAATGTTTTTCTAATGAAAGACAGCGGGTGTTTTTCACACCTTCGCACATTTGAAAAGATTTGATAGTCATAATAATGCTGCTTTGCGGTATGCACATTCCTTTATCAATTTGAAACAGTAATATTCATCAAAATATTTTGTAAAATATCGAAATGTTAAAATCATGAACAACGTTTAATTGACCTTAAATCCCGATTCTCCGTTGCCATTATAACTCGACCCTGTTAAAGTGCTTGACTCACATCGAGTTTTTGTGAGTAGCGTCCCTTTTATAAGAAGTAAACACCCTTGTTTGTTTTAATTTATTTCTCAATAAATCATTTTAAAGTTTACATTAAACATATTAATGCATCTGTTAACTTGTGTGATTTCACCTACGTCGGTTCTTTTTGGTGTACACTTGACCGGTACTTACCATTGCCGCATTTGTCTCCAGTCAGACATTTTCGGCCTGAAATGGACTAAAATCCTTATAGCATAGAAAGGACGCAGGCAATTTTTTAGGCGATAATCTGGGGTAAAAAGGTGCGTCCTATGAATAGTATAATATGGTATAAAAAAGACTCAGTTGATAAAAGACCATGTGATCAAATAAAATTAGTTTGTTTGCAATGTCACAGTGAATGCACATGCTGGGTATGTTTACAGGGCTTTATTAGCGAAAATGAAAAAGGCCTGGCTCATAATTCATAAAACATCTTGTTATTCTAAAAAGATTTTCTTACATGTTAATAGTCAAATTTAAAGTTAAGTGTTGTTAATATAAAAGTATGTATATTACATACATACTATTAACAAAAATAAAGTATTTTATGTATTATTTAGTTATTGGATCAACTGAATGGTTGGGTACCAAAGTTTGGATAATGACTATTTCGAAAGATGCATAGGATGTTTAATGAAAAAAAAAATACCTTTTCACGATTTAAAGAATTAATTAAACTGTCCAATTCATGTCTGCAGGGAGCTGTTTGGCAGTGCCAGTAGTTCGGGAATCAATTTTAGCAAGTACGAGGACATCCCTGTAGATGCTACAGGCGAGGACTGTCCTAAAAACATTTTGGAGGTAAGTTGACATTTAAAGGCAGTGTTTTTTATCAGCAAAATTGCTCCTTTTTCTGCAAATTATTATTTAAAAAAAATCCTTATGAAGAAAATAGTGTTAAGGAAATTCTTGTATCTGCTGGGAAATACTTGTATCTGCTGGGAAATTCTTGTATCTGCTGGGAAATACTTGTATCTGCTGGGAAATTCTTGTATCTGCTGGGAAATTCTTGTATCTGTAGGGAAATACTTGCATCTGCTGGGAAATTCTTGTATCTGCTGGGAAATTCTTGTATCTGCTTGGAAATTCTTGTATCTGCTTGGAAATACTTGTATCTGCTGGGAAATACTTGTATCTGCTGGGAAATACTTGTATCTGCTGGGAAATACTTGTATCTGCTGGGAAATTGGGAAATTCTTGTATCTGCTGGGAAATACTTGTATCTGCTGGGAAATTCTTGTATCTGCTGGGAAATACTTGTATCTGCTGGGAAATTCTTGTATCTGCTGGGAAATTCTTGTATCTGCTGGGAAATACTTGTATCTGCTGGGAAATTCTTGTATCTGCTGGGAAATACTTGTGATAAAAATTTGACTATAGTTTGGACCTTTGAATTAGAATAAGGCCAATAGGCTTGGAGTTTTTTTGGGGGGGTGGGGAGAATTTATTGTCATTGACATTTTCTCTATTAATTAGTAATTATTAATTAAATTGAGTGATTTTAAAGTTATATTAAGCAACTCATAATTTTAAGAAGTATTCATGGTTGTAGAAATAAAATGTTATATAGTATTTAAAGCTTAATCATCATACATTTATATTTATCACCATGGCATGTATGTTTTGTCCGACAGTTTGATGACCAAGAATTTGGCGAGATTATCCGCAACAACATCAAGCTGTCTCGCTACACCAAGCCCACGCCGGTACAGCAGTACTCTATTCCAATCATCATGAACAACCGAGATCTGATGGCCTGTGCTCAGACTGGTAAGGTTCACTTACTCCTGCTTGTTCATAGATAATTTTTGTTAGAATAATATTCAAATCATCTTTGTATAAACAATGTTTGAACATAATGTTTATAAGATGTATTTAAAAGTATTTCTTGTGTATTCTTGAATTAGTAAAAATTTAAAAAAAAAATGGAAAATTATCATGTTAGGCATGCTTTAATGAATGGTGTTTAGTTAAAAAGCTGCTTTGATGTATCAAAGAATAAAGAGTTTCTGGTTAAAGAAGTTTGGAAGAAATGAGCTAACACTTCTAGAATCTATTCCTGAATGTATAGAAATTTGCACATTTTGGGATTAAATTTCGCATAGATAATGCTTTGAAGTTTAAGGTATCAAAAATGTGTTCTGAATGTTATAATTAATGCAGTGAATGAAAGTTTCAGTAATACTTTAATTGAAATGGTTCGTTTGAAACCACCTTTGTTAAACTGACTTCCGTCAGATGCAGTATGTTTTCAAAATTTGATGAGTACTTGTACAATAATAAAGATATTTTTAGAGTTTGAGAGAATTGAACTTCCTTGTTTGGGATAAAAACTACCAATATTGAAGGAAGTTTATACCTTCAATTTCAAATTCTTAATGGAAACACTGCATTATGTATACATTAATCGATTCAATAGAAAAAAATAAGTCTCAAAAGTCTCTATCGACCGTTCAGAAAATTCCCATATGATTGATTCAATGCCACTGTAGGCTCTGGTAAGACTGCCGCCTTCTTGGTGCCAACCCTGAACAAGATGTACGAATTGGGGCCAGGTGACGCCCCTGTTAACGGGGTGCCCCAGGGGGGCAAGGTTGGGCGCAGGAAGCAATTCCCCCTCGCTCTGGTGTTGGCCCCGACAAGAGAGTTGGCATCACAGATCTATGATGAGGCTAGGAAGTTTGCATACAGGTACTTTTTGCTGAGTTTATGTAATTTTAACTCCTTTAACTTTAAACTTACATTCTGGGATCGAGCCTTGTACATAAACAAATCACTTCATGATGTAAGCCGCTACTTTGAATCGTCAGTGTCTCGTACACGTGTGTGGATTGAATATGTGTATGGATTGAATATATGTATGGATTGAATTGGTAGCCGTAAAAAGAAGTATTTTTGGTGTTGATAAGTTGTCTTTCATGAAATTCTTGTTTCTTTTTTGTTTGATCTCAGTCTGATGGTCATATTTCAATTTTAACTCATAGACAAATATGCTTTGCTTCTTGCACCAATGTGTCAATAATCTTGGAAGTGTAACATGCTGAAGTATTGTATTTCATTTAGTCTATTTATTTCAGCATGCTTCTGCAAGTCAAATAAAGTTTATCATGAATGTCTTTGAAATAATTCCCTGTAAGTCGCAAAACTCCTTAAAGGATTATATTACAACATTCATACCAGATCAGAATAAATTGTTGCCTTGGCTGTTCCTTGAAGTTCTATTAAAAAATTCAAGTCTTTGAAACTGAGACATGTAAGGAATCTAGAAACTTATGCATTTGGAAAATCTTTGAAAATAAGACATCTCTATGCAACCAAGACAGTTGAAAACTCATTGAAACTGGGGCTTTTGAACCTGATAATAATTACGATGTTCCCTCGGCTTCAGGTCTCGAGTACGTCCATGTGTTGTGTACGGTGGTGCCGACATTGGTTCCCAGATGCGGGACTTGGACCGTGGCTGTCATCTCCTTGTTGCCACACCAGGCAGGCTGGTTGACATGATGGAGAGGGGAAAGATCGGAATGGACCACTGCAGGTACACAAAGTCATAGTGGAACATTGGATATTTGAAAGACAAAATAGTGTTTAATTTACCAAGCAGATTACCACATAGATTTGAAAATTGAGTTGAAATTGTTTTGTTAGTACCGTAAATAGATACCCTAATTTCCCAAAGCTGGTAATTATTCAGACTGAATCAATGTTTCCATGATTATGGTTCTCTGTGTATTGTAATATTGCCACACATAATACTAGACTGAAAAAAGATTCTCAAAACAGACCCACTTTACTATAAGTCCCTCTAAAACATTGAAATATCACAGGTTTTTGATCCTTGATGAGGCTGATCGTATGTTGGACATGGGATTTGAGCCCCAGATTCGCCGGATCGTGGAGAAGGACACAATGCCGCCCACAGGCCAGAGACGAACCATGATGTTCAGTGCCACTTTCCCGAAGGAAATACAGGTTACTGATATTTTTTTATTATCTCTTACATAAACATTGATTCAGGAAGACATGAAGAAGAGAATTGAACTAAATGTGGAGTACATGGCTATGTAGGTAATAGCAAATTTTAATACTCCTTATTTTCAGGTTTATACTTAACTTGCTGATAATAGACAAATTTTAACACAAATTTGAGTTTTTCTGCATTATGCCATGTTGGAAAGATTATTTGGTTGTTATAGGGGTTTTCTTTCAGACTTCACTAACTATACATTATACTGTACCAACTGTTTTCTGATACATCAAACAAAAAAAACAACATCTTAAACTTTTTGAAAGAACAAAACTTAAATATGTATGGTTGAACTGTTCACCTGTAGATGCTGGCACGTGACTTCCTGGAGAACTACATTTTCCTGGCTGTTGGCCGAGTGGGCAGCACCAGCGAGAACATCACCCAGAAGGTTGTCTGGGTGGAGGAAACCGAGAAACGATCCTTCCTACTGGATCTGCTGAATGCTGCAGGTTAGTGGTGGACCACATGGAGCAATGTAGTTGGTACTTGTTGAATGTTTTCATAAAGGCTGGAAGAAATCCAAAATGTGGATACACAAATGAAATCGAAACAAAATATTTAAGTCTTTAGACATTTATACCATCGTTATATTTATATGTTTTGCTTTAAACTATAGTAGGGTCTATTCCAGTAAAACATATAACCCACGGAGGGGAAGGCAGTTGTTGTTTTTAGTTCATTGGTGGGTGCCTTTTTTCACTAATTTGGACCCCAAAAGCGTAAATTTGCTTCTGTAGGAGGGTGGCAAAATTTAAAAGTGCCTTCTCCCTGGGTTTTTATGTTTAAATGGAAAAGCCCTATGGGTCAGTATTGTAGTGGTAATGTTGTCCTCACACCCATGAGATAGTGGGTTTGATCCCCACGAGGCCCGCAAGGCTCAAAAAGGACACTGTTTTAGTTTCTACCCAGGAAAAGAACTGGACATTAATTCATATTAGCTGTCTTCACAATGAAGCGAACATATTTCAGTATATACTTAACTGTAGTGACTGTTAACTTTTCCACTGCTATGAAAGGTCCTGACTCACTAACGCTGGTGTTTGTGGAGACCAAGAAAGGGGCGGACGCTCTAGAAGACTTCCTCATCTCTGAAGGCTACCCAGCAACCAGTATCCATGGAGACCGTTCCCAGCGCGAGAGAGAAGAGGCCCTGAAACTGTTCCGAAATGGCGAGAGGCCCATCCTGGTGGCCACAGCTGTGAGTGCATGATTAATTGTAGGGCTTTGTTTGTCTTTTCTATGTTATATGCTTAAAGGCGAGCACCATGTCTTCCAATGCCTGTATTAGACATCATGTGACATGCAGGGGCCGAAATAAACACAAGCCCGCAAGCCCTGCACTGGTAAAATGTCTTCCTGGTTTGCTCGAATTCTGAATTTTAATAAAAATTGATGCCAAACAATAGTATAAGAATTCAGCTTGTTCATGAAAAAGTCTAATTTCAATTACTGGACATGTTTTAATATCTGCATGTATCCAAACAATGCTTATTTCCCCCACAGGTGGCAGCTCGAGGGTTGGACATCCCCCATGTACGTCATGTAGTGAACTTTGACCTGCCCTCAGACATTGAGGAGTACGTCCACAGAATTGGCAGAACAGGACGTGTCGGCAATCTCGGTGAGTTTCAAGGGGCGGTTTTATTCTTGGGATATACCAAATTGATTCTATGTTGAGCGTCAGGTTTTAATTTCAAAACATAACTACCAGGCAGGAAAAATATAGATACAAATCAAGCACTTTGTCTGAAAATTGAATTGTCTAAAACTGATACAATAGACTCTGGAAAAAACAAAGCTAATATATACTTGCAGATACATAGATTTATAAAGCAATCTATTATAATAGTTCAGAACACTACTTTTAAGCTTGTTTGATGATTATGAATGCTTATAAATGCAGTTTTCTTAGTTATATGTTGAATTTTTGAAAATTTGGGTGTGTGTGGGGTTGGAGGCCCAAAGCAGGCATTTTAAACATATTTCAAACAAATGAGGGATAGGATCTTCAATGAAAGTCTTACATGTTGTAAGCTAGGTTACCTTCACACAAGAAAGTATGATATTTTTCTCCGTTTATTCATGCACTTGCATCCATAAGAAATTAACAGCCTAGTTATTTAAAAATAATTGACATATAAAAAAAAAATATTATATGAAAGGGCTTTAATCGTAAATATATTCTGTATTCATGATCATTTATCAGGTCTGGCTACATCCTTCTTCAATGAGAAGAACAAGAACATCACCCGTGACCTAATGGATCTGCTAGTGGAGTCCCATCAGGAGGTCCCCTCCTGGATAGAATCTACAGCGTATGACTCTCGCCCGGCCTCACGCAGGGGCGGAGGTGGCAAAAGGTATGAGCTTGATCATATTATAAGTAGTGGTTTCAATAGTTGATGCTTAATTACATGCATATTCCATTGCATATTTCCTGACTGGCATTTTGCAGAACGGATACTATTTTAAAATATTGTCAATATGGTGTTGGATATCCTTGAATTTAGTTATTTTCTCAAGAAACTTCTGTACAGGGTGTTATTTAAAAAAAACAAAAACAAAAAACACAAAAAATAGTATTTCTTTGTGATCTTATATTAAACTTTTACAGGGTTTATCTAATCACTTTAGAATGTATAATTAAAGCCATTTACAGCCGAGGCAAGAAGTTATTGTTTCAACGAAATATGTTATAATTACTGCATGAAGAACTGTGGCTTTGCTATTTAGGTCCCTGGAAACTGTCAGAATTGAAACTATTTTATACCTTTTCGTCTTTAGCTTCACCAAGACATTCGGCAGTCGCGACTACCGTCAACAGGGAAAGCCCAAACAGGCCGGTGGCGGTGGATACGGTAACTATGGTAACCAGCCACAGTACAACCAGGGGGCACCCAGCTACGGGGGAGGATCGTACGGAGGGAGCTATGGCGGGTCATATGGTGGCTCTAGCGCTACAGACTGGTGGGGCAATTAGATAAGTTCCCACACACATACAGGGATACATCATGGAAAACCAGAGACTTGTGTATGCTATGTAAAATAATTTTGTTTGATGTTGTGTTTAATAATAGCCAAAAGAAGACATTATAATTGCTGCTTTTTGCTGAGCAGTTAAGTCTGGTGTGGTGGAGATCAACGAATAAGTTAAGGTTAATAAGCAAGTATAAGAAGTTGCTTTGCAGTTTGGTAAGAGGTTAATTTCTTCTTCTTTTTGTGATGTTCTACATGGCATACACCGAGTAGTCTGCCATTATGATGTTAAGGTGTCTGTAAACATTTCTGTATTGTATGTTATTTGGCATATGATTGCTTTTTTGGGGGTGGCAAGATTTTAAACTTTGTTGTCCTATCTGTGGGGTATTTTTTTGCAACAAATTTCTCTTTTAAAATGCTTATTTGTAAAAGTTGTGAAAGATGTATCTTTCTTTAAAATGAACATTAAATACTGTCCAAATTTTTGTAATTAAAATCATAATTACTATTCTTGGTTGGTATTCCTAAAACATTGTAGATATTTTCCTGAGTAGAGTCATTTCATAGTCAAATTTAAAGAAAAGGATCGGTGGTTTTTATGTATTTTTCTTAAAGACAATGAAAATTAGGTACTACAGAAAGGATTTCAGAAATTATCAAGTAATTTATTATATCAAATGAACAGTGGAGATATTTAAATAAGGAAAATGACTTGTTTTGAAATGACTGAAGATGTTTTATTAATATGACCCTGGCCACAGAGAGGCATATGTACTGTTCTGTTGTACTGAACTGTTAGCATACAGCCACGTTTCAGCATTTATGAATTATTGTATCCAATGTTTAAAATAATCATGACTTGTCTAATTATTGTGTTAATTGAATTTTTTTATGGAATTACTGAACACTGTTTTTGTACAATGATAAACCTATATGGTCATAAACGCTGTTTTTATTTTTGATGATATTCGCAAACATAGGGTCTGTATTTTATTTACAGTTTTTGTACCATAAATATTGTTTCCAAGTGTATACATTGTATCTTTTTCAATAATTCAATGTTCGTTTGAAAAATGTTGTTTACGGCTAATATTTTCAAGTAGAAATTGTCTTGATGTTGATGAAATGAGAGTCCGGCGTTGTAGAAGATAGAAACGTATATTTGTGTATGTTGTTGGAGGTTTTTAAGAACAACTTCTTAAGAACTGCATAAGATACACACACAGAGAATGCAGCGTTTCAGTCATGACTTGTTGGCGATGAGATACCGACTGTTATCTCGTGTTGGTTGTTATTATGAGATAATTGATGAACAGTGTTATATTGCAGATCATGTTATATGTTCAGAAAATCTTGTATTTCCTTAAGTTATTGCTGTAGAGAATTGTGTATGTTTGTTCATAAGGTGTCTCAAAGAAAGCGTAACATTTTGTTTTCAGGTTTGCAAAATTATAATCGTATATATTCCCTTGCTTGATATTTAAATTGGGTCAATTATAAGGGTATATATTGCTTGCTGTTTAAGTAAGGTTTAGCTATCAACACTGCCATTGTATTAACAAAAAATATACCATTGCAGTTTATATTGATTGATGTAAAACTTTGAAAGAATAACAGAATTCTCTGCAGTGATTTTGTCTTTGCTTTTTATCATATTGCACATTGCTGTATAAAACTCCCATACTTAAAAAGAATTCATGGCAATTTACCTGTTTGTATTTTTGTGTAATCATATTTGAATCTCTTGTATTAGCATGAACATATTATCTTCGGTTTTCATGAATTTTATCAGGTTAAGATATTGATCAAGCTGTCATGTTTGTATATTTTAAATTGAATGTGTATGTTAAGTAATTATGTTGATGGTATACAAACATTTGTTTTTACACATTAAAAAAGAAATGCTTATATTATATTTCTACATTGTAATTCATTGTCTTGAAATTATTTGTTTTGTGTGCAAGAAATTTGCAGTCTATCTCTGCCATTTAAATATATGATGTGCACTTATAACACACATGGAAAAAAAGCCATTTTTGAGGATAACATTTAAGAGCTTTAGATTCAAGTTGGTAATTACCAAGTTTGTTCTTTTCTTTGACAATCAGTGCGAAAAATTATTTTTTTTAACTAATATAATGGTAACTTCTTCTGGGACAAGCCCAGTTTCATAAAAAAAGGCAAATAAAATGTATTTGTCACATTGCCATGTTCTTGATTTATAAACCTACTGTGTAGAAGAACCATGCTAATGTTTCAGTGTCTGTAATTGCCATGTTACTGCATTTTGGGAGGAGTGCAATGCCGCGAATATGAGTCAGTATTGACGTTAAAACTTTCAGTCTTTCGCAGTGTAGCCCTGAATTATTTATTATTATGTGTATTGCTCTTGACTATTAAAATCATTCTGTCATCTAAAGTTTTAATGATGATTTTTATTCTCTCACATTTCATTGTTGATCATTGTATTAGGCATGTTAGGGATCAGAGGCAGTTTAAATGGCAAAAAGATAGATAATGCTGCCATTCTTGTATTGTTTCATTAATTAGAAATTAATGTTGTTGGTCACCAAGTTGAATGGTAGATTTCCTCTGGGTTCTCCAGTTTCCCCCACAACACAAGACCACAATTCTTGAAACACATTTTTTGCAATAGTCTGAAAATAATTAAAGTTTAAACTAAATGACATCATTTTTTTGTAAGATGACTTTCTCATTAAATTGATGACCAGTTTAGCTGTGAATCATTGTTCCATTCTTCTCTCCATACTTTGTATGATCATGTTATGATAGGGCTACACTTTGTGTGGGATTTCTTCTATGATTATTGGAATAGTTGCATTAATACTTAACAATACTTATTTTGGATGTAAAATCAGTTGTCAAAATTAGTACAATCCCGCAATTCACACAGCTTGTTCAAATTCTTTATATCACACAGCAGTGCGTGTTACAATGTTATATGCAAACTAGTTTCAGGCTTGTTCTAATTTTGATGACTGAAATGTTGCTTGATCTGCAGTGGTGAAGATTGTATATAACCTGTTCATGTCATTCATGATAATTTTAGTTTAAAGTCAGTTTTCATCTATTAATCATTTCAATTGTTTACTTGAATTTAAATACGTTTAAAAATCTGTTACTAAGTTATCTTGATAAGACTAGTCTAGTCCCATCTACAAACAAGTAGTTGTTAACAATTCGATTATTTTTATTTGAATATTTCTGTTTGTTCTTTTTGTTCAGTGATTCATGAGTTTCGAAGCCATTCTAATCTATGACTTTGAATATTCTGTTTAAACTGTTTCCATAGTTACATATATGTAAATTATGTACAAGATTATGTTAAAATATGTAAAATATTTTTCCCTTTTGTGATTCGAAGCTGTCAGGCAGAAAATTAAAGCCATGATATGTTGCCATTATATTAAATGACGGTGGGTGCTATAATCAAATGATTTGTCTCAGAAACTTACGTTTACTATAAAAGTATTATAAATATGCTTTTTATTGTAAACATTTGCGCTTTTTCAAATGTGTATGAACAACATTACAGACAGATTAGCGTAGACCGTTTTTCTTGCCGTGTAGAATACAGATTTAAGTAGGAAGAAAAATATTGTATTGTTACTGCTCTTAATTATAATGGAAAAATTTAATGAGAATCTTATATATGCAGAGTATTTGGGGTTAGAACTTGCCTGTATAATGCAGCATTAGTAAAAGCATCATAAAATGGTTCCTGTATTTTATTTATGGTGGGCTTTGAGCAAGACAGACCTAGCTCTTAGCTTTATAACGAGTTTCGTCCATCATGTGCTAAGCCTTTGTAATATGTTGACTGTGACAATCTGTATCCCATTTTTATAATGCTCCTATCATTTTAATATTGTCACGTTGTGTATGCAGTAGGTGTGGTGCAGAAGTGTTATATTGGGAAAGGTCAAATCTTTTTTTCTAATTAACAAGCTATGTACAGTGATGTTCGAAAATTTTCACCAGGAACGGATATATGAATAAGTTAGGAAGAAAGTATTTTGGTGAAGAGTGGTATAGCTGTGGGTTTTGACAGAATGATGTACTGTCTCTTTAATTTTAATTATTTGAATATAAAAATAGGAGTTAAAACTCTTGTCAGGAAGGTGAATGTATTGACAAGTGCTAAGCCAAAATTGGTTGCATGTTCCATATTATTTGATATATCATTGGGGGTCCAATTAACATGATTTGATGAGCGATTATGTTGCACATTTTTATTGAAGACTGTTGCCTATATTCTGTGCAATACAGTTTATAATTGTACTGATTATTTTAAAATATTTGAAAGTATGATGCACTCTCAAACAGTATATCAAACTCCGGGTCAATTATTCAGAATGATGTTTAAGTCAACAGCCATGATGTTAACAGAATTGTTTACTTAAACACGGTTCTAAACAATCAACCCAACGAATGCAAAACTGTTAGTTCAAATAGCAAATGCCTGCAATATAGTGCAGATTTGCATCTATGGTTTGAGAAATGAGTGCTTTTTGTTATTGCAAAACCACTGTCGGTTCAATGATCTCGTGATATAGGGTGTGCCTTTTATCAAATCCAATTTTACAAACTATATATATTGTGATAGTCCCTATCAGTATAACTGTCAGTCATTTTAATTGATATAAACGATAAATGTGAAAGTACATGTTTATGATGAGTTCTGTTTTAATTGGCCAGGTTATTTGGGCCTGAAACATGTAAGATAATTTGAATAAAAGTTTTAGAAATAGCGCTTAGTCAAAATACTCGAAACAAAGTTGTGTTCTGTAATACTTGGTGCCATTTCATTTTTCAAAATTACATGGCTTGCATTATGGCTAATACTTGCAATGGAAATTAAACAATGTATGTAATTGTTCTGGTGCATAGGGCTAATTTGTGATACCTTTGGGCATTTAAACTTCGTTGTCTTTCACTTAATGTATAATGCTCTTTTTGACAATGATCAAGCCATATGTGCATTTTTGTGCTCATTTATTTTATACATTTTATATAAATGGTACCATTTTATTACACCGTTTGTGATAACGATTCCATGGAATATTTATATTCAATGACCCATATAAGTGGGCTGTTTTTTGTTTTCTGGATTTAAAGAATGACTGATGGTTTTTAAGGGACATGTTGCAATTGTAAGACTGAATTCTATGGCACATCTTTACATCCAAACAGTATACTGGTATTACTTGTATTATCCTATAACTATTATTCCCTTTAACTGTTGATTTTTTTTCCTCCTAGGAATAACTCAATTGCCCCATTTTGTTAACCCAGGATCAGAATTCTTAGCATCAAGATGGGCACAAAATCTTATTTTTGAACACGGTGATAATGGTACAATATATAAATTCAGCCAATTTGATCATGCTTTGCACTTAATATTGGAATTTTTTTGTGATAAGAAAATATACTGGATAATTTTTATAGACAATTGAAATATTTCTTTCTGATTTACTTAATGTGTATTGCAAAAATCGTCCATTAATTGCAAGAGGGACCTATAAGTATTTAAAATCAGAAACCTCGTAAGCCCTTTTTGTGAACAATGGACGAAATATTTTTATTATTATGATGCTGCATTATTTGATGGTGAAAATATCACTTTGATCCAAACTTGTTCTGCATTTACTTTGAAGCAGTATTTGAGTGTAATGCTCTTCGTTGGAACTTGAAACAGAAGGTTTTCCGCCTGTTTGTTTTTTTGGGGGGGAGGGGGCACCGTAATATCAGAAGCAGGGTGCCGTTTCATGAAGAATTCTTGGAGCAGTTTTGTACTTTTCGACCTTATACAAGGCAGACCTTACTACTCTTATAATAGATCTTTAGTACAAAACTTATCCTATGGTTCTTTATGAAATGGCCCCCTGGTGTTCTACGACGATTTATTTTAAATTTAGTAACTCGTTATGCAAATTATGGTTGTCTGTTCGACAATTTAGCTTTTTTTTCCAGAACATAAGTTCTGCATACGAGAGGATGACAAAACTTTAATTATATACCAGTTCCTACTTAAGCATGCCACAATATTTCCACCAATGTAAATCAAGGAGCGTTTCATCAAGGATTCTATGAGCGTTTTCTTACCTTGGAGATATTTTCAAAAGAGCTGTTCTTCTACTAAAACTCTCACTTAGGTATGACACTGCTCCTAGGAGTCTTCAAGAAACAGCCACAGACTTGTAAGTGGTAATTTGGGATAATGGTACTAGGTGGCTGCATAGTCATTTCCTGTCTGACAGTTGTTGTTTTTTCAATTTTATAAAATGTTCCAACAGTTTGTCTTTTTTAAAAGTTTTTGAGATTGAATTTCTGTGCACGTACATGTAGATACATTGGATTTTTTTGCACATTTGATGACAACCAAACTGTTCATGAGTAATGAAATGTTGTTTAAAGTTAATTTAATACACTGTTTCAAATGTTTCATTTCTATCCAGTCCTGTAAGATTTTGGCAACCAATTTACGTTGCGGATTAAATTATAAAATCACGTGATTTAAGATTAAAATAAGACTGCTTAGTCGTTGGCAGATTTTCAAATTCTAGATGGTACATTGTTCTCAATGTTTTTGACATCTTTGTAGAATTATGGTATTTTGTTATTTCTATAAAGTTAATTAATGAGTTTAAGATCTGGTACAGTATGCCTTGCTTGTCTCTAATACACAACTTATAGTTGAGAGATAATTTTTACGCACACAAAAGCACGAAGAACATGGCCGTGCTCAGCCTTGTTTTTTAAGCCAGATTTGTGGAGCAAAGCTATGTAAGCACCGTGGTTGTATGCAATAAATCCAGAAAACAAACTCGTTTATTATTGTTCTCTAACCCGATTGGTCAATGTCAACAAAGACAAGACGTCGACATCCTACGTTCACGAACAAATTCCGACGTACAACTAAGTGTGACAACAAGTTCAAGGTGATCCTTGCAAATTGTTGATCGCACAGATTTCTTGTTACATTATTAATGAAGCCTCCACATGAGATGTTTTTTGGGGAGTTTAAAGGAGTGAGCTTGTCTGTTGGGAACAGTTGCGTCCGGACGATTACTGATGAAAACCTGAAAAATTGACGACAGTTCCGACCCTTTTAAACTTGACATTTGTTGGGTTTTGTAGTTTCCGTACAATTGATTTGACGGATTTGAGAACTTTTAGTTAGACCTGTTTTAACATCCTAAAATACAGGTACTTTTATTTATATTAGGATCGATGAATGTCCGTCATCTGTCGTCTTTCCACACTTACTTTGTTAACACTCTAGTGGTCACTTTTTTGCCTCAATTGTCACGTAACTTGGTCAGGATGGTTGTCCCAGTAATTACTCAGAAGAGTTCTAATATGGGTCATCTGAGGTCAAAAGTTCAGTCACATGACCCAAAAATAGAAAAAATGTTAACACTCTAGAGGCTACTTTTTTAGTCCAAATATCCTGGAAATTTGTCAGGAAGGTTGTTTCGAGGATTTTTAGCACAAGTTCAAGTATGGGTCATCTGGGGTCAAAACTAGGTCACAGAACCCAAATATGGAAAAACCTTGTTAACTCTCTAGAGCTAACATTTTCAGCCCAAATATCCTGGAAATTTGTAAGAAAGGTTGTTTCGTTGATTTTTAGCTCAAGTCTGATTATGGGTCATATGGGCTCAAAAACTAGGTCACAGAGCCCAAATATTGAAAAACCTTGTTAACACTCTAGAGGTAACATTTTCAGCCCAAATATCCTGGAAAATTGTCAGAAAGGTTGTTTCGATGATTTCTAGCTCAAGTTCGAATATGGGTCATCTGGAGTCAAACACTAGGTCACAGTGCCCAGATATGGTAAAACCTTGTTAACACTCTAGAGGTAACATTTTCAACCCAAATACCCTGGACATTTGTCAGAAAGGTTATTTCGATGATTTCTAGCTCAAGTTTGAAAATGGGTAAAAAAACTAGGACACAGAGCCTAAATATGGAAAAACCTTGTTAACACTCTAGAGGTAACATTTTCAGCCCAAATATCCTGGAAAATTGTCAGAAAGGTTGTTTCGATGATTTCTAATTCAATTTCGAAAGTGGGTCTTCAGGGGTCAAAAACTATGTCACAGACCCCAAATATGGAAAAAAAACCTTGTTAACTCTCTTGAGGTAACATTTTCAGCCCAAATATCCTGGAAATTTGTGAGAAAGGTTGTTTCATTGATATCTAGCTCAAGTTCGAATATGGGTCATCTGGGGTAAAAAACTATGTCACAGAACCCAAATATCGAAAAACCTTGTTAACTCTCAAGAGGTAACATTTTTAGCCCAAATGTCCTGGATATTTGTCAGAAAGGTTGTTTCGTTGATTTTTAGCTCAAGTTTGAATATGGGTCTTATGGGCTCAAAAACTAGGTCACAGTGCCCAGATATTGAAAAACCTTGTTCACACTCTACAGGTAACATTTTCAGCCCAAATATCCTGGAAATTTGTCAAATAGGTTGTTTCGATGATTTATAGCTCAAATTTGAATATGGGTCTTTTGGGGTCAAAAATTAGGTCACAGCCAAAATATGGATAAACCTTGTTTTCTCTCTAGAGGTAACATTTTCAACCCAAATATCCTTGAAATTTGTCAGAAAGGTTGTTTTGTTGATTTCTAGCTCAAGTTTGAATATGGGTTATCTGGGTCATAAACTAGGTCACAGTGCCCAAATATGGAAAAACCTTGTTAACACTCTAGATGTAACATTTTCAGCCAAAACATCCTGGAAAATTGTCAGAAAGGTTTTTTCGATGATTTCTAGCTCAAGTTTGAATATGGGTCATCGAGGTCCAAAACTAGTTCACAGTGCCCAAATATGGAAAAACCTTGTTAACACTCTAGAGGTAACATTTTCAGCCCAAATATCCTGGAAATTTGTCAGAAAGGTTATTTCGATGATTTCTATCTCAAGTTCGAATATGGGTCATCTGGGGTCAAACACTAGGTCACAGAGCCCAAATTTGGTAAAACCTTGTTAACACTCTGGAGGTAACATTTATAGCCCAAATATCATGAAAATTTGTCAGAAAGGTTATTTCGATGATTTCTATCTCAAGTTCGAATATGGGTCATCTGGGGTCAAACACTAGGTCACAGAGCCCAAATATGAAAAAAAACCTTGTTAACTCTCAAGAGGTAACATTTTCAGCCGAAATATCCTTGAAATTTTGTAAGAAAGGTTGTTTCGATGATTTCTGGTTCGATTTCGAAAGTGGGTCTTCTGGGGTCAAAAACTAGGTCACAGACCTCAAATATGGAAAAACCTTGTTAACTCTCTAGAGGTAACCTTTTCAGCCCAAATATCCTGGAAATTTGTCAGAAAGGTTGTTTCGATGATTTCTAGCTCAAGTTCGAATATGGGTCATCTGGATTCAAAAACTAGGTCACAGTGCCCAGATATGGAAAAACCTTGTTAACACTCTAGGTGTAACATTTTCAACCCAAATATCCTAGATATTTGTCAGAAAGGTTATTTTGATATTTTTTTATTGTTTTAAAATCATTGAAGGTACCAACTTCAAACTTCTTAAACTTATTCACAGTGAATTGTGATTTTTTTGTGAAAAGTTATATAAATCCAACCTAAATATTGTAACAGTTATTGCCCTTTGTATCTTTTTAAACAAATACATGTTTGTCATGTTTTACACGCCTGTTTAAAAAAACTGGACATATAATAGTTCCACTTAGGGTGTATGGAATGGCAGACAGGCACCATCCAGTAGGTAGTCCGATCAATTACTTTTGAGCCCTTTGTCCAAACATGACCAAATTTGGTCAGAATGTGTATGAACGTGTGTGATAATTAGCAAAATGGCTGTAGTTACCTGAGAGTTATTGCACTTTAATAATAGAAATTACTTAAAATTGCTCTTGTCCTATCAATAACTTTATAAGCATTTGTCCAATCATCACAACATTTGGTGAGAATGTGAATGGACATAATACATCTGAGAAGCCAAGTCCCTGTTATTGCCCTTTAATTATCTTTAGCATAAAGTTTTACTGAGGTGAGCGATAGAGGGCCATCTTGGCCCTCTTGTTTAGTTTGGTTGCAAACTAGAAATATTTAGCAGAGTTTTAAGTCTTTTTTATACAGAACATACGGTTTCAGAATGATAACTCGGAAAAAATCACTTTCATTGAATTACAATAAATATACTGCTATTCCATTCCATTCGTTTTACAAAAATAGATGTGAAATATTTTACAATTTTGAAAAGAAATACAATTTAGAAATTTTCATTAAACCTCAATTAGAGAGAAATTTGCAGTGGAATTTAGTATTTTCAACTTGAGTCTGAATTCAAGACCTGTGACTGTTTGTTATCATGGCCAAATGTCAAGTTCGACTGTCGTTACAACCAATTGAAAACATAGTACGGGAAAATAGCGACGAAAGAATCAACATATTTTTATCAGTAGTTCAAGCTTGCTTGCGGTGAGCTTGACAGTTGTCACAATATCAGATAAAATATATGTGCGTTCGTTCGTCTGTCAGTCTGTCCGTACTGTATCTTGACCATGCATTATAGGATTTTAAAAACAACATCATGATGAGATAGAGTGTCGGGCACAATACTCAGGTCTGTACCTCATAGGTCAAGGTCACGCTGAGATGTCAATGGTGGGAATGATTCTTGCACGGGTATCTTGACCATGCTTCATAGGATTTAAAAAAAAAAAGCCATGACAGTTCACAAAAATGAGGCGGTGTGTCGCGCACAAGACTCAGGTCCTAACCACAAAGGTCAAGGTCCCACTTTGAGGTCAACAGTAAAATGTGGTTGTACCTTGTTCTGGCCGCCTCGTAACCAATGATTACAAGATTTTCAAAAACCTTGCCCTGTACCTCAAAGGTCAAATCTGTACAGTTGATACGACTGGTCTGGACTGAACCTTGTCCCGGCCGTGTCTTACCCATGCCTTATAGGATTTTCAAAGATACATGACGTGAAGGTTCGGCATGATGAGGCGCTGTGTCGCAGGTACCACATATTCAGGGCGGGTAATCGACTTGCACCGTATCCCTCCAAATGTAAACAAAAAGTGGCCATTTTGGATGTGAATAATGTAAATTTTTAACTATTTCTCCGTTTATAGTATACACTTGATGCAGAAATAATGTTATGAACCGGCACCTCACTTTTCCACATCTTTTGGTACCTACGTCTATTATGTCTGATAACGTTAGAATTTATCAACTTTAAACAATGTTTGATTCCTTTTTAGAATGAAATAAACGTGAATACGTGCAGTTTTTTTCTGACAGTATGCCATTTCTGTATTTGAAAGACAAATACCTTTTTACTTTCCTTAAATAATGCAAAATAATATCACTTAGTAAATAAGAGTTGTATTAAATACAGATATTGTTATTTTACGTTGGTAAAATAATCTTCATTATTGTCTGATGTTCTTTTCAACACAAAGTATTTGCATATTTTTAAATAAATTAAGTGTATTGAATTACCATGTTAACGCGTCCAAAGAATACCACAGACACAAAGTTGCCCCCGTGGCATTAAAAGGCATATCTTTATGGATATATGGTATAACTGTTTAATGGTGCACCTAAGCATTTCAAAACCGGGTTCAAAATCATTTATATGTCAAAATGCAAATACGACCAATATCGACAGCACTATTACTTATTTCTTGATTTCGTTTGAAAAAGTCTTAACATTAATAAAATCACTAAACCTGTTTAATTAGATTTCATCATTTTTAATGTAAAAAAAAATCAAGCTAACCATACAATGGTTCTACTTCAGAGCATGCAGTCAATCGTAACAACTCGGCCATCTCCGGCAAGCTTCGAGCCATATCTTGATACTAGCCGAGGAGTTCCGATTGCATGCAGTGCTTAACAAGCTGCATATCAAGGTTTGTGTGAATTTCTCCAGTCCTATCCAGCTTGATGCGTCACTTTTTAAGTGTATTCAGTGTCTTTTTCAACCTGATGTGTTACTATTCTAGTTCCAACCAACCCAAAACATCATCTTTCCCAGGTCAAATAAGTATTTAGAAAGCCAAATCGTGTTTCTATAAGTCCCCTGAGATAAACAGCTACACTTTAGTCCATCATGTTTCCCCAGCAGCCCTATGTATCCTTATTGTGGTTAAAGTTTAGCGGAATCATTATCAAACAACCAGCCGGGGTTTACAAAAGTCAAGCCAGAGCTCACTCAACCATATTTTGAGTACCATATACCCAAATCTGCTATACAGCCACCAAAGACTGACTGTTCTCAAGTTCAGTGTGAGTCCAAACAAAAACGTTTTGCCACCTCATAGTGTTCCAAACTTTC
Source organism: Mya arenaria (assembly GCF_026914265.1). Taxonomy (NCBI): domain Eukaryota; kingdom Metazoa; phylum Mollusca; class Bivalvia; order Myida; family Myidae; genus Mya; species Mya arenaria. The sequence goes on along the minus strand of NC_069136.1, from coordinate 57,169,416 downwards.
AATAAAGAGACTATAAAGCTCGATCAAGTGCCAAATAAACACTAGTTTTGCTATTCTCGAAACGATTAAGGGTAAAGGAGTCTTTCATATAATTTCTCAAGTCAATTCAGTGCCCAGTTAATCCAAATTCTGCTGAAAAAAAGTTTATGTAATGTCAAATATACCACAGGAGGGCTCTTCCACATGTATCTCAGTTCCAATTAAACACAAATGCAGCTACAATTAGCTATTGTGATCGCCCTGTGTCCGTCGTCGTCCGTCGTCGTCGTCCGTCGTCCGTCGTCAACAATTTGACTGTTAACACTCTAGAGGTCACAATTTGGGCACTATCTTAATGAAACTTGGTCAGAATGTTACCCTCAATAAAATCTTGGATGAGTTTGATATTGGATCATCTGGGGTTAAAAACTAGGTCACCAGGTCAAATTAAAGGAAAAGCTTGTTAACACTATAGAGGTCACATTTATGACTGGATCTTCAGGAAACATGGTCATGTTAATATTAATACTCTCTAGGTCAAGTTCGATTCTGGGTCATGTGCGGTCAAAAACTAGGTCACCAGGTCAAATTGAAGGAAAATCTTGTTAACACTCTAGAGGTCTCATTTATGACTGTATCTTGATGATAGTTGGTCAGAATGTTTATATTAATAATTTTTAAGTTAAGTTTAAATCTGGGTCATGTGCGGTCAAAAACTAGGTCACCAGGTCAAATCATATGAAAAGCTTTTTAGCACTCTAGAGGTCACATCTATGACTGTATGTTCATGCAACTTAGTCAGAATGTTTATATTAAATAACTCTAGGACAAGTTTGAATCTGGGTCATGTGCGGTCAAATATTAGGTCACCAGGTCAAATTAAAGGAAAAGCTTGTTAACACACTAGAGGTCTCATTTATGACTGTATCTTCATGAAAGTTGGCCAGAATGTTAACATTAATTATTTCTAAGTCAAGTTTAAAACTGGATCATGTGCAATCAAAAACTAGGTCACCAGGTCAAATCATAGGAAAAGCTTGTTAGCTCTCTAGAGGTCACATTTATGACTGTATCATCGGGAATCTTAGCCAGTATGTTTATATTGATTAGCTCTAGGGCTAGTTCGAATCTGGGTCATGTGCGGTCAAAAACTAGGTCACCAGGTCAAATTTAAGAAAAAGCTTGTTAACACACTAGAGGTCACATTTTTAACTGTATCTTAATGACAGTTGGTCAGAATGTTTATATTAGTAATCTCGAAGTCAAGTTTAAATCTAGGTCAATTGTGGTAAAAAACTAGGTCACCAGGTCAAATCATAGGAAAAGCTTGTTAGCACTCTAGAGGTGACATTTTTGACTGTATGTTCATGAAACTTAGTCAGAATGTTTATATTGATTAGCTCTATGCCAAGTTCGAATCTGGATTATATGCGGTCAAAAACTAGCTCACCAGGTCAAACTTAAGGAAAAGCTTGTTAACACTCGAGAGGTCACATTTATGTTTCTTTATGAAAGTTGGTCAGAATGTTTATATAAATAATATCTAAGTCAAGTCTAAATCTGGGTCATGTGCGGTCAAAACCTAGGCCATTAGGTCAAATCATAGGAAAAGCTTGTTAGCACTATAGAGGTCACATTTATGACTGTATGTCCATGAAACTTAGTCAGAATGTTTATATTGATTAGCTCTAGGCCAAGTTTGTATCTGGGTCATGTGCGGTCAAAAACTATGTCACCAGGTCAAATAATAGGAAAAGTATTTTAACACTCTAGAGGCCACATTTATGACTATATGTTCATGGAACTTGATCAGAATGTTATTGTTGATGATCTTTATTGAATCAAGTGAGCGATTCAGGGCCTTCAGGGCCCTCTTGTTCTAATAAAGCCTTTGCAGTGTCAAGAAGACTATATGTGACAACCATAATATTATGCCACATTTGAAGCAAAACAAGCCCATGCTCTAATTAAGCATACCCAGTACCAAATAGATCACAAGAGGGCAACCATACAGCCCATATAGAGACCAAAACCACACATATGCAGCTCCAATTAAGCCTTCTCAGTGCCAAGCGACTATATTTGGGCAACCATGAAGCTCATGTAATTATAGCCAGCTGACAAACAACAACAAACAAACAAGAGCAAGAACAAAAGAACAACAGTTTGGGAACCTGAAGCCCATTCAGAGCTAACTAATAATATGTACATTTCTTATAAAACCTCATAAGTTCTAAAAGCGCCATATTTTGACAACCATAAACCCCATTCAGATCCGAGGAAACACATGCCAAAATTTTACTAACAATAATCAGTGCAAATAACACAGTCTGGCAAGCTAAAAACCCACTCAGGGCCTAGCAAACTAATATTCAGCTCTCATTAAGCAATCTTGGCAAAGACCATAAAGATCATTTAGAGCAAAATACATGCACAGCTCTTATTAAGCATATTCAGTGTCAGATGGACCAACCATAGCGCTTTTTTCAGAGCCAAAGAAACATGTATGCAGCTCTAATTAAGACTTAAAGATCATTTTGGCCCTATTCAGTGCCAAACAAACCTATATGCAGCACTCAATAGCCTACTCTATGCTAAGGTGTCCAGATTTTGGCAACCATAAAGACCATTCAAAACACGCTAATGCGATGCTGTCATAAAGTGTGTTCATTAGACCACATGTAGGCAATTTTGCCCGTTCGGAGCCGAAGTAACCCATGTGTGTTCTCATTTTGCCTTATCATATCCAAATACTACCCATTTAACAATCAGTAAGGCCATTAAAAGCCAACCAAACAATGCCACATGGTACCCATATCGGTTTGGTGGACATAATTTATTGGATATATCCCGAGAAGAGTCCTAACCACAACAGCAGTAGTTTACTTAATTATGTTAACAATGCAAAAAAGTAAGCTGAGGTAAATAAAACTATTCAAGTTACATTCATATCATCCCAAATTGGATACGCACAATTTGCATTAGAATCAAAAACTAGAAAATGATACAGGAAATATTAAATTTAGTGGCATTTCCGCTCCTTGACCTTGAAATGTTATTGACCTTAACCTTGATGTAGTCAATTAAGCATGTAAATATAAGGAACATTGGGAACAAGAGCAATACACATTCAAATAAACAGCATTTAAATGTGTACCTTATTAAGAAATAGAAAATAATGTATTTCTTAGTCCTCATCATACATAGGTTACATAAACATAACATCTGCATTTCTGCAACACATGTAATGGAACATTTCGTCGTCATAAGCATCATCTTATGAAACAAAGAGTATAATTGTTTGTTTCAGTAATCGTTTAAAATGCTTTTCACCGAGCACCAAAAATAATATTACACAAGTGGCGTAGCCACGAGTGACATATTCACGTTAGGTGTTCACGAGGTGAAATATATACAGTATTACGCAAATATGTCCGTACACTGACATGAGAGTGGTTCGACATTGTAACATGAAAACCCAATACAAGGTTGTCCTTAACCATCAGAAGACCCCTAAAAACAACTTTTTGACACAGTTGAATCAACATTTTTTTTGGTAGTCAACGCAAATATCTAGAACACGGTTTAACCTTGTTCAACGAAACTTTAGTGGAAGGTTTCCTTTGACCAGCAAACGACGAAAAAAGTATTTCTTTCGATGCCAAATGCGAAAATCACAGACTTTGTCTGCAAAATAAACTGATAATGGTTTTACTTAGGACCGTGTAATAGCAACGGCGGGTTGCCCATGACCAACTGATGGCATCTTTAGTTTAAGAGTCGGAGGGGCCAATGGTCACGGACGACGGTTTTATGGGGACATTGTCAGCAAAATAACTCGAGGACGCTTGATCTTAGAACATATTTGACCACTATTTGGAGGTGTCTCGTGAAAAAAATGTCCGATGTTCGAAGTTCGAAATGTTTGTCTACATTTTTATGAACACTTTGTGCAGCCATTAATAATCATTGTTTTTCTTCTTTTAACATCTTCTATCAACCAAATGTTTAAGACACTGCAGACCTGAGGGGGCATAATGTTTAAGACAATACAGAGCTGAGGGGGCATAATGTTTAAGACAATGCAGAGCTGAGGGGGCATAATGTTTAAGACAATGCAGAGCTGAGGGGGTATAATGTTTAAGACAATGCAGAGCTGAGGGGGCATAATGTTTAAGACACTGCAGAGCTGAGGGGGCATAATGTTTAAGACAATGCAGAGCTGAGGGGGCATAATGTTTAAGACAATGCAGAGCTGAGGGGGCATAATGTTTAAGACAATGCAGAGCTGAGGGGGCATAATGTTTTACAAACATATCTTGTTATTAAAAGGATTTCGATTTCTGATATTTGCTGATCACCATAGGAGGCAAGTTGCACATCACATTATTTCTGCTTAATGGAGTACGTCAATGCCATCCTGTAGGATCAGAGCGATAGTTTGTGTTTTAACTGTTATAATATTATTGGAATTAAAGTTCAAACTTCATAGGACTAGATAACACTGGATGTGTGTCATGTATACCATGTCTTCTGTCAGCACAAATCAAAATTTCATATTTGAAAGTCAATGCAATTCGATAGGAATTTTATGAACGTGTGCCAGCCATAACATTTTCACTTCTAATTGTGTTTCAAATTGGTCGTAGAACACCATGTGAAACCGTGTCCTACACGACATTCCTTCGTTCTGCAAAACGGTCACCGACAAACTCGGAGGTCAATACAGTCCGTATTAATGTAGCTTACAAGAAACTAAAGAAATGTTATTAGAAAGGCGCACTCGTATGCATGCATCGACCTTGCATCTCATCTCATTTCAGTTGTAAAGGTTACTGATTGAGGCAATGCAAACAAATGGGGCTTTTAGACAATGTCCAAACATGGTTTCCATAAGAAGGAATTTAATCGATTAACTTCTCCATTACCATTTCCTTCAATTAATACAAAGAGTTATCCGTCGTTGCCCGAAGGAAATACATCATTTATGCAAGTATTTATGTAATCTCGGTCCAACCTTAAATAATAATCTGAGCAAATAAACTAAATGTTGATATACTAGATAGATAACCTTAAAGACTCCTTGTTTAGAAGATAACCAGACTTCTATCTGAATTCTCTTGACATTGTGAAGCAAAAACGTTAAATAACTTAAGTAATATCATACCTAGATAACATTTTGACCCAGAATATCACAATCGCACAAAAACTGTTTAAAATAACTACTTAAGTGATTTCGGAGAGCTAATCTTGTGAGATAAATGTAGTGCGTGCTAATATATATATATATTTTATCAAAACGAGTGACCTTAAACCATTAAGCAAAACACGTGAAGCTTACAGGAAAAAAAACTTACGGAACATGCAAAATCTTGTACACTACGCTAGCCACATACAGCATAAGAAGGCAACGAACCAGGCAACAGAACAGGTTGAGTGAAAATGGGATCAAGTGAGAAGATGCCAGTCGAGGCGGAACCGAAGAACACCAATGGAGAAAATGCATGTCAAGAAGACTCAGATGTTGATGAGCCTGAGGAAGACAACCGCTCCCATCTACCCATAGACCGCGGGTGGGCATGGATCATCATGTTAGGTGAGCTGATTTAAACATATTATATTGCCTTTTTTTCGTTGGACTTTTCAATGTATACAGTAATAATATACTTTATGCCGAGTACAAATGGGTAACACGCACGTTCTGCTCAAAATTAGCATCGTCTTCATCCATAAGCATATATAGATGATTAATAATTGGCGAATTGACATGTAAGATAAAGGTAAACAAAACAAGGATTAATGTTAAAAAACATGGATTATTGATAAAAACATTGATTAATGTTAAAAAGCACATGGAGCATTGGTAAAACCATGGATTATTTGTAAAACCATGGAGTATTGATAAAACCATATGGATTATTGGTAAAAACAGGGAGTTTTGGTAAAACGCATTAATAATTAATTAATAATAACAACACGGATAATTGGTAAAATATTGTATAAATTATTATATAAGTCTGAAATTGATTCTATAATATTGTAAAAGCAATTGAATATGAAGACGATTATATTGATAAGTCCAACAGATGGAAAATGATAACGTGTGATTTGGGTTTATTAAACAAAAACACAGAAGAAGAATGGCACATCTCATCCACGTTGAATATACGCTCTAAGTAAGGTTTTAACATTTTTTAGGTTCTTTGTATACTTTAAACTATATAAACACGTCACTGTATTGAAATACTTTTGTTGACATGTACATTTTACAAATCTAGACCGTAATGGATGGACGGGAACATCTGAAATATACTTTACAAGCAATCTTTGTCTCCACAAGTTATCAAATAAGAACATTTCATAATTGCAGTTCACTCCACGCAATACACTATCTATAAACGATATCAGCAGACGTCTATATATAACGTGGAGAAGTTGTCAGTAGGTTATGTTTGTACATTAGCATCATTTGATTGGTTAATATTTCTTTGTTAAATATTGACCAATCGATAAAAAGTTTGGCTAACTTTAACCCTAACCAAAAAATTAACCACTTTAATACAATTGGCTGCAAATGATTATAGATACAAAAAAACTAGGGATCGAAGCGAATATCCGAGTATCCGGATATCCGGATATCACGCAAGTATTTGGATACCAAATGGGTATTCAAATATTCGTTAAGAATTAAAATTTCAATGAAATAGCTTAGCAGAGACATAGCAATTGTTATAAAACTTTTCAGATGAAATATTTCAGGTGATCAACAGTGTCTGTCGCGAAGCGGGTATGTGTCACAAATCGTCTGCTAATTGGGTGTTTGCACAAGGCGTGATATTGTGTCCTTGTGCAGCACCCTGTAAAGTTCTATGACCTTGTTTACAATGACAAGTGTTGTTTTATGATCTCAGATGTGCTTAATTGACACTAATTGGCACTAGTTGATATTAAACGGATTGATCATTAATCCGTAGGAATTGTTCGTCCAAACACAAGATAAAGGTCGTGCAATCAAAGCTATTAATGACCAATCGTATTTTTGATGAATATGCATGGAGAAATTATTGCTATCTGAACAATAAATACAAAAACAAATTTTTATATCTTTTCACTTTTTAATCAAATTTCCATCATTTTGCATCTTGTAATTTATTTTTCATACGATATGTAAACATGTTTAGTTTATTGATAAATAAAAAAGTATACGCATGTAAATAAAGAAAAATCAGATCGTCTTTTTCTCTTCTTATCTTTTCCGCAATTATATCCTTCATTACAAAACACCGCAGAAATTGTAGGTATTGCATAGATAAATAACAAACTCGAAAAAACGTGGCAGTAAACAAGCAACCACCTCGGCCGAAGTGACTATCAAATTTGCGAGGTGTTTATGTAGTATTCATCATGAGTTTTATGACGTAAAATGAGTTGTTTAGCTTTGATTATAACATTATAAATTATTAAGACTGAGAAAGAATGAATGAAAAAGTGAAATTGCCATATGAAGAATTATAAATTAAGTGGACAATTATGTCAAATAACAGAAGGTGGGTGACATATAAAAGGAAATTTACTTATTATGAAAACAATTTGATACGAGTAACCGGATAATATTCGAATACTTGATACGATTATCCGGATACCGATTTGGTATCCGGTTTCCATCCCTAAAAAAACGTACAATGTGTTCCAATCTATTTTAACATTCATTTTCACCGACTATGTGACAGTTTGAATTCGAATTTAAGGATCGCAAGTTTTCAAAGATAATATATGTCAGAATGTTAGAATGTAGTAGCCCCCCTCCCTTCAAATATATCCAAGTAAACATTTTTTGTAAAATTTGATAACCTAGGTCAAAAACAGATGAATACACATTTCAAGTATTCAGCCATATTAATTTCAGCTCTCGAGGGAGGAGTGCACGTCTGTAGTTGCACCCCTCCATTGCCAATTCTAAAGCCTTGGTTCAAAATAACGTCATGACGTACAGCATTTATTTTATTTCCAAGTTTGTTCTGAGTAACGTTACTACAGTCAGTTCACCTTTGTCCCATAAAGCGTTACCCGTATAGCTTTACGATGTACAACTGCCAGCTCACCTTTTGTCCCATAAAGTGTTACCCGTATAGCTGTACGACGTACAACTGTCAGTTCACTTTTTGCTTTACGACGTACAACTGTCAGTTCACCTTTTGTCCCATAAAGCGTTACCCGTATAGCTGTACGGCGTACAACTGTCAGTTCACCTTTTGTCCCATAAAGCGTTACCCGTATAGCTGTACGGCGTACAACTGTCAGTTCACCTTTTGTCCCATAAAGCGTTACCCGTATAGCTGTACGGCGTACAACTGTCAGTACACCTTTTGTCCCATAAAGCGTTACCCGTATAGCTGTACGGCGTACAACTGTCAGTACACCTTTTGTCTCATATAGCGTTACCCGTATAGCTGTACGGCGTACAACTGTCAGTCCACCTTTTGTCCCATAAAGCGTTACCCGTATAGCTTTACGACGTACAACTGTCAGTACACCTTTTGTCCCATATAGCGTTACCCGTATAGCTTAACGACGTACAACTGTCAGTCCACCTTTTGTCCCATAAAGCGTTACCCGTATAGCTTTACGACGTACAACTGTCAGTCCACCTTTTGTCCCATAAAGCGTTACCCGTATAGCTTTACGACGTACAACTGTCAGTCCACCTTTTGTCCCATAAAGCGTTACCCGTTTAGCTTTACGACGTACAACTGTCAGTACACCTTTTGTCCCATAAAGCGTTACACGCATAGCTTTACGTACAACTGTCAGTTCACCTTTTGTCCCATAAAGCGTTACCCGTATAGCTTTACGACGTACAACTGTCAGTCCACCTTTTGTCCCATAAAGCGTTACCCGCATAGCTTTACGTACAACTGTCAGTTCACCTTTTGTCCCATAAAGCGTTACCCGCATAGCTTTACGTACAACTGTCAGTTCACCTTTTGTCCCATAAAGCGTTACCCGCATAGCTTTACGTACAACTGTCAGTTCACCTTTTGTCCCATAAAGCGTTACCCGCATAGCTTTACGTACAACTGTCAGTTCACCTTTTGTCCCATAAAGCGTTACCCGCATAGCTTTACGTACAACTGTCAGTTCACCTTTTGTCCCATAAAGCGTTACCCGCATAGCTTTACGTACAACTGTCAGTTCACCTTTTGTCCCATAAAGCGTTACCCGCATAGCTTTACGTACAACTGTCAGTTCACCTTTTGTCCCATAAAGCGTTACCCGCATAGCTTTACGTACAACTGTCAGTTCACCTTTTGTCCCATAAAGCGTTACCCGTTTAGCTTTACGACGTACAACTGTCAGTTCACCTTTTGTCCCATAAAGCGTTACCCGCATAGCTTTACGACGTACAACTGTCAGTTCACCTTTTGTCCCATAAAGCGTTACCCGCATAGCTTTACGTACAACTGTCAGTTCACCTTTTGTCCCATAAAGCGTTACCCGCATAGCTTTACGTACAACTGTCAGTTCACCTTTTGTCCCATAAAGCGTTACCCGCATAGCTTTACGTACAACTGTCAGTTCACCTTTTGTCCCATAAAGCGTTACCCGCATAGCTTTACGTACAACTGTCAGTTCACCTTTTGTCCCATAAAGCGTTACCCGTTTAGCTTTACGTACAACTGTCAGTTCACCTTTTGTCCCATAAAGCGTTACCCACATAGCTTTACGTACAACTGTCAGTTCACCTTTTGTCCCATAAAGCGTTACCCGCATAGCTTTACGACGTACAACTGTCAGTTCACCTTTTGTCCCATAAAGCGTTACCCGTATAGCTTTACGACGTACAACTGTCAGTTCACCTTTTGTCCCATAAAGCGTTACCCGTATAGCTGTACGACGTACAACTGTCAGTTCACCTTTTGTCCCATAAAGCGTTACCCGTATAGCTGTACGACGTACAACTGTCAGTTCACCTTTTGTCCCATAAAGCGTTACCCGTATAGCTGTACGACGTACAACTGTCAGTACACCTTTTGTCCCATATAGCGTTACCCGTATAGCTGTACGACGTACAACTGTCAGTCCACCTTTTGTCCCATAAAGCGTTACCCGTATAGCTTTACGACGTACAACTGTCAGTCCACCTTTTGTCCCATAAAGCGTTACCCGTATAGCTTTACGACGTACAATTGTCAGTCCACCTTTTGTCCCATAAAGCGTTACCCGTATAGCTGTACGACGTACAATTGTCAGTACACCTTTTGTCCCATAAAGCGTTACCCGTATAGCTGTACGACGTACAACTGTCAGTCCACCTTTTGTCCCATTTAGCGTTCTCGTATAGCTTTACGACGTACAACTGTCAGTTCACCTTTTGTCCCATAAAGCGTTACCCGTATAGCTGTACGACGTACAACTGTCAGTACACCTTTTGTCCCATATAGCGTTACCCGTATAGCTTTACGACGTACAACTGTCAGTTCACCTTTTGTCCCATAAAGCGTTACCCGTATAGCTGTACGACGTACAACTGTCAGTACACCTTTTGTCCCATAAAGCGTTACCCGTATAGCTGTACGACGTACAACTGTCAGTTCACCTTTTGTCCCATAAAGCGTTACCCGTATAGCTTTACGACGTACAACTGTCAGTTCACCTTTTGTCCCATAAAGCGTTACCCGTATAGCTTTACGACGTACAACTGTCAGTTCACCTTTTGTCCCATAAAGCGTTACCCGTATAGCTTTACGACGTACAACTGTCAGTTCACCTTTTGTCCCATATAGCGTTACCCGTATAGCTTTACGACGTACAACTGTCAGTCCACCTTTTGTCCCATAAAGCGTTACCCGTATAGCTGTACGACGTACAACTGTCAGTACACCTTTTGTCCCATAAAGCGTTACCCGTATAGCTGTACGACGTACAACTGTCAGTCCACCTTTTGTCCCATAAAGCGTTACCCGTATAGCTTTACGACGTACAACTGTCAGTCCACCTTTTGTCCCATAAAGCGTTACCCGTATAGCTTTACGACGTACAACTGTCAGTACACCTTTTGTCCCATAAAGCGTTACCCGTATAGCTGTACGACGTACAACTGTCAGTTCACCTTTTGTCCCATATAGCGTTACCCGTATAGCTTTACGACGTACAACTGTCAGTACACCTTTTGTCCCATAAAGCGTTACCCGTATAGCTTTACGACGTACAACTGTCAGTACACCTTTTGTCCCATAAAGCGTTACCCGTATAGCTGTACGACGTACAACTGTCAGTTCACCTTTTGTCCCATAAAGCGTTACCCGTATAGCTTTACGACGTACAACTGTCAGTTCACCTTTTGTCCCATAAAGCGTTACCCGTATAGCTTTACGACGTACAACTGTCAGTTCACCTTTTGTCCCATAAAGCGTTACCCGTATAGCTTTACGACGTACAACTGTCAGTTCACCTTTTGTCCCATAAAGCGTTACCCGTATAGCTTTACGACGTACAACTGTCAGTCCACCTTTTGTCCCATAAAGCGTTACCCGTATAGCTTTACGACGTACAACTGTCAGTCCACCTTTTGTCCCATATAGCGTTACCCGTATAGCTTTACGACGTACAACTGTCAGTCCACCTTTTGTCTCATATAGCGTTACCACGTATAGCTTTACGACGTACAACTGTCAGTCCACCTTTTGTCCCATAAAGCGTTACCCGTATAGCTTTACGACGTACAACTGTCAGTTCACCTTTTGTCCCATAAAGCGTTACCCGTATAGCTTTACGACGTACAACTGTCAGTACACCTTTTGTCCCATATAGCGTTACCCGTATAGCTTAACGTCGTACAACTGTCAGTACACCTTTTGTCCCATATAGCGTTACCCGTATAGCTTTACGACGTACAACTGTCAGTACACCTTTTGTCCCATATAGCGTTACCCGTATAGCTTTACGACGTACAACTGTCAGTACACCTTTTGTCCCATATAGCGTTACCCGTATAGCTTAACGTCGTACAACTGTCAGTACACCTTTTGTCCCATATAGCGTTACCCGTATAGCTTAACGACGTACAATTGTCAGTACACCTTTTGTCCCATATAGCGTTACCCGTATAGCTTAACGACGTACAACTGTCAGTACACCTTTTGTCTCATATAGCGTTACCCGTATAGCTGTACGGCGTACAACTGTCAGTCCACCTTTTGTCCCATAAAGCGTTACCCGTATAGCTTTACGACGTACAACTGTCAGTACACCTTTTGTCCCATAAAGCGTTACCCGTATAGCTTTACGACGTACAACTGTCAGTCCACCTTTTGTCCCATAAAGCGTTACCCGTATAGCTTTACGACGTACAACTGTCAGTACACCTTTTGTCCCATAAAGCGTTACCCGTATAGCTTTACGACGTACAACTGTCAGTACACCTTTTGTCCCATAAAGCGTTACCACGTACAACAGTCAGTTCACCTTTGTCCAACATAGCGGTACCACGTACAACAGTCAGTACACCTTTGTCCAACATAGCGGTACCACGTACAACCGTCAGTACACCTTTGTCCAACATAGCGTTACCACGTACAACAGTCAGTACACCTTTGTCCAACATAGCGTTACCACGTACAACAGTCAGTACACCTTTGTCCAACATAGCGTTACCACGTACAACAGTCAGTTCACCTTTGTCCAACATAGCGTTACCACGTACAACAGTCAGTACACCTTTGTCCAACATAGCGTTACCACGTACAACAATCAGTACACCTTTGTCCAACATAGCGTTACCACGTACAACAGTCAGTACACCTTTGTCCAACATAGCGTTACCACGTACAACAGTCAGTACACCTTTGTCCAACATAGCGTTACCACGTACAACAGTCAGTACACCTTTGTCCAACATAGCGTTACCACGTACAACAGTCAGTACACCTTTATCCAACATAGCGTTACCACGTACAACAGTCAGTACACCTTTGTCCAACATAGCGTTACTACGTACAACAGTTAGTTCACATTTGTTTCAGCGACAATGTTAAACCAGTTCATAATAATTGGCCAGATGAAGTGTTTCGGGATCGTCTTCGTGCAACTACAGGAGAGGTTCCAGGCATCATCGTCCGCTACCTCCGTCATCTTTACCCTACAGAATGTCACATATAGCCTCACAGGTACGTAAAATACAGTACATATCTCCCAAACGATTTCGCGTCCTTCAATTATACCTTCACAAGAAGGTAGGATAGAAAGTAACTCCTTCTCCACTCTCAAGAACGTCACGTTCAGCCTTATAATTGTGTAGTTTTCTTTCTCAGTTTTACTTGCCAAACTGACACTGTAATATGATTGGTAAAACACAATTGACGCACAAATCGAACCAGATAAAATTATATACATGTATATCACACAAGTTTAATGGTTTATGTAATACTTCACATCGCCATTTGGCTTGCGATCCCTGAACCCTGGTGGTAATGACTGGAGAGTTGTCTATCCGCACGATTGACCAGTGTGCTTTAAAGCCTGATGCTCAGATTTACTTACTACTTGTTTCATTCGACATAGAAGTTATTGAAAGATTTAGTTGTGTATTACTCAGCGCTGGTGGTGATGACGGTGGGAAGCGGTTGGTCCGCGCGGAAGACCATTATATCCGGGAGCCTGATGAGTGTGGGTGCTTACTTCCTTGCCGGTTTCCTAACGGACGTCCGTCAGGCCTACCTTGTACTAGGAGTCCTCATTGGTGAGACCTCGAAATAAATTTATCGGGATGAGTTCAAACTTAGCTTAGGTACATTGATTTGTAACATAAATTTTAACATCACCAGAGCATAATTCAACATTAAACAAAAGAAGCAACAATATTAAAAGCAGTCGACGGCAAAGTAGCTTAAAAATACGTCGTGAAGACGTCGAATGTTCTACATTGATTTCTAGCGATAAAGAAAACAGCTTTCTAGAGCTTTTCTTTCCTCAAAATAATCATTTCAATCGATTAAGAGAATTCGTATATCAGTTTTCTTTACTTAAATACTCATTATTGGTGGTAAATTTGTAAAAGTTCACTTCATTTAAAATATTAATTTTTTTAGTTGTAAAAAGAAGTTCTGTAGGAGTTTTATTTTGTTCTTCATATTAATCACTTCTAGGATAAATAAAAACAATCTTCATTCAAGATAAACCAGTTTATAAGAAAAGTAATTTCTATGTGTGCAAGAAACGACGTGATATATATACATTATTGTATATATTTATCTTGAGCGCCAAACATGCCACTGGCGTTTCTCTTTTAGGAGGCTCGACCGCTCTCATCAATCCAAACGTCCTATCCATGTTGAGCATATACTTCAACAAACGTCGCGGCCTAGCTAACAACATATGTAACAGCGGGGTGAGCATGGGTGGTTTGGTGTTCGCTCCCATCTACACCGCCCTCTTCGTGCATTACGCGTTCACTGGGACGTATATTTTCATAGCAGGTTTCCATCTCCACTTACTCATTATCGGTTGCCTTATGCGCCCCCTGTCGTTTTATGAGAGGCGAAGGAAAGAGTGCCATTCCAGTGACGCTGGTACTGAGGATATTGCTGAAAATATTGAAGAAAAGGAACATCTTATTGAACAAAATTTGTATCGGGATATTAAGAGATGTACGCATCAAACTTCTGAACAAAAGCATTTTGGATCAAGCGGTGCTATTGAGATGGAAACTGTTCGCAACGGTATTCTTAAAAGACAAGTGTGTAGCATCGATGGCCACGGTAGGACTTCTGTCAGAAGACGAACTCACAGCGAAAGTGGTCCATACAAAGCCAGTATGCATTCTTTGACTGATTCCATTTTCAATACCAAAACAGCGCGATTTATGAGCACTGATATCATCAACAGCTCGTGCCTTGATCTTGCCATGACTAAAACAAACCACTCTAAAACAACAGAAAGTAGTTCCAAACGTGAAACAAATACAAGAGGAAGAAAAATACGTACCTCTGTATTGTGGTTTTTGAAACGCCTTTTTGACATCAAACTTCTCTCAAAACCACCACTGCTCTATTATCTACTGTGTAACATATTCTTATGTTCCGGAAGTGCGCTTGTTGGCGCTTTCTTGCCGCCACATGCCTTTGAGATGGGCATTGACAAGGATCGTGTTGCCTGGATTGTCTCGGGTCAGTGCATCGTAGATTTCTCCGCGCGGTTTGTGTTCGCGTATTTGTCGGACAAGTCATGGGTTCAAAGATCTACATTGATAGCTGGTGCGTGTACGTTTATGGGAATATGTGCCCAGTTCGCCTTCTTTATGACTGATTATCCTACCATTATGGTATTCTCCATGATTGTTGGATTCCTGCAAGGCGTCTATTTCTCGCTCTTTGTCGTGGTGATATTGGACATATTGACAATCGAAGATTTCAAGGTGAGTTATTACAAATACAAGTATCCGAAATATGTTAAATATGAAATATGGAGGGATATTAAGTTTGAAAATTAAGGTTTGTAAAAGAATTCTATATGGTTTGTTTCAGAGTGCATCAGAGTGGAATTCAGTTGGTATGAAAACTGAGTATTTGACACTGTACTAACTATATCCTGATTGACATGCGAAACTCAAGCAAAATGTGTAGGGATAACGATTGGTTAATTATTTGTGTCTAAAATGTGTATTACTATCATTTTGAATACGTATAATGAAATAAACAACACATCTGAAGATATTTAATTCCTTTGAGAAATTAAAAAGAAACTTATATATCATTGGAATGAAATATATTCAATCAAGAGCCCAACTACTTCCACAACGTAATACTACTAACTACTGTTGTTTTTGTTGATGCTGGTGCTGCTGCTGCTACTACTATTACTTCTTCTTCTCCTAAACATAATAATGATAAACTGTATGCCTGTTACATGTGTATTTCAGGGAGCGTTGGGTTTCATCTCTCTAGTACAGGGAGTATCGACCAGCGTATTTCTCCCGTGTGCAGGTAGGTTTATGCGCATCCATATAGTCCCTATAGATACATTGTACTTTACGAGGATAAAACAAAAGTACAATACATGGAAAATATACCAGTTCTTAAATTAACCCAGAAATAACAATTTTCATTTTATTCCAAAATTAGCACATGCTTTAACGACGTGTCTTCCTTGTATCATTACATCTACATTAATATGTCAAAGAGTTGAGGTACACACCATGTAATCATCAAACTATTTGACATTATTTCGTATATATTTATATATAAATCCCTGGATCCGCCACATCCTATATACTGGTCATCTAATGTATGCCATATTCTCGATTACAGGGTACCTACGGGACATTACAGGCGCATACTTTGTACCGCTTCACTTCATCGGGGGTTTACTTATGATCGGCGGTGTCCTCATTTACTTCCTACCAAACATTAACGATTGGTGCAAACGCCGAGAGAAAACACGTGTCGCACAAGATGACGTCACTTGATATTTGGAGTTGAACATAGCGAATGTGTTAGTTTCCGAGTGGCATCTGCTCATTACAGCAGACCAGTATCGACCGCAACAACCATTTCAAAGCAAAGAACAGAGAGGTGCAGAAAGGCGCACTCACTCAAATGCGTTTCTATTATCAGATTGAGGTTCCATATGAGATCGGTATGACTTTGTAACTGTTCAAACAGTATTATACATACATGTCTAATATTACATTAAAACATAACATGGCTATTATAACCTTGTTCTGGGTTACGAAATAGAATAATCAGAACATGACAACCCAACATTATTCCCTCTAACCGTTTTGACAAAAATACGTGGACGATTGATTAAATGGATAATTTTTATATTAAGAAAAAATGCAAAGATTTTAATGGTTGCTATTTTTTATGAAAGTAAAAACAAATATTTCAAAAAGGGTCATGTAATGGTCAAGGGAACTCTTCCACTGAAGTTCAACAGTCCTCTGTCAAACCCTTCTCGATACCACTGAAGTGTCATGGTCATACGTCACACCGTTCACAAATTATTGCGCGTAAAAGGTTTTCCTTAAGTGTTAAATGCGACCGTGACCTACAAAAACAATAGGGGTCATCAACCGGTCAAGGGAAACATATCTCACTCGTTTCACGATTCTTGGTGAAACCGTCCACGAGTTGTTGTGAGGACACAGTTTCTCTAAGTATGTTCACCTTTGCCCTCCTGACCTCAAAACAATAAGGATCATACGATCAAGGGAACGCTTCCACTGAAACTTCATGGTTCTACATGTAGGTCAACCCCACGGACGTTTCATGGTCGTAGGTCGAACTATTCTCGAGTCATTATGCAACAAGGTTTTCAAAAGAATGTTGACAGAGACTTTTTCCTTCTCACCGCAAAACCAACAGGAGTCATTAATTGATAAGGCAAATCCACCACACTTAAGCTATTCCCGAATTATTTCCGTATGGAAACCTACCACTGCATGCGGTTAACTTCATGGCGCTTGATCAAACGGTATTTGTTCAGACAGTTTTCCTAAAGGTTTTGAAGATGTCTTTGGTCAACTGACCATAATAAATAGGGGTCATCACCTACACGTATACACTTCAGTTGCATGGTCTTTGGTTCAATCGTTTTTTAGAGTTTGTGCGGACGACTGACTAATATTTTCAAACATTTTTTTTCAAAAGAGGGCACAGCAAAGAAAGTGAATAGGGATTTTAATTTGAATGCACATCACTCTCATTCGGAAGTTGGAACAACAACACAACCTCATCTATTAGGTTGTACATGTAGTTTCATGCCCCACAAGAGTTACCTTCTCCTGACCTCAAAAAGGACCAGATTACTGGTTTGTATTAGGAATATCACTCGAGGGTGATTCTATAAGCTATACAAGCTTTCATCACAATCAAGCTTAACGAAATAAGTAAACTAACAGCACTATAGATCCGTTCATTTTCTTTCTTTTTTCAGGTAAGAATATGTACATCACCGATCTAACATGCTACAACTATCAGATAATATAATAAAACTACAATTTAACATTAAAAGTATTTATAAACAAATGCTAACAAACTGGCAATGTGAATTAAACTTCTCAATGCTCATACAAACATTGGGGCCATTTTATCAACAAGCCTACGACCATATATCTTAAGACCAGAAAATTCACTTAACAAGTGTCAAAAAAAGAATTAAAATCTGAAATTGATAATTCACCTTGAGTAACTTTTCCATTCAAACTATCTATTTCAAAACGATGAATAAACAAATAATTAAAAAACACGATCATGAAAGGGATATATACCAGACATATACTATTATCAGTAAGGCTTCCATAGCATAACATTATTAGTTCAGAAGGTCGTGGTGACCTTGACCTTCAAGATAGGGGCAAAGATAGAATGGCTCCATTTCCCCTTAATCGTAGGCGCTAGATAACTTTCTCTTTACATTTATATAATAGTTCATTGGACTGTCTATACCGTTACAGGAACAATAAAACAGGACGGATATATGAGTGTTTGATATGTTGACATTCTTCACAGCTAAAACAATAGAATCTGTCTTTCAGGTAAGCCATCCATCATTAATACAAATAAATATATTGGTAAAATTACAAAATGTTAAATTCAAATATTTTCAAAGTTTTCAACAAAAGTTTTTATATAAGCATAACATTATTTACCAACTAATCAAGCTGCTATACATTCATAGTAAATTATGTTTGATTACCTCCCTTTCATATATCATATCACTACAGTAGCATCAGTATGGTGCTATAAAATGTAATACCTGCAAAATTAGTATAATGGTTTGATATCACTATAAATTACACATAGATAAACAGATAAGCAATATACTTCATTACTCTCTCACTTTTAAAGAACACATCTTTCCTTGGCAACTAATTTGATATTTTGGGAGTGGGCCATAACTACTAGTGGTACAACTCGTTGCCCAATCCCTTTTTAACTATTTGTCTCAAATTCTATGTAAACCTGTTTATGTTGTATTGATTGTTACATTGTATTTACATTCATCCAATAAAATATTATTAAGTTAAACATAGTATTTATCTTGATGTCAATATCTAAAATGCACTCACATATTTGCTACCTTGTGATGGATGGCTTGCCTTAAGTTAAAGCACTAACCACAAAAAAGAATATATACAGCATACCGGTATACAATGAATTGATATTAAATATAACATAAAAGTTGTAATTCTATCATAAATATTAAGTACCAATGATAAACATTAATAATAGTACATAAAACATTAAAACAAAATTTCATCATAAACCATTCAACATTATTTTAAAATTGTTAAACGTTTAACATATACAATGATATAATTAGTATTAGAAATCATTGGACGGTAAGAATGAGTGCATATGAGAGTAATTGATATGTAAACAGCTGGGCACCATTTCAATAAAGATCATAAGACTTAAGATCGTAAATTTCCAGGCATAACCCCATTCTTGGCGTAAACCAGGCATAACCCCATTCTTGACATAAACCATAATAAATGTCGTAAAGATTCTGCCTTTAATTATACAGGTCTCCCCGAGTTCTATTACACAGTGTAAGGTTTACAACTATTAAAAGATATCTTATTGAAACAGGCCCGGTACAGTATATATTCAGAGAATAAGTTAATAATTTCTCTTGAAAGAAAAAAAGTCTAGCCACTATGACTACTCATCATCTCTTGTTTTGTAATATCCAATTTTTATCAGCAAAATGCACTGATAATGTTCTATGTGTTTGACTACTATCCAAACAAGTAAAAATGATAGCGATGAATCTCACACTTCTTATCAACCATATACAAATATGAATGAACAAATTAAATTTTACCACATACATGTAACCTGGGCTGGTATTCAAGATTGGTCTTTATTGGATCTAAGAACAATGTAGCTAATCAGATTGCATGATATAAATACCGGACATATTCAGTGAATGGAGTCAATGATATAAGACCATAAAATATACTTAAGTTGCATAATATTGAATACCACCCCTGGGCTGGTATTCAAGATTGGTCTTCATTGGATCTAAGAATGATGTAACTAATCAGATTATTTGTTATTATTAACTGACCAATAGTGTGAATTAACTCAATAATGTACGACCATAATATTTACCTAAGTTGTTTATTGAATACAACCCAAGATGCAGCAATGTATTTCTTAATTTATAAAGATGAATCAAATTTCAAAATTTTGATAATTCTCCTTCAAACATTGAAGTTTAAACTCTGTTTCAAATAATTACGTTGCAAGTAAAAGGCACTCACTACAGTTGAATCATTATCATTGCTATGCTTACTGAAATAATGGCACATTTAATTAAAAAAATATCAATTGTAAATACACTTGAAAATGAATTATATTTGGCTTATATACTAGAACAAAGCTTTGGCATAAAAAAGAAATAATGAGAGATTCAATATATGGACAGAATAGCTGAAATGCATCGTGCCGATGCAGGCAGGATCATATGAGTATCTGTTTTTTTATGAGTTAAAGTTTATACAAACACTTTAAGAAAGATATCTGATAATTTATCACAATTTAGTGAAACGGTCAATGAATGAGTATCTGTCGCAAGATTAAAACATATAAAAACTGCTCACAACCTGTTTCTTCAGAAAAAAAAGATTAAGAAAATAAGATCATAAATATTTGTTTGAAATAGGGGCCATATTACACAAGCGTCTTAAGCTAAAATTATATCTTTGTCTTCAAATCAAGAATTTCCTCAATTGTTGTTCCACAGGAAGAAAGTGCTATGCTTAAAAAATATTCTGAATATTAAAACATGCATAAGTTTCTAGAAGAATGTAGAAATTTAAAGATATACACTTAGGTAAAAATATTAAAATCAATCTGAAAATGTTTCTGTAATTCAACCCTAGACTTATTTGTCAGTATAACATTAAATGTTTCATATAATGTAAAGCATGCTTTTGAAAAACCAACATGCAAATTTTAATAGATAAAAATTAATGATAAGAAGTTATACAATTATATCTGACATACGAGTAAAACAAGCACACTTAAGAATCGTATCACAAGAAACAAAAAGATAAAGAACATATAAAAAGCTGTACAAAGATAAGATGAAGCCTAAATGCCTCACATTAAGACCATTAAACAAATCATTGATAAAAATACTTTTATTGCTTAAATTAATTGGCTTAAAATTTTTTCCATCCACTCCATTATTGGGTTAACACATGACAATGTTAAAACATAGAATGTCTTTATTAGCTTTAGGTGATAGTTCATGCATAACAAATTAAACAAATTAAGTCCACTGGAGGGACATCGACTGTAGGAATAACTTGTTTTATTTTGTAATAAATGAACTTTAACTGACTTAAAGTATATCCTTGAAATTCCTGTAGGAAGTACATGAAGTATGGCATCATGGCCCAATATATGAATTGAATCGGTCACATGAACAAATAACCAAAATAGAGTGCACAAAATGCTTGCCTCTTATTGGTCTGTGTGAAGCAATTAACTTTTTATATGAGTCACACTTTAAGACACAGTTATGGAATTTCACAACATTAATAATAGTTTAAGCCATAACAACTACCGGTATATAAATCATACTTGTATATACAAATAGAACAGGGTCATAAAACATCTACAGTCATTTCTTAACTTTTCTAAAATGTGTGTGACATTAGTACATATATTTCATAGAATTACTGAAAATGAAGTACTTCAGACATAACTTAGTTCTTAAATTATATGACCAGTAAGATACTTAACTAAGAAACAAGATTTAAGTTAGGGAATGACTTAATATACTTTAAGAATACCGGCCCAGTACTTCAATGATTCACCGTTACTGGCTTTACCAGTAATAACTAGTAAGTTAAAAGATAAACATAAATATAGCACACAACAAAAAATCATTATCAAGTGTAAAAGTTAACATTCAATACTTAAACAACATTCATAAACAGGTATAAATATCACATTTTTTTATAATGCACTTTTCTACAAAAATAAATATATACATCCACAATTTACAACACACTTCTTTTCATTTTGCAAACAGCTGCATAAACCTGTAGATTTTTTAAAGCAGATATTTATGAATTTAATCATAACATGCATTCAACTTTAAAAACAACAACACTATCTTACATTAAAAATCTTGAAGAACTGCTAAATAAAAATGCTTAGCTAAAAATAGACTGCTTAATTTATAACATATATTCATGTTTGTGTTTAAAAATCAATGTCGATTCCAAACACCATATCTATTAAGTGACCAATAGAAATGAAGGAAACATAATTCATATCTTAACATTTGATATTTGATTGTTTTTCCAACTAAAAAAGGCACAATTCATTTTGAAGCATTACCAATCATTAACAAACATACATTAACAAACATACATTAACAAACATACATTAACAAACATACATTAACAAACAACATTAACAAATTCATTATATAATAATGGTTACCAGATTTTTTCAATATTATCATTACAGTAACCATTTTTATGGCCTAAGTATAACTAGTTACAAGTATTTATTTTTATATTTCAAGGTCAAATCGTAACTATCAAGGTCAGTCATATACTGGGTTGAAAGTTCAAACTATCCAAAATATCCGAAACAGTAGTGATGTAACCTTGGTAACAAGTTAAACATTTTCAAGGTCAAGGTCAGAATCCTCCTCTTCACTGACATCCGTAACGGAGACAAAACTGTTCCTGCTGTTTGACCTTTGGGCACCTGGCGCTGTGCTTCCACCACCTGTAACCATGGAAACATAGTATGAGGTGAATGATTATTTGAGCAGGATGTGAAATTACTAAAAATAGATAATAAAGTGACACATGATATAGTACAGTAGTAAGTATTTAAGCATGACACACACATGTATGTACTTTAAAGAATGATTAAATATACAAGTAGCAGTTTCTAGATCATATATATTTCATATATACTATATATATAAATATGAAGAGAAAATAGCCTAACTTTAAATACAGTAGAACTCCACTACTCCTTAGACACAGTTGCTATAATTTGTAATGGTCATTGTAATCTAAAATTTACATGTTTATTAAGACCTAAGCCTACTGGAAGTTACTTTTCTATGGTCAGTTGTTAGCCATAGTTGTTATTTTATATTATACAAAAAGTTGAACAGGTATTGACCATGCTTGTGCCATACACATTCTTTAAACACAGTTCACAAGCTGTTTCATAATAATGTTTGGAATTTAACTTAGTGAAACATGCTCGTCGATTAGTAAAACAAAGCATGATTGTAATGCCATCTTGCACTGAAAAGATGGTCAAGTTGTATGGCTCCAATAGCAGCTTCTAACTGTTTCAACACTTTTAAAAGTTTCATTTGTCACCACAATCTTTGATGTGGCAAGTTGATTGACAGCCTATATATGTTGCATTTGATAATGAATGCACAATTTTACACTAGATGATTTCTCCAAAATACCATTACAATGATTGCATGCATTCTATAGATTGTATTAATGAACTTGGAGTAATAAATAGTTTCAGTCTCTTTTTTACTCTGTGTACTAAACATAGTATTACATGTATGAGCATTTACCAGATTTTTTTCCTCTGCTTATTATCTATCATAACATATAATCTGCATTAAAATTTGGTAAATCATTGGGGCGGAGTTAAAGCAACCATCATTCAGTGCTTTAAAAACTTGACATGCTAAGTTCATTTGTAAACAGAAGTGTCATGCTATTCCCAAAAAGTCATTCTGTTAATTGTCATAAATTTAGAACTTTAAAAAATAGCTAATTTTAAAGAATACCAACACAAATAGGGGTGTCTGTGATGTTAAAGTTTGTTTTCTTTTAATTTATCTGAGATCAGGGTTTGAGACAAGAATTGAAAATAAAAATAAATAAATTTAAAACATAAAAGTCTCATTAATTAGCAATGTAAGCAAGTCTATAACTACCTATAGAAAATATGTGAGTACTTTTATGTTTATAAATTAAGTTTTTTTTATATATTATTATAGCAAAATGATATTTAAATTTCTTGAAAATGAACTTACAAAAGCTAACATGCAATCTTGATTTTCAATGAAAAATAGAAATCTGTAAATGCACATTATGCCAAATGTTTTAACGATAATTGAGCTAAACTTTTAATCAGAATATGAGCGTATATAATAAATGGTCAACATTCCCACATTCAATTTCAACTGAAGCCATTGCAACCAAGGCATACCTGCATAATATAATAAGCATATATGTGTATTTACATAATTGAAGAATCATAATGCAAAATTTTATTCTTGACATTTGTTAGTACTAATATAATAGGGATAATGCATCTATCAAAGATTTGCCATACGCTATGGGATGGTAACAGGCATACAGGGAATTTAGACAGCATGTTTTGTCCAACACCCTAATAACACAGAAATCAGGGAATAGACTTGGCTGCAAAAAAATTTCAAATGTGTTTTGATGCTAGGGACACCTCTGACCCCAGGTACTTTAAAAACATTTGGAACTTCTCCGCCATTTTCCATCGAAAACAACCTCAGATGTATATGGATGGTTTACAATGTCAGAAATCTTTACATTTAACTCTGAAGCTGCAAATAGATTGCAAAGTAATTTAAATTTAGCAGTTAAACATCATTACTTTACTCTTGGGAATCTTAATTATCTAAAATACAATAATTCACTTCACTGGCAAAGATTATATAGATATATACAAACTTAACGTTAAAACCGGCATACATCCAAGATTGTGTTTGATGGATAATGATCAGGGAGTTCCAAATGCTTTGAAAATGTCCCTGCTCCAGGACTTGGATTAAGACAACAAATATTTGGAGTTTGTCTAAATTTCCTTGGTGTGCCTGCCAACACCTGGTTTGATATGCGCTAAACTTTGATAGGGGCGTAAGGCTATGTAAATCTGTATTCTATAAGATCAGGGTACCAAGCTTTCTGACTCCTCTTTACTTACTGCTTCATACATCCGATAACATTTCTAGAAGTAAAAAGTTCTTATTTAAAAAAAACATCCGACCAGAACATTTCTAAGACGATGTTTTGCATTTTGAGATAGCATAACATTCCTTATTTCTTTTTAACAACCATTACATATTTACCTAACAATGGCACTATATCAACCAACTGAATGAATAAATCTTCATTTTTGATGACAAATGATTCAGGTGATAAAATTAATCTACATTTGTTGGCATTTAATTCGATTTTTATGAAACTCATTATGGAACTGGTTAACTTTATAACATTCCCTAAGCTTGTTTCATAAATTTTTGCATAAATAGTAACTTGTATGATCCTATTAATCTTCTCCTTTTGCCATCTTTTGAACACGGCACAATATAGTGGATTGACAAAATGAGACGAAAAATGTCTTTCGACAAAGTGTTGTGGCATTAATTTTGTGTTTTCACATCATTCTTTAGAACCAGGGTGTTTGGAAACAACAGAGAAATTCAGAAAAAAGGTTATCAATATGCGAAACACACAATAATTCAAAACTTTAAAATGTAGGTAAAAAAATAATTAATAAAACTTCAAAACCATCAAGTCATATAAAACTGTTAGTATATCTACATAAATATATATTGCAAATCTATAATAAATCAGCTTTGTGAAACATCTAGCAAATTTCTAGCAACTCTCAAATCTAGACTTCTAGTACTAAGGTGTGTAAAATATACAAAATCTGAGAAAGTTTTCACTCTGTTTCACACTAAGCTTCTAAATCTATCTTAAATTCCAGTGGTGATTACTTACACAGGACTATGACAAGGTTTTATTGGAGGCTATATAACGAAGGAAGACATCCATGTACATGTATAGTATGACACAGTGGTTTAGGTAAGGCTGTAGCATTTTGATTCTATGTTTAGTGTCAGATACAAATTTCAAAACCTACCTCCCAAAAAGGAACGCTAATTTTTATACATTCTTTTTACAATAAATGTCAAAAAGCATAATATACATTTGCGCGTCTATAAATCTAGAAAATTGACTTTTTCGAGAATATGATATATTTTTGTTATTTTTAATTATCAAACAATAGGAAACCATTTGTTTTTGCTAAATTTAGGTTTTGCTAATTTTTCATTCTAAAGGCTGAAAAACTTCCTGACCAGTGACACTAAACCATAGATTCAATTTGATTCGGCCTAATGAACATTGGTAAAAATGCTACACGAAGGTTCTAAGTGACATAATATGAAAATGCAGATAGAACGATTTTGCTTTCACAGCTGCTAAACTTTCTATAAAACCGGGTAATGATAATAAGAAACATTAGCCCAATATGCTGTTTTTCAACTACAGTATGACAAGAGCAGGGCATGAGTTTTATTACAGCCAGAGTAATGGGTATTGATACACATGTCCATATTGCCACTGGTAACATGTGAATTAAGATCCATGTGTTTACACCTTACTGCTAAGGTTAAGGTTTTTTTTAACAACAACTGCCCTGCTGAAATCGACAATGACACCAATGCAACCAAAATACCTCAACTTTTTCTTTCTTCGAAAAACAGGAGTTCAAAGTATCGATATCTGAAAAATATTTTTTATCCAATTTTCACGAAACTTTAAACTCACCTTTAGATGAAGACCCCCACAAACTGGACCCGTATGTATTAGATGATACAGAGGCATCTACATGTGCCCCACCCCTGGGCTTGGCTGCCTGACCCCCTTTGGAACCCCCTCCCGGTGCCCGGGCTCGTCTCCCAGGG
The DNA here is from genome assembly GCF_026914265.1 of Mya arenaria. NCBI lineage: Eukaryota > Metazoa > Mollusca > Bivalvia > Myida > Myidae > Mya > Mya arenaria. The sequence goes on along the minus strand of NC_069136.1, from coordinate 57,142,683 downwards.
ATGGGGGCTTCCTCATCCTCAACGGGTGACACATCCCAGTCACTGTCAGAATTAAAGTCCTGAGAAAAAACAGAAATATTAAAAGTCAATAATCATGCATTTCAATTTTGAAAGTTTCGTTGTTTATTTTGTTTATGAATAAAGGCCTTTGGCCAATAAGCATGCTGTACATTGATGATAAACATTGTAAAATATTTGATCAAAATTTGACATATTTTGCCACCTTGGGTACCAAATACACATACAACACAAATTAACATGGTGCTGGTTGTCATTCAAACTCTTTAAGCTGATAATGGAAATTTGACAACAAATTAGAAATAAACACAACTTTAACATTCCAATAAATTTTTATTTTTTTTTGATAAAATTAAAGAAACACATGTCTAAACATTGGTGAAAAATATACTTTTTCCAATCATTAAGTAGCCAAATATATGCCTCTGCTAATGTTGAAAAAGCATGGAACATTTAAATAGTTCCTATATGTTACCAGTATATCATCGACAGGTTTCTTCTGTCCAGATGTCCCCATTGTATCTACAGCACCTGCCGGCTTTCTCTCCCCCGTACGACCCTGTATGTAGAAAATAATTAACACATTGTTATGAATAATTTATAACTACATATGCAACTAAAATAGATTTCTTCTCTGTTGACCTATCTGGATGTTGATGTGTCATTTCCTAGTAATAAAATTTCTTTATTAACAGTAAAAAAATGACATTCATTACGTTGTTAATCATATTTTTAGTTATTTAAAGCTGTATGGATGCAGATTGGCAAGCTTGCAAATCAACAAAAATGCAAGCAAACAGTTTAACATGTACAATCAAAACTCGCTATGTCATGTTGCTGAGGCCTCAGGAAATACTATGAGAACAACGGGAATACTGTGAGATAACGAACATTCATACGGATAGAACCGAAATACAAAATCGAGATAACAGAGTTTGACACAGCAAGTTTTCGATTGTAAATATTTTGAACTTATTCTAATATAAACACTATCACAATATCACACAGCTAGCGAAAAGGAGCAACACAAGTGTAGGTCAATGCTGATCAACTCAACAACAAGCCATAGTAAATCACCTAGCTGTGAATGCGGCAACATTTTTACTAAGTTTGATGCGAATATCCTGAACTGTTGTTGAGTTACTGCCGTTGTTTAAGTTATTGCACGTTCATGATGATCAGCTAAACAACACCAACTATGACAAAACCTGAAGTTTTCTGTTTTGAAACACAAACCAGCTTGTGTATATTGAACTGTTTAATTCAATATATTCAATATCTCATAGCCACCAAAACAAGCACACACAAAGTGCTTGACAATAATTGTTTTGTTTTTCAGTCAAACAAAGGATTTAATACAAAACCTAATATTAATGACAGAGATCTGGCCCATGCTACACATGTGGGGGAACTGTTGTTACTGGTAGTTTGTGCATACAGTCCAAGTTGAACTTAACAGTTTTGAGTTTCAGCCAAGGTTAAAGCTGCACTCTCACAAATTGACGTTTTTGTTGTTGTTGTCTCAGAATCAGCTCATTTTTGCATCAGTGCCTTCAATTCATTTAAGATAACTCACAATAGAACAGATTTCAGTTGTTTGGTAAACTGCCAAAAAATTCATTTTTCTCACCATAAAACATCAATTTTCAAACGTCAATATGAAAACTGTGATCTGCTTTTTTGTCAGCAGTCATATATCACTGGTTTTCCTGACATAAACGCACAAATTGGCTCATTCCAAGACAAAAAAATTGACAATTAATCTGTGCGAGTGCAGCTTTTAAGTTTTTACACGCCGATGCAGATGACAACACCAAGGCTATCACAGAAACTCTTCGGAAATAATGATGAGCTAAAAATGAAGCAATCACTACTCACAGCAAGCTGCATCTCAATAGTCTTTGAGAGCTCAGCTACCTTAGCCCCCTTGGGCTGGGGTGTCCTAGTCATTGGTGGCTGCCTCTGGGGCGCTATATCAAGCTCACTAAAAGAGAAAGACAATACTGTTTTGTTTTCCTTGTTTTAGTGTGTGTGTTCAATGTTCACTTATGTGATTTAATACATAAGAAACACAAGTGTGCTCTTACTATTTATTATGAACTACACTACGCAATGTACACCAACAGACTGACCAGGAATACTCAGCATGCAAAGAGATAAATATATAAAGTATAGTCTGTTTCTAGAATCTGCAACAAAAAAAAAACAATATGAATTATACAGTCATATGAGATCACAGCAAACTAAGCGCCATTGGTCGTGGGTCACCTACTCTCTGAAGGGTCACATCCATCAAAGCGTTCCCTTGTAATTTTGAGTTTAGGGGCCTAAGACTCTTATAACTAACAAACTTGGAGTATCTTTTATAGGGACACAATATACAGCTTATACTCAATGAAAGTTTGTTTGGGAGGTCCCAGAGTTGCAGAGCAATTGGAAATGGTGGTTCCTGGAAAGAAATTTGAGTCAGGGATGCAGGTTTCCTTAGTTATCACAAAATTAATTTTATTATCAGCTTTATTAGCTATTATCAGCAGAGAAGGTCAATACTCCCTACCTGTCCGATTCCAGCCAGTCATCCTCATCATCGTCATCATCTGCCTGTAGGGGTTTGGACTGGATGGTTTTGGGCTGTGATCTAGGTGCTGGAGCAGGCTGGGCTTGCCGGCTCTGTGGGGTGGGGAATCCAGGCCTGCAAGTACAGATGTACATGTATGTAAATAACAATTATAAATAACACTTGAAGATACTCACCCCTGTGGATTAACATAGATTTTGGGTGAATACAGAATCAACATGAAAAGTCTAAAAAAGAGTGTTTTTTTCACTCCACCTCCCAAATTAAACCTCCATTGTTAACCTAAAAATATAGAAATTCAGAAATGCTTCAAACCATGCTTTGGCAATAATGCCACATAATACCATTAATTTTATTCCACCGACCTGGACGGAACAGGTGTGAAGGCTGGTCCTTCCTCATCTGACTCGCTCTCATCTTCTTCTGAGTCCCACTGTGTGCTTGTGTACTCTGCGCTAGACGCTGCGCTCTTCCTTAATGGGCTCTCTGTTCTCCGTGGGCTTGGGGCACCTCGCTGGACTGGGCTGTGTGACCTAATGACAAAGGAGTTCACATTAATGTGGATTGATTTAATTTTGTGAGTATTTCATTTTACATAAATGAAGGAAACACAGAACCAGGGAAAACACAACTTTTATATGGCTTAGGGCACCTCATTGGACAGGGCTGTGGGAGCTTAGCCTGGCTCCTCACATTTATAAGGATTGCTTTCAATTATGATTATTCTACTCAAATTCTTTATTTGCAATTTGATCATGTTGCAAATTTAAACTTTTACATACAAATACTACATAAAGGGAAGTGTATTTAATCTTCATGGTTTCGCCATTACCACACCTTACATAAATGAATGAAACACGGAACCAGGGAAAACACAACTTTTATATTTCAAAGTGATCTACAGTCATGCACATTTTTTTCAATATCTTAGGTTATTGAATTTTCCAGCTGTGAATTTTCTAAATTATAACAGTACATGAACTTTTGTCTGCATAACAAATATAACATCATATATTTAGCAACAAGTCTTGAAGAAAAGGTATCTATCGAACATACCTGGGAGGAGCTCTAGGCCCCTGCTGTGAGGATTGGGCCATCCCCTGGGTGGGGCCTGCTGGGCGAGGTTTAGGGCTGGGGCCCCGGACCTGTGACCCACTGCTGCCGAACCCTGAGGTGGGGATGGACTGGTTACTGCCCGGCAGGGTACCGCTGACTGGTCGCCGAGCTGAAATAAAATTAACAAACCAATCAGCATTGTTTGATGATTCGTTTATAAAAAACAAAAAAGTCCTATTAATAATAGAGATTACGTCAAATTTAAAATATGCAGTTGGTTGCAAATGATTTCTGACATGATTAAGGTAATCTTTGATAATGAAAACTTCAATGATGGAGTAGGAACAACACATGACATCATCAAAGGGCAGATAATTTCAAAGACAGTTTAATTGAAAGAGTTGTGGGCCTTGCTTCAAATAGTTATATGTGTACAAGGTTTGTTGTGAATATCTTAAAGATGTTCAATTCAATCCAATTGTTTTAATATACCAAAAAGAATGAATGAATGTCGAAAACAATGGTTCTTATGGAGGATACCAAGTTTAATTTGAAAGAAAGGTGCAGAAAACATGATATTTCTACCTTATGAGATGATAGTAAATCTTTTATCATTCACCAATCATTTAATATTTTTGCTTTTACAGCTTTTAAATACACGTATACAGTAATTATTGATCTTACAAGGTCCAGTGGGTGGGGATCTTTTGAGAGCCTTAAGCCTCTCCCGGGCCTGGGCTGTTGCAAAGTTGTCAAACTGGGCTCGGAGGTCACTAAAGATGGCACCATGTTTCTGGAATATGAACACATCAAGTTTTTTTTAATTATTTTTGTATATTGTTCAAGCTTTATATAACGTTTTATGTTTATTAAGCTTTTTTTATACATGGCAGGTGTATTACTTCCCTAAAATAGCAAAAGTGTATTCTCATCAGTTTTTAGCATAAAATTGAAACAATAAACATGACAGCAATAAAAGGCTACCACAATTTCTCAACATAGTTTTTTATTAAAAAAAACATATGGAAACTACCGTAACAAAGATATACGCCCTCAAAATTATCATAGTTTTTTCTAAAGTCTTATATATGCTATGTATGCTTGAAGTTTACTAAATGTATAACATAAATGTCCTGAACATTTCCTACCTGTGCAAGCTGCTGTCTGCGTGTTCTAAGGTGGGCAAGTTTGCTGGCTAGTATCTCGTTTGAAATGCACTTTGTTCCCTGAGGTGGAGAAAGGTTATATTTCAATGATGTAAGAAACAAAAGTACACAGTTATAGAAATTAAGTAATGAAATTGATACTTGGGAAAACATTTTTTTCCCTAAACACTTCAACTTTTTGAGAAACTTTTTAAACTCAACATTAAGCAAGAATTTATATACGTCATGATGTTCGGGAAAACATGAAATAAACAATGAAATCAGAAGTGTTATCATTGTCAATTTCTTCACAAATGTTTAATTCAAGGTAAACATTAAAAAGGATTGATCAAGTGTATTCTGGTCTGGATCATACATGCTGCGTGACCAAATGACAAGGAATAAACACATGCCTTCGGATGGTTTTTGTCGATTCAGACCAAAAACACCTAATTGATATTATTAGTACAATACATACAGGTGCGATGCCAATCTTCTCAAGGTTTTCCTGAAGGAGGGATACAAGCTCGTCTCTCATAATTTTTAGGGAGGGATTGGCCCGTAGCTTTTCTAGGAACTGTGTCGTCCTCAATGTAACTTCACCACTTCGCTCGGTCCTGAAATAAAAGAAAGCAATAAAGTTGGATTTACAATCACTTACAAATACAAGACAAAATTTATTTAATTTAGTTTGATTGAAAGAGTTTTACTAGGAACCAGAGCTGTTTCCCATCTCCATTATCATTATGGAGTGTGTAACAAAAATCCACAGAGACCATGTACCCAATTTTAAGCTCTGACCTCTTAGCGACTGTCTGGTACCATAGCCAGTTCCCATCTCCATTACGATTATGGAGTGTATTAGAAAAATAACAACAGAGACCACGTACCCAATTGTAAGCTCCGACCTGGCAGTTGCTGTCTGGGACCGTTGGAAGCTAGATTGGGTACCAGAGCCAGTTCCCAGCTCCGTGTCCTCATCCTCATCGTCGCTGGGCTCCATACGTGACACACGTGTTTCAGCAGCAGCCTGGGCATCCTAGAGTAGAGGGGCATATAATTGGTCATAAGTTGAATTTTGAACTGAAGGAAAATAGTTTTAAACAATACATTTGGTTCAGGTTACCCGACTCTACCTACGAAATAGGAGCCGACCAATCATCTTTTATTGTCAGTTGATACATTGATTTATTTTTTAATAGTGTGTTTTAATATGTAGTTTAAAAACCTTTAATGATTTATCCATAATATTGCTTTACCACCATTATTCAATGATAACAAAAGTTTTCTTACATAAAGCCTAAAAAAAGCCTACCTGTCCTACATGTTTTTGAAAAAGATGTAACCCTAACCAAACCATTTATTTTTGGCCTTAACATAGTAAATCATTTTAACATCAACGTTATTAAAGCATAAGCATTCTCAAAAACAGAGATTTATCAGTGAAATACAAATGATAAGTCTCTCAAATACCAATCAAACTTCAACGCACACAGGGATGGGACTTAATTTTAAAAACGTTGTTATGTGTGATGTTATGTGTGGAAATAAACTTGTGTTCTGTTCTATATATTTATATCTATAACTGTCATTTTATATCCTTTTTAAAAAGAAAAATGTTTGTTTCAGTGTAAGATTGCATTATTATCACACCTCATGAACACTCAAAATAAATATTTCACTACACCATTCATGAAATATAACTTTCGATGCCCACGCAGTGAAATATATTGTTGAACACTGACAGAAACAATTGTCCTCTTTCATCATTTTTAACCCTTAAATCCACAGAATAATGCTGCGCTGACTGTTTACACAAAATATAGCTTACCGACCGCCTCATTTCTTCCTCAATCAGCTGTTCTTGTTCTGTAGTTTGCTGCAATAACAAAATGTTTGAAATATTTTACATATCCATTAACTGTTACATCAGTATACTGCAGATTTTTTTATTAACTTTCATATATATATATATACAGGATCTTACTAGATACCATAGGTGATGAAATAAGTTTAGGAAAAGTTATAATTTCTTGAACACATAAAAAAAGATGAAGATTTTATTCATATTTTGGCTAAATTAGTTGGGAGAAAAGACATTTCATGTCAAATCGTATAATATTATTGTTATATAAGAATATACTTGATGGTTGTATTGGTTTCGAAACAAGCAAAGTCATGTGTAAACCCTTTGCATGCTGGGTAAATTGTCGTCTGCTCAAAATTGTTGTCTGGTTTATTCCAAATTTCTTTCAATTTACTTAAAACTTTGGGGATATATTGACTGAGTGGCAAACAGCTTGGAACCTGACCAGGCACTGAGTTACTCGGTGTCTGGTCTGGTTCTAAACTGTTTGCAAAGCCTTTAAAATCGCCATCAGCAGCCTAAGGGTTAAATTATATATCATAACATGTTCATTATGTTTTTATACAAAAGTCAAGTAGAGAAATGTATCTAAAACACAGACATGTCCTTGATATTCACTCTGCACACTTATCCCAAAACCATGTTATAAAAGAAAATTATACGAATAAAGAGGTTTAGATGCAACAAAACCTGAGCTAGGGTTAAACAAAACCCTCCAACACCCACAAGTCCATCAATGAAAAAACCACAGCAATTCATGTCGAATTATTAATAACACAGCCACACAAAATCATCCACAAAATGGAACTTTCAATAATACAGCCACACAAAATCATCCGCAAAAATATAATGTGAATAACACAGCCACACAAAATTATCTGCAGAATGGAACTTTAAATAATACAATCACACATAACCATCCACATAATGATTGTGTCTACACATATCTAGTAGGTCCATAACAGTTTCTCCTAAAGTTTTCGTCCATAACAGTTACTCCTAAAATTCCTGTTCATAATGCAGTTTCTCCTAAAATTCTCATCCAAATTAGTTTCTCCTAAAATTCCTGTCCATAAGTTTCTCCTAAAATTCCTGTCCATAACAGCTTCTCCTAAATTTCCCATCACAACTAGATTAACAACACTAACCATGAGAGCTATCTACCTCAAGCCCTCTTCCTCGTTGGAGGTAGTACTCTCTTTAGTGGAGGTTGAAAAGTTCTCTGATGAGCTCTTCTCTACTGGAGGGGACATTTTTGGTTACTAGACTATATGTAACGAAGTGAAGCAACCTGGAGAGTATTGCATGTGCAATTATCTATTCTTCCCCACGATACCTTCCTGGAAGAAATCTCCTCAGTGGAGGTTGAAGAGCGCCCTGAAGAGCGCTTATCAAGCTGACATTTCTAGTAACTAGACTACATGTTAGAACACTGCAGTAACTCTGAGAATAATCCATTTGCAGCCATCTACCCTTCCTAGCTCTCCCTCATTGGAGGTAGTACTCTCCTCAGTGGAGGTAGATAAGAACTCTTCCCCACTGGAGGGGACTTATCTGGTATCTAGACTACATTTAACACACTGCAGCAACCATAAGGGCAGTCTATGTGCAGTTATCTACCTTGACCTGCTCTTCCTCACTGGAGGAATTATTATCCTCAGAAGAGCTCTTCTCTATTGGAGGGGAGCTTTCTAGTTTTGGATGTTTGGTTATTGCAGACTTTGATTTCACATCTTCTTTCTTCACAGAGAGTTAATATTTTGTAAATCATGTTTAGCCATATATTTACAAGTATCTTATTGAGATACGCAACCTAAAATACTTAATTTTTAAAAAGATATTCCAGTTTATTATTATGGATGTTTATAACACAACCCCTTCAACTATTTGCACACATTTTGCAACTTAACCAAGTGTAAAATTTGAACTTCCTTTCAAGCATTGTATATTTATTTTATCAATGTTACATCAATGACCTATGGTAATAAAAGTGCTGCAGTGCAAATTTTAAAGGTGGCACTTCTCATCAATTTTTATGGGCCTTGCTACACATGTCTATTTGTTTCTGGCAAAATGTGTACCAAGCTTATTGAGCATCTTTCTAACCTTCATAAGTTTGCCAAGGTTAACATTTTAGCATGCTGACAACAGAACTGACAACAAAGACAGGTAACTCACCCTAATCAGCCTCTCGACCTCTTGCTGTTGTTGATCAATCATGCCAGAATTCTCTCCCCTGGCCTTCTTCCTAGCAAGGTCTTGTTTGGTATAGTTTAGAGCCTCTTTCAACTGTGAACAAAGTAATAAAAGGCCTCATTTTAATTTAAAACATATCTCATGATCAAAACATGGTGTCAACTATTTGATAGCTTGTGACATATATAAGTAACCAAGTTGGACCTTTACTTTGCTTATGTGACAATGCATTCATTTTAATTTATACATATCGCATGATAAAACGCAAAAAAATGGTGTCAACTAGTAAATAGCTTGTGATATAGGAAAGGTTTGACTGTAACTTTGCTTATGTGACAATACATTCATATGCATATAACAGCTGCTTTATACTGGAAAAAAGAAAGTTATGTTCCTGAAAATGACCAAAACATTAAACCAGTATCTTGCAGAGTTACGGAAATTACTCACTTCTTAATCAAGAAAACTAGAAAAGCTTTGACACAATCAACTTACCTTCCTGAGTTCCTGACCATGTTGTCTCTTCATGTCATCCACACGCTGCTGCCACTGCTCGTCCTGCCTCTCAAACTGGGACTGAACTGAAGACTCCACATTGTGCATCTGGGGAAGGAGGGGGTACATAAGTATTGTTGTTTGGGGGACTTGTATTTAATGAAGCAAACTGACTATCCATGAGGGCTGAACTGATGTTATTTCAATTTAGTGTTCTAAGGTTTTAGGGTAAGGCAAGGACAAAATGTAACCCTGTTTAGAGCTACCATGGTTCTTACATAGCTCTTTAAAATGGGACGCCTGTTCAATGTCCTTCCTGGTAGATTGTTAGTATTTTTTTAAGTGGTAAGACTCTGATCACTCCATGTTCAAGATATGTCAAACTTTTTCCTATCTTTTTCAATTTATTTATACACTTTTTGTATTTCTGTTATACTGAATGTTTATGTTCAGTATTTCCTGAAGTCGAACGACTTTAAAAAAGCAAGTTTTGACACTTATTTTAAAAGCTTGAACACCTTAAGCAGGTGCAACTGATCAATGATCAACTATTTTTATTCTATAAGAAAGGGACAAATCTTACCAATTAATAAAGCCAAAGTTATGGACCTTGCTACACAAACTTGTGTGTCTTGTGGCTTGCAACATGTGCATTTACTTTTTTATGAATGTAATTGATGACAACAAGGCTATCACAAAACCTTGGCTTTCCTTGGAATAAAACCAAACAAGCTAATAAAGGCTCTATATTACAGTATTATTCAGACATATGAAAACTGGAAGAAATATTTCTAAGAATCCCCAAACCTGATCCTGTAGCTGTTCCCTGAGCTGAGCGACCTCTTCCCGCTGGTGGCGTAACATTTCCCGCTCGTTATCCGTGTCATCCTGCATGTCACCAAGGTTTGACCTCTTTGCCCCGCCTGTCAGCTCGGCTAGACGTTGCTCGGCCTCCTCGCTCCGCTGGTTCGCCACACGTAGCTCCTTCATAAACATGGCCTTGACCTTCTCAAGATCAGACTGAAATGGATAAAAGAAGGCTCAGTAGTTGAATCACTTTACCGTAATGTTTCTGAACATTTCTAGCTCTTGGAAATAGCAATTCATTTAACCAAGTTTCATGTTTATTTCATCAATGGTTAATAAGTTATAGTCAACATCTAAGTTTTCACCCATTAGACAATGAAACTTAGGCAATTATTATACTTTCTTTGTAAAAAAAGAAAAAAAAAGAAAAAGAAAAACTGGCTTAAACCTGAGGATCATATTCATATTCATAAGCAATGATAGTTTTTGAAGAAAGATACATACTCTTAGATACACTTAAATAACTATAATCTAATTACCTGCTGCTCAGGGGAAAGGTTATTTACTGCCTCTGCAAACTTAGGCTAAAAGAGAAGAATAATAACATTACAATACAGAATGACTTATTTCATTTCAGTGTCTGATCTGGATGTGTGCTTGGGCAGCTTAATGACATACTGCCATTGTTACGTGGATACTTAACTCCTGTTTTCTTTACACTGAATAAGTGAGCCTGAAATGATTCATCTATATTTTATAATTATTGCAATTTCATAGCACATGAATTTCATCTTTTATTGAACTTATTATGTACTTATAAATATGACATTGAACATACAGCTACTGCCATTGAAAAAAAATATTGCTTTAGCAATAAATTTTAAAATCTGTAATCATCACAAAACTGTTTGACCTCATGTAATGAAAACATTGATATGAGTTTAGAGCACATAAAATACCACAGATATCTGCTGCAGTCAAGCTCACCTGTTTTTCGAGGTTTTTGCGCGCTTTTCTCTCACGCTGTAACTGGCCCTCCGTCTGACGTAATCTCTCCCGGATCTCCTCAAACTCATGTTCAAGGGCTGTGCTAAACTGTTGGGGCCCCTGTAACAAAAGAAATGTAATGAAATGAGGCTTCTTATGGTACAATACAAATAGATTTAAATTCTGGCAGTAATATGGTTCGCTCTGATTTTATCTATCTTATGTCCTGCAATCCTCAACTGCAATAGGCCTTAGTGGGTAGTACAGGGCTTGCATGGCTTAACTGGTTACACACAGTTCTAACCTAGCACTTAGGTAATTCAGCTATATTTTAGTTTAGTGCAACCAATTGTATCAAACTTGGATAAGTTATCAACAGGTTATCTTGAGCCCAGTTTGCACTTTTAAATGATTTGATTGGTCAGTAACATTTATTGGATAAATATTGACCAAAACAAACATTTAACCAGTTTATATACAATGGGCTGCAGCAGGTACCTTTCTTTATGTTCACTAGTTGAATTGTTCAAATTGTTTGGAAAAATAGAATTAGCTCAGTACTACTTACTATTATAGCATCTGACAATTTTGTAAATTCTCCATCACTTCTCACAACCCCTTTCTTACCTGCTGGCCAGGCTCTTGCTGTTGCTGGTTGCTAGAGGGTGTGGCCTGGTCACTAGGAGAAGCTCCGCCATGGCGACGGTGGATGTGAGACTGAAGGAAGGAACTGTTCAAAAACGCCTTCGAGCAGAATGGGCACTGAAGAGAAAATGAATGTTATTTCTACACTATGCTACAGGGGCCTGTTATTATTGATAAGTCTTATGCATCTTTTTCTAAGCAGATAAAAAGTCTTGGTTTATAACATTAAGAATGATTAAATGGTTCAACATTTCATTCTCTACTAATTTAGTGTACTGTCGGACTTTCTTCTACACACATATAAAAAGGAATCCAAACAATAAACTGGCTAGTACTCTAGTAGCTCCATTAATAACAATAATGTTAAATAATGTTAAATATTGATGCCTTGTGACCCCATATTAATATTAGCATCATTTGAAAAGTATTTGCTTGCTGTTTTCTGATGTGTTAAACAAATGAACAAATGTACATTAAACAAACAGTATTTACAGTTTATATATTTGCTCTTTATTTTAACCTAAATTGTATATTAAATCACCCATACATAAAAAAACCCATAAAATTCTTTCAAATGTTACTAAAATAATATGGGCTACTCAGTGTGACTTTTATGACCATTCACCTTATTGTATGTGCCTGGCCCTGCGTGTATAAGTTGTTGCTGGGCTATAAGCAGCTTCTTCCTCTTATGACTTTCTTTCTTAACAGCTGCTAGTTCCTCCTTTAGCTTGACCAAGGACGCTTTTGTCTCATCATGCTCCTAGCAATGGAAGTAATATAAAACATCAGGAATATATACATGTACATTGGGATGATCGAGCACTGCTGAAAAATAGATTGTTTGTCTCCATAGTCATTGATAATGGATCACATTTTCAAATATTGTTTGTCACGGACAATAACAAAATACTCTCTTTCATAAGAATCTTTATAAGAAAGCCCACGAAACCAAGTAATTTGCAATGATGTATACATATCCCAATGTAATTCATAATAAACAAGCATTTTCAGTGAAAAGATATCCCCCGCCAACGATGGCTTGTTTGTGCTTGATGGCTTGTTTGTGCTTGAAGGTTAAAAAAAATCTCAGAAAGAATAAGATAAGCACATTGGTTTTACTGAGAAACGGCTGCAAACAATGATTTTTTAATAAATCAAGGGCAATAACTCTAAGGAAAATTGACCAATCCAAAAGAAAAATAGACAGGCATCATCACAGTATGTTGGTTCTTATTTATTCCAAGTGTCATGAAATTCTACCAGCTAGTTGCATAGAAAAGGCTGCAAACATGGATCTTTTAATAAATCAAGGGCAAATAACTCATATAGAAATTACACAATCCAAAATATAAATAAACAGGCATCATCGCAGTATGTTGGTTCATATTTATTTCAAGTTTCAAGAATTTCTACCAACTAGTTACTGAGAAATGGCTGTAAATGAGAGTTTTTCAAAAAATCAAGGGCAATAACTCCAAGTACAATTGACCAATCCAAATAAAAATGAGCAGGCATCATCCCAGGTGACGGACGGACGAACGGAAAGACGGACGGACGGACAACGCCATTTCAATATCCCCCTCCCTATTTCATAGGCGGGGGATAAAAAGCCATTGTACTGTGCATGAATAAAGTTTTAAGAAGTGAATTCATGCTCATAATATTATACAAAAAGAGACTCTGCATACTGTGTACACATAAATGTAATTAACATCTTATTACAAATAATGAAATTAGAAATTGAATTCTAACAGTTTTTTACTATTTCATAACAGTATATTTTTCTGGCTAACACTTACTTCATTTGATTTCTTTAGAGCTCCATCAACTGATGATAGTTTGGAAGTAAGGTACTCTTGAGAGTGCTGAAAACAGAAAACGTTACCATTGTTATAATAATTGACCAGTATACTTTTGACATGGAAGTTTCAGTAAATAAGTTGTTTCATTAAAATGCCAAAGACCATGATGGTAAAAAAATTGATTATGCAGTGTTTTTCACAGAATTATGAAAATTATTATGTATCCTGAATGTCAAATAAATGCATAATTCATTTCTATCAGTATAGAGAATTTCAAATAAAACACATGTAGAAAAGCTAATCTTTTTTATTATTACATGCAAACAAATTTAATTAGCATCTATAGTTAGGAAAAAATTCATCCGAAGAAAAAGTTACTTTTTGTAGTTAAGATACTAATCTCATTTGTTTGATAAGATTAGGAAATGAAAACATCATTGTCAGTAGATTAATCAGAAAATCTTACCAATAAATATTCAATAGAAAGTTGTGCCAGTTTGAATATCTTAATAAAGTTTGGATCAACCATTCGAATATCCTGAAATACAAACACAAAAGACAACTTGTTATTACATGTACCTGACTTTCTAAAATATGTTAATGTCAAGTTTAAGTTCTCCAGTTCCCATCAGTGATTTCTTTACTGCTATTAAATTTATTTACAGGCTGTTTTCCATATCAAAAAAACTTATTTCTCTCCAGATATATTATGATATATCCTCCCTTCCGCCGCTGCAAATTTTTAAATACTGTCAAAAATATATTCACAGGCAGGAATATTGGTATATTTGCATTTTGGTCAATATGAACATTTCTCTGAAAGAAAAATGTTAAAATATATATATTTTAAGTGTTTAATGTTGATTTAATGCAAAGCATATTTTATTGATGCTATTCTAAGTCCCTTTTTAAAGCAGTGACATTATTTTTTCTTACCAGTTCCCCCTCTAGGTTACAGAATGTGATATTCATTATGTTATCCTGAAGAGCATTAAAGTCCAAAGTCCTTGCAACATTATCAATATCAATTGAGGCAATACGCCGCCAGTCAATCTTTTCATAACGTTTCCGAAATGCAAAACCACGCCCGTTCTGTCCAGGGCCATCATGGCTCTGTTGGAAGCTAGAGGCTGGATAGGCACTGTCGTAGAACTGGCTGTTGTGCTGCATGGCTGACTGAGGGGGCATAAATTTGGTAGCCATCTGAAATGAAATATAAACAAAGTTAGTATATAAATAATATAATCATAATTAACTATTTAGTATAAAACCTTCGTTGTTTCGTTATTTTTCATCATATGGTGAACATTTTACAGAATAACATGCCATATCCCATTATTACTTCTCTTTTTTTTGAGAGGGGGGGGGGGGGGGGAGGGGGGAGATTAGATTGCTTTGTCCAATACCTTTTTCTACAACATACATGTATATATATAACACACAGAGCTAAATAATAAGCTGCTTTATACATGCAGTTATAAGAAATGGTAGTTTAAAAGAAAAATTGCAAAAAAATGCCTGTCTTGTTCTTCTAAGTAAAAAAACTGAGAAAAATTCCAGATATATGGCATTTTTGAACAATTGAAACAAAACTTTGGCTTAAGTCAAAATACCCTGTTGTTCTAAACAAAATTTGATTCTGGGATTTTTATTACTCTGAATTGCAACAACATTTATAAATCAAATGTTGACAACTTAACTTGTGTTTGTAAAATTTGTGTGTTTCATGAACTCAAGATTTAAGATTTTTTTATCAAGTTTGCAGTTACATAAACATATAAATGCGTCTTGTTACATGATAAAAAAATACATAATTAATCAACATGACAAATGTCAATCAATTGAGATGTCACATGATAAACAATTCTATTTTCTTTTATAAAAACCCTTATAAAGTTATAAAGTAAAGTATACAAGTGAAGCAGAGAAAATAATGAAGTCTGTTATTGTATATAATAACCATGAACTATTTGAATTTGACACATACCATATGTATTAAATAACAGTCACACATGTTCAGTGTATGAACTATCAGTAACATACAGTGGATTTGCAAACTGTTATTGTCAAGTGTTCAAGCTATCTGATTCTGAGATTGGCATAAACATTATGAATGAATTATTAAACAATTATTTACATTATCCATATTCCAATGAATGTTTTAGTATATACTCATCTTATGTGCCAAAGTACATATACTTACAGTACAAGTATGTGTATGCAAAGTAAATGAACGAAAAAAAAAATGAACATAGTGTTATCCATTACCTTTGAGAACAAGTCCAAGAACACACAAATAAATCTACATCTGCATATCAAAACACTACAGCCAAATTTAGTTGCCAATAAGTATAACTGCCATTTATTGATTTAAATCTTAAGCCTATTACATTGTGATTAAACATGTTTAGACATGACTGTGACACACTTTAAAAAAAATACACATAATAAATCAAAGCTTCATTGCAGTTTCAGCAAGGTTTGTGTATTGCAACAGATGTGACAAACTGTCATAATATCTATGGATTGGTACTGATGGCTAGAGTTATTGATTTTCTCACCTGCACTCTGATGACAATAGCGACCTTAGATACACAGCATTATACTGCAATTAAACACTGACAGTTAATCAATAAACCGTTTTGTACTATTAGGATATTAGAAATTAATACAGATAATGAAGAGTCAAACTACCTGATCAAACCAATACGGAATCCATCTACTAGTCCGAAAAAATTGTAAACAACCTCTCAAGTTTCAACTTGTGTCTTCCATATTGGATTTTAGACTGGTTTTCCCAACAGTAGAGCTCGTTACAGTCAAAAGTGCCATTCTTGAATTCTTAATACTCAAATTTACTCATACAGATTTGAAATCCTTTAAAAAGAATTTTAAAATTATCACATATACATATATTATTGTAGTGTTTGTGGGTAAGAAGCTACCGGTTGGTTAGAGCGCCGTGCTTGTTTTCCGGCGGTCGTGAGTTCGAGCCCCACACTGCAGGGGCGGATCCAGGAGTTGACGTTAAAGAGAGGGGGGGGGGGGGGTAAACTCCAAGAACATTTCTAGTCCGATAGTCCGAAATGGTGTATCTTGTACGTAATTTATTACATTTTCTCGATATTGACGTTAAAAGTAAATTTGGACGATTTTAGCCCCCTGTGTGCCTTGCCATGGGCGCACCTTTTTCTTGCGTGTTTATTGGAGGAGGAGTGTAATTTCTGCGTACGTAAAAACCAGCCGCCCTGTTAGTTCAGTTGGTGAGAGCACCGTGATAGTGTTTTGGCGGTCTTGGGTTCGAGGCCCATACTGGGCGCACCTTATTGCCAAGTATAGCAAATAACAGTAAACTAGAAATAAGTAAAAATATAACTAATTTTTATGTTTTATTTAAGTATAATCAATGAATTATATTATAATATTAGCTCTAATTAGATAAATTAGTCCTCTCAGTTTCGCATAAACATTAGCCTCGGAGTTTTCTTTATTCTCAACGGTCAATTTGAGTAAAGACTACAATACAATTTAAATATGATTATGTGGAAAAATATCGCTCTGTCGACGACTTTTTAAATCAATTACATGTGCTGTAATAATGCGTTTTATAATAAATTGGCGGCTTTTTTTTATTTTTCCTGGAATTGTTTACAAGATATATTATACTAGGAACAAAATACTATAGTTAGTATTTTCATCGCAGATATTTATAAAAAAAAATAATTTTAATCAACCTTTGCATCGCAAATATATAAAGGTCATTCGTATTCAATAATAACATATTGTCTCTTCAAATATTAAACTAGATGTTTTAAAAAAGTGTCACTGTGCCAACTTGTTGTTGTCTGGATTTTTTTTCGTTTTCTCGTGGGCAGTCTATTGCCAAAGACCGAATTTCATGATGCAAAATTGTTGACCGTAAAATAGTTGGCTGTAACCTTTTACTGGAGAAACAGTCAAAATCCGGAAATGATTGCGACCAATGAGATTTCCCCACGAGTAAATACACAAAAGTTGACAAGTCCACTAAAAGTTACTGGCGATGTTTTGATGTAAAGATGATGTCGATTGAGCAAATTAATTTTATTCAAGTGTTCAAATCACTTGCCTTTCTGACTGTTTCGTTGGAATTTTATTTTGATGGTAAATTGTGTTTGTTTTTATTCAAACTCATTTTTCACTTTCTGAGTTCTACTTTCAATTTAGAACTTCATGAACTTAGAAGGGCATTATTATTAAATTAATTAAAACGTTGAATATTTGACAAAATCAAATGTGTTTACGGTAAAAAATCTGGGGTATACAATAAAGGTAAACTTTAATGGTTTTGATAGTTGTCATGCCTCATTACGTGAAAACCAGAGCATTTTCTGATTTATCTATTCTGCACAGGCACTGTGTTCTACTGTTATAAAGAGCATTTTATTTAAGCTAGCAATGCTTAGCAATTCTTCTCTTTTTAACTGAAAAAAACTATTTTGTATATCCCGGAACAACCTATTTTCGACCACATCCTATTTTCGACCGCCTCCTGAAAATGGGTAAAACACTTCTATTTTGCGTCACTT
The DNA here is from genome assembly GCF_026914265.1 of Mya arenaria. Lineage (NCBI taxonomy): Eukaryota > Metazoa > Mollusca > Bivalvia > Myida > Myidae > Mya > Mya arenaria. Next base: position 57,124,516 of record NC_069136.1, on the reverse strand, counting down.
CCGGTAACAATAAGCTCAAATTGTTAGCCATAACAGTAGAACAGTCAGAAAACTTCATTTGAAAAAGAATGGGAATGGTAGTGTTAAAAAAACTTAAGTTATAATTGAAACAACACCAATTTGTCATTTTTAATTAATGCCAAATTAGACCCTTCGTTTAAAATGATTTCACATGTAAAATACTTCTTTAAAATCGTGTTGTTTTTGTTTGCCAGATCTCACATGTCTACCAAAGCCTAAAACCTATGCCCTATTGTTTTCTAAGCACAGTGCACAACATTAAAAGCGCATCAAAATATGGTATGTTGCTTATTCTAAAATTAATGCAATTTATCTACAGGTAACTATATTGAATTGCATTTGGGTGCTCAGTAACCATAGAATTATACATATTGCAGCCTAGGCAGGTCATTTGAGGCTCATTCAGAGTTGGACCAGTGATAACAGGGTTCATGATGGGTGAATTTATCATTTTGTACCCATGTAAAAGCCATTAGAAGGGATGATGCATTCCTTTGCCTCTCTTGTGGTGATAAGTAACTGAAAAGTGACTGTATGGCAAATATGTAAATATTTAATTACTTTTTATAAAAATAAATAAATTAAACAGTTTTAACAAGTTATACAAATTAAAATAAAACAATATTGTGCACAAACTTTTGTTGCGAAGTATAGTTAAAGGTCATGGTCGAAAGCATGTTGTATCTAGGTCAAATACAACATGTGACAGCCGCCATTTTGGATTCAAAATGTAAACAACAGACGATTGAAACAGATTTTATTTTTTTGTTTTTTTGAAAGATGAATGATTGCTTTAAATGGTACACACAAACATTTATTTTTTATTATCACTTATTTATGATTAAAATGTAAATAATCCTTAGGCGGTCGAAAACCCGTTGTTCCGGGGTATGTATTGTTCTAAGCAAGATGGACAAAAATTTTCCCAATCGTACAGAATGATTTTTTTAGCGCTACTATGGGTGATACTCATCTTCAAAGCTGGGAACCAGGAGGTGGATCAAATTTTTCATCCTGCTTGGGGATATTGCTTGATAAAGCTGGTGATGATATCGATAATGTTGTTCATCTGCAAACAATTTTTCACTGCATAAGTTTTGTTGTTATGACTTTGAACTGTGAGTTTTTAACATGGTAGGCTTGAATTTGGACTCACATACATGCAAACTGTGAGTGACATTTAAATAATGTGAGTGAATTTTGCCTTAGTTTGGCTGTTTGCAGTATTCTGCATGTGGATATAGATCATCTCAAATTAGAAGTAGAGTACTTGATTGTTACACTTGGCTATTCATTTACTGGTTCAGATTTGTTATTGAGTGATTGTAGTTCTTCAGTCTCCATATGATGTGTGAATTGGGTTTTCCAATTAATACATAAGATTTCGGAGGTTAAAATTACAATTGTTTTTCACACATGTTCAACGATCGATCTGGGATTTTATAATTGATTACATAACTTTCTGACAACATTGTTGAATGCATAAAAAAATTGTGTTTTTCATGTTCTAGAAAACTTAATAAACTCACGAGTATGAATTTTTTTTATATTAAAGTGAATGGGTCACGGACATCACTGACCATGGACATTACGGACCAGACATAACGGACCAGATCTGGGGACATAACGGACCATATTTTGGGACTTTACGGACCATGATATATAATTTTACTCACAGTTTGTTTAACTTTATAACATACCATATTTGGACATTATGGACCATGAACTATACTTTTATTGACGATCTTTCAAATTTTGTTCATCAAGGACATAATTATTTAACATATTATTTTATTAAAAATAAATTTACTATAGACTTATTTACTGTTGATGTACACTGGTCTTTTACCCCTAATGGCAGGTGTCATATGAAAATGAGCTCTCATATACAAGTATTTATTAAAGAATGAAGACGATTAAGTGAATAAATTAAAAAAATGTTAATAACATTATAGATCATGGTCCGTTAAGTTTCTAAAGATGGTCCGTAATGTCCCGAAACATGGTCCGTTATGTCCCCAAATCTGGTCCGTTATGTTTGGTCTGTAATGCCCATGGTCCGTAATGTCTGTAATTCTAGTGAAGGACTGTCTTTGTTATGACTGGGTCTTGGGACAGACAAAAAAGCCACCTTTTGGACTTTCATTTCATTATGGATGCATGCATTCAAATGAAGCTACAGCTCATGTAATGATATTTAATGTTATCATAATATATCAAATAGACTTTGTGACTGGATTTCAGGAAAGTATGCATAAGATCTCTGGATGAAAAATCTAACCTAGTCTATTACCAGGGAGAGCTATTCCAGATATTGTTGTTAGTCCTGTTACGAATCAGGGTCATTTCCGCTCAGATACCAGTAAAATGTCCATTATTGATGGAATATTTTTCAGATGTTTTGCTGCATGGATCTGAAATAAAAAACATAAAGGAGTTATTTTTAGGACTGTTCGGTTTCTTTCTGAATCACAAAATTTCAGATACTGTCAGTATGAATAACTGACCCTTTTCCTGAACTTTCGCCATGTCTGATTAACATTCAAAAGTAATAATATAACATGAACTGGTTACAGGCTGTCATGGGGGAAGTGGCGATGCTGCAGTCCACCTGGACCTTGGCAGAGAGATGCTGTCTAAGGGGAACCTTTTAGAGGCCCTCTCACACTTTGACATTGCAGTAGGTTAGTATGCAGTAACCATTTAATGAGAATTCTCTTTCATGTTATCAGAGTTTCTTCACCATCCAACAATATGTTTGGCCCATTCTGGACCATCTTTTCATCATCATATGCATTTCATAATAATTGGCAGATTATTTAGAGTTTTGTTAATAAAATTATTTTATAATTAACATTGTGACATTGTTGTTAACTTTTAAACGTGAAAAAATTTATGTGCTCACATATTAAAATATAAACAATTACAGCTGTCCCAAATCTTGTAAGAAATACAACAGATCACAAGTGAGTCCTTCCAGAGCATTTATGATTTGAAAGTTAACAGCAATGACGTTAACAACATTGAGCAAAGTTCTGAACAACCGGCCCAATGTATTGGGCATATTGTAGTGACAGATAACGGTACCAGAAAAACGCTAAGGGATATCAACCAAAATCTACCTGTAGCCTGTATTAAGATTGTAAGATACTGGTTCATGGTAATAAAAGTCAAAGAATGGATGAATAAGTTAATCTTGGGTTTTGACGAAAGGTTTATCAAATGAAAATGCAAACAATATTACATGGTGATCTGAATATACATAAATGTATTATATCTATGTGTTTATTTCACTGAAAAAGGGAATATGGATGTTTTCTTTATTTATTTCAGACAAAGATCCATCAAACTACTTGACATATTTTAGAAGAGCAACTGTGCATTTAGCCCTGGGAAAATCCAAATCGGCACTGCCAGACCTTGATAAAAGTATAGAGCTTAGGCCAAATTTTGCAGCTGTAAGTATTTACGTGAACAGCAACCAGAGTGTTAATAGCAAACAGGTTGTAATTGGCATTGAATAAAGAATCAGCTGGAAGGTTTATGCTTTTAATCCTTGAAATATAACTTTTTGAGCATCAATGCTTCAGAATGTCTTTGCTTGTTGTCTTTTTTAGCTCATTATTTTTTTTTTTTTGGAGAAAGAGGGGAGGTAGTTTTATAGCGTTGTTGTGGTCATCAGCATCATGGTGCCTAAAACATAAACCTTGGCCTTAACTGAAATACCATTCACAGTGTCCAAATTAAAATTGGTTCACATGTTGCATGGGACAATATGTACATGGAAATATAGCAGGACCCATTGCTCCAGCTTAATAATTATTTGTGAAGTTACTCCCCTTGTTTAACATAATAAATTACAATAGACAAGGGTTGGCGTTCACTTAGCAGTGCACCTGGTTCCTTTTCAATTTCTAAGAATTAAGAATTAGATGTTATTATTATTTAGGCCTAAAAAACAGGTTACCTGACCTTACATGTACCTACGAAATAGGTGCAGACCCTGCCATTTTTATAGTCATTTGTAAAGTGTGTATTTTAATATGTAGTTTAAAACCTTTAAAGCTTTATACAGAATATTACTTTAACACCATTCTCCAATGATGAAAACTACATTCTTATAAGAGGCCTTATAAAAAAATAAAAATAAAGCCTACCTCCCCTACATGTTTTTAAAAAGGATGACCAAATCATTTATGTTTTGGCCTAACCTATGAACTAAAAGGCTGGTTTTCTCATTAACATACTGTGTGACAGTCTGTATATTAATGAATAAATTGATATCTGGATATCTTTTTATCTATTTTCAGGCTTTAACTCAAAGAGGCAGTGTATATTTAAAGCAGGGCCATCTAGATAAGGCTTCAAGAGATTTTGAAGAAATAGTATGTATACGAAGATTCTCTACGTTCATACATGTTTATGGTGATACTCAATATTGTAAAATGTACATGATTATTATAATTATCAGTTGTGTATTTTGTACCTGATTATGATGATAATTGATTGTGTAAAATATTGTTTGGCAGGAGTGCTGAATAATCCAATAATTTGATGGAAATTCACTATCATCAAATTTAATGTCTCATTATGTTTCAACGAAGTCTATTTCTAAGTACCTAAACTATGTTCTGGTAGCTGATTTGTTATCATCAATTATTCAAAATGTACCGGTACTTTATCTTTTTAACTCTTATCATTGTTGCTGTGGTTCTTGAAGCAGTTACTACAAAAAAGCTCACAAAAAATCTTACTGAAATGTTTAACCAGTATTTGATCATAAACAATAGTGACTTTATTCTTTAAATGGTCCAAGTATTGCTAAAGAAATGGACCAGATAGACCCATAATCCCAGGAAATGCAAAATATTAGTATTATGCTTAATTTAAATATTTCAATAGTATAACAGTGAGTGTACTTTTATTTTGACTGGGAATTGACCAAGGAACTCTGAGGCGTTTGGCTACCTACACCAAATTATGAGGTTATTATATGAACATTTATTTTTCATTGATATTTTCATTGATATTATTATTATTTTTCATTGATATTATTTTAAAAGAATCAATGATCTTTATTCTAGGTTCATTATGATCCCAATAATGCTGAGGCGGTGGGCTACCTTCACCAAATAGCTCCATTGGGCGAGGAAATCCAGCATGCCAAGATCTTGTATAACAACCATGACTTCCAGGGGGCCATAATACTGCTCTCTAAAGCCATTGATGTAAGTAAGGTGGTGCCATAGGAACACCCTTGTCCATTTGTTATGAGAAAGTCTTTAAATATTTCATATTTGAAGGTATCCAATACATGCCATTGTGGGTTTGTGAATTCCGGATGGCTGGTGACCCGATATTATTTTGGCAGGGCTCAACATAATCTTTCTATGCCCCCATGTATTGAGGGAGGGGCATATGATTTGCCCTTGTCCGTCCGTACTCCGTCAGTGAGTCCGTCTGTTAGTATTATGCAAGCTTGTGTCATTCAAAACTCCAACACTATTTGACCTTTTGTCATTCAAAACTCCAACACTATTTGACCTTTTGTCATTCAAAACTCCAACACTATTTGACCTTTTGTCATTCAAAACTCCAACATTATTTGACCTTTTGTCATTCAAAACTCCAACACTATTTGACCTTTTGTCATTCAAAACTCCAACACTATTTGACCTTTTGTCATTCAAAACTCCAACACTATTTGACCTTTTGTCATTCAAAACTCCAACACTATTTGACCTAGAGTCTTGAAACTTTAGGGGAATGTTGTTGTGATAATGAAGTTATACACCTGGGGTTTTGTTTGCAGCTGCACATAGTAAGCCATTGGGAAGGTTATGGCCCTTCAATGACCAAAAAAGTTGCTTTTTCAAACTTTTATTTGCAAGTATGAGTGAACGAATAAATTTCTATGGATAGACTTTCATTGTGGTTGGAAATAATTTAGAACGGTGTGAACATTGCCTGCATCACCTGAGGTTACCCATAAAAAATACAGAGTGTACTGCAAGTTATCACAAAAGCAGACAAATTCTCTAGCCATTTGGCTTTGTTGGTCCTGTGAAAAATTGGGTGTGACAGTCCACAGGGTAACCATTAGTGTTGAGCCCTGATTTTTGTATCATTTGAAAGGGTTTTATGTGCAGATAAAGGATATACAAAAGTATATCAAGAATAATATATTAAACAACCCTTTTACTGGTCTTTGAAGATTGCAAATACACTAACAGTGATACCGTAACTTTGTGAATAATGCATTTTTGGTCATTTATTATACATTAATCAGCATGCACTTACAAATGATATCAAAATGGTATTGGATGTTTAATAGGAATCAACATATACTGTAAGGTCAAATGAGGTGTCAGAGAACTAGCTTGGTTGGGGGTCGGATTCCTTGACAATTTTGAAGAAAATGTAATTGGAATCATTTAAGCAGTATTTTCTTTTTGTGAGCCTTGTTAGTCATGTGAAGGACAACATTTTCTCTTGTGAAGCAGGTTACATAACAGTTGATTTACCAGTTATTGAAATTGGCAGAAATAATTCTGATTGCAAGTCAGACTCGCGTAAAAAAAGTTATATTTTGTACTCTGGGTTTAAACATAGGTGCAGTATAAGATGCTGCATAGGTGGCTCAGGGGTTTGGTGAAAACACTCGATAGTTAACAACTTGAAGGCTTGTCCTTGGTCAAAAACTTACTAATTCAATAGAATACAATTTACATATATATTTATATACAAAACATCCTGTAAATTCATCAATCATATCTTCAGCTGTGTCCATGGGATCCAGAGCTGCGCGAGATCCGTGCAGAATGTTACATCGCCCAGGGGGATCTGTTCAAGGCTGTGGGAGACATACGACCCACCACCAAACTCAGGAATGATAATACGCCCGCCTTCTTCAAGCTGGCTAACCTGTATTATGAGATGGGTGATGCAGATGAATCATTGAGGTGGGGCTTTTTCTTTTTAAATTTAAATCTTTGAACTTTTGTTGATGGCAAAGGTGTTATTATAAATTGTTAGTGCCTTTAATAATAGAAAAAATCCTCTTCTTATAATTTGGTTTTATTTTGTTTATAATTTGTGAATAAACAAGATAAAAAATATTTGTCAAATTTGTCAATCTATGCAGTCGAATAATATTTTTGTTTAAATTGTTAACAGCATATTTTCATTACATTTGTTGCGAAACTTGACTGGTATGGGTACTTTGTTCTTGAGGAATATTTTTTGTGCGCTTTTTCCTCCAGGTATTTGTTCTTCGTAAAAGCTTAGAATTACATTGACAATGGCACAATGAAAGTTATATATGCGATCCCAGTGAGCTTACAAGAACAAGGTAGAACAGATATTTCCAAATGACTTAAATCTGCACTCGAACTGATTGACCGTTTTGACATCTTCTTATTTTTTTGTCTTGAAATCAGCCAAATTTTGTGTAAATGTCTGAAAACAGGTGATATAAGACTGCTGATCTGATTGCTGTTTTTAATATTCACTGTAAAAAAATTAAAAAGTTTTATGGCTAAAAGCATTACTAACACTTTAAGAAAAAATGAAATTTTCTGGAGTTTTCTAAACAATTGAGACTTGTTATATTGTGGGTACATTAAAAATGATGACTAAATTGAAAGCATTGATGCCAAAATCAGCTGATTCTGAGACAATAAATAGAAAAGGTTGTCAAATCAGTCAGACTGGAAGTGTTCAGCTTTGAAGTGAGCTGCAACCCTTACATGTTCCTGTAGCTATGAGAACAAGTACAAATATTTTTTTGCAACCACTCTATTGTGAGCCTCTTATGTTTTACTACATGACTGTATAATAAATTATTTGCCTGCCTAGACCCCCAACCAGGAATTTGCCGATTGATCCATCGCGAGCGCTAGTGGTCACCAAGCATTAAGCATTTTTTTCAAGTTTTCCAATTTTTCCCGAATTTCCCCATGATCTTAATATGTAATACATTTGTTTTACAGCCAAATCCGAGAGTGTCTAAAACTAGACCCTGACCATAAAGAGTGTTTCCCTTTCTACAAGAAAGTGAAGAAGCTTGCAAAACAGCTCAAGGAAGCCCAGGACCTTTCAAACGCAGAGTCCTGGGACGACTGTGTCGCCAAGGCCAAGGCAATTATGAAGACCGAGCCTAAAGGATTCCCCTTCGTACAGAGAGCAAAGTCCCATATATGTCACTGTTTAGCAAAGGTTGGTTTGTAGACTGAAGATACATTGATAAAGATCTGAAAAATAGCAATTAAATTCTGTTCTTCATAAGGAGTTTTTCCAACATGTAACTGTAGATTTTGTGTTAGACAATTAATATTTTTAAATAATATAGAAATATACTTTAACATGTAGATGTGCAATGTTGTTTTTTTTACTGAAAATTGAGTGAATGTTCCGCCCAATTCACAATTCCAAAAATTGACTCAATATTTACAATCCTCATTCTTTCTCATTACAATCCTCATTCTTTCTCAACTCAAAAAGTCAACTAGTTCAGTTATGTTTAAATGCATGCATAATCGCTTAAAATTCTTAAAATTCTGCTTTTGCCCTTTTTTCTAGTTTGAATTACTCTTTCTTAAATTCACAATCTTTAATAGGAATTTGTTGCTATTTTCACAATTATAAGGACCCCATTCACATAATGATGGAAAAAATGATGTGTTTGTAGTAATACATTGTAAAAGCTTTCATAACTTAGTCCTTTCCAAAGAAATTTGGAAACAATCTCTGTTTCTTGAGAGAAAATATGAAACATTTTTTTTAATATAAAAACATGTTTGATGAATTTTCAGGCTGGTCACGGGAGTGATGCAATCAAAGCCTGTAATGAGGTATTGGAGATGGAGCCGGAGAACCTGCACGCTATGTGTGATAGGGCGGAGGCTCGTATTGCCAATGAGCAGTATGAGGAAGGTAGGTGCCAGCATTGTACTCTATGGGGGATATCTTATCAACCAGTGTAACTAATGATGGACTCTTAATTGATTTTGAGTCCTTATATTTTATTGTAATGAGGTACATTTTGAAACAAATTGTTTGGCTGGAATTATTACTCTAGCCTTATTTAGCTTAAGCTTAAGATAATAATTTTTCTGACACTAACTTAGTGTTCTATTGCAATATGCGCTCATGTATAAGGGTTAACATGTGCCTAATTCCAGCGGTGCAAGATTTCCAAGCTGCCTTAAACATAGATCAGGAAAATCGACGGGCCAGGGAAGGCGTCGACCGTGCTCAAAAATTGCTCAAAAACGCTAAAAAGAGGGACTACTATAAAATATTGGGCGTAAAAAGGTAGGCCAGAGTTTCATTTCTACCTATATATATGGTCGACTATTTTTAGAATGAGTAGGGCTTTTCTGCTTGCTGGGGCCTCTTGTTTAAGTTTTGTGTCAGATTTGTTCTCGGAAGGTATATATCATAAACTTTTTATTCAGTTGATTTTATGCTGTATACTAGGGCTGCAGTGATAAATTTGATAAATATTGCGATACCCTATTGTCAGTCAGAATATCAATAGATATAAATTATATATTATATTGCAATACATTTTTTACAGAAGAATTTATAGTTCATGCTGAATGCTTAAAAGAATTAAATAGCTAGTTTATTTAAGCTAATTTGGATATTTTTTTCATTGTTTGATGGTTACCTTATATAAATAAAGATTCTTTATTTTTTATACCTTTAATACTGTTAAATATGACATTTGGACATACAGTGAAGGCCTTTATCAAAATATTAACAATGCATTTCTTTCTTACATTTTTTGTCTGAACATGGCAATGTTATACATGCACATTAGAAATAAATATGATAAAACTCTTCAATTTCAGGAATGCCAAGAAGAAACAGATAGAGAAGGCTTATCGTAAGCTGGCAGCTCAGTGGCACCCTGACAAGTTTCAGGAGGAGGACGAGAAAAAACATGCAGAGAAAGTTTTCATGGACATTGCAGCCGCTAAGGAGGTCTTGTCTGATCCAGGTTAGTTTGAATTTGTCCATGTGCGATAGGTAGAGAAAATGTTTTTGGACCCATTTTTACAGGAAAGTAATTTATGCTGTTGTTATCCCCCGCCTATAAAATAGGGAGGGGGATATTAAAATGGCGTCGTCCGTCCGTCTTTCCTTCCGTCTGTCCGTCCGTCCTTCCGTCCGTCCGTCACCTGCGTTTTCTCAGTAACTAGCCGCTATAATTTCATGAAACTTAAAATAAATATGAACCACTATACTGGAATGATGCCCATCCAAAAAAAAATTTGATTGGTCAATTGTCCTTGGAGTTATTGCCCTTGATTTTTTGAAAAATGCACATTCACAGCCATTTCTCAGTCACTAGCTGGCAGAATTTCATGAAACTTAAAATAGATATGAATTACTATACTGGGATGATGCCTGCTCATTTTTTTTTGGATTGGTCAATTGTACTTGGAGTTATTGCCCTTTATTTTTTGAAAAACTCTCATTTACAGCCATTTCTCAGTAACTAGTAGGTAGAAATTCTTGAAAATTGAAATAAATATGAACCAACATACTGCGATGATGCCTGTTTATTTATATTTTGGATTGTGTAATTTCTATATGAGTTATTTGCCCTGGATTTATTAAAAGATCCATCTGCAGCCTTTTTTATGCAACTAGCTGGTAGAATTTCATGACACTTGGAATAAATAAGAACCAACATACTGTGATGATACCTGTCTATTTTTCTTTTGGATTGGTCAATTTTCCTTAGAGTTATTGCCCTTGATTTATTAAAAAAACATTTTTTTGCAGCCGTTTCTCAGTAACTAGCTGCTAGAATTTAATGAAACTTGAATGTTATATGAACTGCAATGAACTTCTTCGGTGAATTTCTACGCTACATTTTTATCTCAACTATTCTCAACAACGTTCTCAACAACGGAGTACGACTTATAATTTGGCTCGGAAAGGGATAAACCAATGTGCTTATCTTATTATTTCTGAGATTTTTTTTAACCTTCAAGCACAAACAAGCCATCAAGCACAAACAAGCCATCGTTGGCGGGGGATATTTCACTGAAAATGCTTGTTCAAGCATAGTTTTCGCTCAAAAAAAATGTTACTGTATTGTATTAGCCTATATCCATTCATTATACTCTTGCAGTGCTCCAGCTAAGCCTAAATAGCAGATCATTTTGCTTATAATGAAAACTTGAAACAAAGATGACTTCTTTTTCTACACCGTATTAAATGAAACAAAGGGCAGTCTCTCCCATGTTCGTTTTATTACTGTAGTTTGATTTGGTGAATTGTTTCTTCAAACCAGTTTCCAAAATAATGTTTTGACATTGCTCTATTAGGCAGTGGTTCTGCCAAAAGGTTTGTCGAAGTGTTCAATAGACAATAAACTTCAATTTCTGGTAAAATATAAAAGGAAGCGCTCTGTAAGCAGCGGGGCTCTGTAAGCGGCGTAGACTGCGCTATGTTTAAATGAAATAGTGAAAAAAATAGTAAAGTTATCTTTGTTTAAAGTATTCATTCAAAACAAAATATTGCCTTCCGACGTAGCATATATGACACAATTTATCATGTGGTATATACACACACTGGTTATACTCTTCAATATCTTTACTCTAGTAACTGACCAGTTAAGCTCCTGTTAAATTGTTACCATTCCGAAATGGGAGTCAATGTATAAACAAAAACAAAGGAAACACTCCCAAACATGGTACAATTATTGTCATTATAGAGATGCGTGCGAAGTATGACGCGGGTGAAGATCCCCTGGATCCCGAACAGCAACAGCAGGGACACGGCGGCCACCCCTTTGGCTTCAACCCATTTGGACACGGAGGCGGACAAGGGTTCAACTTTAAGTTCCACTTCAATTGATCTGGTGCACGTACATGTCTGTGATAACTCTTTAATATACCATACCTTGCAAACTTACATCATAGTGTTTTTTGTTCTAAGAAATATTGCTGCTGAAGGTATATCGCTAGTATTAGTGCTCTGTTTCAGCAAGAATCGTAGGAGCACCTTGAATAAAGCTTAAGTTTTAAGTTAACATAAGTGTTCATTCAATACTTTTCTTGGAATGGAGTTTGAATTTCATTGTGTGTCTTGTTGAAGTCAGTAAGAAATTCTCAAACCTCAAAACTTACATTTCAGTCGGACATTACCATATTTTAAAAGCCTTTATTGAAAGTACTTGTATTAACTAACAAAGGATCTTTTATGCTTAAAATAGGCCAACCTCTAAAATTGCTCCTAAGATTTTTATGCTGAACAAGCCTAAGGTGTTCAAGGAAGAAAATCCTGCAATGATGGGGATGTTAAATGTAGTCTAGGTCACTTAAATGAGTTGTGTTACATTATTGCCATCAACTGTCCAGTGCACGAACTTCACTGGATATATTCAGTTATCAAATTAGAAGTTCGCATTGGATCACCAAGTTTGAAGAATGACTTTTCCACCGATAACTGGCATTGAACATAGTACTGCACGGGTTTTGCAAAATCTAGATTTTGTACCAGCCCTGGTAACAGTCTACTTGTGTTTGGATTTTGACTCTAGGACTTTTTAAGTGTATTTCTTATTAAAGTTTGTAATATATTCCGACGTGCTGAAAATTTGAACTTGGTAAAGTGAAATTATTTTAGTGTCGTACATCTGTTATTTTGCTACATATTTGTGAGCTTTAAACTTAAACCTTGTTAAAAATAAACACTTGAGAAAGTAATCAAATCAACGGGTTGCAATTTGTGGCATTTTGACAGATTTAAGATCTCTCTCACACTTAAGATGATTGAAGATATGACTAATCTTTGAATCAATTAAGGGGCTTTTTCATCAAAAATCGTAGGAGCCATTTTGTTCCATGATTGTAACAGAGTACTCCACTGTTATTTTGACTCTTCTTAGGAACAAAATTGCTCTTAAGAGTCCGGATGAAACAGCCTCCAGGCCGCCATATGAGTTAATGTAGACTCTCTGACTCAGGGCTAAGATAAGAACGCTTATGTTGGGATATTGTTTGGTCCGCAGTGTAAGCACATTGTAATATTATAAGCATACTATGTTTTTGTAAAACATTTTTGCCGTACCATCATTATTCATTAGCCAATGTCAAAACTCAACATGAAGTCAGATTGAAATCCATTCCATGTATGTTCTTCATAAACCACCCTATTATGTTGCTTCACAAAGGCTGTATTTATATGATAAGAATATGTGACCCTCTTTATCAACGAATGTAGAATGTATCGTACACTCACTTTTTCGAGTCGGTATCCATATTCATGATATATAATTCAAAATAAATTCTGTAATTGACTATGTTAAACAAAGATTACTTGGCTATGCCAGTACAAAAATTCAATAAAGTTGTTAAAATGAAACCTAGTATCCAACCAAAATTCTTGATATTACATTATTATGTAGTATGTTTGTGAATGTCTTGATTGTGATTGAAAAAGAACAACAATTTTATAAATTGTTAATACATTATAGAAGCTTTCTATATAGATAAAAGGACATGTATATTATCCAATATTGATTGTAATGGGAATGGTTCTCAATTTTACAATTTGTGTTCCTCAACATAGTCATTGAGACCGTGGATTTGTTTTTTATATTCAAATTAACACGTAACTGTTTTTTAAAAATTGTGATTTTCTTTTTTTAAATTCAGTATGTATTTTGAATTGAACTAGATGAGAATGATTTTACACATTCATGTTTAGATCACAATTATTTGTAAGTCATCACTAAACATTTGACATTTCACAGCTTTCAGCAAGTGTCCGTTTTCGTATCATTGGATAAATCATGTTGTTAAACAGAGTAATGCTTTAAATGAAAGGACTTCATTTCCTTTGAATGCATTGTTTTATAGTGTGTATTGTCAAGGGTTTTAGCTAAAGATTTTTGCCTTTATAGAATGAAATGCTTAAGATTGAAATAGTTTTTTTGGTTTTGAATAAAACTTCTAATATAAATACATACAAACTTTAAATATTTGGCACCTAATATTACTTCAATGGAACATAATTGCTAACATTTTCTGTCTTATTCATAATGTTCAAGGCCTCCACAGTCCGAGACATTGTGGCAGTTTCTGCCTTACCACCGATGACACTGTCTCTCTTCCGAAGCACATTGTTAAAATCTGGCAAAAACCCTTATTGTGTGTATATGTTGTTATTGAATACATTTAATTTGTCAGATTGCTAGTAGTTCAAGAGGATATTTATTAAAGAATATGGTTTCAATGAATGTTTGATGTGTCATTAGGTCATTTTTCATCACTTGTAAAATATTGCACATTTCCCACAACATTTTTTATTGGCGGTTATGTGTGCAATCTGTTATTGCCTTAAAGGTTTATTGATAATAAAATATTTAAAAACTTGATTCCATTCTTTTTCATGCTTCATGTTTATATAAATCAAAATATTCAAACCTATCAAACATTTCTGAATTTATTTCCATCTGTGGTTCTTCCTAGTAAAATTTCACAGGAGACACACTGGCTGTGCAATCTGGGGTCGAACCCTCTGATACACTGCTGTTAATGTTCTGAGTTCATAGCAAATTCAAAGATTATCATCCCACACTGAATGTTGCGTGTGGAATACCGATGGTGTTTCGACAGCTGTTTGACAATAACATAATAATGCTATATGATCTAACCAATGTTAACATGAGGTGGGATAAGTTTATTTCCCTCGCGATCGACTAATGATAACATATTAGGCTGTCCTCCAGTATCCATCTTTAATTATACACTGATTTTTAGCTCTACTGACCAAAGGCCAGAAGAGCTTATGCGATGGTAATGGGTACGTAGTATGTGCGTCCGTGCGTCTGTAAACAATTTCTTGTGAACACGATACAGTCTTCAGTTTTGATTGTATCTCGATTAAAATTGTACTGTAGTTAGATATCCAGTAGAGCTCGACACCTTACTAAAAACAAGCCAGATCCGCCCATGCATGCCTAGATTATGGGCATTGAAAGTATAAAAAATCAGTGCGTCTGTAAACAATTGCTCGTGAACACGATACCGTCTTCAGTTTTGATTGTAACTCGATGAAACTTGTGCAGTATCTAGATATCCATTAGAGCTTGGTTCCTTTCGAAAACCAGCTAGATCCGCCCATGCATGCCTAGATTATGGGTCTTGATAGTATAAAAAATGCGATTGTGTAAACAATTGCTTGTGAACACGATACAGACTTCAGTTTTGATTGTGTCTCGATGAAACTTGTACAGTATATAGATATCCATTAGAGCTTGGTCCTTCCGAAAACGAGCCAGATCCGCCCATGCATGCCTAGATTATAGGTCTTGAAAGTATAAAAAAAATGTTATTTTTAGCTTAGTCTATTTTTAGCCAAGTCTACATAATCGAAGTCTATTTTTAGCCAAGTTTACATGTAAAGTCACAATTGCTTGTAAATGTTTGTTCAAATTATGCCCCTGAGGTCATAACTGGCCACGCCCAGGGTCCACAGATTTGGTATACTTAACTTGGGAAATGTTAAAAACCTTTTTGTCTGAAGCAGCTATGCAGACCTTGCTATTTTGAACAAGGCTTTATCTAGTGGTCCACTACCATTGTTCAAATTATGCCTCTTTGGTCAAAACTGGCACTGCCCCGGAGGTCACAAGTTTCCTAGAAACTTATTTAAGAAATATTCCCCAAAATCTTCTTGTTTCAAACCACAAGGCCCATACCTTTGATATTTGTTGTGGAACATCATATGATAACCGTCTAGCAAAACATTTGAAATTATGCCCCTTTGGCAAAAGCCCCACCTTTTTGACTTACTTTTTAATTTTTAAAGCTACAACAATGAAATTTTGACCATGTGCTCAGTTTTGCAAACGAGCATCAATGTTGTCTTCGGATGTCCTTGACCTTTTGACCAACTTTTTTTTTATTTTTAAAGCTACAGAAATGAAATTTTGACCACGAGTACAGTTTTGAAAGCAAATATTTTTTACCCTCAGATTACCTTTACTGGGCACATATTAAAATAGTTCATGCAACTAATCTGCTTACAACACTTTCTGTCCTCAGTTGTTGAACATGCGTTTTTTAGCTAACCCAAACACAAAAAGTGAACTATATATTTGTTGCCTATTTCTCATACGTACATGCTCTGGATTGAAAATGACCACAAGAGCCATGCCAGTAGAGCATAGGCCCTCTTGTGCCTCTTGTTCATGAACATTGGAATGTTGTGTTCGTATGGTTTATCGACAACCTGTACCTCCTGTATTCCGCAGTGTGGACAATGGATGTGATATCTGGGGGCACTGTTATTTAGATGCACTTGAGTGAGTGTATCGATTCCGTATCGAAGTAACGGTGCATCACATGGTTGTGAAGTCTTTATGATCGGTAATAGTACGCTGATTTACAGCATCCCAAAACGTTGCTCGGAATGGTGTATGTTTGAACATGTTTCTGTCTGAGAATTAACTCGCACGTGAACTTCTGATGTGAGCGAGTAACTTATCGAATAACTAATTGAAGGTGTCGCTATGGAACGTCATAAGCCAAGATTTTTATTTTACCAAAGCATATTAGAGAATCAAGCTCGATACCCATCGCAACAACAACCATTGCTGTGTCTATAGTTTGCAATTACAGGCGAAACCCGTTGGCTTGATATCGCTTGGCTCAATTTCCTCGTTGGCTCGAACTGGTGGTAAAGGTCTGTTTTTTACTCACTATATGTTCATATAAAAATCGACCGAATGCGCCAGGGTCGACTTTTCGCCAGGTCGATGTCATTTCCGCGGTCCAAAGTTTTAATATTTTGTTTGCTTGGCGCATGTCATTTTCGCGGTCTCAGGTAAGAATTTCACACCTTGATTTGTTTGGCTATGTTTCGTACTAGTTGCTTCAATAGATATTTTTTGCTTGATTTATGTCATAATTTTTCTTTATTCTAATAACCAAATGCTCTCTCGATTAGATAGACCAGAATACGACATTACGTACATTAATAAAAAATATAATGTAACCTACCAAATGATGTTTGATCTTTTTACTATTACTGACCATTTTTTTCTATATGAAAACATTTTGTCGAAATGAGAATGACCTTGATTGAACATGATGTGGGCAATTCATTGTACTGTATATTTCGTAATCCTTCAATGAGTCGACATCGTCTGGGCTAACATGATCAAATATTTAGTAGAAGCGGTGGCATTCGAACCCACGCATCCAAAGAAGCTGTTGCCTAAAACCGGCGCCTTAGACCGCTCGGCCGCGCTATCTTTACATTTGAATGTTTTTTCTTATTTTTTGCTGTTTTTAATTGTTTATTTTTAGGTTAAATCTTATAAGGTAAAGTAATTAACTCAACGCGATTGTAACACTAATATTGTAAATATAAAACTATTACATACTAGATATAATCGAAAACGGAAACAGTATGTTAACAGGTAGCGTGGCCGAGCGGTCTAAGGCGCTGGTTTAAGGCACCAGTCTCTTCGGAGGCGTGGGTTCGAATCCCACCACTGCCACTAAATATTTTATCAACGGAAATCAGCTAGGTATATTATATCTATTTCATCAATACTACAATAACATTTATATCACAGGGCACAAAGACAACCTTTAAATAGGAAAGAAATGAAGCAGTACACATTTGCTAAAGTACGTTGACCATTTCCATAGTTATTGTAACAAGAAGCATGCTTATTTTAATGGGTAGTGTAACAATTGAGTATTCACAATAAATTATTACAAATGTAATTGAAAAGCAGCTAGGCCGGTTAGCTCAGTCGGTTAGAGCGTCGTGCTAATAACGCGAATGTCGTGGGTTCGACCCCCACACTGGCCAGTATATTTTTAAATGTAAAGTTTTAAGCCTTTTCTTGACAATTATAACAAACACTGCGTTACAAAATAAAGTTAAGAGACACAATTTAAATCTACTCGCCTTATTTGGTGTAGGAGTTTGCGAAAATATGGATATTTATGAACTTCTCAATGTTACACATGGGTATAAACAGACTATTTAGAAATTCTTCAATGCATAAATACATATTTGAAATAATCAAATAAATGGCCGAACCCACACCCGAACCCCTAAAAGTAGGCTGATAACTTCCACAACCTTGGCCTATCTATTAAGACTATGTAAAAAGAAATGTGGCAGCGGAGGGATTCGAACCCACGCCTCCGAAGAGACTGGTGCCTAAAACCAGCGCCTTAGATCGCTCGGCCACGCTACCTTCACATTTCAATCA
Organism: Mya arenaria; assembly: GCF_026914265.1. Classification (NCBI taxonomy): domain Eukaryota; kingdom Metazoa; phylum Mollusca; class Bivalvia; order Myida; family Myidae; genus Mya; species Mya arenaria. The sequence continues at coordinate 57,106,233 of NC_069136.1, read as the reverse complement.
GAGGTTTATACTTAGTTTTATCTTATTCGGTATTGTATCTTTAACTACGCGAATGTAACACCCGTATTGTTAACATATACATGTATACTACATACAATCAATAACAGTCGGCGTATGTTAAGAGGTAGCGTGGCCGAGCGGTCTAAGGCGCTGGTTTAAGGCACCAGTCTCTTCGGAGGCGTGGGTTCGAATCCCACCGCTGCCACTAAATATTTTATCAACGGAAATCAGCTAGGTATATTATATCTATTTCATCAATACTGCAATAACATTTATATCACAGGGCACAAAGACAACCTTTAAATAGGAAAGAAATGAAGCAGTACACATTTGCTAAAGTACGTTGACCATTTCCATAGTTATTGTAACAAGAAGCATGCTTATTTGAATGGTTTCAAGTTTATTTAACATCACTCATGTCATAAGTACATGACAAAAAGAGCATGGGTACATATACAATACAACATTATGAGGCTTTACAAAATATATTGGACATATTAATACAGATTTTCTAAATATGAGTATTTTTGTTATTGAAACTTTAATATCAAACATATACAAATATATGTGGAGGAGAACATAGTGTTACATTCTTATACTAAATTTGTTAACAATACACTTGAGGAATTTACATAATTTTATGAATTTTATATAATCATTGGGATTGATATTCATAATATCTTTAAATTTCAAAACATTAGGATATCGGTATAATTGTCTGTCAATAAATCTTATTCTATATTCGGCAAAATAGCTACATTCTAATAACTAATGAAATTCATCACCAATACTGTTTTTATCACAAAGTTCGCATTTTCTATCATTCAGTTCTATATTGTTCCAGCTTCCTACTTCAATTGGTAGTCTATTATTTCTTGTTCTGAATTTAACTAAATATTTTAAAAACTTAGCAGGTGTTTTAACTAAATATTCTTCGAATTCAAAATTCTCTTTAAACAGTCTATAGCTACAACATTTTCTTGACGTATTTAAAGTAGAATACCACTCGTTTTTGAAAAGATCGGATAATTTCATTTGAACGGATCTTTTAAGCCATAATATGTTTGGGAACTCATGACTTTCCCAAATATTATTCATACCACATTTAATAAATATGTTTCGTATATGTTTTATCCATTGAAATTCATTGTATCTAATTCTATTGTCATACATATATCTACTTAGCATAACATAATAAACAGATACTGGAAGTTTTGTACAGTGTGGGGCTATAAGCTTTGACCAATAACTGATCATCTGAGTATCAATATCTATTTGCAATGGCTTTACACCGGTTTCGCCATATACCATACAGTTTGGTGTACTGCTTTTAATATTTAGTACATACTTCAAAAATTTCAACTGTACTTTTTCTAAAATATGATTATTTCCGTAGCCCCACACTTCACATCCATATAATAAAATTGGTTTTACAATTTTCTTAAACAATGGGCAGTGTAACAATTGAGTATTCACAATAAATTATTACAAATGTAAATGGAAAGCAACAAGGCCGGTTAGCTCAGTCGGTTAGAGCGTCGTGCTAATAACGCGAATGTCGTGGGTTCGACCCCCACACTGGCCAGTATATTTTGAAATGTAAAGTTTTAAGCCTTATCTTGACAATTATAACAAACACTGCGTTACAAAATAAAGTTAAGAGACACAATTTAAATCTACTCGCCTTATTTGGTGTAGGAGTTTGCGAAATATGGATATTTATGAACTTCTCAATGTTACACATGGGTATAAACAGACTATTTAGAAATTCTTCAATGCATAAATACATATTTGAAATAATCAAATAAATGGCCGAACCCACACCCGAACCCCTAAAAGTAGGCTGATAACTTCCACAACCTTGGCCTATCTATTAAGACTATGTAAAAAGAAATGTGGCAGCGGAGGGATTCGAACCCACGCCTCCGAAGAGACTGGTGCCTAAAACCAGCGCCTTAGATCGCTCGGCCACGCTACCTTCACATTTCAATCAGAGGTTTATACTTAGTTTTATCTTATTCGGTATTGTATCTTTAACTACGCAAATGTAACACCCGTATTGTTAACATATACATGTATACTACATACAATCAATAACAGTCGGCGTATGTTAAGAGGTAGCGTGGCCGAGCGGTCTAAGGCGCTGGTTTAAGGCACCAGTCTCTTCGGAGGCGTGGGTTCGAATCCCACCGCTGCCACTAAATATTTTATCAACGGAAATCAGCTAGGTATATTATATCTATTTCATCAATACTACAATAACATTTATATCACAGGGCACAAAGACAACCTTTAAATAGGAAAGAAATGAAGCAGTACACATTTGCTAAAGTACGTTGACCATTTCCATAGTTATTGTAACAAGAAGCATGCTTATTTGAATGGGCAGTGTAACAATTGAGTATTCACAATAAATTATTACAAATGTAAATGGAAAGCAACAAGGCCGGTTAGCTCAGTCGGTTAGAGCGTCGTGCTAATAACGCGAATGTCGTGGGTTCGACCCCCACACTGGCCAGGATATTTTGAAATGTAAAGTTTTAAGCCTTTTCTTGACAATTATAACAAACACTGCGTTACAAAATAAAGTTAAGAGACACAATTTAAATCTACTCGCCTTATTTGGTGTAGGAGTTTGCGAAAATATGGATATTTATGAACTTCTCAATGTTACACATGGGTATAAACAGACTATTTAGAAATTCTTCAATGCATAAATACATATTTGAAATAATCAAATAAATGGCCGAACCCACACCCGAACCCCTAAAAGTAGGCTGATAACTTCCACAACCTTGGCCTATTTATTAAGACTATGTAAAAAGAAATGTGGCAGCGGTGGGATTCGAACCCACGCCTCCGAAGAGACTGGTGCCTAAAACCAGCGCCTTAGACCGCTCGGCCACGCTACCTTCACATTTCAATCAGAGGTTTATACTTAGTTTTATCTTATTCGGTATTGTATCTTTAACTACGCGAATGTAACACCCGTATTGTTAACATATACATGTATACTACATACAATCAATAACAGTCGGCGTATGTTAACAGGTAGCGTGGCCGAGCGGTCTAAGGCGCTGGTTTAAGGCACCAGTCTCTTCGGAGGCGTGGGTTCGAATCCCACCGCTGCCACTAAATATTTTATCAACGGAAATCAGCTAGGTATATTATATCTATTTCATCAATACTACAATAACATTTATATCACAGGGCACAAAGACAACCTTTAAATAGGAAAGAAATGAAGCAGTACACATTTGCTAAAGTACGTTGACCATTTCCATAGTTATTGTAACAAGAAGCATGCTTATTTTAATGGGCAGTGTAACAATTGAGTATTCAAAATAAATTATTACAAATGTAAATGGAAAGCAACAAGGCCGGTTAGCTCAGTCGGTTAGAGCGTCGTGCTAATAACGCGAATGTCGTGGGTTCGACCCCCACACTGGCCAGTATATTTTGAAATGTAAAGTTTTAAGCCTTTTCTTGACAATTATAACAAACACTGCGTTACAAAATAAAGATAAGAGACACAATTTAAATCTACTCGCCTTATTTGGTGTAGGAGTTTGCGAAAATATGGATATTTATGAACTTCTCAATGTTACACATGGGTATAAACAGACTATTTAGAAATTCTTCAATGCATAAATACATATTTGAAATAATCAAATAAATGGCCGAACCCACACCCGAACCCCTAAAAGTAGGCTGATAACTTCCACAACCTTGGCCTATTTATTAAGACTATGTAAAAAGAAATGTGGCAGCGGTGGGATTCGAACCCACGCCTCCGAAGAGACTGGTGCCTAAAACCAGCGCCTTAGACCGCTCGGCCACGCTACCTTCACATTTCAATCAGAGGTTTATACTTAGTTCTATCTTATTCGGTATTGTATCTTTAACTACGCAAATGTAACACCCGTATTGTTAACATATACATGTATACTACATACAATCAATAACAGTCGGCGTATGTTAACAGGTAGCGTGGCCGAGCGGTCTAAGGCGCTGGTTTAAGGCACCAGTCTCTTCGGAGGCGTGGGTTCGAATCCCACCGCTGCCACTAAATATTTTATCAAAGGAAATCAGCTAGGTATATTATATCCATTTCATCAATACTACAATAACATTTATATCACAGAGCACAAAGACAACCTTTAAATAGAAAAGAAATGAAGCAGTACACATTTGCTAAAGTACGTTGACCATTTCCATAGTTATTGTAACAAGAAGCATGCTTATTTTAATGGGCAGTGTAACAATTGAGTATTCACAATAAATTATTACAAATGTATTTGGAAAGCAACTAGGCCGGTTAGCTCAGTCGGTTAGAGCGTCGTGCTAATAACGCGAATGTCGTGGGTTCGACCCCCACACTGGCCAGTATATTTTGAAATGTAAAGTTTTAAGCCTTATCTTGACAATTATAACAAACACTGCGTTACAAAATAAAGTTAAGAGACACAATTTAAATCTACTCGCCTTATTTGGTGTAGGAGTTTGCGAAAATATGGATATTTATGAACTTCTCAATGTTACACATGGGTATAAACTGACTTTTTAGAAATTCTTCAATGCATAAATACATATTTGAAATAATCAAATAAATGGCCGAACCCACACCCGAACCCCTCAAAGCAGGCTGATAACTTCCACAACCTTGGCCTATCTATTAAGACTATGTAAAAGAAATGTGGCAGCTGTGGGATTCGAACCCACGCCTCCGAAGAGACTGGTGC